>NC_058081.1:294698140-295320947 GCF_014858855.1 Bufo gargarizans | reverse complement strand
ATGGGGTGCTGCGCCAGATGACCTGGCCTCCACAGTTACCGGACCTGAACCCAATCGAGATGGTTTGGGGTGAGCTGGACCGCAGACTGAAGGCAAAAGGGCCAACAAATGCTAGACATCTCTGGGAACTCCTTCAAGACTGTTGGAAGACCATTTCAGGTGACTGCCTCTTGAAGCTCATCAAGAGAATGCCAAGAGTGTGCAAGGCAGTAATCACAGAAAAAGGTGGCTACTTTGAAGAACCTAGAATATGACATATTTTCAGTTGTTTCACACTTTTTTGTTATGTATATAATTCCACATGTGTTAATTCATAGTTTTGATGCCTTCAGTGTGAATCTACAATTTTCATAGTCATGAAAATAAAGAAAACTCTTTGAATGAGAAGGTGTGTCCAAACTTTTGGTCTGTACTGTATGTCACTATCCAACTGTCCATTTTATGATGTGTTTCATAAAGGTGCTTGGTTTAAAAAAGTCCTCATCATGCTATGAACCAATAAAAATAAATGTATTTTGGACGAACTGAAACACATAGCTCTTACATGCACTTTATAGATTTTAAGTGATCAATAAAGAATAGTTTTTTTACTGGGCGCTGGATTCCATTTTCAAGTAGACCCTGTTTATGGTGACTAAGGTGTTGGTGCGGTGAGCTAACCAGCTATTCATCTTCCTTGCAGTTAATATTAGTTGACTGCATGGAAGCATTTCTCTGATATATACATGGACAGACATGGACAGCATTGTCTAAACCTTTTGTTCTCCAAATGTTGATCACTAAGCCCCTCTAACAAGTCTCTAACAATACTTCAGTAATTATAAGCGATAAAATGAATTAAGTCAGTTTCATACATGTAATCTAATATTTAGTAGGAGTTGATAGCCCCTTCTATGGCGGAGGCAGCGGACCAAAAAATCTGATGTGTCCACCTCTGGAGATGGATAGATAGATTGAATTTATTTTAGCTGAGCCTACAATTAGAAGCTTTCTGAATCGAGGCAGTTCAGTATCATTGAAATCATTGTGTCTAAGCAGATCTTAATGCCAGAAACGTTCTTCAATATTTTGCAGAGCAGGAGGCCATATGGCAGAAGGAAAGCAGAGCACATGTGATAAGTAATTATGTAACTGAACCCTGGGAAAGAGCAATAAGAAGTACTTGAAATCTAAGAGATGTGGGACGCCTAGCTGATCTTTAGCGCTTAGGATCACAATTTTTTTGGGATTATAATATTTTTCATAAAATGCCATATTCTGTCTTTCTTTTAGATGAATGTTAGCTTGATATAGTATAGTATATAAAATGAATGTACAATGGTGAAAAAATGTTTAATAAATATTATTATGTGTCAAGTGAATGCTGTACAATAAGTATGGTTTAGCCTGAAGTACTGTATTACGTGTAAATACACTTATAGTAATTGTGGAGTAAGAGCTATAATCCAGCTTTAAGCCTCTTCTACGACCTAGCCACAGTCTGGGTCACTGGGTCAGTGATTATTAACATAGGGATGATGGTTATTTAAGTGACAAGCGATTGACAAAGGTTAAAAGTTAACATCACAAGTCAGTTTCTTCCACTTATTCTATGGAAAATATAATATTGAAAGCAATGATTATTTCATTGGACTCATTATACTACAAAGCATTGATCGATGATGAGATTTTGGCCCTGATTCATCAATGCTGGCATGTCTACTCTGGCCTTGATAGGGCCTGCGCTGCCAGAAGAGGCATGTCATTTATGATGAGGTGCAAGCCTGCTTCTTCTGGCTCTCCGTGCGTGGGAGTGAAATGTACAGCAGCTTGGAGCTACCATAGATTTCAGTCACTATGTACGCCAATTACTGGTGTAAATAATGATGAATTGGACAAGGCCAATGACCCCATCTTCACAAGGCACTCAATGAATTCAGCCCTCGTCACCTCCCACCCATTTTTGTAGACTTGCCAGGAGAGGTGTAAAATGCAAATTGCACCTAGAAAAGCAGCAAAGCCGTGAAGAATATGTCAGAGCTATATAAGTGAGTAAATAAATATAATGAAACTGTAAAATGGCAATCAAAGGTGAACATACCTTTCAAAAACCCAAATTAAAGACCAGGAAAAAAATAAGCACATAGTTTGCAGTCTGAGGCAATGCAGTGAGAACTAAGAAGGCAAATAATGCATTTTTTGTGCAGTTTCCAGTTAGTAAAATGTATACAATTACAATATAATGAATACAGTTACAGTAGTAATACAGTGATACTGTGAGCTCTACGGCTGTTGATATCTCTTTTGATTTTTCAGAATTTAGTGGAACTTATGTGTAAACAGTGAACATGATAACATAACAGCCAGTATGTTTTATTGACTCTATCTTTGTGCAAAACACTCCCTAGTGCGAGGAGAATTGTTACAGCATGAGCCTAATCCATCGCTGCATTGGATACAGCATATTACGTGCCACTGCTTGTTTCTTTAGCCCATTTGACATTTCATCATCTCTTGTAAGGTAGTCTACAATATGGTAAGTTGCACAATTTGCATATTAGTCATACTGACTATATGTGCAGTGTTATGATGAAAATTCCACTTCCAACTATAAAATGTAGACACCTTTTATTGTTAAAAGGAATCTGTCACCAATAAATTCACAGTTGAAGGTGTTAAGTCAAAGGGGTTGTCCAGGTTCACGGCTGGACCCGAATATAAGTCACCCTTCACTCCTTTACCATGTATGAGAGGAACATTGGCGCATTTCCTTGCTCTGATGCTCCCCTTGCTTTGCGCTGTATCACGCAGCACAAGGTCTGTTTGTTGTGAGGTGTACCAGGCTTCACATAAGTATGCTAGGTGGAGACTTCCGGCTAGCAGGGAGCCTGGTGGAGTCTCCAGCGCAAATGGATGGTACCCACCTCTAAAACCACCCAGAACAGCGATATACACCAGCCATTTGTACCTGTGATTTCACTGGTATGCGTGGCAGAGGGTGAACTCAGAGCCCTCTCTGTGGGCACGCCTGCCCTATGAAAAATCTAAGGCCTACCAATAGGCCTCTTTCCTGCCATTGATCAGCGCAGTAAGCACTGTGAACAGCATAGCCAACGCAGAGATGATGCTGCCTGAAACAATCAATAACAAAGCTCCTTACAGAAAAGGTTGCTGGAGCATTAGAATGGGTTGCTGTAGCATTCAGCGCACCACTTTCAAGATATGGAGATGGAGGCTCCTGCAGTGGGAATCAATC
The DNA here is from genome assembly GCF_014858855.1 of Bufo gargarizans. Taxonomy (NCBI): domain Eukaryota; kingdom Metazoa; phylum Chordata; class Amphibia; order Anura; family Bufonidae; genus Bufo; species Bufo gargarizans. Next base: position 295,317,712 of record NC_058081.1, on the reverse strand, counting down.
TTTACCCAGAGGCGCCTGGCAGGGTATGTTTCCTTGCTGGGCAGTGAGGTCCCTGATGTTGCAGTGGTGGGCAGTGGGCAGTGGGATCCCAGCTCTGAGACCCCACTGATCTCTATAACAAGCAGTCTGAAGTATTTAGCAGTGCGGTGCTTCTACTCACTGCTGAGCGCTGTAATTTCAATATAAAGTTTATGGGATGTCTTCACTATCCTGCTTAGCAGTGAGGTAAAGCAGCGCTCTGCTGAGTGCTTCAGACTTCTCGTCATAGGGATCTCAGAGCTGGGACCCCCAGCTATCAACACTTTTGATATGCATAGCAACATTGTAAAAAAAAGAGTTGTAAATGTATGATATTGGACAGAGATCCTGTCAGGGGGTTCCGATCCCCTTGGGGAAGAGGGGGGGGGGTCTGGATTGAATGTAGGCAGGCTATTATAGCTAATTGATAGAGTAAATGGAAGATATACTATATTGGACAGTATTATTTAGGTTAAAATGCTGTGTTGGCACTTTGCAATAAATAATTGGGTTTTAAGTTGCAGTTTGGACTGTCGGCCTCTAAAAAGTTCACTGTTACTGGCCTGTACTGTACTAAACACATACATATAAAACTACAACCATATTCAATGTTCAATGGCTTATGCTGCTTGAATTGTGAATCTTAAAGGGGTTCTCTCATCTCACCTTACTAAGGCGAGATGAGACACAGTTCCGACCACCTCCTGGCTAGGAAACAGCAGAGCTCTCTGGCGCTCTGCTGCTTCAGTAGCTCCCATTGCTGTGCATAAGAGCTACCGAAACAGTGGAGCACAGCAAGCTATACTGTTTCCCTAACTCACAAACACCATAGCTTTTTGTGCTACTCTGTTTCAGTATCTGTAATGCACAGCAATGAGAGCTATTAAAACAGCAGAGCACCGGAGAACTCTACTGTTTCCCGGTCGGGAGGTGGTCAGGAATATGTCTCATCTCTGCTTATTAATGGCAAGATGAGACAACCCCTTCAAGGTGCCTCGTATTCTGTGATATAAATACAACCATGCAAAAAAAATCCACATTTTATAATTGCAGGGTTTATTACTAATTTAGGATGGATGATATGAAATATAACAGAAGCAAGTCATTTTATGAACTGGTAGGCTATTTGCTACAGGTGGCCAGTTTTGGCTGCTACCTTATAACTACCTCAAAAGAAGCCAAAATTGCCTCGATAAGTACGATGGATAAAAAAGTATTATAAAAGTAGAAAAGGATGTCTAGTCATAAGCCCAACTGCATATGCTCCTGGATGAAATGATACATTACAGATTTGTTTTGCTGCCAATTGGACATTTCAAGGTTTCTAAAATGCCTTATCTCATGTCATTCATTTAAAATCTGAACCAAAATAATGGAATCATTTTCTTCTGAAGGCTTGCCTTTTTTATGATTATTTTTATAAAGATATTAAATATATGTTAACATGTCCCCATTATTTACTTACCTGTGTCTTAAAGATACCTGCCTCTTTCAGAAACATGCTGTGATATGCATCTGGGCCCAGTTTAGCTAGCAGCAGCTTGAGATATGGAATTAGCATACTGCTTCTCGGGGAATGCCCTTGAATGTGCTTTAGTAGCTGTCTTGTACTAGACGTGAGCAGCATCAGTAAGGAGTTGGAAAGATAATGCGTTTCAAGCACTGTGCATAAATCCTAGGTGAATGTTTCTACTTTTAAAGCTCAGAGAAGCTCTACAGAAATGTCAGGATCATTGTTCGGTGATTACTGAACATCGAGTAGTGGACAGGGGTTTGCACCTCGGGATCAGACTAACTCACTTGACTACATATTCACTAAGATCTCAACTTAGTAACAGGTAAGGATGGCTTCCTGCACTTGAACTTCCTAAATATTTTATTGTTCTTGATAGAGAGATGTTATGGATTGGTTATATAGCAAATGTTAGACCCTTCAGCGTTGTGATGGAAAACACAGTGATATTAGAGTTCTACTCCACTTGCTCCATGGGGATGATGACATATCTTATTATCAGACGGATTGATCAGCAGAGTTTAGTCATGTATTAGCATGCTTATTTTATTTGCTATACATATTGTAAATTATGATGGTTATGTGCAAAATTGTATAATAATGTCATAAGGTGGGCTGACTTAAGAACCAAACTATAGCTGGTTGAATTGTTAAGATTCTGTGTACCCAGTGTAAGCTTTTTTACATATAAATTTGAGGCATTCATAAGTGCATGCTTGAGTACTTACAGTTATTTTCTTCCACTTCTCTATTAAAGCCTGAAATTGTATTTGCGTGCCTGTAATATATTTGCTTTAGTGTATCTATTCATGGTAATCAAGTCAGTCATAGAAAGCCAGAAAGTGACAGCATGTTAATGATGGTGCAGTTGCTCAGACTACTTTTCAATCTCAGCATATACATTACATATTTTGTGCTACAAAAACAGATGCCAGGCCTGGAAAAAGAAAACTGAGATAAAGAAACATCTACTGTATATAAATGGTTAAATTATGAAACAAAACCTACATAATTTGAAATTATCTAAGTATTATAGGCAACATTTTACTCAACATTTTCACTGTATCTATGCTCTATCCAAAATTTGCAGTAGATGCCAACTTGAAGATCCTGTTCCACCAATATCATGATCTTCACTTGCTATGTGCCATTTATGCTGGAGAGTTCCCTATATATTCCAGCATTATGGTGTATTTATATGTGGCACAGTGGAAATGTAGGTTCCCTGAGGCACAAGGATCAGGCCCAACCATTACCTCTGAAGCCCATACACTGCACTTTGTTGCCTGCCAGTCATAGGGTCTATTCACACTGGCATCAGGGAAATGACCTATTATTTATCAAGTTTTTGTGCTAAACATCTTTTTTATTGTCATTTGTAATTTTCCATGTCAAATATATATATTTTTTAAATCCTAAAGACCTACTGCACAATTTCCCCACTCGCCACTAAGCCTAATAATAGACCCCACTTATTGGTCTGTACAGATCACTTTACTGCAGTTATCTACTTGTCATAAAAGAAAGGATTAGAATGACAGATTATACCTGTACATGTTGAAAAAGCACACGATCCACCATTCACAATAGGTGATATCACAGCTTATCTATGCAGTGGCTGGGTTTAGGGTGGCCCCAAAGCTACGCTGGGTCCCCCGAAAACCGTTGAGGTGTCACCACATGTTGCTGCTCTCCATAAGGGATAGTAAGGTGTGGTGCACCCCAATGGGAAATATGTCCAGAGGGTCAGAGTCTGCAGTAAGCCAGGGTGCTTCTTTACTGGAGGAATTCAGGTACAAAACAATACTGGCTGTTCAATGAGCTGGCTTATCCAGTCTCCTCCCTGGCAGAAGAAGTTTGATGCTGAGGAAAGTCCTGAGGTAGCAGTCGCTCTTTCTCTTCAGAAGGCTGGTACCATGGTCCAGCGTCTCTCCATCTCAGAGTCTTCTTCTGGTCACTCAGTAATCTGGCAGACTTTCCTCTTCCAAGCACTGGTCCCTAACTGCAGCACACTAGGGGCTCTGACTGATCTCCTTAGTTTTTAGCTAGACTAGAATCTTCTAGTTGGAGGGGTGGAGTGGAGAAACTCAGCACAAACAAATATATTGTTTCAACTCCTGTCTGCTATAGACTTATTTTAGAGCTTCAATGATACTCAATGGCAGCAGTTTTTACAGACAAAAACAAGCTTCCAGACATAAGAACGTAGCTAAAACCAGATATTTAAAAGGTCAGACTGTCTTATTTTGGTGGTAAACAAGTCTGCATTTTTCCCTCTAAAACAGGGTGATAAATAAGTCTGGGTTTTTCCCTCCAAAACAGGGTGATAAATAAGTCTGGGTTTTTCCCTCCAAAACAGGGTGTTAAACAAGTCTGGGTGTTTCCCTCCAAAATATGGTCTTCTTTAAACCTTATGGCAGCTATGGAAAATTAACAACTTCTCAATCAAAGTCCTAACAGTCTCTCAGTATTCATTAACCCTTCTCACAGAGCCATGCAAATACAGTGATAATGAACAGAATATATATATACATATATATATATATATATATATATATATATCACAACATAGCAGTAACACAGTAATAAACAGTATAAGTTAACTCTTTCAAGAGAAATAAAGTAAGAGGTTTTAACTTTGCATAGGGGATACAGGCAAATGTCCTAATGTCAAAGTATTCCCTGCTCCAGGGCACTATATATACTCCCTCCTAACCTCTACACAGGTCAAAAAGCATGCCTAGAAAACTCTACCATAGAAGTCAATGAGGTTCCCTCCTGTCCATTGTGTCTATGGCCCATGGGGGCTGCTGTAAAGCATGCAGTATCTTTAAATGTTTTTAGCAGCTCAGGCAACAACAACATTCATGTTCTGGAAAAAGAATAAAAATCTGATAATAAAAACAGATTAGAAAAAAAGATATGTGCCTTGTTTTAACATTCCCTTAATGCATCTACTGTTCTGTACACTAGGTAATAGATGTGCCTCTAATGGTATCTCTTTAGCAGCAAGACAGTGGTTCAAAAAGAGTATATAATATGCTGGGGTTTATATATTGCCCGGTGGGATCAAAAGGTTTACAATGTTTTGGCAAACTAAGATGTTTCATTTAAAGGGGTTGTTCACATGGCCTATCCCCACAACAGGTTATCAATATCAGATTGGCAGGGGTCCGACTCCTTGCTATTTGAAGAGGTAGCAGCACCTGTGCATCATCCACTTTGCAGCGGCAGCACAGCATAATTACTACTGCTTGTCCCATTCTTCTACGAAGGAAATGACTCTCAGGTAATCAGCTCTCGCACAAGTACCACTACCTCTTCAAACAGCTGATAGGCTGGGGTGACGGGAATATGTGGATATATTATCAATATAGCAGCACTGCACAACCTGTTTAATTCATAACTGAGCAACAATGGCCCTCTATGCCCCTTACTTTTGATTGCCTCCTCCTATAGTGTTTTGAGTTTTTTCTGCCTTTTCTGTAGATAGTAAAGGCTGCTACTTTTTAGACCCATAAGTACACATTACATTTCTCTTCTTCCAATAAAACTATCATTAGTCCTCTGGCTCTTACTCAATTTTTCTTCTATTCTTCACTTCCTCTATAATGTTCCATGACAAAAAATAATATGTCATATAAACAGACGTTGGATAGTGTCCGCTAGGATACAGTAGTCGGTCTTAAGTACAAGCCCATAGCATTTACTTGGTAGAATGTAAGGGGGGTGTACAGGATTAGATCAAATTAGATCAAATTGACTTCTTTCTTCCAGAAACAGCTCCACATCCTTCCATGGTTTGTGTGCTGTATTGCACCTTGGCTCAGACAAAGTGAATAGGGCTAAGCTGCAAATCATCCACAACTTGTGGACAGTAGTGATGCTGTTTTTGAAAGAGAGTAGCCATGTTTTTCTAATCCGTTTAAGTAAGCAAACAATAATTTGATGAGCATGGTGAAGATAAGTACTCAGGCATTGTGGGTAGCTCAGTAATGGGATAACTTTAACTATTATTGTGATAAGGACACTGTGAATGGCACTTCCTTGGGAGCTAACATTGTTCTGTGGATGGCACTGCACGCTTATGTAGCACTGTGGTAAGCTGTGTTTCTGGCACATTTATGGACTGTTATAGTGGTGGTATATAGTTTCTGGCCACTGACAGCTGTCTGAAACAGCTGATCAGTGCTGTGTTTTAGACCTTGCCTATCTTATATCGATGCCCTCTACTTATGGTAGGCCATCAATATCTAAGTACTGGAAGACCCCTTTGAATTTTGTCATTATAATTATGCTGGATTTTTAGAATAAGTTTAAAACACTGAGTTGTCCATAATAGCAAACAGTTATGCAGATTAGCAATTTGTAAAGGAAAACAAGATTTAGAATTAAGCAATGTTTAAATATGAGCCTAAAACAGATTCTATAGACCAAATATATTTTAGCGTTTTACTTTGATGCTGTGTGTACTTCTTCGGCGGTGTAGTCATTCAAACATCTTCAAGTAATATTTCAGAGCCACTATGCTGAGCAATTACTGTATACCAAGCAAAGTGTTCAGATACTGTGTTCCCAAAATAAGCTTTCAGTGTAGGGAGATGGGAAAGTGAGTCAATTTCTGTTCTGATGCAAGATATAGATGAGTGTAGGGAAAGACTCTTATCTTGACACTATTTAGGACCTCATTGTCATCTCACTGGGAACACTGAAAGCAATCAGAAGATGCAATTTAAAGAGAAGATTTACTAGTGAAGCAAAGAATCCACGTCTGATAAACATGCAATATTCCAAATACAGAAACACAGTGTTTGGAACGGTTATGAGCTCGTAAAGGATACATTAAAGGGGCACTCATCAATTTTTTTTTTTTTCATGTATTAACAGCCTATATGGGACTATTCTGTGTAATTGTTTTGTTTGTTTTTTAATGCATAGTTTTCTGGACATAGAACAATATTGCAATCATATTATTATCTCAATTCGACTAATATACCATTATGCTAGCTGTTCAGATTTTTTTACTCATAGCAACAGTAAACTGACAATGGGTTTACTATCTAAAATGGCATTTTTCTCTCTGTTAAATGCTATAGAAGATAAATTAAAAAGAAAATAAACTAACCAGTACTGCTAGATATATTTACTGTCATGACAGAGTATGTAGGATCCCAATCAGTCCAGGGAATACACAGGTGGTCCTCAGCAATGTGAAGATCCAATGCATAACATGAAAAAGTACAAAAGATTGCGGCACTCTCCAAGTAAATTCTTCATCTTTATTTCAAAGATTAAAATTCATGTAGGTAATAAAACCTTTTGTACACCCTGCTTTTTCTTAAGCCTCTCAAGCCTGAGGAAGGCCTGAGAACTCACATTGGTGCATGGAACGGCTGTGTATTACCTGCATGGATTTTAATCTATGAAATAAAGATGAAGATTTTACTTGGTGAGTGCCACAATCTTTTGTACTTTTTCATGTTATGACCGTTACAGAAGGACAGATCGATATAGCACTGCTGAAATGAAAAAGGGAAACAGCCAACAATTCTTAAAAAAATTTGTTTTCTATGAATATTGAGTTAAAAAATACCTATTTCTGAAAGAAGTTTCCCTTTAAATACCATACACATGACATCATCAAGGTAAAAATTTCAGATGTTGTTTAGCAGGTAAGCGAAAAGTAAGTTGTGCTATTATTTTCTACCATGCATAAAGTGTATTTATAAAAAGGACATATAATTCCATATTCCATATTATATATGACATAAAAGTGGTTGGCTATCCAATATATCATGAAAGACGTTTCATTGGCAATTTACTTACTTTAAAAGAAGTTTCCTCTTTCTTTCATAAAGTATATATGAAAGTATTAATAAGTAAAGTAAAGTAAAAAAAAAAAAAAAAACATTAATCTAGAGCTTCACTGCATCATGGCATCACCTGCAAGTTATAAAATTAAAGAATCAACCACACTATGGGGAAAAAGTTTATGAGAACAAAAATGATCTTGTGACTGTCTTGGTAAAATTTGTACCACTAATCACAAAGTCGTCTATTTTCTCATAAGAAAACTTTTTTTCTCCCTGGCTGTGACGCTTATGCTGTGATTGGACTTCACTACAGGAGACGTCAATTGAGAAACAGGGCAGTCTCCTCCTCCCTATACCAATTAAATTCATTTCCATACCAGGCGGGAAAAGTAAAAGGGGGCACAGCGCCGTACAGATAACCTAGCAAGTGATCTTACATCCCTGAACTATGCCCTACACAACCCCCTAATTATTTCATAATGTCTGGACCCATGAAAGGTCCTCTTTAATGTATGTATCAAGAGTTTAAATATCATCCACAGAAAAGGAATGCTTGCATACATCCCTCATATGTTTTACCCCAACACATGACAAAGAACAGTGATTGGGAGCTGATGGTTTGCAACTTTTTCAATGCCATTGCACCAAAATTTTGACAAATGTGGTATTTGTACCCCTCCCTCACCACAAGGAGGCTTGTCGGGAGTGCAGTGTGGGCAGGAACATCGGCACTTTTACTATCATTAACGCCAGTTTATTGGCATAAATGATGACTGAAATCTATTCCAATTAGAAGCTGGAGTAGATAATCGAAATATGTCAATTGTGTGTGTATCCTTTTTTTGTAATTTGAGTGACCTCCAATAAAGTCCTCAAGTTTTATATCCTGGATTTTTTCTTCAACCTTACTAGATTTTAGTTCAGGTGCATGGACTGTGTTTCTTCATAAACTAAGCGTATCCTTCGTCAACATGGGGGATATCAAAGACTGGCATAGCACACTGGTCTTTGATAAATGACCAACAATATCTTAAAGAGTTTAGGAGTGTCTTGTGCTTGCACTCTAGCAAAATTTTGGGCTAGATAGTGCAGCATAGGCTGAACCTGAGGGTATTCTTATATGATGACAATCAGGAGGCAGGGGAGAGCAGTGTGAAGCTACATCACAAAGAAATACACTGGAAACTCTGCACGCAGCACACACAGATAGCATAGACAACTAATGTGAGTTAAGGAAGATTTATATCTCAGTAGCTTTCATTATATTGATTCACCCTTTATGTCACCACACTTCTGGTCCATTGGGGCCAGAAATAAGTGTATATCTTCAGCAGCACTCTATACATTGGGTGTCATACAGGCCAAAAAGAGGGGGGATTCTTGGTGGGGAGAGGAGGTGTCTCAGAACTGCCAAGAGGAATTTGATAAATACTGCTACAATCTTGTAATTCACAGGAATTTGTACATTGGGGGGCTAATGTTCTAGTTACACAGGAGAGCAACCTCTAGACTGGCTTTCAGACTGGGGTTCACATTACACAGCTGCCCATAACAAAACACTTCCAAATGTATGGATGAAACTGAGCTGGGGGTAAAAAAATAAAACTACTACTGAAATATTGCTAATATATTGTATGTCCAAAAATATATAGATCCATAAAAACGTTTGACTGTAATAGAAATCTACAATGCATCGATAAAAAAAAAAAAAAACATGTAGAGAAGTCAGCTGTTGAAAGTTTCTAAAGTTTCACCATAATTTAAATCATACATATTATTATTAAAAAGTGCCCACAATTTTTCACATTCTTTCTACACACAATAGTTTTAATGGCAGGACACAGAGTTCACAATGATTTCCAGACAATTTATACATTTTTTGTTTTGCAACAGAAAGAACAGGAATCACTTCAGTACAGTGTCAATGGTAAGATTTAAAGAAAGAGGAAAAAAGCAAAAGATAATTGCACACTTATGTGAATATATAATTGCTTTGAGATGGAATTTTCATAGTCGCATCTCAATACAAGCTAATGTAATCCACCACAGGTAGTAATTACTGAAAGTAATTGTAATGCAGAACGAGAGGTAAACGTTAATGAAATAGATTTCTAAGGATATAGCATCAGAGGGGCTAGAATGTAAAGTGCGTGTATTTTGTGAGCCAGGACTGTTTCTTTGGCAAAACTCAATTACAATCATTAAAGAGCTGAGCAGAATTGCATTCAATTTTATATGTTTGACATCATTTTTGAGTCTTAAACTTTTGATCCCAAGGAGGGCATGGAGATTAACAAATGAGACTGTTTTAGGTTAATACGGGGGGGGGGGGGTATTCTCTGTTAGTAAAAACCTTCTATACAGGTGTAGCTAATGTCAATACTTAACACATTACAGGGGTTATGCCAAGAATTTTCTTCTCATATATCTGGAGAACTTGCATGCCTTTCTGTGGAGGAAAGCAGCTCATCAAGTACCTGCATCTCCAGCATTTATTGCAAGAAGCTCTTGTTATCTCCAATTTTATACTTCACTGGCGTCAGAGAGATATATGCATATTTCTATGAATTTAGAATTGAGGATGGATGAATGAATAAATGAATGAATAAATGAAAGGTGCCTGGGCTGCTTCACCTGTTTCATTGTGAGATCACTACACCAGCACTGAGTGGAGAGATGGGAAGGGAGACACAATGCACTTGCTCACCCGACTGCATAGCAATTGCATTGTGTCTTTTATGCATGTATTTTCTTCTTTGAATGAAGGGATTTTAAGACTTGGTCTTAGATTTTGGTGTATATATATATATATATATATATATATATATATATATATATTTATATATATAACCAACATCCAGTCTTTGAGTGGCATTGGAAAAGTAAAGGAAAAGGTTTTTTTGTTGAATTGGAGGTAGATCCAGTCGATACTGTTCAGTCTTGTTCTTTATACTTTGTTAAAGAGTTCTATTTATTACTATTACATATCACTTGCCTTGTTATCTGCATTTGTTCTAGACATTCTGTTCCACATGTACTCAAGTCCACAGTGAGATTTATGCATATATATGTAATATATGAATGTAACCACATTAAAGGGGTCATCTACTCCTTTTATATAGATTACCTATCTTCAGGATTGGCTATCAATATCTGATTGGTGGGTCCGACACCCTGCATAGCTGATCATGTGGGCGTAGGGTGTCGGACACACCAATCAGACATTGATAGCCTATCCTGAGGCTAAGTCATTAATATAAAGTAATAGAATACTCCTTTATTGCCTTATTGACCGCAAATACACTTTTATATAGTGGTTACAAAGGACGTTGGGTAAGGCTGTCGCCTTTTACTATGATCGAGTCTAACCAGTGCACGTGTCTCCTGTGCAGCAGAGAGCGGGGTCTCAGCTCTTACATAAGAGCTGGGCTCCTGCTCCAATGGCCTCTATTGGTAGGAGCATTGATTTGGACTGTTTAACTCCTAAGATGCCACGGTCAATAGTGACCAAGGCATCTAAGTGGTTTAGAGAGAGGGAGAGGTCCCTCAATTAGCTCTGTAAAAAGAAAAATGTAAATGTTATGGGTCTTGGGATGCGACGATACAAAAAACATTTTCTTTCTTTTATTGCCCAAAATAGTAAAATGTAAATAAAAAAATATATTTATTTGTAATAGCTGTAATTGTACTGACCCAGAGAATAAAGTCATAATGCTGAAGAATTTATCACATAAAAACTAGGGTTGAGTAAACCTAAACTGTAAAGTTCGGGTTCATACCAAACTTTACAATTTTTGGAGCCCGGACCCGAACCCAAACTTTTCAGTAAAAGTTCTGATCCGGGTTCGGTGTTCGGTGAGTTAATGGCCCTTTTTGAAAGGCTGCAGAGCAGCCAATCAACAAGCATTTAACTTGTGTGCACTTAGAAGCCATTACAGCCATGCCTACCAATGGCTGTGATTGGCCAGTGCAGCATGTGACCCAGCCTCTATATAAGCTGGAGTCACGTAGCACTGCACGTCACTCTGCTCTTATTAGTGTAGGGATAGGATGCTGCTGCTGTGAGGGAGAGAAAAGGAAAGAATCTTTTATCAGAAATGCTTGTTTAACACAGCGATCTACAGCGATTTTGTTTTGTGGGTGCAGTGCACCATTTTTTTTACCCTGCCTTGAGCCTAGTGACACAGAAAAATAACGTTTATCCGTCTGTTAGTTAGGTGGGCGTCGGTGGCCATTATATGCAAGTTCAGTGCAGCGGCGCAGCATAAGTGCTTTTGTGACAGTAAAATACAAGCTTGAAATACTGCAATTATATTCAGGGTTTTAAAAAAATCTGCGATTTTTGGCAATACCCTACATCTGGGGCCTTTGCTGCATTTTTTTGTGTGAAATACAAGCTTGAAATACTGCAATAATATTCAATTATAAAATTTTGGGCAAAATACAAAATTTGCAGCCTTTGCTGCATCTGTCAGTGTGAAATACAAGCTTGAAACATTGCAATATTATTCTGTTACTAAAAAAAACACCTATTTTCTGCAAAATATTACATTTGCGGGCTTTGCTGCATCTGTCAGTGTGAAATACAAGTGTTAGATGCTGCTGTTATATTCTGTTAATAAAAAAAACATCAATTTTTGGCAATACCCTTTTGGCAAAATATTACATCTGGGGCCTTTGCTGCATCTGTCAGTGTCAAATACAAGCTTGAAATACTGCAATAATATTCTGTTATAAAAAAAAAATTGGGGCAAAATACAAAATTTGCGGTCTTTGCTGCATCTGTCATTGTGAAATAAAAGCTTGAAATACTGCCATAATAATCTGGGTTTAAAAAAACACCAATTTTTGGCAATACCCTACATCTGGGGCCTTTGCTGCATTTGTCAGTGTCAAATACAAGCGTTAGATACTGCTGTTATATTCTGCTACAAAAATAAACACCCATTTGGGCAAGATCCTAAATTTGCGGAGAATGAGGAGAGCGTCAAATAAGGGACGTGGCCCCGGTTGTGGTGCTGCTGGTGGAGCTACTGTTTCAGGGAGAGGATGTGGTCAATCTGTGCCAGCTACATGCACAAGTGAAACCCCTTCCTCAGGTGCGAGTAGGCGACAGAACCTTCAGCGTTATTTGGTCAGGCCTAATGCAGCTCTACGAATGGTGAGGCCAGAACAAGTACAGGCGATAGTAGATTGGGTTGCTGACAGTGCCTCCAGTTCCTTCACAGTGTCTCTTACCTAGTCTCCTGCTGAAAGATCAGAGTTGGCACCTACAGCCAATGTCCATCAGTCTTTCACCTCACCCACTTGCAAATCAGCCAAGCAGTCTGAGCCCCAAAGCATGCAGCAGTCTCTTCTGCTTTTGATGACTCTGCTAGCAGGGTTTCCCAGGGCCATCCACATATCCCTGCCCCAGAAGTGGAAGAGATTGAGTGCACTGATGCCCAACCACTTATGTTTCAGGATGAGGACATTGGAAAACCACCGCAGCACATCTCTGATGATGACAAAACACAGATGCCAACTGCTGCAGATTTATGCAGCATGCAGACCAACAAGAAGGGCAGGGGTAAAGAGTGGGTGGAAGATGATGTGGAGGATGATGAGATACTAGACCCCACATGGAATCCAGGTCAGGCGAGTGACCTGTCTAGTTCGGAGGAAGAGGCGGTGGTTGCACAGAGGCACCGCAAAAGAGGGAGCAGGGTGCAAAAGCGTCTGTTACATTCTTGGGTGACATTTTACAATTTTTGCCATGAATAACATAAATTTCAAAAAATCGTCAGTTACATTGTCAGGTCACATTTTACCAATTTTGTCGTATACAAACCCCTGCTCTGCATAGGTGACAGGGACCTAATATTTGTAAAATCATCTGTTCAATTGGTGGGTGACATGAAAACAGTTTTGCCGTGAAAAAAACCCTGCTCTGCATAGTTGACAGGGACCGAAATTTTTAAAAACCGTCTGTTCCAATGATGGGTGATATTAACCCATTTTTGGCAATGAAAACCCCCTGTTCTGCATAGGTGCAGGGAATTCAATTTAAAAAATGTGTCCTTAATTGACACGCTCTCCCTCCTTTCATTCAATGCTTCAACTTTAACAACTTGTCCCACATTTCTGCTTGATCACATTTGAGCCATTGACCTCCCTTGGATGTGGTATCTCTTACTCAAGCTCCCTCCGTGGAACCCTGATTCGCCGCTAACCTTGATCAACATGGTAGGCGCAGAAAAGAACATCAAAAGTTGATTGAGAAGATATCAAAATGGATCATGGACGTCACAGAGACGTGCGATCAGGCAGAAGTTATCTAGAGTCAACAAAGCAGCAGCAGGGCCTCTCCTGTCTAACATTTCCAAATCCAAAATACCCCAGTGACATTCCCTATAATCTTTTATTAATCATTCCAATTATAGGGCATCTTAAGAGTCCTGTATTGTTATTTATCGTCACTACCTCCCCGAGTCGGGAGTGGGTAATTGCTGCGTGCCCCCTCCTTAACTTTGTCCCAAATGTCTGCTCGATTACATTTAATTCCATCTATTGACCTCCCTTGGATGTGGTATCCCTTTCTCAGGCTCCCTCTCCGGCCTGGAACCCTGATTCCCCCGCTACCCGTGATCACCATGGTAGGCGCATAACAGAACATCAAAAGTTGATAGAGAAGATATCCAATTGGATCGTGGACATCACGGGGACGTGAGACATGGTGGAGCAGTATGTGTGCACACGCCTACACATACTGTCTGCCCCCTTCAACTTATGGGTCTCCAAATTGGGCACATGGCCTGAGCTTGCCCTTTACGCCTTGGAGGTGCTGGCCTGCCCTGCAGCCAGTGTATTGTCTGAATGTTTGTTTAGCATTGCTGGAGGGGGTTTCACAGGCTATATTTCCCAATTTTTGGGGTGTACCCTAATTTAAACAAAAAATTATAAAATAAAAAATAAAACCAAAAAGCTGTGTAGACTACCTCCTCCTTCTCCACCGCCGCTTCCACCTACACCGCCACATCCACCGCCTCCTCAACCACCTACTCCATATGGATCTTGTCCTCCAAGATTAAGATTATTATATATTTTTTTTATGTATTTTATGTTATTTAAAGTTATTTCCCTATCCACATTTGTTTGCAGAGCACTTGCCATGCACTTAATCACATTTTGCTGCTATTTGCAGCCCTCTAGCCCTTTCCATGACTTTTTTAGAGCCATTTTAGTGCTCCAAAGTTCGGGTCCCCATTGACTTCAATGAGGTTCGGGTTCGGGTCAAGTTCGGGTCCCGAACTCAAACTTTCTTTGGGAAGTTCGGCCGAACCCGTTGAACCCGAACATCCAGGTGTCCGCTCAACTCTAATAAAAATGTGTGGTAGTATTGCTGTTTTTTCCATCCTCACAAAATAGAGTAAAAGGTGTTTTGTCTCTTCAGCAAGTGGCATTTATTATATAGAGAAAGGTAATACAATGCACTTACTAATGTATTGTGAATATCCATACTGCTTTCTTTGCTGGGTGAATTTATTTTTCCATCGCATTATAAACTGCTCATTTCCATGGTTTTAACCACCCTGAAATCTGGCAGTGGTGGCCGTGCTTGAACACTACAGAAAATATGCCGCCTGGTTGGGTCCATGAGAGTGCATATAGGTTGACACTTTTTTCTATAGTGTGCAAGCTATGCATGACTGATGGATTATAGGGTAGTCATAACGATAAAAACAAGCAGTGTATAATGTGATGGAAAAATGAATCCAGTCAGCAAAGGAGGCAATATTGAAATTCACAATATATTAGTAAGTGCCTTGTATTAACTTTCTCTACATGATAAATGCTATTTTCTGAAGTGACACAACCCCTTTAATACAAGTTAATCAGTAAGTTATGTATACCCCCAAATGGTGCCATTAAAAACAACATTTGCCCTGCAAAAAAACAAGCCACTACATTGACAGAAAAATAAAAAAGTTGTAGCTCTTGGAATGTGCCGGAAAATTATGTGGTCACTAAGACCCAAAACAGGTGTGTCACTATGGGGTTAAGCATTTGGGAATCCTGCATGTACTTTGTATGTGTCTTCATTTTCAAATAACCCTTTATAATAAGTATACGTGACAAGACACTAGAAAGATCTTGTCTTATGAGAAAGTTTAGCTTCCTTTCATGTTGATCATTTCTTATTATCACTTTTGATTAGTCTTTGGAATTAGAAATTCCCAGTTGGTTACAGAATGCCTTAGCCAATTTGTTCTTAGTTTTTTTTTTTTTTCAAAAAGGTTCAGGTGTTGAGCCAGGATATAGAGTAAAGTAATAGATGGAAGGTCTATGAAAAAAAAAGACACAGCCATCACTACCTGATGTGTGATCAATATGACTAGACCCTTATCAGCACTAGATCAAAAGCGATATTTGGTGGTGCTCTGCTCAAAAGATTCATATAAATACTTAGTAGTAAGAAACACAAGTGGCAGGCCTGATTTTTTTGTGCAGTGCCTGTGTCCGTTCCCTTTTTCTTCCAATAAAGCTGCAAAGTGAACACTATGGTGACTGCCGCTACTTGTGTTTCCTACTACTAAATAGACAGAAGATATCTACCTTAAAAGTAGTTTCAAACTGTTTGAGGTTGCATGAAAAGAAGTAAGATTTTCATGACTCAAAATTAATGGTAGATTGTTAGAGAGACATAAGAGCTGCTTATGAGCCTTTTCTGTTACTTAAAAAAAGGTTTCTCTTTAGTACTACTGCACCTGTTAACACATGGAACCATGATTTAACCTATAAAGCACCCTTACATAATAGCACAGCTATACTCCTGCCATAACTGCTGAGATCCAAGAAAACTCGTCCAAGCATTTAAAGGAATGCCATAAGTGCCAGCCGAGCAGAATATAATAATACATTTAGGAAATTAGACTGGGGAAGACTGGGAACTTAGACCGGGGAAGACTGGGAACTAAAAGTGGCCCTAGAAAAAACCCTGAAAAAACTGGCCCCATGTTGTAGGCATGTCCAAGTTGACAGAAGGCAAGGCAACAGAAGTAGTCAGGGCCAACACAAGCCATTAATAGACAGGAACAACAGAAGTATGCAGTGTCAGCAGTACTTTAGTGCAGCAGTGATATAGTTGAATTCAGGAGAGCATAATCACCTGATACTCCTAGCATTAATTAATGCTGACAGCATCAGATTTTTATGTACCTAGCCAACAGCCATGAGGAGGGCTTGGGTGGCCCCTGGGCATTGGCCCACCAGGAAATTCCCCTGTAGGGTCTATGGCCAATCCACCCCTGGGCTTAGAAGACAGGAATAGAAAGGGTGCAACAGTTGCTTGGGCCCATCCTTGGTGGACTTAAACACTAATTTGCATACTGTATCTTTTCTTCAGAATGAAGCAATGGATGACTGAGTAAAAGGTAACTTTACATTCTGCTAAGCTAATCCTACAAGGAATTATGCCTGGTTTAACAGTTAATATCATGTTGACAGATTCCCTTTAACGTCCCAATGGCTATGACCAAGTCTCATTGTACCATCGTATAGGATGCCTTGTGGCCATGATCACCATGATCTCACTATCGAGGAAGTCTGGGATAAGATAAAAGCTGTTAGGTCATGCTAGTGGTAAACAGGTATCTGCTCATATTTCTATGCACAGGCACAGTAAAATAGTATTTTGTGATTTAAAAAAAGGAATTTTAAAAACAGTTATTTACAAAATAAACTTGTAATTTTATAAATAAAAATGTACACTAAACAAATGAATTGTTTTAAATAAAAAATATTTAATAAAAAAACACAAATCTAATATATAAAGCTGAGTGTATGTATGGGTATGTGTGTATGTATGTCCACTAAAGGAATCCGCACCGTCGCTTTTACAATCTAAAAATTTGGCACAAAGGTACATCAGGTGTCCGGGAAGGTTTTAGACCGGGTCTCAGCTCTCTAGCATGTACCATTGCTGAGATATTCCCCCAAAATACACATCACATGACCTACATTATCCAATAGAAGCCTATAGGTCTTTCTCTTCATATCCCAGCTGCCATTCACACTGTCACATGTCCATTATAAGCCAAAAGGAGCTCGCAGGACCTTAGTCTTCACATATACAGTTTTACACCAGTGCTGTGGAGGTCACAGCTAAGGGGGCAAGTAGGATGGCCATTTAGGCCACCCTCAAAAGACAGACTTAAAAACCCCGCCCCCAGGCCCCGATACGCCATGCCTCTGATTGTTAGGCCATGCCCCCTCACACTCCGCAACTGACGGGGATTTAAAAAGTGTAGGTAAAAATGAACTTCTGTCAGCTTCAGGAGTGGGAGGGAGGGTGATTTTCTCCCTGCAGCTTACACTAAGAAAGCACAGTGCTGCTGTCCGAGAGTGAGCTGTTTAAAAGGACATCCCTGTATCCGTCCAGGCCCTGCACCGGATGGAGGACAGAGAGTCTGAAAGCGGGACTGTCCAGCATAAAACCGGACCTCTGGCCATCCTAGAGGCAGTCTGCTGTGAAGGTAACAGTTAAGGGGACGGTGCGCTATGGAGGTCAGAGTTAATGGGCAAATTGCTGTAGAGGCCACTGTTAAGGGGGCATGGTGTTGTGGAAATCACTGTTAAGGAGATGGGGTTTTGTGGAGGCCAATAATAAAGGGGCGGCCGCTGTGGAGGTCACTTTTAAGGGGGCGGGATGCTGTGGAGGTCACTGTTAAAGGGACGGGCACTGTGGAACGGTGGAGGTAACAGTTAAGGGGACGGTCTGCTATGAAAGTCAGTGTTAAGGGGCGGGGTGCTGTAGAGGTCACTGTTAAGAGGGTGGGGTGTTATGGAAGTCACATTTTAAGGGAATGGAGCTCTGTGGAGGTCGCTGTTAAAGGGCGGGGTATAGTGGAGGTCACTGTTAAGGGAGCAGGGTACTGTGGCAGTCACTGTTAAAGGGGCAGTGTCACGGATGTACCTAGACATAAGGACGTCCTGGCGACTGTGAATGGCAGGAGATCTGTGAGACTGGCAACATGTGGTTTTCTCTGACAGGTTTTCCCTGTGGATCAATAGGTGTCTGTGTTGTTTCTGTTAATGGCCACACCCCTTGCCTCCAGGTGTTGCTTATGTGATTATTTAATCTTCCTTATTTATAGTTGCTTCTCCCACTATGCTGTGCAGTTTATAATGTCACGCTTCGGTGTGGGAGGGAGCACCACACCGAGCACAGGAGGGAAGAGGGGAACAGTGAATTAGGCCTGAGAACTAGGGAAGGAAGATGGACACTTCCTAGTGAAAACCCTAACCAAAATCCTGACTGACTTCCAGTATGAACAGACCAAAGGTAGGTGAGTTCATACGCAGAAATAACTAAAGTCCTAACTAGCCCTATAGGACTCTAGTACTAATAGCAGGGACGGGACTTCCTGTTCCTCCAAAAGGAAGGACGAACAGGAGTCTACTTTAGCCCTAATACAAACAATAGGGAAATGCAACACACAGAACCCAAACAAAATACAAAAAGGAAAATGAAAGACTTAACTTGAAAGAGGCTATGGAAACACCAGGAACTCCAAGATCCAACCGCAAACAATCCACAGGCACAGAAGTTATAAACCGCACAGCATAGTGGGAGAAGCAACTATAAATAAGGAAGATATAGCATATCTAGAAATCAACCGCTATTAAAATTAGCACCCACAGTATCTCTATCAACAGCCAGTAAATGAGGGGCGTTCCTCAAAGTGACGCCACAAATGACGTCATACACATCTGCTTCTTGCCCAACCACTGGCCTGCGCGCCAAAATACCCCTTTTAAAAGACGATGTTTTAATGTGTACAACATATACTTTTATTGTCCTGACGAAGAGGGCTGGACGCCCTTGAAACGCGTTGACAAAAAAAATAAACAAGCTATTTTACTCTCATTCTCGAAAAAAGTATTTTATGAAAATCCGCCTCCTGTTTCCAGCGCCGCAAAAAAAAGGGTTCAATACGACTACTTTTTATCTTCCTACTTATCCCTTCTGCCACCTCTGGTGCAGAGAATAAGGAACCCTTGGCAGCAGTACAGGACCCCGCATGCTGGACGGGAGAATACCAGCACAAGCCTTCTACAGTTGTTGTGGCTACACACAACAACACACGGTAAGCGCTTCTTGTATAGAGTGAACAAAACCGTAAATACAGCCACACACACGAGGCACGGCCTCCTGTCTCTTTTTCTCTCCTTTCCTTTATAAATAAGGAAGGTTAGATGACCACATAAGCAACACCTGGAGGCAAGTGGTGCGGCCATTACCAGAAGCAACACAGACATCTATTGAAACCTGTCAGCTCAAACCACGTGTCGCCAGTCTCACAGATCTTCTGCCACTCACTGTCACGGGACGTTGGTATATCTCGGTATATCCGTAAAAGGCAGTCGCTGTGAAGGTCTCTGTTAAGGGAGCCGGGAATGGTGAAGTCAGTTAAGGGGACTGTAACCTATGGTTAGTGTTAAGGGGCGGGTGCTATAGAGGTCACTGTTAAGGGGGTGGACCCCTATGGGAGGTCATTGTTAAGGTGGTGGGGTGCTGTGAAACTCACTGTTAAAGGGGCAGGCTGCTATAAAGGTAAAAGTTAAGGGGGTGGGCCGCTGTGAAGGTCCCATTTTAAGGAGACAGGGAACTGTGAGGGGTCAGTGTTAAGGGCTGGGGGGCTGTGGATGTCACTGTTATAGTGGATACTGTGGCTATCTTTCTACAACACACACAAACATTAAATGAAATAGATATACCCGTGTGAAGCCGGTTCCATCAGCTAGTATACTATAATGAAATGCACATATTTGATATCCCCATAACCATGACGACAAGTTCTATAAACCTATAAACTTATAGTAGGTCAACAATGAACAATTTAATATGAGAAGGAAAGGATAAAAACATGTTAGAATGTTAGAAAATTAAATAAATATATGTACCGAATAATGGTATATAGAAAAAGTACAAGGTGTCCTGCAGAAAGAAAGACCCAATATTGCTATTTTACTCAATAAAAAAATGATTTGTTACACTACAGTAAAAAAGGTCCAAATCTTGATGCACGACAGATTTACACAAAGTATGTGACTTTCTGATAACTTTTCATGCAACAAATTAGCTATGAAAAAAGTTGGCATGGTCTCTAATGAGACATAGTAAATGTAGACACATTATTTAAGTACCGCATAAAGTCAGAAAATGGCATAAATTTGGGACCAAATCGATTCCAGCTAAAAGCAGCGATAGATTAGAATTTTGGACTATTAGTCTCAAATGCAACACATTTATCAAGAGACATGAACAATGTTAATCAACACCTTTACTAAGACTATCTTAAAATTCACCAGTTTTATTACCTTTTGTGTGTTCCTAAAGGCCAAGCAAAGTATGGTCATAAACAAGTTAAATTAAAATTCAAGATGATCTATTAGTAGCAATTATTTACAGCATTTACATATGGTAAAATACTTGAAGATAATTTTTTGCTCGGGTCAAGGTTTACGGTATATCCTATTTGCCCCTTATCTGAACTATCTTAACCAATCTTTCTGCAGTTATCTTTGTCTCAGAACAAATTATTTTTCTAGGACAATTTATAGGCATCAACATGTAAATATGCAGAAGTTTCTTAGCATAGAACATAGCACCATTTCATTCAACTTTTTGAACCATAATCACTGGGGAAAATATGCCATCCTTTTGAAGTTATTACTGATGCAAAATTTGCCTACCATTGTGAATAGAAACTTTGTTCAACATATATTTGATGCATCTAATACTTAATGAAATATGGAAAAAAATAAAGAGGCTTTGTACGTGAGTCATCTAGTCCTTGCAAAGCTGAAAATGAGCATCGGGTTAAATAGCCAACTATTATTGATGCGTGTTAGCCATTATGGCAGTTGGAGGTCATATTAACGTCCCATTACACATAATATCACCTGATAAACATAACTGAAATGTGCATATTTGTTGTCAGAATAGATAGGAAAATTTTTTTTTTTTTTTTTTTTTGCATAAATAATGTGATTGGTGAGCTTAAAAGTACCATGTCCGATTAATAGCTTGATTTAAAGAGGTTATCCAAGGATTTATGTGAAAAATGAAAATGTGGCATCGTATAGTATATGACAACCTCTTTCTAAAAGGCTAGAACCAGCCCTGCACCTCACATGGATCCAGAGATCTCCCCATTCATTACTACAATTTAGCCTCATTCTCCACGGACAGCACATGTACCTGTTCATATTAATGTGTGTATTCACACATCAGTTTTTTACCACGGTCCTTGGGTCCGTGTTTTTAGCATGGAAGCATGCTCTGTTTAGTCAATCATGCCCATTATGTTCTACGGGTCTGTGAAAAACACGGATGCAACATGGATGCCATCCATGTTTCATCCCTGTTTCACGGATCATTAGAAAGAGATGCTTTGAAAATTATTTTTCAGCTATGCAGTGTTAGTAAAACACGGAAGACACACGGACAGCAAAAAACTGACACATTGCCCAAACACGAATCCTTCATGTACATCTTCATGGAGGCCTCACTGACCACCTTGTCATGGATTTCAGCACAGACACAGTCATGTGAATGAGGCTTTACTCTGGGTGATTCTCCTCAGGATGGCAGTGTTTTTTCTTAGCGGCCGTGTCCTTTCAGCTTCAGCTTTCTCTCTGAAAATGTCCTAGCTTCTGACAGTAGACATATCTGTTGGCAGTAGAAAAATGGACCTCAGCATGTGGTGCTATACAGATACCTTTTTTTGAATAGCTCAGTGGCTATACTAAATTATCCTAAAGTATTAGGATTCAAGTTTTGGTTTGAAAAATGTAGAAAGTCTTGTTGGACAACCCATTTAACCCTAAGGCTACCAGTGCCATACATGTACAGCGCTGGTTCGATGTGTAAACATGATGCCCCCTCGCACGTGCAGTGGGCGTCATGGCCGGCCAATCTTTGCTGTTTCATACAACAGAGACCTACGGCTATTTACCGTGACCGCCAATAATGCCAATCGTGGTAATTAAATTCTTGAGATTCCGTGATCAAGTGAGATCAAGGCACCAAAATGAACCCTATGCTCCGTGTGTCCAATCCGGGCATAGGTAGTTGCACTGAATACTAGTAGTCTTACTGAGTAGGCTAACAGTATTCAAACTGCAATATTTATTTTGGCCACCTGATGGCAGACCAGGATAAGAAATGAGAAAAAGTGAGCAAAATATGCTAATAATAAATTCCTAATAAACCAAAATTAAAATTATAATTTATAAGCTCATATATGAGGCACATAATGATCACAAAAAAATAAAAAATAAAAATAAAAATATATAAAAGTTTAAATCTCCGACCCTTTCCGTATAATTAAAAAATGAATACCAATTTTTTTTATAAAGTGTGATCAAAAAGTCACGCATACTCCAAAATGGTATCAATTAAAAGTACAGATTGTATAAAAGAAGTATAAAAAAAGTTATGGGGATCAGAATATGGTGATATAAATTTTATTTTTTTCTCAAAGTATAAATTTATTTTTACGCTATTTAGGCAAAAAGAACCTTATACATATGGGGTATTGTTGTAATCGTACTGACCCAGAGAATGAAGGGCATGGGTCAGTTTTGCTGTAAACAAAACGCCATGGGAACAAAACCCGTAAAACAGTGAAGGGATTGTGTTTTTTTCCAATTCCACCCCATTTGGAATGTTTTTACTGCTTCCCTCAACATTTTATGCCATAATTAATGGTGGCAAAAAAATAAGCCCTCATACTGCTATGTGACCGGAAAAATAAAAAAGTTATGGCTCACGGAAAATAGGGAAGAAAAATGAAAATACAAGAATGAAAAAACCTCCAGTATCCAAAGGGTTAAAGAAGTGTACTGCTTAATATTCCAAGGGTAAAATGTAAGTCTGGCATCATGTCTAAAAGTCAGTTCTTTATTAAAACATAATAAATTCAACTATAATCCTCAAAGTGCATGACCCATTTGTTTCTGATGCGCACAGCATCCTTAATCTTGGCTCGAGATGAAAGAATAAAAGTTGGCAAAGTGAAATTCTATCCGAATTTCATGAAAAATTCGATTTGCGTCTAATCCAAATTTCCTTATGCTTCGTGGTAACGAATCACATTTTTTCCTAAAATGGCTGCTGCATGTGTTAGGACATGGAGCAAAGAACTCTGGGAACGAGGGATCACCCACAATGCCATGCATGCAGCCAATCAGCAGCCAGCCAGCCCTGTGATGTCACAGCACTAAAAAATAGCCTCAGCTATTTTGGATTCTGCCATTTTCCAGTGTGCTTAGTTCAGGGAGAGACATCAGCAGGTGCTAGGGACAGTGCTATGAAAGACTTAATTTTGCTAAAAAAAACTATTTATAAGTTCAGGAAAAGATTAGTGGTTGGGAAAGGATAGGGAGGCATTATCTACACTATAAAAGAAGGACAGGGTGCAATAGGAGCGATTCTATTACACCTTGCTGCAGTTATTGGGGATCCAAATTGCTTTTAGGTTGTTTGCACTATATGATACATCACTAATTCCAGCAAACCTTGCTTGTGATTGGGGTGCAAGTTCTTTAATTTAGTCATTTATGGGGTGTATTAATAGGAAAAAAACGTACATCCTATTAGCCTTTCTGTATTGATTTTACATTGTTTTACTTTTTTGGGGGGGTTATTATTAGGAAAAAAAATAGAAAAAAAATGAAAAAGATACAGTACAGACCAAAAGTTTGGACACACCTTCTCAGTCAAAGAGTTTTCTTTATTTTCATGACTATGAAAATTGTAGATTCACACTGAAGGCATCAAAACTATGAATTAACACATGTGGAATTATATACATAACAAAAAAGTGTGAAACAACTGAAATATGTCATATTCTAGGTTCTTCAAAGTAGCCACCTTTTGCTTTGATTACTGCTTTGCACTGCTCTTGGCATTCTCTTGATGAGCTTCAAGAGGTAGTCACCTGAAATGGTTTTCACTTCACAGGTGTGCCCTGTCAGGTTTAATAAGTGGGATTTCTTGCCTTATAAATGGTGTTGAGACCATCATTTACGTTGTGGAGAAGTCAGGTGGATACACAGCTGACAGTCCTACTGAATAGACTGTTAGAATTTTTATTATGGCAAGAAAAAAGTAAAGAAAAACGAGTGGCCATCATTACTTTAAGAAATGAAGGTCAGTCAGTCCGAAAAATTGAGAAAACTTTGAAAGTGTCCCCAAGTGCAGTCACAAAAACCATCAAGCGCTACAAAGAAACTGGCTCACATGCGGGCCGACCCAGGAAAGGAAGACCAAGAGTCACCTCTGCTGCGGAGGATAAGTTCATCCGAGTCACCAGCCTCAGAAATTGCAGGTTAACAGCAGCTCAGATTAGAGACCAGGTCAATGCCACACAGAGTTCTAGCAGCAGACACATCTCTAGAACAACTGTTAAGAGGAGACTGTGTGAATCAGGCCTTCATGGTAGAATATCTGCTAGGAAACCACTGCTAAGGACAGGCAACAATCAGAAGAGACTTGTTGGGCTAAAGAACACAGGGAATGGACATTAGACCAGTGGAAATCTGTGCTTCGGTCTGATGAGTCCAAATTTGAGATCTTTGGTTCCAACCACCGTGTCTTTGTGCGACGCAGAAAAGGTGAACGGATGGACTCTACATGCCTGGTTCCCACCGTGAAGCATGGAGGAGGAGGTGTGATGGTGTGGGGGTGCTTTGCTGGTGACAGTGTTGGGGATTTATTCAAAATTGAAGGCATACTGCACCAGCATGGCTACCACAGCATCTTGCAGCGGCATGCTATTCCATCTGGTTTGCGTTTAGTTGGACCATCATTTATTTTTCAACAGGACAATGACCCCAAACACACCTCCAGGCTGTGTAAGGGCTATTTGACCATGAAGGAGAGTGATGGGGTGCTGCGCCAGATGACCTGGCCTCCACAGTCACCGGACCTGAACCCAATCGAGATGGTTTGGGGTGAGCTGGACCGCAGAGTGAAGGCAAAAGGGCCAACAAGTGCTAAGCATCTCTGGGAACTCCTTCAAGACTGTTGGAAGACCATTTTCAGGTGACTACCTCTTGAAGCTCATCAAGAAAATGCCAAGAGTGTGCAAAGCAGTAATCAAAGCAAAAGGTGGCTACTTTGAAGAACCTAGAATATAACATATTTTCAGTTGTTTCACACTTTTTTGTTATGTATATAATTCCACATGTGTTAATTCATAGTTTTGATGCCTTCAGTGTGAATCTACAATTTTCATAGTCATGAAAATAAAGAAAATTCTTTGAATGAGAAAGTGTGTCCAAACTTTTGGTCTGTACTGTATATGTCATAAGTGTCGTTCAGCGGTGAAGTTATATAGTGCTACAGCCATTTACAGGGTGTATAAAAAAAAAAGAAGATAATTATGTCCTATTAGCGTTCTGCTTTGATTTGACATTGTTTAATTTATTTTGGGGGGTGTATTAATAGGGGAAAAAAAGGAAAATTATATGTTATAATTATTATATTATAATTGCCGTTCAGCGGTGATGTTACATGGAACTACATCCATTTTAATAGGAAAGATACGTACGTCCTATTAGCCTTTCTGTGTTGATTTTATAGTTCTTTACTTTTTTGGGGCGGTGTATTAACAGGAAATTGATATATATATATATATATATATATATAATGTATATATATGTCATAAGTGCCGTTCAGCGGTGAAGTTACATTGTACTACAGTATGGTGTAGAAAATGAAAATATACATACGTCCCATCACCAGTTCTGCAGTGAATTGTAATAGTTATATTTCTTTTTTGGGGTGTCATATAATATATATAATAAATATATGTCATAATTGACATTCAGCTGTGAAGTTACATTGTACTACAGCCATTTAAGTGGTGTAGAAAAATAAAATATACGTACGCCCTGTCATCCGTTCTGAGTTGAATTGTGATTGTTCTATTTTATTTTTTGTGTGGTTTAGAAATAGGAAAAAAAAGGAGAAAATATAGTCATAATTGGCATTCAGAGGTGAAATTACATTGTACTACAGCCATTTTCGTGATGTAGAAAAAGAAAATATACCTACATCCAATCACCCATTCTGCGGTGAATTTTGATTGTTCTAAAAAAAAAATTGTGGTGTAGAAATAGGAAAAAAAAAAGAAAAAATATATGTCATAATTGGCATTTAGCGGTGAAGTTACATTGCACTACAGCCATTTACGTGGTGTAGAAAAAGAAAATATACGTACGTCCCATCACCTGTTCTGCAGTGAATTGTGATGTCACATTTCTTATTTTGGGGTGTAGGAAAAATAATACGTCTTCATTGCCGTTCTGCGGTGAAATGTGTTTTTTTGGGGCGGGAGATTATTAATCAGAAAAAAATATATAGTTGAAACCAGAAGTTTACATACACTATATAAAAAGTTATATATGCATGTTTATCTCAATATCTGACATTAAATCAGAATAAACCTTTCCTGGTTTTGGTCAATTAGGATTACCATAATTATTATTATTTGCCAAATGCCAGAATAATGAGAGAGAGAATGTTTTAAGGAATTTTTTTTTCTTTCTGCAATGTCAAAAGTTAACAAACACTAAGATTACTATGCCTTTAAACAATTCTGGACTGCCATATGATGATGTAATGTGTTTGAAAGCTTCTGTTAGGTTTGCTGGCAACATCTGAGTTAATTAGAGACACACCTGTGGATATATTTAAATGCACATCTAAAACACACTGCTTCTTTGTGTAGCATCAAGGGAAGGTCTAAAGAAATCAGCCAAGATACAATGGGGCAAAAAAGTATTTAGTCAGCCTCCAATTGTACAAGTTATCCCACTTAGAAAGATGAGAGAGGCCTGTAATTTTCATCATAGATATACCTCAACTATGAGAGACATAATGAGAAAAAAAAATCCTGAAAATCACAGTGTCTGATTCTTAAAGAATTTATTGTTTAAAAATGCAAATTATGGTGGAAAATAAGTATTTGGTCAATAACAAAAGTTCATCTCAATACTTTGTTATATACCCTTTGTTGGCAATGACAGCGGTCAAACATTTTCTCTAAGTCTTCACAAGGTTTTCACACACTGTTGTTGGTATTTTGGCCCATTCCTCCATGCAGATCTCCTCTAGAGCAGTGATGTTTTGGGGCTGTAACTGGGCAACACAGACTTTCAACTCCCTCCAAAGGTTTTCTATGAGATTGAGATCTGGAGACTGGCTAGGCCACTCCAGGACCTTAAAATGCTTCTTACGAAGCCACTCCTTCGTTGCCGGGCAGTGTGTTTGGGATCATTGTCATGCCAGAAGTCCCAGCCACGTTTCATCTTCTATGCCCTTGCTGATGGAAGGAGGTTTTCACTCAAAATCTCACCATACATGGCCCCATTCATTCTTTCCTTTACACGTCCTGGTCCCTTAGCAGACCGTTCTTGTGATAATTTTGTTCTTGTGAGATCTTGAGTGGAGCCCCCAGATCGAGGGAGATTATATGTCTTATAATTGCTCCCACAGTTGATTTCTTCACACCAAGCTGCTTACTTATTGCTGATTCAGTCTTCTCAGCCCGGTGCCCGGTGCAGGTCTACAATTTTGCTTCTGGTGTCCTTCGACAGCTCTTTGGTCTTGGCCATAGTGGAGTTTGGAGTGTGACTGTTTGAGGTTGTGGACAGGTGTCTTTTATACTGAAATCTTGCTTGTTTGTAGGTGACCAAATATTTATTTTACAGAGGAATTTATCAATGAATTCTTTAGAAATCCTCAATGTGATTTCCTGTATTCTTTCCCCCCATTCTGTCTCTCATAGTTGAGGTATACCTATGATGAAAATTACAGGCCTCTCTCATCTTTTTATGTGGGAGAACTTGCACAATTGGTGGCTGACTAAATACTTTTTTGCCCCACTGTATTAGGAAGAGAATTGTGGACTTGCACAAGTCTGGCTCAACCTTGGGTGCAATTTCAAGATACCTGAAGGTGCCTCTTTCATCTGTACAAACAATTATATGCAAGTACAAATAAGATAGGAATGTCCAGCCATCATACCGCTCAGGAAGGAGACGGGTTCTGTGTCCCAGAGATGAATGTTGTTTGTTCTGACATATGCATATCAACCCAAAAACAAAAGCGAAAGACCTTGTGAAGATGATGACGGAAGCTGGTAAGATTGTGTCAATATCCACAGTGAAACGAGTATTGTATCAACATGGGCTGAAAGGCCACTTTGCCAGGAAGAAGCCATTACTCCAAAGGAAACATAAAAAAGCAAGATTAATGTTAACGCAAACAGGAATAAAAACCTACATTTTTGGAGACGTCCTGTGGTCTGACAAAACTAAAATTGAACTGTTTGGCCATAATGATCATCATTATGTTTGGAGGAAAAAGGGAGAAGCTTGGAAGCCTAAGAACACCATCCCAACTGTGAAACACATGGGTGGCAGCATCATGTTGTGGAGCTGTTTTGCTGCAGGGGAACGGTGCACTTCACAAAATAGATGGCATCATAAGGAAAGAAGATTATGTGGAAATACTAAAGCAACAAGACATGGGTGGAAATGGGTCTTCCAAATGAACAATGACCCAAAGCATATTGCCAAACTGGTTAGAAAGTGGCTTAAGGATAACAATGTTTTGGAATGGCCATTACAAAGCCTGGATCTCAATCCTATAAAAAATGTATGGGCAAAGCTGAAAAGGCAGATGCGAGCAAGGCAACCAACAAACATGGCTCAGTTACACCAGTTTTGTCAGGAGGAATGGGCCCAAATTCCGACCAACTATTGTGAGAAGCTTGTGGAAGGATATCCAAAACATTTGACCCAAGTCATATAGTTTAAGGGCCGTGGTACCAAATTTGACTTTGCAGAAAGTAATAAAAATGCCTTTAAACATTATCTCTTTCTCGCATTATTCTGGCATTTGGCAAATAATAATATTTATAGTAATCCTAATTAACCAAAAACAGGAAAGGTTTATTCTGATTTCATGTCAGATATTGAGAAAAACATGCATACGTGCCTTTTTATATAGTGTATGTAAACTTCTGGTTTTAACTGTGTATATATATATATATATATATATATATATATATATATGTCTTAATTGCCATTCAACAGTGACGTTACATTGTACTACATCCATTTACTTGGTGTAGAGAAAGAAAATATACGTACGTATCACTCATTCTGCAGTAAATTGTGATTATAATTTTTTTTGCGGTATAGAAATAGGGAAAAAAAAGGAGAAAATATATGTCATAATTGGCATTTAGCGGTGAAGTTACATTGTACAACAGCCATTTACATAATGTATTAATAGGAAAGATACATACGTCTCATTAGCCGTTCTGCGTTGAATAGTTGGGGTGTAGAAATAAGAAAAAGAATACTTCTTAATTGCCGTTCTGCGGTGAATTTTGTGAGGTTTTTTGTGGGGGGGTGGAGTTTATTAATCAGAAAAAAATAATAAAGAAATAAATATATATATATATATATATATATATATATTTAACATTGTACTGCAGCCTTTTTTGGGGGGATTATTTTAATTTAAATTTTATTCTTTTGTCATACAGTATGTCAGATAGACAGGTGACAGGCCCTTCAAATGGTACAGGCAGTGGCCAAAATGTTTCTGTCATAGGCAGCAAAAGAAGGGGGGTGGCAGCATGAGTCGCAGCGAGTGGGAAGTCAGGAGCCAAACATGCCCAGGCTTCGCAGAAGCCTACCGGCCCGGAAAGTAGCGGTACAGAAGTTCACGGAGGCAGCAGTAGCAGGCAGTCAGTGCGTAGTGTTGGTGGGAAAATGCCATACTCAGAGGTGTGGCAATTTTTGTTAGACCGCAGCAGGAGGTCAACATGGCCATTTGCCAGATTTGTGGGCAGAAGGTGAAGCATGGCCAGGGTACCAATGTTGGCACCACGGCGCTGCGTCAACACATACAGCGTCACCATAAAGTGGCCTGGGAGAACCGTGGCTCCGATGTGGTGGTCCAGCCTGCTGCAGCAACCTCTGAATCATCCAGTGGCATGCACCCAATTTCTGCTGCCACCTCAACACTATGTCTTTGGGCCACTCTGTGGTCTCCTCATGTTGCTGCCACATCACATTCTGTGGCCTCCTGATACTGCTGCCACATCACCATTGTGTCAGTGGGCCACTCTGTGGTCTCCTCATGCTGCTGCCACCTCACCACTATGTCTTTGGGACACTCTGTGGACTTCTTATGCTGTTCCCACCCTCCCCACTTCATGACTGGGCCACTATTTTGCATTTTTGGCCTGGTTGGCATCATAATTTATTTGACCCTTCTTCTGATCTGTCAGAAGGAAGGAAAAATGAGATGCACAATGGATCTTGTCTATGTAGCAGCTGTGTGGTACATTAGAATTGGCTTATCATTTGGTAGCCAAAAGCATGATTGGGTACAAAACACAGAAGATATGCAAATATTCTATTCACATGTCATCTTTGTTTTGGATCCACTTCTGTTTTTTGGGGGATTTATCAATACTGATGTATTACAGACAAAATGCTGACAGAGTGAAGGCAGATGCTTAACAGACAGGATCCGTTTTTTGGGGGTTATTGTTCTGACGGATCAGAGGAAGGGCAAAATAATCAGTGACGTCAACACAAACTTACTGCTGACACCCTCTCCACTCTATGGGGGGCTCTACTTGTATAAGCGTTTAATAGAACAGGTTCTGTAGATATCTATGTGGAATCAGCTGACGACGGTATAAAAGGAGTGCACTTCTTCTTGAAGCTAACATTAACCTTTAAGGTTGATTTCACACTTGAGTTATTTGGTCAGTTTTGGCACCATAACTGCCCAAATAAGTGAAGTGTGCAGTGATTCTAAGAGCGACAACTGTCATGTGCGTGTCATACTGACTCACAGTACTGCTTGACTACCACAGCAGACTCCCTATGCATGTTACTGCAAGACACAATGTTCTACACCACTATACAGGCTCTCTGCATCCAGGAAATAGTTGTTTTTTAGCGCGATTTGCCACAAATAAATTCGGATTGAATTAAATCTTTTTGGATAATTCGGCGAACCAACCAAATATAATTTTTTAGAAATTCGCTCATCTCTAATCATGGCATGATTTTTTATATGAGACTGACGCAGTGCCACGCACAACATGGGGCCTCTATAGTTGTGGGTGAGCTGCTTTCTGCTTTCCTGCTTAATGTTGTTGTGTTCTTATTTAATTGTGCTGTCAAAAGTTAGAACATGATCATATATAATGTAC
This sequence comes from Bufo gargarizans, assembly GCF_014858855.1. NCBI lineage: Eukaryota > Metazoa > Chordata > Amphibia > Anura > Bufonidae > Bufo > Bufo gargarizans. Next base: position 295,286,066 of record NC_058081.1, on the reverse strand, counting down.
ATAAGTTATGTTAATCTATAATTTGTTATATAAATCTTTCCTAGAGCATGTATTTTGTAAAACTACACCAGTGTACGCCAGCTCTTTATTTTTCTATCCTCTGGTGACACAAGTCGTCTTTTAATTCTCCTGGATTCTAGTGGTGAGCTTTTTGAATGCACACAGTCGTTTCTAAAATATATGAATATTTCATCGATTTCCAAGGCAGTATAAAAAAAATAAGTTGGCTGTCTAATCAGCAACAACCCTCCTTGTGCCACGATGATCTTCTTAATTTAAGTTTTGATTATAAGGAGATATGGAGGTCATAGAAAGAAGTCCACTTCTCATGATCCCCCTTTATGAGCCAAAGCAAAGAGCCAGCTCCTACTCTGGTGGGAATATTTGAATGGAAGCCACGCAATACTGCATTTCTGAGACAGAAGAAGATAAATAGAGCATATAAAAATTGATTGCTTTGGGTTTAAGAGCATAGAGGGAGATTTATCAAAATTGGTGTAAAAGAAAACTGGCTTAGTTGCCCATAGCAACCAGATTTCCCCTTTCATTTTTTAATAGCTTTTTCAATAGCTGTCAGCCAAATGATCATCTGGCCATAATCGTTTCCTCCCAGCTCCTCAAGACATGGCTTTGCATACATGTACTTTCAATGAGGAATGGAGAATAATCTGCTCTTATTTAACAGGCTCTGTCCTTTCTATCCTTGACATCATCTGTTAGATAGTCGCCTAACCTCATTACACATAAGGTTATCGGCCTGTAATTAGCAGGTTTGGCGAGATTAATGATTGTCATGTTTCAAACTATTAGATGCCTCCATAAACCTGTTGGTCTCCACATAACACACAATATCTAAAGTAAGATAGCAAATATGATTGATATTCATTTCATAATATGGGTGCTATTATACATACATGCTAATCATTGCTTCAGGTTACAAGTCCAGTTGTGGCTCCACAATGAATGATAAACCCTGAGGACTAACCACCACCACTAAAGCTATGTACTATCACACTAATAGTGAACCTCTGCTATTATTTTAGTAATTATTTGCAAAAACGAATTTGCATTCTTACCACTCCAGGTCCATTTTTAGAAGTTTTATATATATATATACAGATTTTTTTTATTAATATCTTTGTAAGTTGCAGTTTTGTATAAGAATAAGTTGCAGAGAGTGATGAGAAGAAAGCGAAGGTATTAAATATTTTTTCTCCACTGTATTCACTGAGGAAAAGTGACCAAAGAAAAAGTACAACAGCGACTTAAAAAGATTAAAATAGACAAATCGCAAGGACCAGATGGCATACACCCCCGTATCCTAAGAGAATTAAGTAATGTCATAGCCAGACCCTTATTTCTGATATTTACAGACTCTATACTGACAGGGAGTGTTCCACAGGATTGGCACATAGCCAATGTGGTGCCAATATTCAAAAAGGGTGCAAAAACAAACCCCAAAAACTATAGGGCCGGTAAGTTTACCATCTCTTGCGGGTAAGCTGTTTGAAGGTTTTCTAAGAGATGCTATCTTGGAGGATCTTAATGAAAACAAGCAAATAACATCATATCAGCATGGCTTCATAAGGGATCGGAAATGTCAAACTAATTTAATCAGTTTCCATGAGGAGGTAAGTTCTAGACTTGACAGCAGCGAATCAATGCATGTTGTATATCTGGACTTCTCCAAAGCTTTTGACACTGTACCACATATAAGGTCAGTATATAAAATGAGAATGCTTGGACTGGGAGAAAACATCTGTATGTGGGTGAGTAACTAACCCAATGATGGAAAACAGAAGGTGGTTATTAATGGTACACACTCAGATTGGGTCACTGTCACTAGACGAGTACCTCAGGGGTCAGTAATGGGCCCTATTCTCTTTAATATATTTATTAGTGATCTTGTAGAAGGCTTGCACAGTAAAATATCAATTTTTGCAGATGACACTAAACTGTGTAAAGTAATTAACACTGAAGAGGACAATAAACAGCTACAGATGGATGTGGATAGATTAGAGGCTTGGACAGCGAAGTGGCAGATGAGGTTGAACACTGACAAATGTAAGGTTATGCACATAGGAAGGAATAATGCAAATCACACTTACATACCAAATGGTAAAACACTCGGTAACACTAACATGGAAAAGGACCTAGGAATTTTAATAAACAGCAAACTACCAGTAAGAAACTATGACAGGCAGCTGCTGCCAAGGCCAATAAGATATGGGCTTGCATAAAAAAGGGCATAGATGCCCGTGATGAGAACAAAGTCCTACCATTTTACAAATTACTAGTCAGACCACACATGGAGTACTATGTACAGTTCTGGGCTCCTGTGAACAAGGCAGACATAGCAGAGCTGGAGAGGATTCAATGAAGGGCAACTAATGTAATTACTGGAATAGGTGCACTATAGTACCTAGAAAAAATGATCAAAATTAGGGTTATTCACTTTAGAAAAAGACAACTGAGGGGAGATCTAATTACTATGTATAAATATATCAGGGGACAGTACAAAGATCTCTCCCATCATCTATTTATCCCCAAGACTGTGACTGTGATGAGGGGACACCCTCTGCATCTGGAGAAAAAAAAGGTTTGTACACAAACATAGAAAAGGATTCTTTGCAGTAAGAGCAGTGACACTATGGAACTCTCCGCCTGAGGAGGTGGTGATGATGAGTGCAATAAAGTAATTCAAAAGGGGGTTGGATGAATTTCTGGAGTGTAATAATATTACAGACTATAGCTACTAGAGAAGAGTCGTTGATCCAGGGAGTTATTCTAATTGCCTGATTGGAGTCGGGAAGTTTTTCCCCCTTAAGGGGGGGGGGCGAAAATTGGCTTGTATCGCACAGTTGTTTTTTTTGCCTTCCTCTGGATCAACTTGCCGAACTGGATGGACAAATGTCTTTTTTCGGCCTTATATACTATGTTACTATGTTACTATGTAATAAACCTTATTTTTCACTCTTCTTAGAGTTGTTCGATTTTGACTGTGAAGTTTTAGTAGCAGCAGAAATGTTAGACGGTGAATGTTATGTTGGTTTGAAAATTGAGCCACTTGTTTCTAGCCCCATGGGTTTTTCAAATTTTGCTCTGACTTTACTTCAAAAGATTTAAAAAATTGCTATTGTTGGATTTGTTACTAGGAATGTGATTTCTTAAATTTCTTCATATAGGGCAGTAGCCTGGGATATTCATTTTCTACAACTTGTCAGCAATTTAACATTTTTAATATAGACATTTTTTATGGATTTACCATCAATTGTGACACTAATTAAATCATCTGACTAAAGAAAAGCTATTGAGGTATTACAAAAGGTTACATTAGTAGCAAGTTAGTGACCTATAAGCTAGAACTCTATGATTCACAAAGCTAAGTGATTTGATTCTGATCGAAATTTGGTTAACTGCAAGCAAAATTTGTCACTATGTTGTGTATTCATATTTTCAAACTGATGTCAAGAGAGACTGATCTCTTTTACAAATCTGTATTTTACAGAAAAAAGTCAATAGATAATAGTCTAAAAGCATGTTCCCATAATATGACTGTATTGACTTAAGGGTAAATATGAATCTCTATTTTGACTTCATTTTGGGAATGAGAGATTCAGTAAATTAATTTTACCATGTACTTTTATAGGAAACACATTCACTAATCGAGTGGTACCCATCTCCAGAATCCTTGATACAATGTTACTGACACTGTGTTAGCTTTGTAAAGTGATAGACCATTGAATGGGTAATTTCAGCTACTTTATCATTAACCCTTTCACGCCCGATGACCTACATGTACATCATCGGGTCGGTCTTTAAACATGGCGCCAGATCACGTGCGCTGTGGGTGCCATAACGGCGGGTGGTCGCCTGCTTCTTATAGCAGACACCCGCGGCTCATGTCCACAACCAGCAGTAATGCGATTGTGGAAATTTACCCCTCAGAAGATGTGGTCAATCCTGACCACGGCATCTAAACGCTCTGAATACCGAAAGTGCTCACTTTTGGGTATGCTCTCCCGAGCCGGAGCTTGTGTGCAGCAGACCCTGTCATTGTATTTCCTATAATAGGGCTCCATAGGAAAGTAGTAAAATCATCATATATTCCAATGCAAGTGCATTGGAGTCTATGATAATAGCAATCAGATGAAATCATACACACCCCAGAATTGTATCAATGAAAAGTTCACATGGCCCCGCAAAAAATGGGCCCCCATAAAGCTCCGTACACATAGTTGCAAAAAAGTTATAGGGGTCAAAATATGGCGACAAAAAAATAAAACTGATTTTTTTCCCACTTTTATTTTTTTTATCATTATCAAAACACAAGAAAAACCATACATATAAGATATCGCCAGATTCATACTGGCCTGTAGAATAAAAGTAACTAGTCAGTTTTATCGCACATCAAACGTCGTAAATAAAAAACCTGCAAAACTGTGGTGGAATTGCTTTTTTTTTTTTGCAATTTCACACCATTTGGAATTTTTTTCCCGCTTCCCACTTCCCACTACATCATATGCAATATTAAATGGTTGTGTTGGAAATGACAACTTGTCCCGCAAAAAACAAGCCCTCATATGGCTATGTGAACAGACAAAAAAAAAGTTATGGCTCTGGGAAGGCAGGGAGCGCAAAACGAAAACGCAATAAAATAAAAACCTCCTAGAGTGAAAGAATAAAGAATATTGTTCGGCCATACTTATAGCTAGAATTACCATTGAAACAATGCATTGTGTATTTTGGATGGATTTACAAATCATGATTTTGAGCTTTTCTTATTTAGAAATGAACTTATTCTTGGAACTCCCGTAATGAATATATTTGGGAAGATTTTCATGTAGTAGCCTTTGTTAATGGGCATTTACATGGTTTGATTTAATCATGTTGAACAGTATCTGTGTTGAAATAAACTATAAAAAATTTGCACATCCAAAATATATAAAAAAGAATAATTTAGCACGGCATAAAATATACACAGTAAGCATTCGACACTAAATATACTTTTTGTCATTTTTATTGTTATTGGTGCCCATTTGAAGTGTTTATGTAAGTCCTGTTATAGTACATGTAAAAATATTTCAGTGTATAGTAACACCAATAAACTATTCTTAGAAGTGGAGAATACCACTAATTACTACAAGCATTACACTCCACATTGTCATTTGGATGCTGGATAAATAAAGTGCACTTCATAATTTGCCTCAGGAATGCAATATAGATAATTATGCAGATATATAATAAACACTTATGAGTAAAGTGAGCCTTTATTTTAGATAAAATCTATAATTATTAATAAACTGTATGTTAATTAGAAAATTTAAACCCTAAGCACAGTTACAATTTTGCACTTTAATTAGCTGACAGAGGTTTTAGCAAGTCCATTAGAACACTCTTTGCATAAAGAGAGTCCTGAATGCAACTTACGGACACTACTCTTTAATAATATATTTCAATTATAACAAAAATGAGGCAATTTGAAATAATTTTAAATAGTTCAAATAAAATACAAATAAGAATAATTACATTTAAACTAATCATCATAAAATTGAAATCTAATATTTGCCCAGGATGTTTGAATAGTTTGCTAACTCTCCCAAACCCTTGTACCCCTGTAGCTTACCTAAATGTTTCTGTGTTCAGTTATGATGTCAGCTTAATTTTCTTTTCTTTTTTTTGCTTTTTGTTTATGAGTATTATAAGATATATTAAGTTATAAGACCTGGAAATCATAATTTTCATAAACTCTAGGGGGGACTTTATCATGAGGGGAAAAATTGAAGTCAGTTTTGTTTGAGTCTGCATTGGAATACTTTATGCTACATTTATCAAATGTCTCATGTTACTTGATAAACTTTTCTTATCCTTAAACCTAACACTTTTGTCTAGAGATGCTACTCCAGTTTACCCACTCCACCCTCCTCCTGGAGTTAGATCGCGACTTTTTTAGCAATTTTTTTAAAAAGGTCTCAATGATAAATCTGCAGTGGATTTCATCAACATAGCTAACCACACCCACTATCCCACCCACATTACAAAACTGGACTGTGTAAAAATGCAAAAAGTCACAAAATTTTACGCAATTGCTTAAATTTTGCACAAGCAAGTGCAAAAAGTCGCAAAAGTCCTATTTGTGCAACTTTTTGATGCCAGAGTTCTGGAGTGAAGGTATGATAAATCAGGGCCTAAGTTCTGGCAGTGTCAATGTAAATATAATATGTAAAATGTATATCGTGATAACAAGGAATGCAAAATAAAATGTAAGTAAAATATTTGCTAATATTTATTGTGCAGATCCAAATACATAATACAAAACAAAGGAAAGGGACTATCTACTCTGGACAACCCTAATTAATTTGGTGCATCTCTCTCAATGCAGCTGAGTAAAACAGGTTCTATCAATGCAATGATAACAGAACGGTGTTAAGGTACTAATGATGGTATACTGTAGGTATAATCCTGGTCAAAAGTAGAAACAAATAATCACTAATATTTAGGCACCACCTGAGCATTAACAAAAAAAAGAGGATACTGATCATGAGCCAGGCAGTCTGTGAGGGTACATAAGGGTACCCTCGGATGAGGTTACATTCCATTCATATCATAGCCTAGTGTAGTATTCAGATAAAAGGAAGCTAAGCTGCAGTATGCCAGCATAGCCATTGCACAGTGGGCAATGCCTTCTGCTCTTGGCTCTCTCCACCATAGCTGACTGATGGGGGTGCTGGGTGTCCAACTTCCACCGATTTGATATTAATGACCAGTCTAGAGGTCATCAATATGTAAATATTTTTAGACACCTTTAAACACCCTTTTTTATTTTTTAAATTCTTTCTCTATGTAGTACAACCAGCAGTGTCAAGAAGCTGGTTCTTCTGTGTATGGTAATGACTATATTAGAGGTAATAGTAGCTAGCATTATAATGTTTTGCAATTAATCCTATGTATGTATAGCAGTATCCTATTTTTACACTACAATTCTCAATCCTAGTTTCTAAAATGACCCTCAAGACATGACACTTTCTTTATTCAATTGAAGCATGCTTGCAGAAAACAATCTTAGACAAATAATTTAGTGGATTTCCCCATTTTTCTTACATGTAACACAGAAAAACAATATTCCTCCAATAAAACATTTCTTGGAAATAACATACATAGCAATATACTTGAGGTTGAAAGGACATATGTTTATTGATTTCAACCTTTTCTTAAATGCAGTGGTGGGTAGATCCATATTGATCTATGAAATGACTTGTACAATACATTGGTCTGCCACTTGCCATTGCAAACCTAATTTCAGGAACTAGGAAACAAAATATGTTATGGTTTTTAAGATACTGTATGTGTCTATCCAATCTTTATTTTGGGCAATAAACAGCTCTGGTCCTAACTGACAACATCATCTCATAGACACCTATTATATGTTTGGTAAATAACTGGAAACCACTATAGCATAAAATATATAAATTGGAGGCTCATACAGTAGACAAATAATATAAATGAAAGGAAAAGATAAGTACAGTCAGGTCCATAAATATTGGGACATCAACACAATTCTAAAATTTTTGGCTCTATATACCACCACAATGGATTTGAAATGAAACGAACAAGATGTGCTTTAACTGCAGACTGTTAACTTTAATTTGAGGGTATTTACATCCAAATAAGGCGAACGGTGTAGGAATTACAACAGTTTGCATATGTGCCTCCCACTTGTTAAGGGACCAAAAGTAATGGAACAATTGGCTTCTTAGCTGTTCCATGGCCAGGTGTGTGTTATTCCCTCATTATCCCAATTACAATGAGCAGATAAAAGGCCCAAAGTTTCAAGTGTGCTATTTGCATTTGGAATCTGTTGCTGTCAACTCTCAAGATGAGATCCAAAGAGCTGTTACTATCAGTGAAGCAAGCCATCATTAGGCTGAAAAAACAAAACAAACCCACCCGAGAGATAGCAAAAACATTAGGCGTGGCCAAAACAACTGTTTGGAATATTCTTAAAAAGAAGGAACGCATCGGTGAGCTCAGCAACACCAAAAAACCCGGAAGACCACGGAAAACAATTGTGGTGGATGACCGAAGAATTCTTTCCCTGGTGAAGAAAACACCCTTCACAACAGTTGGCCAGATCAAGAACATTCTCCAGGAGGTAGGTGTATGTGTGTCAAAGTCAACAATCATGAGAAGACTTCACCAGAGTGAATACAGAGGGTTCACCACAAGATGTAAACCATTGGTGAGCCTCAAAAACACAAAGGCCAAAGTTTGCCAAACATCTAAAAAAGCCTTAACAGTTCTGGAAAAACATCCTATGGACAGATGAGACCAAGATCAACTTGTACCAGAGTGATGGGAAGAGAAGAGTATGGAGAAGGAAATAAACTGCTCATGATCCTAAGCATACCACCTCATCAGTGAAGCATGGTGGTGGTAGTGTCATGGCGTCGGCATGTATGGCTGCCAATGGAACTGGTTCTCTTGTATTTATTTATGATGTGATTGCTGAAAAAAGTAGCAGGATGAATTCTGAAGTGTTTCGGGCAATATTATCTGCTCATATTCAGCCAAATGCTTCAGAACTCATTGGATGGCGCTTTACAGTGCAGATGGACAATGAACCCAAAGCATACTGCAAAAGCAACCAAATAGTTTTTTTAAGGGAAAGAAGTGGAATGTTACGCAATGGCCAAGTCAATCACCTGACCTGAATCTGATTGAACATGCATTTCACTTAATGAAGACAAAATTGAAGGGAAAATGCCCCAAGAACAAGCAGGAACTGAAGACAGTTTCAGAAGAGGCCTGACAGAGCATCACCAGGGATGAAACCTAGCGTCTGGTGATTTCTATGCGTTCCCAACTTCCGTCTGTAATTGACTGCAAGGATTTGCAACCAAGTATTAAAAAGTGAAAGTTTGATTTATGATTATTATTATGTCCCATTACTTTTGGTCACTTAACAAGTGGGATGCACATATGCAAACTGTTGTGATTCGTACACCGTTCACCTGATTTGGATTTAAATACCCTCAAATTAAGGCTGACAGTCTGCAGTCAAAGCAAATCTTGTTTGTTTCATTTCAAATCCATTGTGGCGGTGTGTAGAGCCAAAAATGTTAGAATTGTGTCGATGTCCCAATATTTATGGACCTGACTAAATATAAGTAATTCCTTTTTCTTACTAAAATCAATAGAAATCTTTGCACTTACATTAGACAAATTAGTATTGTATTATGACAGCCAACTGGACAGGTAATAAAAAACACAATAACTGGAATATCCTTAGCCAAACATTCCCTTTTTGCCAATATGCGATCTTCAAAATGTATTCAGGAGTTTGTTTTCCTCTGATGATGGTTTGGAGATTAGTTTGACACAAAGTTCATTTCTTTTAAAATGACTATAATTAAGTTGAACTGCTCATGGAAGATAATTTCACATTAATTAGTACAAGGATTGACAAGCATTTTAAATCAAGCATATTATACATTTTTGCATATAAATTATAGTATTATGTAAAGGAGTTGTTTCTTTAAAAATGTAGCTGTAACTTGCTCTCTGTGTGAGCATTCCTTTTAGATTATGGTATTAATGCAGGTATTTTGCAACATAAAAATTAAATTTTACAAAAAATATCTGATAGTTACCATAAAGTAATACCAATGGCAAAGATGCCATCAAACTGATAATCCATGCAACATACTAACAACTGATTAAGAAGCTCTTTTAGTCGTAATCGCTCTGAGAGGTAGCAGGGTTTTCTACAGTAAGATGACATGGATATTGTTGAATAATGAATATTGCAGAACCCACCCTCATGGGTGGTACCTAACAGTTTTTACAATGTGGACTGCCCCCCAATCTTGTACTTACTGCTCAATGTATTGTCAGACAATCCTATCAAATAAAAATGCAAATATTTCCCTGCAAAAATCTAAAAACATTTGCTCAAATGGGTCACACTCTGTAAACTAGCAGGCTTGTGAGCTTCAAGAAAAGCAATCTACAATTGCACATATTCAAAGGCAAGATAACATAAAATATTTGCAAGACCTAAAATCCCCCTTATAGAAATAGTTCTCAAAAGCATATAATAGTGCAAAAAGCATAACCAGATGAAAGGTAAAGGCCATGGAAAATCTTGGCATGAAAAAATATACTCTTATTTTATTCTAGTGATTCCTTTGCGTGAAGAATATTGCATTAAGTTTCAGGCTTCAATCTTCATTCCTTCAACATATATGATACATCACAAGGGTGAGGTCTGCAAGTTATGGCATGTTAGTCAAACATTTTTTTATCGTAAATGTAATAGACATCATTTTACAATATACAATATTATGACCGATGTATTTTATGATATTCTAATTATTTACTAGAACTATACATATAAGATAGTTATATTTCAGATTTTTAGTTTGATGTTGGAGTTTTTGCTCTTAGCTTGGGCAAAATGATGACTTGGCTAAATGAAATTCATTGTACTTCAGCAAAATATGTAACTTACCATCTGGAAATAATGTCAGGATTGCTTTCTTTGCTGAAAAGCAGCTGATGGCAATTTAGCACACTGGGTATTGAGCTGGCCTGAATGTTGTTGCAACATAGACATATAACTGCTTTAAAAATGAGAAAACAAGCCATTTAATTTTGTAATCCCCAATAACTCGAGGTCATGTAGCACAAGTTCAGCAAAAGTAATTTGATTGTTTTCTTCTTTTTTCTTTCTTGAGAAGTACAAATCTCCTCTACAGACACTAATGGAGGGATTATACTTAACGTCCAGTCTTTTCAGCCAGCCAGTGAAAAAGACATAAAATATATATTGAAAATGTATTTATTTAAGCTTTTCTATTGAACATGCTTAATGTCTTTGCTGAACCAAACTTCAGGTCAGTGCTCCCCTGCATCCTTCAGCATAGGTAGAGGAGTTATCCCATGAATAATGTAAAAAAAAATAATCATAAATAATGTAGTTCATGGCCACCTCTTTCTAACAAAGCTATAACCAGCCCGTTACCTCATATGGATCCAGAGATTCCCCTTTTCCCCATTTATTGCTCCAATTGTTCTGCTAGATTTATTTCCAGCTGTCAGCTTATGAATCGTGTACTTTCCCAATAGTGTGTCCTTTCTGCTGCAGCTGGTGGCAGTAGAAGGATGTCACTGAGTATCTGCTTATGTCTCAGTGAGGACAAAGAAATTTGAAAAAGAGCAAACAGTAGGTGGCACTATACAGATAGATGTCAGTGAATAAATCAGTGGTTATACTAAATGTTTAATTACACGCAATTACAAAAGTATTCAGATCCTGATACTGGCTTGACAAATGTAGGACAACACTTTTAACAAATACTGATTCAAATGATGGAGGTCTTACTGCGTTGAGCCTGCTAATCATTGGTATACCATATAGCAAAGGATCTACTCTGTTGATGTCACTTCAGGTTATACCAACTAGGAGTCTTAATGTATTCTCCTAAATAGCTACAACAATTATATTCATCCATGGCTAAACCCATTGTATGCCCCTATAATAGATCCATCAGATATCTTTTTTTTTATGCATAGAATACCATACCATGCTACCCTAGTCTGACCTTTAAAACTAATAGAAGCCATGTGAAAAATAACAAGTGTGTACAGAGCCTTACACTAAGTTCATACAATTTTTTTTTTATGTGTTTTGTTGCCTTTTTGGCTGCCAGAACACTTTTTTGATCCCTCAGAATGCAACAGGAAATTATATACACTGGATCCATACTAAATTATGGCTCTAGTAATAATGGAAACAAATTAGGTAATTTATCAAACTGGTGTAAATAGAAATGGCTTAGTTGCCTATTGCAACCAATCAGATTCCACCTTTCATTTTCCAAAGAAGCTGTCAAAAATGAAATGTGGAAACTGATTGATTGATATGGGCAACTAAGCCAGTTTTACTTTACATCAGTTTGATAAATGACCCCAAAATACTTTAGTGTCAACAGATCCTTAGACAATATTCACACTTTCTTTTGAGTTTCTTCCAATGTGTTTTGATTGCCTTTTTGACTGACAGAATAGCCTAATCTTTTGTCAATGGGATGCAACAGGAAATATTACACTTTGGATTTATCCTAACTTACAGCTCCATTAATAACCAAAGTTTTAGCATGGACAGAGCCTTAAGGGCCCTTTACATAGTCCAAGAATCTTAAAGATAATCCGGTATTGTAAATGTGCCACTGATTACCCAATTAAAGAGAGAAACGCTCGTTCATCAGGTAATACAATCATTTGTGCATACATAAAAATCATTGTTTGCCGACAGCAGATTGTGCTGTGTAAACACGATCTGCTGCCGGCAAACGAGTCAATATGGAGACGAGCGATGGCATTAGAAATCACTCCTCCCCATTCTCTGGAGGAGATCAGTGCATGTAAAAGACCGGTCTCCTCCACCAGCGAGCAGCAGATTGTTGGGAAGGAACTCTTCCTTCCCGGTAATCTGCTCCTCTGTCGTCCCAAATAAAGGGACCTTTAGTTTCAAGTGACTGGTTAGGCGTCTCATTTGTAACAATAGGTTCTTCTGCTGAGCCTATATGAAATTAAATTAAATACTTGATATTGTACTATACAGTAATTTTATATTTAATACATTCCAAAGTTGACGTATGTTTTTAAAAGCTAGGAGCGCTCCAAGAGTTACATTGCTGTTATTTGTTTTATAGAGGTCATTTATTTCTGCCCGTCATTGTTACATTTTTCTCCAATGTGACTTAAGTATTAATCCTATTTAAATTTTAATTTGTAATGGGATATATAAGCACGTGCCAGCGTAATGAAATAAATGACTATGGGAAACAGCTGGTAACTGTCTCATTGGCAGAATGCAGTTTTTGACAACTGGATATCATGTCACAAAAAAATGTGCATGACTTTTTTTTTTAGGAAAACTGTGATGGGTTTTAAAACTAATCACTAAGGATGATTCATGCGTCTTGACATTCCATATTCAACAATCTCAGACTCCAGATTGCATAAGCTGTTAAAGACATGTCAAAAACACCTTCAGATTTCACTTTCATATTTATAACTACATTTGCATATCACTCAATAGCAGTTTATTGTAGCACATCAATGTCAGGTTTCTGCAGTCAGTATTCGGTAGGTAAAGTTGAGTTTTTGTCCTTTCAGCAGCTATTTATTGTTAAAAATCTCTTTTAAATAGGACATATCATATGTTTTTTATAATAATTTTCAGTATGTGTTCAAAAATATAATTTCATAGTGATTGTACATTGAAATGTGTTTTACGTTACATGTTTCCTTTCTGTATGCTCTTTGTGCTAGTAAAGAACTGTCTTTGAGGAACTGGGTAAAGCTTGGAGGTAGCACCTAGGAAAAAATTTGATACAGGGCCTACTGGCCCTTCCAGAACTTACTGTATGTGTAACTAAGTTATAGTTTCCATATATACGATGGGGAGCATATCCTATATGATATAAAGTATGTTATGATCTACCAACTCTAAAATATATGGGGCAGCCCAACTATTCCTTGATGTCTTCCAAATTTTACCTTCACCCTAGAGGTAACCAAAGCCTTCTAAATGCCTCTTCCTATGACTAGAAGCAGGAAAGCTTGCGAGAACTGGATTTTCTCTAGTTAGCAGTAGAGATAATAAAGTTCTGGCTTTGCAATTACTACGTTTTCTCTAACTTTAACCCATCACTGTGTTTTTGAGTCTAGAAAGTGTTGGACATGGCATTTGTAAAACATGTATATATGCATTTATGTAAATGTCTATGCATAGTGTGACACAGTGAGAGGTTTGGTCTGGGAAAACAGGTATTTTCCTCTCAGCATGTGCTGCTGGGCTGATTTACAGCCAGGTGAGGTTAAATACCAGACCGGATTTCAAGTGCCGGTCCGGGTTTTGGCAGCACCTGGCTGTCCTTAAATAGGCAGATGGGCTCAAAAAGGTCTCTGTGTTGGGATCTGGGAGCCTTGTGTCTGTATGAAGGCTTGCTACCTGTTTGGCGTGAAAACAGGTTGAAGCTGCTATGAGCAAGGAATCTTTGAGGCAGAATTGTCATGGTGTGAATTACAACCAACACCGCAAGGTGACTTTTTGCTAGTTTATTACTGCTTGTTTTGTCACTTGCCTAAAGTGTGAATAAAACACCGAACTGTTTGATCCAAAGAACTTGTTGCCTCTGTACTGTGTCCGCTAATCCTGTCTACCAGAGCAAACCCCCACAATAGAAAGACATTTGTCTACTAGTACACCACACTGAATCTTTAAAAACGTTGTTTGAGCATTTAATACTGTTGACTTATTCTCAGGATTAGTGGGGGTTTGACTCCCGGGACCCCCTCCAATCAGTTATTTGAATATTATATGGCTCTCACCTCTCTTACTAAGCCTGTTACATCAGATTTATATGTCACAAAGCCTAGGTGTAGCTCAGTCCCATTTAAGTGAATGGGGCTGATCTTCAATACCAAGCACCACACTGACCATTCGATAGCTGTGAGAAGGTTGTGGAGCTTACTGTGACCTTCATCAGAACAAGACCTTGACCTTCATCAGAACACAGACAGCTATATTTAACCATTATATCAGTAAACATTTTTACCCTAATCTTCATACTTCACACAAAGATTTAATTTTACAAAACAATGATCTAAAATCACTAATTAGCATCGTCAGGCACTGCTGCTCATAACAGGTCCCCTTTGAGACAAATGGTGAATATAACTTATTGGACACATTCAGACATTTCTTTCAATATTTGTTTTCAATAGCATCTACAGTGTATAAATGATAATGTATTCAACTAGGAAGCAGACTATTATCATTTACATTTACATTCTATACTTGAAAATCACAAAGTATATTGAACTAAATATACAAAAATAGACAATTAATGTCCCATTTTTTTAAATTTCCCATAAAAAGAATATTTATGGTGCATCAAAGTAATAATACATAATAACAATGATCATAGGGTGCTTATTTGTGTTTCTATATTATGCTTGCAAGTGAAATTAGACAAATAAAATTCATGGTTAGCAAACAACATGGGTATTTTATTCACTTGACATTTTAAAATCTACTTTTAGCAGCCAAAAAGCTGAATTTGACATTAAACAGTGGCTTGCTGAGTCAGCCCTGAACTAAAAATGGAAATTTGTGAAAGTTGTGTTCATAAAAATCTCATAAAAAAAGTCCATAAAACTTTAAATTGCCTCTTAAAACAGAGAATGCTTTTTATCCTCCTTGCCCCGGCTTGGAATATATTAGTTGCTTCTGCTCTGTAGCTAATGTGATTACATTGCAGAAGGTGAAGTACTGAGCACACAAATATGCTAGTCACAATTGTTTTACTTCAATCTAGACTGGTACATTAGCATCAACTTTAATAGTGCCTTATCTACTGTATTAAAGCACAACAAAATATAGGAAGTTGTTATGTCAAATAATGAGTTTTCTGAAGATGCGCCAAGCTCATTATTGTTAGCCTGTGTGTCAGAATCTAGACTTTTCAGCCGGAAGGTGATTTCTTTCAGGAACAAAGTAAGGGGAAATGACAGTTTTAAAAGGATGCAATTACCAAAAAATGAAAGGAATTTGTAACCCTGGTAAAGATCTTAAGACTTTTGAGCTGTTCCAGACGTGACCAAAAGGTTGTATTAACTGTTGTTTAATGATGATTGTTACTAAAGAAAATAGTATAGTATGGTGACTACAGAATAGGAAACTGTGTTGTATAGTGCTCGATGGAACATTGGGACATATTTATTGTATTCTGGCTCAATTTAAGCATGTTTAGATCATGCTCAGATCACATAATAGAATGCCTGCTCACTCCAATCCTTTAAAATAGAGACACAAGACTCCTGCTCCGGTGATCAGCAGAGGTCCCTCTAATTAAACCCCCACAATATAACAGTTATCACCTGTTCAGAGTGTAAGTGATAATTTATCATGGGAATACCCATTTTAACCCCTTAGGGACACATGATGTAACGGTACGGCATGGATCCCGAGTCCTTAAGGACCCATGATGTACCGTTACGTCATGAGTTTAAAGAGAGATTGTGGCACCCCAGGGGTTAATCCGCACAGGATGCCGGCTGAAATCATTCAGCTGGCATCCTGTCACAATGCTGGGGGGGGTTATATGACCCCCCGTATCGGCGATCGCAGCAAACTGCAGGTCAATTCAGACCTGCGGTTTGTTGCGATTTCTGCAGTTTCTGATTGCCGCGGTCTCTGAACGCGGCGATCAGAAACTTTAGTGTGGCGAAAATCTATATTTATCACCCCCCCCCTGCACCTCTGAATGATTTTAGCCCGGTGGGAGGTGCAGGCGGGGTGTTGCGGGCGGTGCGGGAGGCGGGATCGTAATCCCCCGCCCGCCTCCCGCCGAATAATCGTTGGTGTACAGTGGTATACCAGGGTGTCAGCACATTGCTGACAACCTGGTATAAACGGCTGACATCTGTGAATGGACCGCTGTATAGAAAGAGTTAACAAAGATGCGGCTCCCTCTCCCATCGGGGGGCTGCTGTGCCTTTGCAGCCCCCCTACAGGATAGGGTGACAGAGGGAGGGAGCCCCAGTCCTTACCCTTCCCTGTATGCGAAGTTCTGGCCACAACTTCGCAGACGGGGAAGGTTCCCATGGCAACAGGACGCCTTCTCAGGTGTCCTGCTGTCCATGGTGCTGAACAGATCTATGCTAAAGGCATAGATCTGTTCAGACAAAGTGTAAGTAAAATACTGTACAGTACAATATATATTGTACTGTACTGTATTATACAGACATCAGACCCACTGTATCTTCAAGAACCAAGTGGGTCTGGGTAAAAAAAAAAGTAAAAAAAGTGAAAAAAATAAATTAAAAAAACACATTTATCACTGATTAAAAATGAAAAAAATAAAATTCCCTACACATGTTTGGTATTGCCGCGTCCGTAACGACCAGATCTATAAAACGGTCATGTTACTTTCCCCGCACGGTGAACGTCATAAAAATAAAAACTATGAGAAAATTTAAATTTTGCCCACCTTCCCAAAAAAGGTAATAAAAGTGATCAAAAAAGTCGCATGTACAACAAAATAGTGCCAATCAAACCGTCATCTCATCACACAAAAAATGAGACCCTACCCAAGATAATCGCCCCAAAACTGAAAAAACTATGGCTCTTAGACTATGGAAACACTAAAACATGATTTTTTTTTTCCAAAAATGAAATCATTGCATAAAACTTACATAAATAAAAAAAAGTATACATATTAGGTATCGCCATGTCCGTATAGACCGGCTCTATAAAAATATCACATGAGTTAACCCCTCAGGTGACCACCGTAAAAAAATAAAAATAAAAAGGGTTTTAAAAAAGCCATTTTTTGTCATCTTATGTCACAAAAAGTGCAATAGCAAGCGATCAAAAAGTCATATGCACCCCAAAATAGTGCCAATAAAACAGCCATCATATCCCACAAAAAAATGAGACCCTACTTAAGATAATCGCCCAAAAACTGAAAAAAACTATGGCTCTTAGGCTATGGAGACACTAAAACTTTTTTTGTTTTAAAAATGAAATCATTCTGTAAAACTTACAGAAATAAAAAAAAAGTTAATATATTTGGTATCGCCGTCTCTGTGACAACCTTCTGTATAAAATTACCACATGATCTAACCTTTCAGATGAATATTGTAAATAACAAAAAAAAAATGGTGCCAAAAAATCTATTTCTTGTTACCTTGCCGCACAAAAAGTGTAATATAGAGCAACCAAAAATCATATGTACCCTAAACTAGTACCAACAAAACTGCCACCCTATCCTGTAGTTTCTGAAATTGGGTCACTTTTTTGGAGTTTCTACTCTAGGGGTGCATCAGGGGGGCTTCAAATGGGACATGGTGTCAAAAAAAACAGTCCAGCAAAATCTGCCTTCTAAAAACCGTATGGCATTCCTTTCCTTCTGCGCCCTGCCGTGTGCCCATACATCGGTTTACAACCACATATGAGGTGTTTATGTAAACTACAGAATCAGGGCCATAAATATTGAGTTTTGTTTGGCTGTTAACCATTGCTTTGTTACTTGAAAAAAAATATAAAAATGGAAAATCTGCCAAAAAAGTGAAATTTTGAAATTGTGTCTCTATTTTCCGTTAAATCTTGTGCAACACCTAAAGGGTTAACAAAGTTTGTAAAATCAATTTTGAATACCTTGAGGGGTGTAGTTTCTTAGATGGGGTCACTTTTAGGAAGTTTCTACTCTAGGGGTGCATCAGGGGGCTTCAAATGGGACATGGTGTAAATAAACCAGTCCAGCAAAATCTGCCTTCCAAAAACCAAACGGCGCACCTTTCACTCTACACACCGCTGTGGGGCCGTACAGTAGTTTACGGCCACATATGGGGTGTTTCTGTAAACGGCAGAGTCAGGGCAATAAAGATACAGTCTTGTTTGGCTGTTAACCCTTGCTTTGTTAGTGGAAAAAATGGGTTAAAATGGAAAATTAGGCAAAAAAATTAAATTCTCAAATTTCATCCCCATTTGCCAATAACTCTTGTGCAACACCTAAAGGGTTAACGAAGTTTGTAAAATCAGTTTTGAATACCTTGAGTGGTGTAGTTTATAGAATGGGGTCATTTTTGGGTGGTTTCTATTATGTATGCCTCACAAAGTGACTTCAGAGCTGTAGTGGTCCCTAAAAATTGGGTTTTTGTAAATTTTAGAAAAAATTATATATTTGCTTCTAAAGTTCTAAACCTTGTAACATCCCCAAAAAATAAAATATCATTCCCAAAATAATTCAAACATGAAGTAGCATGTGGGGAATTTAAAGTCATCACAATTGTTGGGGGTATTACTATGTATTACAGAGGTAGAGAAACAGAAACTTTGAAATTTGCTAATTTTTCCAAATTTTTGGTAAATTCGTTTTTTTTATGCAAAAAATAAAAAAAAATGTTTTACTTCATTTTACCAGTATCATAAAGTACAATATGTGACGAAAAAACAATCTCAGAATGGCCTGGATAAGTCAAAGCGTTTTAAAGTTATCACCACTTAAAGTGACACCGGTCAGTATTGCAAAAAATGGCCAAGTCATAAGGTGAAATAGGGCTAATATCGACTAATATCACAGGTTCAGAAAAACCTGTATTTCTTAAAATGATTATGCCTATCCATGAATGAGTTACCTAATGTTTTTTTTTTGATCATACCATTTTTGAGATTTTTTACTTGAAACCATTATTAACCCCTTAAAGACTCACCTTAAGGGGTTAATAATGGTTTCAAGTAAAAAATCAAAAAAATGGTATGATCAAAAAAAAACATTAGGTAACTCATTCATGGATAGGCGTAATCATTTTAAGAAATACAGGTTTTTCTGAACCTGTGATATTAGTCGATTTTAATGAGTCTTTCTAAATGGAAGTTTAACCTCCATGGCCAAAATTATTGAAATTGTAGTGAAGATAATTGTTTTTTTTTTATAGGTAGCTGTAATCATGAGTAATTTACTTCGTGCTGGTCTTTAGCTGTTTTATGTAACAGGCACTCTGACTATCATCCAGGAAATTTTACAAAGTCAGTTTTGTAGGAGTTTGCATAGCTATCATTTGTGCCAAAGGTATGACATTTCATTTGATGTTTCATACATTTGGTGCATGTTTTATATCTAAAACTTCTGTCTTGAGTATGATTATGACAATTTTTTTGACAAAAAATGCATATTGATAATTATGATAAACCAGAATTCTGGCGTGCAGGGCTTGATGAATTCTTCCCAATATCCTGTGTGGACAGGAAGTCAGCATCTCTATTCATACCTATGATAAGAATGAATAAATAAACAGACTTCCTGTCCACACATAAGGCATTGTGTCTGTTGGGAAGTGCCATTTACATGATACAGCTAAGGACGAGAAAAGAGTAGATAACTCACAACTACAATGACCGGTAGATAAAGATTACCCTTCATAGCAATTTATATCACATACCTTTCTAACGGACCAGAGAATGTACATTTTTGTGGGAGTGCTTCTTTACTCTTGCTTCTAATAATTGCAATTAAAGCAGTCTCCTGTATACTATTTACACAGATTGGGCACACTTGACATTTCCACACATTGTCCTTGATGCTGATTCTAAATAGAAAGCATCTTTAACAGCTGCATGAGATGGATATCCCTCCCCATTCCTGTTTTCCTTCACCCCTTTTTCCTCATTCAATTAAATACATATAATTGTTGTTATATAGTGGAATAGAAGTGGGGACACTCATAAGGATAGCCATTAGATAGGGTACAAAAAAAAAGTTCTTAGCCACAAATAAATATGATTCTGGAAAGGGAGTGGGAGGGTCATTGAGAATAACAAAAAAATGCTCCTGTAATGTATGGGGAAAGATCAGATCCACGCCTTTCAGTGAACAGAGATAGAGCTTCAGAGCCCAGTAATGATGTGACAGGTGGTGAAACTGGCAGAAAGATGCATTGAATCACTGGAGGAGCCATCCTATAGTAAGTTTGGCCAGCTAAGGGAAAGTTCATATCTGTGTTGTAGGTTCTGTTCTGCGTCTCCATTACAGATTCCATCCAATTAAGAAACAGGATTCTGTAGCCAACGTAGTCTGTTCAGATCCTTTTGGGTCAGCTATAGGGATGAGCGAACTCGAACTGTATAGTTCGGGTTCGTACCGAATTTTGGGGTGTCCGTGACACGGACCCGAACCCGGACATTTTCGTAAAAGTCCGGGTTCGGGTTCGGTGTTCGTCGCTTTCTTCGCGCTTTTGTGACGCTTTCTTGGCGCTTTTTGAAAGGCTGCAAAGCAGCCAATCAACAAGCGTCATACTACTTGCCCCAAGAGGCCATCACAGCCATGCCTACTATTGGCATGGCTGTGATTGGCCAGAGCACCATGTGACCCAGCCTCTATTTAAGCTGGAGTCACATAGCGCCGCCCGTCACTCTGCTCTGATTAGCGTAGGGAGAGGTTGCGGCTGCGACAGTAGGGCGAGATTAGGCAGATTAACTCCTCCAAAGGACTTGATTAACTGATCGATCTGCAGCTGTGGATCATTGAGCTGCTGATCCTCAATTGCTCACTGTTTTTAGGCTGCACAGACCGTTTGTCAGTCTCATTTTTCTGGGGTGATCGGCGGCCATTTTGTGTCTTGTGGTGCGCCAGCACAAGCTGCGACCAAGTGCATTTAACCCTCAATGGTGTGGTTGTTTTTTGGCTAAAGCCTACATCAGGGTGAAGCTGTGACACCAAGTGCATTTAACCAGCAATAGTCTGTTCATTTTTTGGCCATATACAAAATCAGGGGCAAGCTGCGCCTGTCACCAAGTGCATTTAACCCTCAATGGTGTGGTTGTTTTTTGGCTAAAGCCTACATCAGGGTGAAGCTGTCACACCAAGTGCATTTAACCAGCAATAGTCTGTTCATTTTTTGGCCATATACAAAATCAGGGGCAAGCTGCGCCTGTCACCAAGTGCATTTAACCCTCAATGGTGTGGTTGTTTTTTGGCTAAAGCCTACATCAGGGTGAAGCTGTCACACCAAGTGCATTTAACCAGCAATAGTCTGTTCATTTTTTGGCCATATACAAAATCAGGGGCAAGCTGCGCCTGTCACCAAGTGCATTTAACCCTCAATGGTGTGGTTGTTTTTTGGCTAAAGCCTACATCAGGGTGAAGCTGTCACACCAAGTGCATTTAACCAGCAATAGTCTGTTCATTTTTTGGCCATATCCCAGTCTAATTCTGTCACTAAATCCATACCGGTCACCCAGCGCCTAAATACTAGGCCTCAAATTTATATCCAGCTAAATCTGTCCCTAGTGCTGTAGCTGGGCGAGTTATTTAGTGTCCGTTCAAGCACATTTCTTGTTCTGGGTTGAAATACAATTCCCAATTTAGCAATTTCATAATTTAGTGGTTCCTGCTATATCAGAGCTCTTTGAAATCTATCCCAAAAAGGGTATATAATATTGAAGGTGCACATAGGGTCATTCAGAGTAACTTCACACACACCCGCTACTGTGTATTTCCAAGTCTAATTCTGTCACTAAATCCATACCGGTGACCCAGCGCCTAAATACTAGGCCTCAAATTTAATTCCCTCTAAATCTCTCGTTACCCACCGCTGTACTGTTGTTGCTGGGCAAGATATTTAGTGTCCGTCAAAGCACATTTTTTGTTCTGGGTTGAAGTACAATTCCCAATTTAGCAATTTCATAATTTAGTGGTTTCTGCTATATCAGAGCTATTTGAAATCTATCCCAAAAAGGGTATATAATATTGAAGGTGCACATAGGGTCATTCAGAATAACTTCACACACACCCGCTACTGTGTATTTCCAAGTCTAATTCTGGCACTAAACCCATACCTGTCACCCAGCGCCTAAATACTAGGCCTCAAATTTAAATCCCTCTAAATCTCTCGTTACCGTTGTCCTGTTGTAGCTGGGAAAGTTATTTAGTGCCCGTCAAAGCACATTTTTTGTTCTGGGTTGAAGTACAATTCCCAATTTAGCAATTTCATAATTTAGTGGTTCCTGCTATATCAGAGCTATTTGAAATCTATCCCAAAAAGGGTATATAATATTGAAGGTGCACATAGGGTCATTCAGAATAACTTCACACACACCCGCTACTGTGTATTTCCAAGTCTAATTCTGTCACTAAATCCATACCGGTGACCCAGCGCCTAAATACTAGGCCTCAAATTTAATTCCCTCTAAATCTCTCGTTACCCACCGGTGTACTGTTGTTGCTGGGCAAGATATTTAGTGTCCGTCAAAGCACATTTTTTGTTCTGGGTTGAAGTACAATTCCCAATTTAGCAATTTCATAATTTAGTGGTTTCTGCTATATCAGAGCTATTTGAAATCTATCCCAAAAAGGGTATATAATATTGAAGGTGCACATAGGGTCATTCAGAATAACTTCACACACACCCGCTACTGTGTATTTCCAAGTCTAATTCTGTCACTAAACCCATACCTGTCACCCAGCGCCTAAATACTAGGCCTCAAATTTAAATCCCTCTAAATCTCTCGTTACCGTTGTCCTGTTGTAGCTGGGAAAGTTATTTAGTGCCCGTCAAAGCACATTTTTTGTTCTGGGTTGAAGTACAATTCCCAATTTAGCAATTTCATAATTTAGTGGTTCCTGCTATATCAGAGCTATTTGAAATCTATCCCAAAAAGGGTATATAATATTGAAGGTGCACATAGGGTCATTCAGAATAACTTCACACACACCCGCTACTGTGTATTTCCAAGTCTAATTCTGTCACTAAATCCATACCGGTGACCCAGCGCCTAAATACTAGGCCTCAAATTTAATTCCCTCTAAATCTCTCGTTACCCACCGCTGTACTGTTGTTGCTGGGCAAGATATTTAGTGTCCGTCAAAGCACATTTTTTGTTCTGGGTTGAAGTACAATTCCCAATTTAGCAATTTCATAATTTAGTGGTTTCTGCTATATCAGAGCTATTTGAAATCTATCCCTAAAAGGGTATATAATATTGAAGGTGCACATAGGGTCATTCAGAATAACTTCACACACACCCGCTACTGTGTATTTCCAAGTCTAATTCTGTCACTAAACCCATACCTGTCACCCAGCGCCTAAATACTAGGCCTCAAATTTATATCCAGCTAAATCTGTCCCTAGTGCTGTAGCTGGGCGAGTTATTTAGTGTCCGTTCAAGCACATTTCTTGTTCTGGGTTGAAATACAATTCCCAATTTAGCAATTTCATAATTTAGTGGTTCCTGCTATATCAGAGCTCTTTGAAATCTATCCCAAAAAGGGTATATAATATTGAAGGTGCACATAGGGTCATTCAGAGTAACTTCACACACACCCGCTACTGTGTATTTCCAAGTCTAATTCTGTCACTAAATCCATACCGGTGACCCAGCGCCTAAATACTAGGCCTCAAATTTAATTCCCTCTAAATCTCTCGTTACCCACCGCTGTACTGTTGTTGCTGGGCAAGATATTTAGTGTCCGTCAAAGCACATTTTTTGTTCTGGGTTGAAGTACAATTCCCAATTTAGCAATTTCATAATTTAGTGGTTTCTGCTATATCAGAGCTATTTGAAATCTATCCCAAAAAGGGTATATAATATTGAAGGTGCACATAGGGTCATTCAGAATAACTTCACACACACCCGCTACTGTGTATTTCCAAGTCTAATTCTGTCACTAAACCCATACCTGTCACCCAGCGCCTAAATACTAGGCCTCAAATTTAAATCCCTCTAAATCTCTCGTTACCGTTGTCCTGTTGTAGCTGGGAAAGTTATTTAGTGCCCGTCAAAGCACATTTTTTGTTCTGGGTTGAAGTACAATTCCCAATTTAGCAATTTCATAATTTAGTGGTTCCTGCTATATCAGAGCTATTTGAAATCTATCCCAAAAAGGGTATATAATATTGAAGGTGCACATAGGGTCATTCAGAATAACTTCACACACACCCGCTACTGTGTATTTCCAAGTCTAATTCTGTCACTAAATCCATACCGGTGACCCAGCGCCTAAATACTAGGCCTCAAATTTAATCCCCTCTAAATCTCTCGTTACCCACCGGTGTACTGTTGTTGCTGGGCAAGATATTTAGTGTCCGTCAAAGCACATTTTTTGTTCTGGGTTGAAGTACAATTCCCAATTTAGCAATTTCATAATTTAGTGGTTTCTGCTATATCAGAGCTATTTGAAATCTATCCCTAAAAGGGTATATAATATTGAAGGTGCACATAGGGTCATTCAGAATAACTTCACACACACCCGCTACTGTGTATTTCCAAGTCTAATTCTGTCACTAAACCCATACCTGTCACCCAGCGCCTAAATACTAGGCCTCAAATTTAAATCCCTCTAAATCTCTCGTTACCGTTGTCCTGTTGTAGCTGGGAAAGTTATTTAGTGCCCGTCAAAGCACATTTTTTGTTCTGGGTTGAAGTACAATTCCCAATTTAGCAATTTCATAATTTAGTGGTTCCTGCTATATCAGAGCTATTTGAAATCTATCCCAAAAAGGGTATATAATATTGAAGGTGCACATAGGGTCATTCAGAATAACTTCACACACACCCGCTACTGTGTATTTCCAAGTCTAATTCTGTCACTAAATCCATACCGGTGACCCAGCGCCTAAATACTAGGCCTCAAATTTAATTCCCTCTAAATCTCTCGTTACCCACCGGTGTACTGTTGTTGCTGGGCAAGATATTTAGTGTCCGTCAAAGCACATTTTTTGTTCTGGGTTGAAGTACAATTCCCAATTTAGCAATTTCATAATTTAGTGGTTTCTGCTATATCAGAGCTATTTGAAATCTATCCCAAAAAGGGTATATAATATTGAAGGTGCACATAGGGTCATTCAGAATAACTTCACACACACCCGCTACTGTGTATTTCCAAGTCTAATTCTGTCACTAAACCCATACCTGTCACCCAGCGCCTAAATACTAGGCCTCAAATTTAAATCCCTCTAAATCTCTCGTTACCGTTGTCCTGTTGTAGCTGGGAAAGTTATTTAGTGCCCGTCAAAGCACATTTTTTGTTCTGGGTTGAAGTACAATTCCCAATTTAGCAATTTCATAATTTAGTGGTTCCTGCTATATCAGAGCTATTTGAAATCTATCCCAAAAAGGGTATATAATATTGAAGGTGCACATAGGGTCATTCAGAATAACTTCACACACACCCGCTACTGTGTATTTCCAAGTCTAATTCTGTCACTAAATCCATACCGGTGACCCAGCGCCTAAAT
The DNA here is from genome assembly GCF_014858855.1 of Bufo gargarizans. Taxonomy (NCBI): domain Eukaryota; kingdom Metazoa; phylum Chordata; class Amphibia; order Anura; family Bufonidae; genus Bufo; species Bufo gargarizans. The sequence goes on along the minus strand of NC_058081.1, from coordinate 295,260,257 downwards.
ACTAGGCCTCAAATTTAATTCCCTCTAAATCTCTCGTTACCCACCGCTGTACTGTTGTTGCTGGGCAAGATATTTAGTGTCCGTCAAAGCACATTTTTTGTTCTGGGTTGAAGTACAATTCCCAATTTAGCAATTTCATAATTTAGTGGTTTCTGCTATATCAGAGCTATTTGAAATCTATCCCTAAAAGGGTATATAATATTGAAGGTGCACATAGGGTCATTCAGAATAACTTCACACACACCCGCTACTGTGTATTTCCAAGTCTAATTCTGTCACTAAACCCATACCTGTCACCCAGCGCCTAAATACTAGGCCTCAAATTTATATCCAGCTAAATCTGTCCCTAGTGCTGTAGCTGGGCGAGTTATTTAGTGTCCGTTCAAGCACATTTCTTGTTCTGGGTTGAAATACAATTCCCAATTTAGCAATTTCATAATTTAGTGGTTCCTGCTATATCAGAGCTCTTTGAAATCTATCCCAAAAAGGGTATATAATATTGAAGGTGCACATAGGGTCATTCAGAGTAACTTCACACACACCCGCTACTGTGTATTTCCAAGTCTAATTCTGTCACTAAATCCATACCGGTGACCCAGCGCCTAAATACTAGGCCTCAAATTTAATTCCCTCTAAATCTCTCGTTACCCACCGCTGTACTGTTGTTGCTGGGCAAGATATTTAGTGTCCGTCAAAGCACATTTTTTGTTCTGGGTTGAAGTACAATTCCCAATTTAGCAATTTCATAATTTAGTGGTTTCTGCTATATCAGAGCTATTTGAAATCTATCCCAAAAAACGGTATATAATATTGAAGGTGCACATAGGGTCATTCAGAATAACTTCACACACACCCGCTACTGTGTATTTCCAAGTCTAATTCTGTCACTAAACCCATACCTGTCACCCAGCGCCTAAATACTAGGCCTCAAATTTAAATCCCTCTAAATCTCTCGTTACCGTTGTCCTGTTGTAGCTGGGAAAGTTATTTAGTGCCCGTCAAAGCACATTTTTTGTTCTGGGTTGAAGTACAATTCCCAATTTAGCAATTTCATAATTTAGTGGTTCCTGCTATATCAGAGCTATTTGAAATCTATCCCAAAAAGGGTATATAATATTGAAGGTGCACATAGGGTCATTCAGAATAACTTCACACACACCCGCTACTGTGTATTTCCAAGTCTAATTCTGTCACTAAATCCATACCGGTGACCCAGCGCCTAAATACTAGGCCTCAAATTTAATTCCCTCTAAATCTCTCGTTACCCACCGGTGTACTGTTGTTGCTGGGCAAGATATTTAGTGTCCGTCAAAGCACATTTTTTGTTCTGGGTTGAAGTACAATTCCCAATTTAGCAATTTCATAATTTAGTGGTTTCTGCTATATCAGAGCTATTTGAAATCTATCCCTAAAAGGGTATATAATATTGAAGGTGCACATAGGGTCATTCAGAATAACTTCACACACACCCGCTACTGTGTATTTCCAAGTCTAATTCTGTCACTAAACCCATACCTGTCACCCAGCGCCTAAATACTAGGCCTCAAATTTAAATCCCTCTAAATCTCTCGTTACCGTTGTCCTGTTGTAGCTGGGAAAGTTATTTAGTGCCCGTCAAAGCACATTTTTTGTTCTGGGTTGAAGTACAATTCCCAATTTAGCAATTTCATAATTTAGTGGTTCCTGCTATATCAGAGCTATTTGAAATCTATCCCAAAAAGGGTATATAATATTGAAGGTGCACATTGGGTCATTCAGAATAACTTCACACACACGCTTCTGTGCATTTCCAAGTCTAATTCTGTCACTAAATCCATACCGGTGACCCAGCGCCTAAATACTAGGCCTCAAATTTAATTCCCTCTAAATCTCTCGTTACCCACCGCTGTACTGTTGTTGCTGGGCAAGATATTTAGTGTCCGTCAAAGCACATTTTTTGTTCTGGGTTGAAGTACAATTCCCAATTTAGCAATTTCATAATTTAGTGGTTTCTGCTATATCAGAGCTATTTGAAATCTATCCCTAAAAGGGTATATAATATTGAAGGTGCACATAGGGTCATTCAGAATAACTTCACACACACCCGCTACTGTGTATTTCCAAGTCTAATTCTGTCACTAAATCCATACCGGTGACCCAGCGCCTAAATACTAGGCCTCAAATTTAATTCCCTCTAAATCTCTCGTTACCCACCGTTGTACTGTTGTTGCTGGGCAAGATATTTAGTGTCCGTCAAAGCACATTTTTTGTTCTGGGTTGAAGTACAATTCCCAATTTAGCAATTTCATAATTTAGTGGTTTCTGCTATATCAGAGCTATTTGAAATCTATCCCTAAAAGGGTATATAATATTCAAGGTGCACATTGGGTCATTCAGAATAACTTCACACACACACGCTTCTGTGCATTTCCAAGTCTAATTCTGTCACTAAATCCATACCGGTCACCCAGCGCCTAAATACTAGGCCTCAAATTTATATCCCGCTGAATTTGAATACAATACATTGGGCCAAATAATATATTTGTTGTTGTGGTGAACCATAACAATGAGAAAAACATCTAGTAAGGGACGCGGACGTGGACATGGTCGTGGTGGTGTTAGTGGACCCTCTGGTGCTGGGAGAGGACGTGGCCGTTCTGCCACATCCACACGTCCTAGTGTACCAACTACTTCAGGTCCCAGTAGCCGCCAGAATTTACAGCGATATATGGTGGGGCCCAATGCCGTTCTAAGGATGGTAAGGCCTGAGCAGGTACAGGCATTAGTCAATTGGGTGGCCGACAGTGGATCCAGCACGTTCACATTATCTCCCACCCAGTCTTCTGCAGAAAGCGCACAGATGGCGCCTGAAAACCAACCCCATCAGTCTGTCACATCACCCCCATGCATACCAGGGAAACTGTCTCAGCCTCAAGTTATGCAGCAGTCTCTTATGCTGTTTGAAGACTCCGCTGGCAGGGTTTCCCAAGGGCATCCACCTAGCCCTTCCCCAGCGGTGAAAGACATAGAATGCACTGACGCACAACCACTTATGTTTCCTGATGATGAGGACATGGGAATACCACCTCAGCATGTCTCTGATGATGACGAAACACAGGTGCCAACTGCTGCGTCTTTCTGCAGTGTGCAGACTGAACAGGAGGTCAGGGATCAAGACTGGGTGGAAGACGATGCAGGGGACGATGAGGTCCTAGACCCCACATGGAATGAAGGTCGTGCCACTGACTTTCACAGTTCGGAGGAAGAGGCAGTGGTGAGACCGAGCCAACAGCGTAGCAAAAGAGGGAGCAGTGGGCAAAAGCAGAACACCCGCCGCCAAGAGACTCCGCCTGCTACTGACCGCCGCCATCTGGGACCGAGCACCCCAAAGGCAGCTTCAAGGAGTTCCCTGGCATGGCACTTCTTCAAACAATGTGCTGACGACAAGACCCGAGTGGTTTGCACGCTGTGCCATCAGAGCCTGAAGCGAGGCATTAACGTTCTGAACCTGAGCACAACCTGCATGACCAGGCACCTGCATGCAAAGCATGAACTGCAGTGGAGTAAACACCTTAAAACCAAGGAAGTCACTCAGGCTCCCCCTGCTACCTCTTCTGCTGCTGCCGCCTCGGCCTATTCTGCTGCTGCCGCCTCGGCCTCTTCCTCCGCCTCTGGAGGAACGTTGGCACCTGCCGCCCAGCAAACAGGGGATGTACCACCAACACCACCACCACCACCTCCGTCACCAAGCGTCTCAACCATGTCACACGCCAGCGTTCAGCTCTCCATCTCACAAACATTTGATAGAAAGCGTAAATTCCCACCTAGCCACCCTCGATCCCTGGCCCTGAATGCCAGCATTTCTAAACTACTGGCCTATGAAATGCTGTCATTTAGGCTGGTGGACACAGACAGCTTCAAACAGCTCATGTCGCTTGCTGTCCCACAGTATGTTGTTCCCAGCCGGCACTACTTCTCCAAGAGAGCCGTGCCTTCCCTGCACAACCAAGTATCCGATAAAATCAAGTGTGCACTGCGCAACGCCATCTGTAGCAAGGTCCACCTAACCACAGATACGTGGACCAGTAAGCACGGCCAGGGACGCTATATCTCCCTAACTGCACACTGGGTAAATGTAGTGGCAGCTGGGCCCCAGGCGGAGAGCTGTTTGGCGCACGTCCTTCCGCCGCCAAGGATCGCAGGGCAACATTCTTTGCCTCCTGTTGCCACCTCCTCCTTCTCGGCTTCCTCCTCCTCTTCTTCCACCTGCTCATCCAGTCAGCCACACACCTTCACCACCAACTTCAGCACAGCCCGGGGTAAACGTCAGCAGGCCATTCTGAAACTCATATGTTTGGGGGACAGGCCCCACACCGCACAGGAGTTGTGGCGGGGTATAGAACAACAGACCGACGAGTGGTTGCTGCCGGTGAGCCTCAAGCCCGGCCTGGTGGTGTGTGATAATGGGCGAAATCTCGTTGCAGCTCTGGGACTAGCCAATTTGACGCACATCCCTTGCTTGGCGCATGTGCTGAATTTGGTGGTGCAGAAGTTCATTCACAACTACCCCGACATGTCAGAGCTGCTGCATAAAGTGCGGGCCGTCTGTTCGCGCTTCCGGCGTTCACATCCTGCTGCTGCTCGCCTGTCTGCGCTACAGCGTAACTTCGGCCTTCCCGCTCACCGCCTCATATGCGACGTGCCCACCAGGTGGAACTCCACCTTGCACATGCTGGACAGACTGTGCGAGCAGCAGCAGGCCATAGTGGAGTTTCAGCTGCAGCACGCACGGGTCAGTCGCACTACAGAACAGCACCACTTCACCACCAATGACTGGGCCTCCATGCGAGACCTGTGTGCCCTGTTGCGCTGTTTCGAGTACTCCACCAACATGGCCAGTGGCGATGACACCGTTATCAGCGTTACAATACCACTTCTATGTCTCCTTGAGAAAACACTTAGGGCGATGATGGAACAGGAGGTGGCCCAGGAGGAGGAGGAGGAGGATGAGGAAGAGGGGTCATTTTTAGCACTTTCAGGCCAGTCTCTTCGAAGTGACTCAGAGGGAGGTTTTTTGCAACAGCAGAGGCCAGGTACAAATGTGGCCAGCCAGGGCCCACTACTGGAGGACGAGGAGGACGAGGATGAGGAGGAGGTGGAGGAGGATGAGGATGAAGCATGGTCACAGCGGGGTGGCACCCAACGCAGCTCGGGTCCATCACTGGTGCGTGGCTGGGGGGAAAGGCAGGACGATGACGATACGCCTCCCACAGAGGACAGCTTGTCCTTACCCCTGGGCAGCCTGGCACACATGAGCGACTACATGCTGCAGTGCCTGCGCAACGACAGCAGAGTTGCCCACATTTTAACCTGTGCGGACTACTGGGTTGCCACCCTGCTGGATCCACGCTACAAAGACAATGTGCCCACCTTACTTCCTGCACTGGAGCGTGATAGGAAGATGCGCGAGTACAAGCGCACGTTGGTAGACGCGCTACTGAGAGCATTCCCAAATGTCACAGGGGAACAAGTGGAAGCCCAAGGCCAAGGCAGAGGAGGAGCAAGAGGTCGCCAAGGCAGCTGTGTCACGGCCAGCTCCTCTGAGGGCAGGGTTAGCATGGCAGAGATGTGGAAAACTTTTGTCAACACGCCACAGCTAACTGCACCACCACCTGATACGCAACGTGTTAGCAGGAGGCAACATTTTACTAACATGGTGGAACAGTACGTGTGCACACCCCTCCACGTACTGACTGATGGTTCGGCCCCATTCAACTTCTGGGTCTCTAAATTGTCCACGTGGCCAGAGCTAGCCTTTTATGCCTTGGAGGTGCTGGCCTGCCCGGCAGCCAGCGTTTTGTCTGAACGTGTATTCAGCACGGCAGGGGGCGTCATTACAGACAAACGCAGCCGCCTGTCTACAGCCAATGTGGACAAGCTGACGTTCATAAAAATGAACCAGGCATGGATCCCACAGGACCTGTCCGTCCCTTGTCCAGATTAGACATTAACTACCTCCCCATAACCATATATTATTGGACTCCAGGGCACTTCCTCATTCAATCCTATTTTTATTTTCATTTTACCATTATATTGTGATGCTACCCAAAGTTGAATGAACCTCTCCTCTGCCTGTGTGCTAGGCCTAAATATATGCCAATGGACTGTTGCAGTGGTGGCTGACATGAAGCCTGATTCTCTGCTATGACATGCAGACTAATTCTCTGCTGACATGAAGCCAGATTGTCTGTTACGGGACCTCTCTCCTCTGCCTGGGTGCTGGGCCTAAATTTATGACAATGGACTGTTGCAGTGGTGGCTGACGTGAAGCCTGATTCTCTGCTATGACATGCAGACTGATTCTCTGCTGTCATGAAGCCAGATTGTCTGTTACGGGACCTTTCTCCTCTACCTGGGTTCTGGGCCTAAATTTATGAAAATTGACTCTTACAGTGGTGGGTGACGTGAAGCCTGATTCTCTGCTATGATATGAAGACTGATTCTCTGCTGACATGAAGCCAGATTGTCTGTTACGGGACCTTTCTCCTCTGCCTGGGTTCTGGGCCTAAATTTATGAAAATTGACTCTTACAGTGGTGGGTGACGTGAAGCCTGATTCTCTGCTATGATATGAAGACTGATTCTCTGCTGACATGAAGCCAGATTGTCTGTTACGGGACCTTTCTCCTCTGCCTGGGTTCTGGGCCTAAATTTATGAAAATTGACTCTTACAGTGGTGGGTGACGTGAAGCCTGATTCTCTGCTATGATATGAAGACTGATTCTCTGCTGACATGAAGCCAGATTGTCTGTTACGGGACCTTTCTCCTCTGCCTGGGTTCTGGGCCTAAATTTATGAAAATTGACTCTTACAGTGGTGGGTGACGTGAAGCCTGATTCTCTGCTATGATATGAAGACTGATTCTCTGCTGACATGAAGCCAGATTGTCTGTTACGGGACCTTTCTCCTCTGCCTGGGTTCTGGGCCTAAATTTATGAAAATTGACTCTTACAGTGGTGGGTGACGTGAAGCCTGATTCTCTGCTATGATATGAAGACTGATTCTCTGCTGACATGAAGCCAGATTGTCTGTTACGGGACCTTTCTCCTCTGCCTGGGTTCTGGGCCTAAATTTATGAAAATTGACTCTTACAGTGGTGGGTGACGTGAAGCCTGATTCTCTGCTATGATATGAAGACTGATTCTCTGCTGACATGAAGCCAGATTGTCTGTTACGGGACCTCTCTCCTCTGCCTGGGTGCTGGGCCTAAATATATGCCAATGGACTGTTGCAGTGGTGGCTGACGTGAAGCCTCATTCTCTGCTATGACATGCAGACTAATTCTCTGCTGACATGAAGACAGATTCTCTGTTACGGGACCTCTCTCCTCTGCCTGGGTGCCGGGGCCTAAATATCTGAGAATGGACTGTTCCAGTGGTGGCTGACGTGAAGCCTCATTCTCTGCTATGACATGCAGACTAATTCTCTGCTGACATGAAGACAGATTCTCTGTTACGGGACCTCCCTCCTCTGCCTGGGTGCTGGGCCTAAATATATGCCAATGGACTGTTGCAGTGGTGGCTGACGTGAAGCCTCATTCTCTGCTATGACATGCAGACTAATTCTCTGCTGACATGAAGACAGATTCTCTGTTACGGGACCTCCCTCCTCTGCCTGGGTGCTGGGCCTAAATATATGCCAATGGACTGTTGCAGTGGTGGCTGACGTGAAGCCTCATTCTCTGCTATGACATGCAGACTGATTCTCTGCTGACATGAAGCCAGATTCTCTGTTACGGGACCTCTCTCCTCTGCCTGTGTGTGTGCTGGGCCTAAATATATGCCAATGGACTGTTGCAGTGGTGGCTGACGTGAAGCCTCATTCTCTGCTATGACATGCAGACTGATTCTCTGCTGACATGAAGCCAGATTCTCTGTTACGGGACCTCTCTCCTCTGCCTGTGTGTGTGCTGGGCCTAAATATATGCCAATGGACTGTTGCAGTGGTGGCTGACGTGAAGCCTCATTCTCTGCTATGACATGCAGACTAATTCTCTGCTGACATGAAGACAGATTCTCTGTTACGGGACCTCCCTCCTCTGCCTGGGTGCTGGGCCTAAATATATGCCAATGGACTGTTGCAGTGGTGGCTGACGTGAAGCCTCATTCTCTGCTATGACATGCAGACTGATTCTCTGCTGACATGAAGCCAGATTCTCTGTTACGGGACCTCTCTCCTCTGCCTGTGTGTGTGCTGGGCCTAAATATATGCCAATGGACTGTTGCAGTGGTGGCTGACGTGAAGCCTCATTCTCTGCTATGACATGCAGACTGATTCTCTGCTGACATGAAGCCAGATTCTCTGTTACGGGACCTCTCTCCTCTGCCTGTGTGTGTGCTGGGCCTAAATATATGCCAATGGACTGTTGCAGTGGTGGCTGACGTGAAGCCTCATTCTCTGCTATGACATGCAGACTAATTCTCTGCTGACATGAAGACAGATTCTCTGTTACGGGACCTCCCTCCTCTGCCTGGGTGCTGGGCCTAAATATATGCCAATGGACTGTTGCAGTGGTGGCTGACGTGAAGCCTCATTCTCTGCTATGACATGCAGACTAATTCTCTGCTGACATGAAGACAGATTCTCTGTTACGGGACCTCTCTCCTCTGCCTGGGTGCCGGGGCCTAAATATCTGAGAATGGACTGTTCCAGTGGTGGGTGACGGGAAGCCAGATTCTCTGCTATGGAACCTCTCTCCAATTGATTTTGGTTAATTTTTATTTATTTAATTTTTATTTTAATTCATTTCCCTATCCACATTTGTTTGCAGGGGATTTACCTACATGTTGCTGCCTTTTGCAGCCCTCTAGCTCTTTCCTGGGCTGTTTTACAGCCTTTTTAGTGCCGAAAAGTTCGGGTCCCCATTGACTTCAATGGGGTTCGGGTTCGGGACGAAGTTCGGATCGGGTTCGGATCCCGAACCCGAACATTTCCGGGATGTTCGGCCGAACTTCTCGAACCCGAACATCCAGGTGTTCGCTCAACTCTAGTCAGCTATGTTATCTATCTGGCATTTCCGTTATTTCCAATATTCTGCTCCTGTCTGGTGGCCTGGGCTGCGGTAGTGCACATAGGCAGGCGCTTTTTCCTATAGTAACCATGGTAACCACTGGATTTTTTAGTTTTACACTTTTGAGCAGAAAAGTCCTTTAACATAAAACATTGCAAAGTATAATTTCTACATCAACAAAGTGATAAATATATTCATTTTAATGGGGTTATATTGGTTTTCTGGGCTCTAGATATTGATGACCTGTCCTTAGGATCAATAGGTGTTCAAATATGGCACCCCCAATGATCAACTATTCTCAGCAGCTGCCAGCATGGAAAATAATATAAGGACATAGCCAGAAGCAGAAAGCTGCAGCCACTGTGTAGTGGCCACCCTGATCATCAATATCTAGAACCTGGTCAACATCTTTCATTATGGTTTAAAAGGTTGGTAAGAACATGCAAACAGTTTATTTTATTTTTCTCTAGTTTTTGCAACATTTTTTTTTTACTTTTGCACTTTTTTGATATTGTAGTTGCTCTTAGAAATAGACTTAAGACCATTCAATAATAGCTATGTAATCTTTTCAGACTCTGCAGCTTAACCTTAGCTTGTTTCCATATCAGCGAATTAGATGTCAGAAGGTTCGAGTGAGGGAAAGAGCACATAAATCCTAAAACATCTGGGCACAGAATAGGTTCTTATATGATGAGTCTTTTTTTGCTAATAAACCAATGCAAGCATTTTAGTAACTTACTATATAATATTGATATTTACATACATATATATTGGGTAGGGGTGAATGTATGCAAAGATAGATTGATTTAGGCTACTTTCACACTTGCGTTTGATCGGATCCGTTCTGAACGGATCCGATCATATTAATGCAGACGGAGGCTCCGTTCAGTACGGATCCGTCTGCATTAATAACTTAGAAAAATTTCTAAGCGCGAAAGTAGCCTGAGCAGATCCGTTCAGACTTTCAATGTAAAGTCAATGGGGGACGGATCCGCTTGAAGATTGAGCCATATGGTGTCATCTTCAAGCGGATCCGTTCCCATTGACTTACATTGTAAGTCTGGACGGATCCGCACGCCTCCGCACGGCCAGGCGGACAGCTGAACGCTGCAAGCAGCGTTCAGCTGTCCGCCTGGCCGTGCGGAGGCGAGCGGAGCGGAGGCTGAACGCCGCCAGACTGATGCAGTATGAGCGGATCTGCATCCATTCAGACTGCATCAGGGCTGGATGGAAGCGTTCTGCTCCGCTCGTGAGCTCCTTCAAACGGAGCTCACGAGCGGACAGCAGAACGCTAGTGTGAAAGTAGCCTAATAGAGATAGATAGATAGATAGATAGATCATCTACATGAATACTGAGTCAAGAATGAGCAGACATTTAAACAAAATGACAAGCTGTACTGGAACTTTTGTTAACTAAATTATAAATTGAACCACTCACCTGCTCTATAAGATGCTGCCGGCAAATTGTCCTGCATTTTCAACATGGCAGGTTTGTTTTTAAAACTTCCTAGAATGTATGGCAACCTATATTCATTGTGTTTCTGACTCACATTGCAAACAAAACTGTTAGAAATATATAAAAAAAATCTTCTGTATATGTCTTTTAAGATCAGCCATTTTCAAACCTCCTCCTTCTCAAAACATTGCTCTTTCTAAGAGCAGGAATGATAAGCCTCACCTTTTAGTTACTTCATTCCCTAGCCATCCCCTGGAAAGGATTAAGGAGAATCAAAATCAGTGCTGTCTGAGAGATATCTACAACACTGTTTTTAAGAGTATGCTAAAAGTTTTCTTCTGTATTATTTAATCATTGATTCCTAGATTTGATATTCCTTTAAAGGGGTTGTCTGGGTTCAGAGCTAAACCCAGACCTATCCTCATTTTCCCCGGGCAGACCCCCTGATATGAGCATTGGAGCTTTTCAGTCTCTGATGCTCTCTTTTGCCTTGTACTGAATCACGCAGGGCAAAGGCATTTTTTTTAGATCCGGTGACGTCCCACCTAGCAGTAAGCCCGCTGACACTATTGGCACTAATCGGTGGGATTTAGTGCTACAGTAGGCTGTAAAATGGCTAGGGCAGTGCTAAAGCCCACCAATCAGAGCCAGTGACATCACCGGCAACGCTGCTTGGCATAAGCCTCCGCCTAGCAGCGCAGGGCAAGGGAAAGCATTGGAGCATGAAATGCTCCAATGCTTATACTAGAGGGGCTGCCTGGGTTAAAATGGGGATACGAGCTGAACCCGGACAACCCATTTAAGATAAAAACTTTGTATTGAACCATTTCAAGAAATTATCGGAACTATATGCTACCATTTAACAACACACAGCAGACTTCCTGTCCAGTCATCCCATTAAAAAACATTGACACAAATCTCTCTCTAGTGTGCCCCCATATGGCTATCTGCTGTGTCCCATTCTTCTCATTTGATTGACAAGTTGCTCATTGATATCTTTTCATTGATGGGAAAACGTTCCTTCCCGATAACTGCCTACTTGTCAGTGGAGGTGAGGAGCTTCATTTACATGCAACAATCATCTCTACTTCTACATTTCTAGAATGAGCAATGGCTGCTGATATCGCTTTTCTGCATATTCGAGGTTTCTGGGCAGTAGATCACACAATCTGCTGTCCATAAATGATGATTGAGGTGCCCATACCAAAGATCCAAAAGATTGTTTTTGTAGGGTGATCTATGGCACCTTTACATGGGCTCAATATAGGGGAACAAGCACACTTGTGAGTGATATCTTCCTTCATGTAAACCATTTGCACATTATGTTTAAGAGTAAAGAAATCTCTGCAAGCTGAACACTTGCTTTTTGTCTTTCTTAGGCTATATTCACAATGTTTAAACCTACAAAACCTCTCTGTCTAATGCCGACAGCACTACACTCTTTACATATAGGGTTCGGACCGCGCATATCATAAATAGACGGTATACAAACATTTTTTTTCTCCTCCTTTTAGAAAGGTAGCGAGATCTGCAGATGTCCTATTTGTGGATATCCTGCAACTTGTAAAAAAATTGTAATAGTGTAAATCCGTATGGTTGTGCTATCCTGCAATGTGCAGATTGTACTTACACGGCACTCCACCAACACCAGGCGTATCAAAGGTATCCTCCGCGGCTTGTTTGATTCTTCGCAGCGAAGGTCCACGTTCACACGGCAGCGCACAGAGTTCCACCACAGACTTAATTCCAGCACACACCAGATGAGTCTGCTAGTGTTCCCAATTTATTTTGATTTAAAAATGTCTGCTCTGAAGCTCGCAGGAACAGTTTCAGAAGAAATTTATAAACTTGGGAATTCATTTTTTCTTCGATGATAGCAATCTGTCCAGGCCCTGACGCAGCAAAGCAGCCCCAAACCATGATGCTCCCACCACCATACTTAACAGTTGGGATGAGGTTTTGATGTTGGTGTGCTGTGCCTCTTTTTCTCCACACATAGTGTTGTGTGTTTCTTCCAAACAACTCAACTTTGGTTTCATCTGTCCACAGAATATTTTGCCAGTACTGCTGTGGAACATCCAGGTGCTCTTGTGCAAACTGTAAACGTGCAGCAATGTGTTTTTTTGGACAGCAGTGGCTTCCTCTGTGGTATCCTCCCATGGAATCCATTCTTGTTTAGTGTTTTAGGTATCGTAGATTCCCTAACAGAGATATTAGCATATGCCAGAGACTTTTGTAAGTCTTTAGCTGACACTCTAGGATTCTTTTTCACCTCATTGAGCAGTCTGCACTGTGCTCTTGCAGTCATCTTTACAAGACGGCCACTCATAGGGAGAGTAGCAGCAGTGCTGAACTTTCTTCATTTATAGACAATTTGTCTTACCGTGGACTGATGAACAGCAAGGCTTTTTGAGATACTTTTATAACCCTTTCCAGCTTTATGCAAGTCAACAATTCTTAATCATAGGTCTTCTGAGAGCTCTTTTGTGCGAGGCATCATTCACATCAGGCAATTCTTCTTGTGAAAAGCAAACCCAGAACTGGTGTATGTTTTTTATAGGGCAGGGCAGCTGTAACCAACACCTCCAATCTCATCTCATTGATTGGACTCCAGTTGGCTGACACCTCACTCCAATTAGCTCTTGGAGATGTCATTTGTCTAGGGGTTCACATACTTTTTCCACCTGCACTGTTAATGTTTACATGGTGTGTTCAATAAAAACATGGTAACATTTAATTATTTGTGTGTTATTAGTTTAAGCAGACTGTGATTGTCTATTGTTGTGACTTAGATGAAGATCAGATCACATTTTATGACCAATTTGTGCAGAAATCCATATAATTCCAAAGGGTTCACATACTTTTTCTTGCAACTGTATATTATTGAAATAAAGTTGTTATAATTTTTTGATATTTGGTCCCACTGTTTTTTTGCTATGACATTGTATATTCACAATGTGCCTGCAGTTTACGTTTACCATATACACCCAGAAACCCCTACGTTAAATGGTCCCTTACTGTAGGTTCCCAGAAACCATAGGAAAACTTCAGAGTTGTTGTGGAGTCCATGCCTCAATGGGTATAAATGATTATCATGGTACAAGGGGGACATATTCAATATTAGGCAGGTGATTTTAATACTGTAGATAATCATTGTATAATTTTACTTATATATCAAACCTTGATGCCCTGGTTCTGATAATTGATAGTGTCTGTTCAATGAGATTTACTGTTGGAAAGCCATCATTTACTCTGTTGAGAGGAGATGATACTTTTATGTAATGTTCACCACTTGAGGTTAAAAAAGGGAAAATTGTCCTGTGGGCAAGAAGCAATCGGCCTGTAGATAGAGCAATTTAAGTTGATCAAGGTAGATTGCTAATCACAGATGTACCTCTAAATTACCATATTTTAGCATTTCTGGAATTGATTAAAACACTTGGATGGCCATGGTGTCATGTAATCATAGCTAATCATGTCCTTTAGTAAGGTGCATCAGCTTTATCAGTGTGTGAATGCTAGGAGAACTCTATATTATTCTATATTAGGGTAAAGGAATTATTCAGAAGTAAAGCTAACATAACACTCAGTCATACAGCATCTGTTCCACTCTGCATTTCTCACACTGCATGAATTTACCAAATAACTGGATGTGATTTTCACAAAATTGCTACACAGTTATGCAAATGGTGTCCTGAAATTGAGTAAATATCACAAATGATGTTAACACATTGCAATTTCACTTAATTTTAATACCTAAATTATTACAATTTGTTCCATTGCATCTTGGCAGAAACAGCAGGGCCCCAAGGCAAAATTTGTAGCAAGGACCCCAGCTATTGCGTGCATTTTATTTTACGGCTGCCTTTGGACTCGACCTGGTATTAAACACTATAATGGAACAATTTAAGATTTTATTAAACCAGGTATACTGCCTGGTAGGGTTCATCATGCTGATTTAAACCATACCTTTATTAGTCTATATACTAATGATAAATTCAAGCACCAGGAGGCGGGTCTGAATTGTTTGAGCACTGGTCTGTAACACCCTGTGTGTTCTGCACACTCCCAACTCCCCGTGATTGACAGGGCTAGACATCAGCATGCTGAGAGTAGAGCTGTGTTCTAGACCCATGTCTTAGAATTTATAAATATATACTATGTACTATAGCTTCACTACACTGAGATCTGCTCAGAAAGGTAATATACATATTACTGCTTTAATCACAAGCACAATATATGATTATAAAGACACAGTAATATGTGTCAGCTTATAAGCATATAACCATAGAAAAAACACACGTGTGGTAATTCTATAGCTTGGTGATAAGTGATTTGTTTTGAAGATAGAAATCCTAAGTTCAAGTCCCAGGAGAAGCCTACATATTTTTTTTCTCTCATTTAACCTATAATTAAAGGCTATACTATAATAAATAACAAATAATAATAATAATAATCATAAGGCCTTACTATATTGAGAATAGTGGGGTGGGGGGGGGGGGTTCCCTTAGAAACCCAAACCTATTACAGGTTTATTCATAGGCACAATATGTGATTATAAAAAAAACTTTTTTAGTGTTTTAAGCATAAAAATATTTTTCTTAATATGATAAGGATATAGACTTTTATTATGGGTTAAATATGGAAGAAGAAAATATATCTGAAGAAAAAAAACCTTGAAGTCTCTCCCAAGATTCAAACCTGGGAATCTCTACATGCAAAACCAAGCATTTATCACTGAGCTATAGTCTTTCCACGTAAAGTGTTTTTTCTATGCTTATAAGCTAAGATATATTACTTGTGTCTTTATAATTATATATTGTGCTTGTCCTGTCAAACAAGGGGAAGGGGGAACTTGCAAAGCACAGGGGGTGTTACAAAGCAGTGCTCAGAATATTCACCCCCTCCCCCCCGGGTGCTCCAACTTCTAATTTGCATATGAATAAAATATAGATATCTCTGCAGCTATTCAGTATACAGACAAAAGAATTTCTGTATACTGGTATTTTTTTAATAAGTATAATAGGATTGATCCTGGTGACAGAGCCTCTTTAAACAATTTTTTCAGGTTATTTAAATGAAAATAACATTATTTTTGGCCATTATATGACTTGTGTCTGGCATTTTTATTAGTTTTCCCATGTGCAATCTATCCATGATTCAAATTTTTTTCTGAGCTACTGGGCACAGAATAGGTGGAATTATGTCTGCTCATACACAGAACATAGAGAAACCAGTCATGCTTCCTAATACTCTGTAGGATAGTAAATCACATACAAGCCAGCCTATTAGTTTTTCTCTCTTCCTCGGCCGGTTTCCCTTCTCCTTCCACTCCCCATAGACTTCTATGTAATTTTATTCTTCATTGAGAAAGTAGCCTATATTAACTGAAGATTAATCTGAGCAGTGAACTTGGGAGGAGGTGCATGAGAGACGTCTGATAAGAAGAGATGGAAGCATCTTGCTCTGATAATATACATTACAAAGTTTCTTATGCTTATCTATACTATTCATTTATAAAAAAAAAAATATCAAACAACAGTTACTCTTTAATATTTGTGCAAGGTCACAGTAGTATTTTACAATAATGTTTTCTTCATAATTGGTGATCTAGTTCATTGCTTTGGGTTTAAAACTGATGCCAAAATGGTGAGGAATAAAGGGCAAAGGATGAGAAATCTGATCTGAAAAACGTAATGCAAATTAAATTTTAATATTGTACCAAGGCCTTTTGCTTATTTTTTTTTATTTTTTTATTGTGCATATCTTGCTGAAAATTAACACTGTGGATCTATTAAATATAATCTCCAATGACAGATATTTTATAACTTTTACTTAATATTTCAAAAAGCTGACATAGGTTTACCAAAGAGATCATGTTAATTCATGAAAATCTTTTATATTGTTCAGATTGTAAATTGTGAAACATAACTCACGTGCTTGGAATATGTGTAGAGTATGTGAAATGTATGTACTGCATTTCAAATTGTGGATTGTTAATTTCAACAATAAAAATACTCAAAAGAATGAAAAGCAACATAAAGAATTATTTAAAATTGGGCCAGGCGACAAAGAGAAAAGTCGAGTCCAAAGTAATTGCTTATAAAACACTAAAATCTCTTTGATACATCTCACTGTTCAATGGTGTTTAGAATAGAAAGTTATCTTTGCACCCACTTTCAGGGGTGCAATATTACGCAAAGTACATATTGGCTGATTTCTTCTTTCTATGTCTTTGATGCTATTTCATAAAATACAGTTAGGCTACTTTCACACTAGCGTTCGTCGGTCCGCTCGTGAGCTCCGTTTGAAGGAGCTCACGAGCAGACCCGAACGCAGCCGTCCAGCCCTGATGCAGTCTGAATGGAGCGGATCCGCTCAGACTGCATCAGTCTGGCGGCGTTCAGCCTCCGCTCCGCTCGCCTCCGCACGGACAGGCGGACAGCTGAACGCTGCTTGCAGCGTTCGGGTGTCCGCCTGGCCGTGCGGAGGCGTGCGGATCCGTTCAGACTTACAATGTAAGTCAATGGGAACGGATCCGCTTGAAGATGTCACCAATTGACTCAATCTTCAAGCGGATCCGTCCCCCATTGACTTTACATTGGAAGTCTGAACGGATCCGCGCAGGCTACTTGTGCACTTGCGAATTTTTTTAAAGTTATTAATGCAGACGGATCCGTACTGAACGGAGCCTCCGTCTGCATTAATATGAGCGGATCCGTTCAGAACGGATCCGCCCGAACGCTAGTGTGAAAGTAGCCTTAGTAGCAAGCAGCAAACCAATATTTGCTTTGTGTAATAGTTGACAACACCTCCTGGAAAAGCAGACAAAGAGAACTTTCTACTCCCAATATCATTGAGCAGTGAGATGTATTGTATGGTTTTTAATCATATCATATGTATGATAAGCCTGCTAACTTGTTTTCTGAATTGCAATGACACATGGCATTCAATGATAAAATAGTAAAATTAATAACAACATTAAATAAAGCAATAGAATTTAAAACTTAGAGGAAATTTTCATAAACTATTAGTATTAGTAGTAGTAGTAGTAGTATCCATAGTATTTGTTGTAGTAGTAATAATTATAATAATAATGACACAGACTAGAATAAATTATTTACAGTTCCAGGAATAACTCAAAAATGTAGGGTTACTATTCTTACTTTTATATGATCCTCTGACTTTATGGAGCCTGTCTGTCTACCTTTATATGCTTATGGTATCATCCATCCCCAAGGCAGTGCTGTCACTGTGTCTCCATCCACAAGACACTGACTGCATACAGACATATTAAGACTTATATAGTAATGTAGGTAATAAAAGTGCCCGTACTGTAGGACTCATCAGACCAGAGCACACACCTTATCTATTATGCTTACTGTGGACTTTTCTCCTAAGCTTGCAGAAGCTACATTCAAGAGCCTACCATCGGCTATTGCATTAAGCTTCCTAGCTTATCAGCAATTTCCACTAGGTAAGATTGATGCAATCTAGAACAGGACACGGCAGCTTTCCTCTGTTCCCTCTGTAGTTCAGTACTGGGGGTGTAAGACAATTTGAACAGACTATTTTAGTAAGTGCAACTAACCTATTGTTAAGTGCAAATAGGATTGGCAGTTGTCAGTGGTATCAGTGCCTACACTATATCCCTAGATTCATACTAGCACCCATACAGCAGCACCTCCTACAAGGCTGGTCTGAAACAATAAGCTTTGATTGGACTCTAGCCTGAAGTGTTAATTATGTGGGCAGGTGACATTGTAGAACAAGTTATAATATTCTATGACAAAACCAAAATATGAAGATTATAATTAAAGTCAGATATATAACCGTGGCATTGTCTCATCTTAAAGTCCATGAAAAGGGAGTTAATTTAATGGGTATATGTGTTATTTCAATTTAAGCAGATTTCAAGCTATGTATATGAGTCTTGAAGTAAGGAGGTCACCCTGATGACAAGTCAGACAGGACACAAATAGTAGAGCACTGCAGATACACATATGATTGGATCACATTTTCAACCCTAATGAGAAATAATGCCATGATATTCCCTGAACAACATAAGGGTCTTCTAGTGGCATTTCAGGATATTTATAGACTAGGATTATTTTAGTCTGAGTGATACAGAATATATTCCCTCAGCATACGATGTCAGAATTATGTCTAATCAAATCCTACTTGCCTGAATGATTAGTTCAAAGCTAAAATCTCGAGAACTGTATTTAAAATGCTAATCTCAAGACATATTTCTGACAATTAACAACATTGTGAGTTGAAACTAATCTGTGCTTCTCAGATTCTCGTGTTTGGTACATCAGTGCATGAACCATCTTGCATGTTCTAATTAATTTTACTAATCCCCTGGTTGCAAGTGAGTTTATTAGAATGTATAAAGATAGATCACATATTATTCAGAAGAAGCATTTTATTCCAAAGATATGACCCAAATTGATGGTAGTGAGTATATTAATTTACATACCATGTGGCTTTATTGTACCATTACTGAAATGCATTAACCTTTTATTTCGTGTAAATTTAATATTTCAATGGAGGTGTTAGATCTGTCTTATATGATTTCAAATTTATGTCACCATCTTCATTTATAGGGTATGACCATATGTGGCCAGTCTACTGCAGATTTTCACAGTGGCCTGCATTGTCTCCTCAAGTAATAATAACCAGTGATGAGCGGCAGGGGCAATATTCGAAATTTGCGATATTTCGCAAATATTTTGGCGAATATTCATCATATATTCGCGAATTTGTGATATCCAGTCATTATTTTCTTGATTGCAAAAATTGGCAGTCTGAAAATTTGCGATAAAAATTCGCTATATGAAAATTTGCGATCAACACTACTCCTAAAGTCAAAGATTTTGCAGCCTTCTCCTTGGCCCACAAGCAAGAAGCAGTGAGGGATCATGGGTACTGATGAAAAAAATCTAGAATATCCGCGATTACAAAGCTATAGCACTATGTTCTAGATATTCGCGAATTCTCGAAGTGCCAATATTCGCAATAAAAATGTGCGAATATGAGAATATTTGCGATCAACACTAGTAATAACTTACCTGCTCCCTAATGCTCCTATTCTGCGTGCTCGCTCCTTTTTCACCATCTTCTTCTTCCCGGCTTGTTTTCTTCCAATAATACCATGGATATAGCCATGTGTGCCGTTGCAGCCAATGCCTGTCTTCAGCTGTGCATGGGTCCATGCTATGGCTGGAAGAAAAGCCAAGAACTGAAAGATAGGTGAATGGGAGCAGCGGAACACAGGTAAGTATGAATCCTTGAGGAATCCTTGCAGGTTAGGACCCTTCCCTTAGTAGTAACTAGCTGTAACTTGACTTAACAACCATTGGGCACATCCTGGGAAAGACCCTATCTGTCAGTAGCTACTCTCCAATACACATTCTTTGAGCTGCTGGAAATGCTGTCTGCAGAATAGTCACTGACAATTTTTTTTAACCCAGCCCATCAATTCAATGGGGTGGCAGAATTGACTCCCTTATAGATATCCTTCCTTAAAATACTGCAGTCTTCTGACAATAGTTCTTCAAATGTTCTTCAAATGTTCCTATAAAAATGCACTGGATAGATAATAATTTCTGTTATCCGATTGCCTTCCTTAGCAAATGATCCTTACAGGGCTGTTTGGATAAAATGTCTTTATCTTTTTTTCTTCCATTGATAGGTTCATTAAGTTTGTACAGGATGATACTCGCAAAACACAATTAAACAGAATGAAAAATGATCTTGTTTTAAGGAGAATCTTTTCTTTACTAATTGGTTTTCTTCCTTTTTGTCGTTCCTTGTAAGGGCTGACTGTGGTTTGACAAGTTCATCAGTCCTGGAAACACATACCTGTTAGTGTTCTGAGAAGATAGTTTCTTTGAACTCTCATGTATTTATTTCCATAGTGATAAAAACATGAAACGTCTTGATGCATAAAAGAACAGAATGATCATAATATTTTATTACTTTTTGTTATTTTGTAATATTGTATGTAAAGGAGAAGCTAGTGTCAGGACTCAGGAGGAACACTCAGTAAATGTCTGTGGTTTACCTATTGTACATTTAGTTGTGAAATCTACTTCTTCCCCGGCAAAAGGGAAGCTGTGGCATGTTATAAATATCCCATGCAGTGGCCTCTATGAGAGAAACCTAGTACATCATGGCAGTCATTCAGAACATTGCTCTAGCATGTACTATATGTTTCTGATCTTGGGTCCACTGATGACCACAAACTAAAAAATAATCAGCATGAAATAGGGCTAAATATGACATGACATGATTTTGTGAACCACAGGTGAGACCATGTGGTCAGCTACTTTCCTGGAAAAGTGAATAAATATTTCCTTTGGAAAGCCACAAAATATATTCATAAGTAATATTAAATTAGTTGGATCTCACACAGAATAAAAGCGTCCTCTAGCAACTGGTTCTAAGCACTGATCTAAACATACATATTTAATGGTGTGTAACAAATTTGGAATACCCATTCATACATTTCCTTTGCTATAATCTTTACAGATAAATGGTGGCAAAAATGTAGAAGGTGATTTGGCTTTATTAATCATTAGAAGGAGGTATTACCTTATAGAGAACCTGTCACCTCTCTGTTTTAGCAGCTACTTGGATCCACCATGTGATTACAATTCTGGAACATCTTTGCTTATGACTCTGTTATACCATTCCTTTATTATTCCTGATAGATGTTATAAAGGAATCACCAGCAGTTTGCTTTGAGCATCCTATGGGTGTTACAAGTTGTCATGACCACCCCCGATTAGTTTAATCTTACGACCGCCAGGACGCCCCTTTGTAATTGTAGGGTTACGGGTTCGGACCACTCACAGGTCAACGGCTGTACCAGACTACAATCGAACACCAATCAAGCCACAACCCAGTTATGTCTCTAATATCAGTTGACTATAAAACAGGTAGGTCTCTTCAAGGCGTACAAGTACTTTGTTGCAGTGGGGCTTAGAGCGATAAGAGAGAGACAATTTAAAAGATATAAAAATATCTTTTACTTTCAGTAACACAGAAGTGAAACAAACAATGCATACAAAAATGTACAGAAAAGAATACAATAGCAAGCTGGGGAGCATGTGTAAAATAAACGGGGATGAAAAAGATAAATTACTATCTTGGACCTTGCCTATCGGCGGTGTGACCACAGGGCAAAAAGCCCCCTTTTTCCTTGTGCAGGAATTTTTATGCCCCATATTCTGGGAGTGGCAGGGGTTTGGCCGGCCAGTCACTGAACAGGGGAGGCTGTTCAGTGGGTGTTTCCTAAGGCGGGTCTGCTTCGCCTCCCTGCCGCCCCCTGCCAGAGTTTTTACCAAAAGGGCCCATCATTTCGCCTGTGCAATAGTTATGGAAAATCGTGCGCTTGGGCAGGTTTCCCATGAATTTATAAACAATTCCGTGGGTGACATGCCACCCCTCTGCCTTACAGGAGACTGGTATCCCATTTCTCATATGAGCGGGGCCCTAGCTCTGTCATGTCTGTCTGTCTGCTGCCCTCGATACAAGCTTCGTTTTGAGGGGGCTCCCATGCCGGTACCCTAATTCCGGCCTGAGTTATGGCCAAATAGCCAAATATTTTTTCCTGGGGAATGAGCATTTGTTTACCCTGGGTGCCTATCAAAGCAGTTGGTAGACACATGTCTGTGGGTTTCCTTTGATGCTAAACTGAACGTGTAGTCTAGGTGTCGATTCTCACGTTTGAAGCTTGCCCTGAGTGTGACATACTCTCAGCAGGGTGTAATAGAGTATCATAGCTACAGGAACGGCCATATATGGAGATCCTGCTCCCTGGCTAAGGTAGAACTCAAATTCTCACTAAAAGTGGTTCATATTAAATGGACGGTCAATCGGACCTCAGTCATAAAGACATTTTTATGAATAAAGTCTGGATGTGTCCCTGTGCAGTCTGACAAAGGCAGCACTGATAAGATAATGTCATCTCGTGCAGGGACACACACCCCAGCGGTAACACCCAGCTGGACCTTCATTGCAAACTCCTAGCATTCCTTCTAAACTTCTAGAAGGAATAATGAAGGAATGATACAGCATAAAGTAATAGAATAGATGCTCCAGAATGTTTATTACATGGGGGGATCCAAGTAGCTGCTAAAACAAACATGTCAGGAGAGGTGACAGGCCCTCTCTGAAGGTGTGCTACATACAAAATGTAGTTAATAAAACCACAAATTATTCCTGCTAATGCTAATTTTAAAATTGTAAATCTCTGTATATAGTACATCTGTTTAGTTCTCATCTTCTTTACATTTTTTTTTTCTTTCTCATTTGAAGCCGACTCTGAGGATTTCCGTTTTGATATTGCGAGTCGGAGACATTCCACATTCTACAGCTGTTGTTTATGTCTTTGTTTTTAACAATATAGCAGTGCCATATATTCATTTCCTAATTACATTTTGGAGATTTCTGTGTTCTGTGTTTCATTCTTCAGATTAATCTTGCAATATGTAAATGTTGTACAATTGTCAGGCTCTTTTTACTTGATAGGAAGCAAGTACTGTAACATTTATATGCAAAGTTCAACTCATATGGCCAGAATAAAACCAATGTTATTAACAACAACAACAACAAAAACCAATCTAAAGATCAAGTAAAAATATATGCTGAAAATGTAATGACTTTGCTGTCATCTTCTTCATATTAAGAGTATTGATACAATGGTCCAGAAAATTATATTATAAATGAGTATAGTAGAAGTGGTTGATAGATCAGTATACTAAAGATGGCCATACATATAAAATAAAAGTCAGTTGAACCCAACAATTTTATCAGGATCCAAATTACTGTATATGCAGGTCTCCTTGCCATACTTGAGGGCAAACCAATGTCAAATCCCTGAGAGCAAACTAATGTCAGCATGCCTAGTCCTTTTTTCCCACAAGATAAGCCACTGCCAGAGGTATTCCCTGTTCCCCTTGAAATAAGCATGTATTATCACTTGAGTGTTTAATCAACAACTTGATGATATATGTGGCCAACGTCAATGGTATTCCATGGCTTAGATATTGATGTCCCTTTCTCAGCAAAATAAAATTTGACACAGAGAACCCCCATGAATCAGCTGTTCTTAATTGAATGAAAGCTGAACTACAGGAATCCAGCATGGCCACTACATAGTGGATTGAGCTGTCTTCTTCCAGTCTACCCACTGTGTTTTTCTGTTTTTTGCTGAGAGCTGTTGATCGATGGGGGTACTAGGTATTGGACCCTCACGATCTGATCTAGAACTCAGACAGCTCCTTTAAAAATCCAGAGCTAAAAAACCCTAAGATTTGGTGAAGACCTCTTAGCAAATCAAGAGGTTAGAATTCCATGACGGCTTTATTTGGTGATAGAGAGTGTACAAAAATTGACTAAAATGTAGTCTGATTGTATACTTGAGAGCTACAAGATGTACTATGGATTCTGAGGACCTTTTTGAGTGGCAAACATACCCTTGTTAACCTTTAGCAATAATTTTCATTCTTACCATTGTTCTGGACCTGCACAACCTATGTCTGACATCATTCTTTGTAACCTGGTGTTCTCTTTAGTCTCTTTCTCTTTGCTTCCTCCAGGCAAATTTATATTATATGGTGCACTTTAACCTTATCTGAGACCTTTCAATAACACTGTATCCCTCTAGCAAATCATCACACAATACTTCCATACCGCAGCCAAATATGTATTTCTCTGAGGTGCTGCAGATTATAATTAGATTCTCTCCTTTTTCAATTTTTTTCTGTTTTCCTTAGGGTGGATATGTCATAAAAGAACAAAAGTTTATTTAAAAACTGCATATAACCCAGTTTTAACCACATCTACTGTATTTTATAATTTTGTTTAATGTGAAGTTCTGGATTGTAGCAACTTACAGTATATGCAGGAATTATAAGGAATTACCTAATATCAAGTTATTGGTATATACATATGACAATGTTATTTTCACATGAGCAACTGCAATACTTACTTTTATTTAAAAGGGAAGTTCACTTTCTATTGAGTTGTCTGAGAGTAAAACACAAAGGGGCGCATTTATTTAGACCCGCGTTTTAGATGCCGGTCTTAATAACCTCATATCTGGCGGTTGAGCCACCGAAGTTATGAAGAGGTATCAGCCTCTACATAACTTCAGCATATCCAGCACCACTTCTAAATGTAAGCGAGCTTCCTAGCTGTCTTACATTTAGACCATTTTCTACACTTAAACCAGGCGTAGAAAATGATGAATGAGACGGGCCTGCTGGACTGCCCCCTTCCCCACCCACATCACGCCCCTTTTTTTTTTAGACCTGACGTGAGTGGGGAAGAATATAGAAACCATCCATGAACAAGAATAATTTTGCTTCTGCACCAAAAACACCATGTTTCTAATCTCAGACAACCTCTTATGAGTCAATGCTTGACTGCTGTTTTCCCTCTATCCCCAACCCATATGATCTAAAAGAAATACATAAAATCTTCTCCAATATTGTGATGTCCAACTGTCTCTATTTAAAGATAGCAACTAAAATATATGCACAATTAGCCATTCACTTGGTATAGTAAATGCCAGAACTGCATAGAAAATATAGTGAAATATGTAAACCTTTTCTAATCTGTTTTTATTTTCTGATGGTAGATATGATTATGAGGCAGCCATATTGTCTGAGTTGCTGTTAACAGCATTTATATATATGCTCTACAGCAGTCACATGGACCATAGATACTGTAAAGCAAGGTTTTAATTGGTCCGTCCCCTTTAGTTCCTTGTGACATATTTGGTTATGGTTGGTGATGTACCTGCCCACATTACTGCAGTATGAAGTAATTGTACTGACCTGTAGAAGGTCCTTGTAACGTATTTGGTTAGTGATGTCTGATACCTGGCCACATTCCTGCAGTATGAAATAATTGTACTGACCTGTAGGCGGGTCAAGAGATGTTCGTTGACTTCTATAGCGGTTTACACACATTAGTCTAAAGTTAATAAAAATGGACGAATTTAACCAAAACTAATGTTCTGCTACTGAAATTTAACAACAAATGTCTGGTTTAGCCGACCGATAATAGACCATTATTGTGGGCTTTGTTCAATATTTTCATCATATAGTCAGATTAA
Organism: Bufo gargarizans; assembly: GCF_014858855.1. NCBI lineage: Eukaryota > Metazoa > Chordata > Amphibia > Anura > Bufonidae > Bufo > Bufo gargarizans. The sequence continues at coordinate 295,234,620 of NC_058081.1, read as the reverse complement.
ATATTTTTCATTCAAAGAAAGATCGTTCATGAACATTCCCGGAAAGATCTTTCTATCATTGACGGGTTTCATTGAACGTGCATGGCCAGTTTGATAACCTGTAATAGCCAATATGGACTAAAATGTGTATGGCCACGCATGTGACATGTACATTCACGAGATGATTGTTTCTTCAGCTTTTGTTCAACCATTAACCAACTTCTACCTTATGTATATGGCCACCTTTAAGGAATCTTTTTTAGACATGCTTTGTGACCTGTGTAGAAGTCATTGTGCAGGGAGGGTAGATAAGAGAATAGAGAGTAGTAGAGAGTAGATAAGCTGTGACCATTGACTATTGTGAATGGTGGATCCTGTGTCTTTATATGGGTGTTAATTGTCATTAATCTTGTCTGGGATGATAATGAGATGACTGTTGAAAAGAGATATCTACAGAACAGTGTAAACATATTTTTCTGCTTAGCTGCCAGTGCAAAAACTGCAGTATTTTTTTTAACTACAGTAACATTGAAAATTAAAAATAACATCACCAAAAATTCTTGAAAAATATGTTTAGCAGAGCACGACAATAGGTCATTTTCTGGTTACAGATTTCTTTTAAGAAAGAAACCCACATTAGGGAGTCAGAATAGGAAGCTGGAGTTCCCTGTTAGTTTACATGGAGGAGTATTAACACTGTTGTGTACTTCAGAATAGAGAAATATGCATGCTTTCTTATTTTACAATTATAAATAACTGTTTATTATCTGCCAGTGATCCCATTGCTGTTACTTACAATATTGATTATGAGACTACAAGGTCACATGTCAAATAGGAAAATACTTTCTCTTTACATTGTTAAATATTATATGAAGCACACAGACATGAATGCACAAGTGGAGTAATATTTATTTAGTGAGCAGGTGCACGGCAGATGCAGCTATTGATGATTTCACTCGCTCAGAGACGTTACCTTGACTCTTTTGAAATAATATTTTTCTTGTTATTTTTCATCTGCAACAGTTCCTTGGGCCCAAAATGAAGTCCCAGCCGATGACAGCACCCCAAACAACAGTTGTTGTACCTGCAATGCGGGAGAATGCCACAGAAGCCGTGGCTCCAAGCGGTGGGAAAGATGATCACTTTTCACAGCTCAAAGAGAAGTTCATGAATGAGCTGAATAAAATTCCCTGTAAGTAAAGCAAATGGGAAGCATGCACTTTTTTATTACTAATAATTAGATTATACTATACCATTAGACCAGTTATGAACTTTTTGTTGATAAGCTTTCAGCACAGATGTATATATATATTTTTTTTTTTTCTGGCTGAAATCATATGAACTTAATACATTTGATGAATTATGAATGATCTACTTTCATTATGATGAGTAAATCTTGTCTCCTGGTAATCGTCTAAAAACAATGTTTTATTATGCTTTATTTATTTTATGCAAGGACTATATTATATTTCAGTGGTGCATTGTGCCTTTCTCACTTGCGCATTGCATACCAGTTAGTTTCCCTGAAGAACCCATCAGTAGGTTTGGGGCATGTATCCAAAATTATTGCCGATCACTCCCACACTCTCCAGTAATTTACAGCAATGGTCGATTTTGTTATAGGCAACTTTGGAACACTAAACCCCAGCTGCATAAGGACATGCTGGTGGTTTATTGGACCCAAAACTTCTAACAGGTTCCTTTAATTGTGATTCTGCACCTAAGTGGGATTATCACCGTAAAGAATCCTCTTCTACAGTATGTTTGTGTAGAAACCTATGTCAGGAAAAATTTGATTTATCACAAATTTGAATTTCCTCTCGCTTTGTGGTACCAAATCTATTTCTCCTAAAATGGTGGCTGATAAAATTATATTATACTCACCTCATCCACTTCTTCACGGAGAGGCCAACTGCTTCCATCTTGATTGAAGAAAACCCACCAAAGGACCTGCTGTAAGTGTGATGACATCACGCTGGGTGCACGCAATGACGTGAACCAAGAATTTCACCCTCTGCAGCTAAAATCTTATTTGCATAAAAATAAAAAGAACATTGGAATATATTTTCACAAGAAATGTATAGTTATATTTTGGGGCTTCTATACTACATGGTGGCATGCTTACTTTAATACTGATTTCAGAGGTGGCAGACTCTCTTTAAATGTTTTTTTCTTCTTACTTATTGCCCTTATATCCATACAGTGGATATAAAAAGTCTACACACCCCTGTTAAAATGTCAGGTTTCTGTGATGTAAAAAAAACGAGACAAAGATAAATAATTTCAGAACTATTTCCACCTTTAATGTGACATATAAACTGTACAACTCAATTGAAAAACAAACTGAAATATTTTAGGTAGAGGGAAGAAAAAATATAAAAATAAAATAATATGAATGCATAAGTGTGCACACCCTTAAACTAATACTTTGTTGAAGCACCTTTTGATTTTATTACAGCACTCAGTCTTTTTGGGTATGAGTCTATCAGCATGGCACATTTTGACTTGGCAAGATTTGCCCACTCTTCTTTGCAAAAACACTCCAAATCTGTTAGATTGCGAGGGCATTTTCTGTGCACAGCCCTCTTCAGATCACCCCACAGATTTTCAATCGGATTCAGATCTGGGCTCTGGCTAGGCCATTCCAAAACTTTAATCTTCTTCTGGTAAAGCCATTCCTTTGTTGATTTGGGTCGTTGTCATGCTGAAAGATTAAGTTCCTCTTCATGCTCAGATTTTTAGTAGAAGCCGAAAGGTTTTGTGCCAATATTGACTGGTATTTGGAACTGTTCATAATTCCCTCTAGCTTAACTAAGGCCTGAATAAAAACAGCCCCAAAGCATGATGGTGCCACCACCATGCTTCACTTGGTGATGTGCAATGTTGTTTTTGCGCCAAACATATCTTTTGGAATTATGGCCAAAAAGTTCAACCTTGGTTTCATCAGACCATAACATCTTTTTCCACATGCTTTTGGGAGACTTCAGATGTGTTTTTGCAAAATGTCGCCTGGCTTGGATGTTTTTCTTTGTAAAAAAAAGGCTTTCGTCTTGTCACTCTACCCAATAGCCCAGACATATGAAGAATACGGGAGATTGTTGTCACATGTACCACACAACCAGATATTTCTGCAGCTCCTTTAATGTTGCTGTAGGCCTCTTAGTAGCCTCCCAGACCAGTATTCTTCTCGTCTTTTCATCAATTTTGAAGGGAAGTCCAGTTCTTGGTAATGTCACTGTTGTGCAATATTTTCTCCACTTGATGATGACTGTCTTCACTGCGTTCCATGATATATCTAATGCCTTGTACAGGAAAGTAGGCCACAGCACTCTATTCATAGAATGGCGAGGGTGGGTGCACGTCCGGGTTGTGTTCTAAAGCTCCACCTCCAGAACTTGTAAGTGTCACAAATATTTAGACAGCACTCCTTTGTTGGTGATAATTAAATGATTTTATTTCATGTTATTTCAGCCGGAATAGGTGGTTTGTCAGTTGCAACGTTTCAGGCTTAATAATCGCGCTTCATCAGGCACTCTGAGGACCACACTAGGTATACAGCCGGATGTATACCTAGTGTGGTCCTCAGAGTGCCTGATAAAGGGCGATTATTAAGCCTGAAACGTTGCAACTGACAAACCACCTATTCCGGCTGAAATAACATGAAATAAAATCATTTAATTATCACCAACAAAGGAGTGCTGTCTAAATATTTGTGACACTTACAATATCTAATGCCTTGGAAATTCTTCTGTACCTTTCTCCTGACTGATAGCTTTTAACAATGAGATCCCTCTGATGCTTTGGAAGCTCTCTGTGGACCATGGCTTTTGCTGTGGGATGCGACCAAGAAAATTTCAGGAAAGACCAACTAGAGCAGCTGAACTTTATTTTTGGTTAAACGGAGGCACTTTAAATGATGGCAGGTGTATGCTGACTCCTATTTAATATGATTTTGAATGTAATTGCTTAATTCTGAACACAGCTACATCCCCAGTTATAAGAGGGTGTGCACACTTATGCAACCACATTATTTTATTTATTCCCTCCACCTAAAAGATTTCAGTTTGTTTTTCAATTAAGTGGTACAGTTTATAGGTCACATTAAAGGTGAAAAAAGTTCTGAAATTATTTTTGTCTCTTTTTTTTTTTTTACAGCACAGAAACCTGACATTTTAACAGGGGTGTGTAGACTTTTTATATCCACTGTACATTTTATTTAACTACATTGGCTTTTCATGTTTCTATCCCCTTTATTTCCATAAGGTATACACCTCTCACAATGAGAATTTAGGGTACTTTTAAAAATGTCCTATATCTGTGCCCCAGTAAATGAGGTAATGGTCTTCTCCAAGCTGATCAAATTTCACCATTCTCAGCATTTTTGTGCTTCCCTGACAAAACACCCTATTGAATGACAAATTATAATTTATTATGGTAACTATTTCCTAGGTTCCCCCATCTGCACCTCTGTTGTTCTGTCAGGTCTTATTGGTTAATAAAAAGTCCAAAAGGCCTCTCTAGTTGAATCTTGCAATAGTAGGTAAATGTAATTATTTTTAATTACTGACAAAAGCCTGTTTCCTATATAAGATTCACAGTTTTCAGATTTCCATCTATATCTGGGCAGTTGAAGTCCCACATAATAACGATCTTATTATGATTTGCTGCCTCATCTGTTTCCCTTAGGAGTAGATTTTTTGTGGATTCTACCCATGTTTATTACCCCCACTTATCTTCCCTTCTAAATAAACTATGACAATGTATGTTTAATGCCCAGTCATAGCTTTCATCCAGCCATATCTTGGTTATTCCCACTACGTCATAGTTGTCCTCTGACATTATTAGTTCCACTTTGTCAATTTTATTGGTTAGATAACTAGCATTAGTTTATATGCAATTTATATATTTATGGTTGTTGTCTATTTTAAACATATCTTTATTGACTATTCTCACCCCTGCCTTTGTTTCAACCCCAGTTTTGCTAAAAAGTCCCAGGTCACTATTTACCACTATCTTCCCTTCCAACACTGTAGTTGCCTTCCCCCAGCCCCTTGTTTAACCACTTCATGACCGCCCATTGACTATAAATGTCCTATGGGCGGTCGCTTATCTCTGAATGGACGTTCTGGAACCTCCATTCAGAGATGGCAGCCGCACGCTGATTGTACAGCTGCAGAGCGGCAGGCCTGCTGTCAGTAACAGCAGGGCACCCCATAGAGAAGGCAGGGACCGTTCCTGGGTGTCCCTCCCTTCTAGATCGCTGTATACACTATGCACTTCGTGTCCTGACCTGGTGGTCATGTGAATGCCAGACCGGGAGAGTGCAGGAGATGTTAAGTCTTCAGCAGACCTCGATAAGCTCTGCACTGAGGCTGTACAGCACTATATATTGCTGTACAGCCTCTTTGGGAGGTGTATTTCCCCTATAACTGTGGCTACTATGTCAGCCCCAATTACAGTAGAAATCAATAGTAAAAAAAAGTTAAGTTAAATGTCCCCCAGATGTCTTGTATGAGTGTAAAATAGAAAAAAAATTATTATGTTTTATAAAAAAAATAAAATAAAGGTTTCCCAATTAAGTAATAAAAAAATTTCAAATAGAAACAATAGTACCAATAAAACTGTCACCTTATCCTCTAGTTTCCAAAATATGGTCACCTTTTGGGAGTCTCTACTATAAGGATGCATTAGGGGGGCTTCAAATGGGTCATGGCATCTAAAAAACAGTTCAGCAAAAATCTGGCTTCCAAAAACCATAGGGCGCTCCTTTTCTTCTGCGCCCTGCCGTGTGCCCTTACATCATTTTACGACCACATGTGGGGTGTTTATGTAAAACACTGAATAAGGTTTATAAATATTACGTTTTATTTGGCTGTTAACCCTCGATGTGTTAAAGAAAAAATTGATTAAAATGGAAAATCTGCCAAAAAAGTGAAATTTAGAAATTTCATCTCCATTTTCCTTTAATTCTTGTGCAACACCTAAAGGGTTAACAAAGTTTGTAAAATCAGTTGAGTAACTTGAGAGGTGTAGTTTCTAAAATGGGTCATTTATGGAGGGTTTCCACTATGTAAGCCCCACAAAGTGACTTCAGAACTGTACTGGTCCTAAAATAAGTTAACTTTGAAAATTTTCTTCAAAATTTAAAAAATTGCTTCAAAAGTTCAAAACCCTCTAGAATCCTTAAAAAAATAAAATTGCATTACCAAAATGATGCCCACATAAAGTAGATATATTGGGAAGGTTAATTAATGAATATTTTATGAGCCATCACTATCTGTCTTAAAAGCAGAGAGATTAAAATGTAAAAAACTGATATTTAAAAATGTTTCGTTAACTTTTTGTTTGTTTTATAAATAAAGGTAAAACATATTGACTCAAAATTACCATTAACATGAAGTACAATTTGTAACAAGAAAACAATTTCCGAATGGCTTGGATAAGTAAAAGTGTTCCAAAATTATTACCACATAAAGTGACACATGTCATATTTGCTAAATTAGGGGGTAAATGGCCTGGTCTGGAAGTGGTTAAACACTAACCTACCCATCTAGTCATGATCTCCCCCCAAAACAGCCGCATCTTCCACACTAAGCTGCAGGCCATCCCACCTATAGAGACTGTGGCGACCGAGAGCTCAGTCCAGTTCCTCCAAATGCTTCATTCCAACAACAGTTCTTGAGCCTCCCTAATCTATCTCTCTGGTGTGGTACGTGGTACTAGTTGAGAAAATAAATTTTTTGAGGTCTTTGCCTTAAACTTAAAATCCATGAATTCCCTGAAATAATTTTTAAGGAGCATTACCTTCAACTTTGTCATTGGTTCAAAAATAAGCAGTTTAAAATAATAAGCATTTAACAAAGTGAATAATGGAGTAGTCATTTGTTTCTTTACTAATATTTAATTTATTCGATGTTCTACCCAAGAAACACATCCCTCAGCCCTTTCCTGTAATCAAATTCCTTTGATTTTACTTATTCATAGGTGCTGTATATACTTGTATGTCTGTTTCTTTTTTCTTGCTGATGTGTTGCAAATATGTTGCACTTTCTATGTTTTTAGTTGTTTAGCGCAACCCCTTTTACCTATGTGCGGCCTGATTCGTTCATCTGTATGACGTCGGCCTGCACTAGAGGTTAAAGGAAGTGCGGACACAGACGCGCATTGAAGCACAGCCTGATGAAGCGCAATTAGCGCGAAACGGCCGTCGCTGCCATTGCGTGTCTGACTTGTCCACCCCCGGCCTGATTGTGGCTGAATAAAGCTGTTTTGACGTACACCGGTGAGTGCCGCTGCATGTTTCTTCTACTGATCCACATTTGTTACACTCTACTCACTGTTTGCAGCAGTGCACCGCCGAGCGTCTCTTTCCTCGCTGGCCTTGGAGCATCTGTGATCGCCGCATACTGACTGTGTGCTTGTTTGACTGTGCCGCCCCCTGCTCTTTTTCGTATGGATTGTTCAGGACTGTGTCTTGGGGAGTGTCAGCACGTCATTTAGCACTCGTTGAATTAGTAATCTGTTGGCTTTCCGTTCCTCACATATAATGGCTACAGAGGCATCCAGCTTGTCCATCTTAGAAGGCAGAGAAGGGGCGGAAGATTTTTTCACGTTATGCAACACTAGAGATGCCCTGCAAAACCTCAGCACTCGTGCGCTTGAGATAAAAGTAGCGCAATTAGCTGACAAAGAAATACGTCTATTTTGGACGGTCAAATCACTCAAATCATATAGAGAGAGTGGTAGAGTGCCTAGAGGTCTAAGGGTATACAAGTATCCAGCACAGTATGAACATGACGAAATGTTCCTTAAGGAATGGCAACAACTGCATGCTAATTTCTCCCTGCAGATTCTAGATATGGTTCTAAAAAGAGACACAAAAGAATATGATATGGTCAAGGAAGAACTTGCGAAAGCAAAGGTGGAATTGGAATCAAGATTGCCCGATAACCTTTTGGAGGCATTTGATAAAAAATTAAGCAAGAAACTTACAGTTGTAAAGGCTGAGGTGAAAGACAGAAAAAAGGACAAATTCGTTAGAGATAAACAGGATTACGAATCTGGCCACATTTTTGATTGGAATGCAGGGAGAAAATTCAGGAAACAACAACAGAAAAGGAAGCCCAAGCGTCGCCAAAATAACGATTACTGGACTACGGATTCCGACTCCAGTGTTTCGGATGACTTCAATTTGACAGCAGTGGAGAATTTGGGGGAACTACAGGACCCTTTAGGAAAAAGATCAGAAGGGGACGGAGGAAAGCAAAGAAAAGCAGGTGTCAGGAGGTCGGAAAGGGAGAGAAAACAAGTGTCTTGGAGAAAATGACAACTCCTCCCTTACCACCTGATGTGAATTCAGTGATTAATCTCACGGACTATACCTTAACAGCTAGCTGTATCAGTCTTTTAAGCAAAGGACTTGGTTACAGCCTCACAGAACAATTCGATCCTGTGACTTTTGAAATAGATTTATTTAAAGCCACTCGTAAATTGTATCTTCATAAAATGTTTAAAGATATCCCTAAGAAATTGATAACTACACAGGGAGAGTCCCCACTCCACCCGGATCCAGGAGCATTTCAGATATCCACACAACTCAGTGATGAGGAAATAAAATGCATTAACATACTTACTGGTTTGGATGTCACTGATCAGTCTCCGCCCATTACCACTGTAGATCCATTTAGAGGTGGAGTACAATCTACCTTTAATCCCCCCATGTCCGCCGGTAGTAGCATCGACACTTTCCAACATCAAGTGATGAGAGATATTAGGGCTATTATATACTCCACTGCCCAACCTAACATTACCCATGATGAACAGAAAGCCTTATCCTGGCTCAGCTCTAAGGAGGATATCGTTGTTAAACCGGCGGACAAGGGGGGAAACATAGTCCTCATGTCCAGGGAATATTATTTGAGGGAGGCCCTCAGACAGCTGGGAGATACCGGCGTGTATGAGAGGATACGGGGGGACCCTGTGGCCAACATCCAACAGTCACTAAAATCCCTTATTTTTAAATATGTGGAGGCTGGTTTCCTCCCCAATAACATGGTGGATAAACTTGTCCCTTCCTCCCCAGCTAAACCATCCTGGTACTTTCTTCCGAAGGTCCATAAATCACTGAGCCAGCCCCCGGGACGTCCCATCGTCGCGGGGATTGGCTCAGTGACGGAGCCTCTGTCCAAATATGTGGACTGGCTCCTGAGACCTGTCCTCACCAGTGCTCCTGCATACCTCAAAGACACGAATGACTTTTTGATAGCCATTAAAGAATTACATTGGCAGGAGGGGTACCAATTGGTGTCCCTCGATGTGGAGAGCCTCTACACCCGCATCCCACATGATGCGGGTGTGGAGGCGATCCTTGACATCGTGGCCAATATGGGCAAAAGCCAGATGTATTGCAGCTTCATTGGTGAGGCATTAGAGTTTATATTAACCAACAATGTGTTCCAGTTTGGGGCGGATTGGTACAAGCAAAAAGTTGGCACGGCCATGGGGACCCCCGTCTCCTGTACATTCGCTAATATGTACCTCGCTAGATTTGAGGATAGGTACATTTACTCCACTATGAATCCGTATGTATCTAAATTAAAAACGTACCTACGGTTCGTGGATGACGTTTTCATAGTGTGGGAGGGTACCGAAAGCGAGTGTAGGGAGTTTGTGGGTTTCCTCAATAGCAATGATATGGGGATGACATTCACCCTCAATTTCGGAGGTTGTAGATTGGAGTTCTTGGATGTGGCTGTCCTGGTGGAAGGCGACGAGTTGGTCACGGAGGGCTTCCGGAAGCCCACGGCGACCAACTCCTTGCTCCGCCATGACAGCTTCCATCCTCCCTGCGTTAAGAGAGCTGTACCTTATGGACAATTTGTCAGATTAAGGCGCATTAACAGTAAAAATATTAGTTTTTGCAGGCAGGCAGAAGAACTAAAAAAACGCCTAATGGAGAGAGGGTACCCCCAAGGACCATTGGAGGAGGACATGAGAAAGGTTGAAAAGGATTTCTCTCAGGACAGTTTACTCAGAAGGGCCAATTATGAAAATAAACAAAGGGACACAGATTTCAGGAGGTTTGCATTTTCATTTAAGTACAGTCCCATGGCAGAGCGTATCCGCTCCGTCATTTTCAAAAATTGGGACGTACTAAGGAGAGATGCAAGCCTGCATGAACTCACTGAACAGAAACCACTGATTTCCTTTAGAAGGGCACATACCGTGAAAGACAGAATAGTCAGAAGTAGGTTTAAGCCCAGTAGGAACGAAAATTGGCTGAATAGCAGTTTACCTAAAGGGAATTTCAAGTGTGGCAACTGCTCGTTTTGCAACTACAATTCCCTGAAGAAATTTATTGGATTTGCAGGTATCCAACATAAAGTGAACTCCTTCATCAATTGCAGGAGCACATATGTAGTATACCTACTATTGTGCCCCTGCGGTCGATTTTATATCGGCAAAACCATCAGGTGTTTGTTTGAAAGGTTCAGGGAACACCTCAATTCAGTAAAAACAGGAAAGGGGTGCCCTAGATTCATCCAACATGTCAAAGAAGTTCATAATGGGGACGCCAGTTGTATTTCTTTTTCTGGATTAGAAATAGTACCCACTCCTCTGCAGGGAGGGGATAGACACCGCCTCCTCCTGCAGAGGGAAGCCCGTTGGATCCTGCGTACACAAGCGTTAGGAGAACTTGGATTAAACGACAGAAATGACCTCAGCCCTTTCCTGTAATCAAATTCCTTTGATTTTACTTATTCATAGGTGCTGTATATACTTGTATGTCTGTTTCTTTTTTCTTGCTGATGTGTTGCAAATATGTTGCACTTTCTATGTTTTTAGTTGTTTAGCGCAACCCCTTTTACCTATGTGCGGCCTGATTCGTTCATCTGTATGACGTCGGCCTGCACTAGAGGTTAAAGGAAGTGCGGACACAGACGCGCATTGAAGCACAGCCTGATGAAGCGCAATTAGCGCGAAACGGCCGCCGCTGCCATTGCGTGTCTGACTTGTCCACCCCCGGCCTGATTGTGGCTGAATAAAGCTGTTTTGACGTACACCGGTGAGTGCCGCTGCATGTTTCTTCTACTGATCCACATTTGTTACACTCTACTCACTGTTTGCAGCAGTGCACCGCCGAGCGTCTCTTTCCTCGCTGGCCTTGGAGCATCTGTGATCGCCGCATACTGACTGTGTGCTTGTTTGACTGTGCCGCCCCCTGCTCTTTTTCGTATGGAACATCCCCATTTAGGCTAGTTTAACATTTGTAGCAGAGTCTCTGGTAAATTGTTTTGCTTGCTGGAATTTTCTGTATCCGGCATTGCTGGATACTTCCGCCTGCCCACTGGACCCTATTGACTATAATGGGGTCCGGCAGGGATCCGGCTGTTACTCAACAAATATTCCGAGAATCAGTTGGAAGAAAACGCTGCACACAGCATTCTTTGGCCGATTCCCAGCATTGTTTGCCGAACCTGCCAGCCGGAACACCCGGCCGCAAATGTGAAAGTAGCCTTAGTTTTATGTTCTTATGATCCATCAGAAGAACAGAAAAAAAATAATAAAAAAAAATAATACTGAATCCATTATTTTGAACATCTTTTATGATCAGTTTTCATCAGTTTGTCTCACTTACGTCAGAGATCAGTTATTTTTGCAGGACTTTTTCTCCCTTTAAATATAACTGATCTCTAATGGAAGTGACGCAAACTGATGATCAAAATAACTGATTTTTTTTTTACTTTTTCTGCTGGATCAGAGGAATGGAAAGTTAAATGGTGATATGAATAGAGATGGCCTTGCGGTTCGCCCGGTAGTCATTTTGCGGCGAACTTTGCGCGTTCGCGATTCGTCAAACATGCGAACATATGACGATGTTTGCATGCGCCATATTATTTTGCATTGCGCTGAACTTTGACCCATGACACATCTATCAGGTGGGACAGGACAGCCAATTGAGATGTTTCAGCACATGGACACACCCCCACCCTATAACAGAACCCGATCTGGCAGCCATTTTATGTTCTGTGTTTTGCCAGTGTAGGGAGAGGTTGCTTTGTGGAGCAGGGACAGACTGTTAAGGACACCAAATGCTTGCTAATAGGGCCACAAAAGTCCTTTTAAGGACTGGTATAGGTGTGCTATCGATAGGTGTGATATACTCAGAGGTGTGATATACTTAGAATATACTTTCTAACATAGAAAGTATATTATAGTGCATTTGTATTGTGCAGCAGTTGTGTGTGGTTCTGCTGTGATACCGCAGCTATAGAGAGGGACGAACGCTATTGAAATAACTAATTGCAACTGGTGTGATATACCTGTTGCCCCCCAAAAAACTGATTGAGGGGTGTGATATACCTATAATATACTTTCTAACATAGAAAGTATATAATACATTTGTATTGTGCAGCAGTTGTGTGCAGTTCTGCAGAGATACCGCAGCTATATAGAGGGACAAGCGCTATTGGAACAACTATTTGCCACGGGTGTGATATACCTGTTGCCCCAAAAAACTGATTGAGGGGTGCAATATACCTGCTTCTACAAAATACTGATTAAGGGATTTCATATACCTGCTTCCACAAAATATTGATTGAGGGGTGCGATATACCTGCTTCCACCAAATACTGATTGAGGCATGCCATATACCTGCTTCCACAAAATACTGATTGAGGGGTTCGATATAACCGGTTCCACCAAATATGAATTAAATGGTTCTATATACCTGCTTTCACAAAATACTGATTAAGGTGTTTGATATGCCTGCTTCCACAAAATATAGATTGAGGGGTGCGATATACCTGCTTCCACCAAATATTGATTAAGGGGTTCTATATACCTGCTTCCACAAAATACTGATTGAGGGGTGCGATATACCTGCTTCCACAAAATTCTGAATAAGGGGTTTGATATACATGCTTCCACAAAATACTGATTAAGGGGATTGATATACCTACTTCCCTCAAATATTGATAGAGGCCTGTGATATATCTGCTTAAACAAAAAACTGATTAGGGGTTTGATATGCCTGCTTCCACCAAATATTGATTGAGGCCTGCTATATATCTGCTTCCACAAAATGCTGATTAGGAGGTTTGATATACCAGCTTCTACCAAATAGTGAATGAGGCATGCAATACACCTGCTTCCACAAAATACTGATTGAGGGGTGCGATATACCTGCTTCCACCAAATATTGATTGAGGCCTACGATACACCTGCTTCCACAAAATACTGATTAAGGGGATTGATATACCTTCCTCCACCAAATATTGATTGAGGCCTGCGATACACCTGCTTCTACAAAATACTGATTAAGGGTTATGATATTCCAACTTCCACCAAATACTGATTGAGGCCTGCAATATACCTGCTTCCACAAATTCTGCTCTTTTCTAGAGACTTTGTCAACAGGGTCATTTTTAAAATGACAGGCAGAGGAAGAGGCAGCCCGTTCCGCAGGGGTGGTAGGGGTCGGTCAGATGCACCAGGCCGGAACCTAAGTGGAAAGTTGGAGAAGGTGCGTGCGATTACGTCAAAGGCATACCAGAGTTGTTTGAGTGCCTCACACTCAGCCTTACGTTTCTGCGCCCTCCTCATCTTCTGTATCTGCACCCTCCTAACTCTCTGATGTGTGCACCCCCAAAGACACCACCACCATAGCCCCTCCACTCGAGTCAGAGGAATTATTTTCCAATCCATTCCCAGACCTTACCGATGCTCAGCCATTCTTGGCATCAGATCAGAAAGAGGAGGTAGCAACGGCCGTCACCCAGCAGTGTGACGACTGTACCCAGATCTGCCCAAGGGGGGTGGTCCTCGCTGTTGCTGCCTACTCCGAGATCTCTAATGTCAGTGGTGGTGAAGGTGACGATGATGACGTGTCGATGGACGTCATGTCATGGGTGCCCACAAGAGAGGAAGAGGAGGGGAGTTCAAAGGGAGAGACGGAGCAACAGATAGGGAGGAGAAGGAGAAGAAGCAGGCAGAACTCACAGTGCACAGGAGGCAAAAAGCAGACTGCAAATGTATCTGGAGTGAGCCATCCACCATGCATGGTCACATCTTGCGCTCCCAGGACAACGGCACATCCCTCCGCAGTGTGTTTTTTTTTAACGTGCCAGCTGCTGACAATAGTGTTGCCATCTGTAGCCTGTGCTGTCAACACGTAAGTCATGGTAAGTCCAACACTTACCTAGGGACAACCGTCTTAAGAAGGCACCTGGCCTCCAATCACGAGCCCAGTGGGAGCATCGCCGTCAGAACCCACAAAGCCACACTCCCGGCATTCCCCGTCCTGCCTCTTCTCCTACGTCTTCTCCTCTTTCCTCCCATTTGTCCTCCACTCCACCTTCGACCATGCCGTTGTCGCGTTCATCTGGCACAAGGCAGGCTTCCGTGGCCCAAATGTTTGAACGTAAAAAGTTGATGACGCCGGATAACCCTCTTCCCAAATGGCTGACCACTGGCTTGTCGGAACTGCTGGCCAGCCAACTACTGCCATATAAACTGGTGGACTCTGAGGCCTTTAGAAAATTTGCGGCCATTGGCACACCGCAATGGAAAGTCCCCGGAAGGAAATATTTCTCCCAAAAGGGCATCCCAGAGCTATATGGCCAAGTTCAGCGGCAAGTGAATATATCTCTGGCACATAGTGTCGGTGCCAAGATACATCTGACCACAGACACGTGGTCTAGCAAACACGGGCAGGGAAGGTACATAACTTTTACTGCCCACTAGGTAAACCTTCTGACTGCCGTCAAGCATGTAACTCGTGGCACCCTTGTGGATTTGGTGTTACCGCCACGGATTGCATGCAGGCCTGCATCTTCTTCTCCTCCTCCTACTCCATCCTCCGTCTTCTCCTCGGCTCACTCCTCCATTTCCACTGCTACCATCTCTTCCGCTGCACCCCTCAAGCTGCCCAGAACCTATTCGGCGTTCCAGGTGAGACGTTGCCATGTTTTGCTTTGCCTGTTGTGCCTGGCAGCCAAGACCCACACTATTCCTGCACTGCTTTGAGCTCTGCGGTCACAGGCTGATCAGTGGCTAACCCTGCTGAATTTGACAGTTGGTAAAGTGGTGTGCGACAACAGTGCCAATCTGCTGAGTTCTTGCTGAAACAGGGCAAAATGACACACGTGACGTGCATGGCACACATCCTGAACTTAGTCGTGCAGCGATTCTTTGCCAAATACCACGGGGTCCAGGACGTCTCATGGCTTGCCTTGCTGACTTTTAGCGGCGACACCACCTGCCAGTCAGACGTCTGTTTTGTGACAGCCCGACGCGCTGGAACTCCACCTTGTATATGATTGTCGTTAATGACTACCTGTACGAACTCTGCAGCAGGACAGGTTCTGGGGAGCTTGGTTTCTTTTGACCATGCCAGTGGCTACTCATGCGTGACGCATGCAGACTTTTTCAGCCATTTGATGAGATCACCAAACTGGTCAGTCATAGCCAGGTCACCATCAGTGACATTGTAGCTTACACCTTCTTTCTGGAGTGTGCATTGCGTCATGTCATTGATCAAGCCGTCGAGGAGCAGGAGCTGGAAGATGAAGAAGTCGCAATGCTGAATGAATTCCCGGGGGGCTACTACATCTGAGGCAAGTCAGCAGGACTCTGAAGAGGAGTCAGAGGAGGATGGTGGCTGGGGTAAGGAGGAGCAAGCTTTAAGGGGTACTTTAAACTTTTCGGTGATCCCTGGTGTTGTCCGTGGCTGGGGAGAGTAGACCAAGGACGACATTCTCCTGGGAAATGAGCAGGAGCAAGAGTGCTCCACCGCTTCCAATTTAGTGCAAATGGGGAACTGCATGCTCCAGTGTTTGAAGAAGGACCCCCATATAAAAAGCATAAAAGTCAAGGACCAGAATGCAGCATTTCCAGGCCTTGCTGCGAGAGATGCTGCATTCTGCTGTTGCGGGCACTGGCAGAGGAATTTCCACCCACAGCGAAACAGGTCCAGGTACCAATCCTACCGCGCCTGCAAGAAAAGGGTGGTTTGAAGATGTGTTGGTTACTTCGGATATGAGATCATTCTTGCAGTCAACCCATCGACAGCCGCGCTCAAGATCCAGCCTCAGGGAATTAACGGGTGATATGGATGCTCTGAGAAGTGAGGAACCCCTGGACTACTGGTCTTGCCCCTCGTTGAGTTTTCTGTCCGAAAGGACGTTCAGCGCAGCGGGGGGATCATGACCGATAAGCGCATTTGCTTAGCTCATGACAGTGTAGACTACTTCACATTTCTAAAAATGAATGAGGCATGGATCTTGGATGAATTCAACACCTGTGTTGACCACGTGTATTTGAATTTCCTCATGCCAGCCCACACATATCCGCCAGGACCCAGAACAAAGAATGGTTCTTGTCTTATGTATATACAGCAGCATAAAAGGCCTTTTCTGTCAGGTGAATGCCTAATTTTTGGGGCCTCTACTCCAGTGGCCTACAGTAAAATTATCTAATGACCGCCTAATGTACCTCCAGCTATATTATCACTTGTTTTTTTCTGTCATGTGAATGCCTAATTTTTGGGGGCTGTACTGGCCTACAGTAAAATAGTTGTCAAGTGACCGTCTAATATGTATAACTCCAGCCAAATAATCACTTGTTCTTTTCTGTCAGGTGTATTCCTAAATTTTGGGGCCTGTACTGGCCCACAGTTAAATTGTTATCCAGTGACCGTCTAATATACCTCCAGCCACATAATCACTTGTTCTTTTCTGTCAGGTGAATGCCTAATTTTTGGGGTCTATACTCCACTGGCCTACAGTAAAATTGTTATTCATTGACTGCCTAATGTACCTCCAGCCACATAATCACTTGTACTTTTCTGTCAGGTGAATGCCTAATTTTTAGGACCTGTACTGACCTACAGTAAAAATGTTATCCAGTGACCGTCTAATATACCTCCAGCCACATAATCACTTGTTCTTTTCTGTCAGGAGAATGCCTAATTTTTGGGGCCAGCATGGCACATTTTAGAGAGTTTCCCTTTGAGACGCATAAAATGGCCCCTGATTAAAATACATCATTTTTGTGGGAATTTTTGGCATTGATTCCCCTCTGGTATGTCACTGTCCACGTTGTGGGACTATTTGTGAACTTCTAGTAAGTATTTGGTGGCTGCAAATATGACCTGAAGGTTTTTCAGGTTCGTCTGCTATTAAAGTCAATGGGGTCCGCCACAAAGCAGTAAAGGGAGGTGGATATTTTGTCCATCTTGGGACAAATGATCTGGCTTGCAATGAGGTTTCAAAGGTGATGGAAGCTTTTCACACACTTGGTAATGATATACTGGAGGTTGCATCGACTGTTTCGTTCTCTGCAGTTTTGCCTATGCATAACCTTCAGCATAACAGGAAGATGTGCATTAAGGAATTCAATGTATGGCTTGGTGAATGGTGTCTGAACCAAGGGTTTGGCTTTGTGTCTCATGTTAGCTCTCGTTGGAATGGAAAAGAACTGTACAAGAAAGATGGTTTGCATCTTTTTCTCAAGGGAACGAATGTCCTCAGTGAACAGTTCAAAGTATTTGCTAAGGAGCATTTAAACTAGGAAAGGGGAGCAAAAGAGTGATAATCCAGCAATCCGACTGCCCCCCGGAACAATGCCAGAAGATGCCAATAGCACATAGGTTAAGAAATGACAAGCTCAGAGTCTTGTCTACAAATGCTCGCAGTTTATGGAAAAAGATCAATGAACTTGAGTCTATAATGGCATCTGAGAATATAGATTTAGTGGCTGTTACTGAGACATGGTTCAATAGGAGTAATGACTGGGATATAACAATACCAGGGTTCTATCTATATAGGAAAGACAGAGAAGGCAATAAAGGGGAAGGGGTGGCCCTGTATGCAAAAGATAGCATAAAATCTAATTTAATACAAGTTAGCGAGACCAATTTAAAGTCAGTTTGGGTTACGTTGCAGCTTGATAATCATGAGGTAACTCATGTAGGTATGATACAGTATATAGACCATCCAGCCAAGTCGAAGAATTAGATGATCTACTAGTTGAGGAAATAGCTAAAATGACATTGAAAGGAGAAGTTATCATTATGGGAGACTTTAATCTTCCTGATGTAAACTGGAAAACCAAAATATTCTAAATCCCCTACTGGGATTATTTCTACAGCAAGTAGTGGAGGAGCCAACCCTAAAAGAGGCCATTTTAGATTTAGTATTCACAAATGGGAATTTGGTATCTGATATTACTGTAGGGGAAAGTTTGGGATCTAGTAATCGCCAGTTGGTGTGGTTTAATAAAAGTACAGTGACTGAGTCACACCACACAAAAAGAAAAGTTTTAGATTTTAGAAAAACAGACTTTTCTAAAATTAGATTAGAAGTATACGAGTCCCTATCAGATTGGAACTGTTTCAAGGGAGTCCAGGAGAAATGGGACTACCTAAAAGTGGCACTATTGAAGGCACCAGATAGTTGCATTAGGCTTGTCAGTAAAAGCAAAAAAAGGAAGAGACCACTGTGGTACTCAGCAGAAGTGGCTAAAATCATTAAAAACAAAAAGATAGCATTTAGTAATTATAAAAATAAAAAAACGAGGATGACAAATTTTTAAGATTAGGCAGAGAGAGGCCAAGCAAGTTGTTTGAGCTTCTAAAGCACAGGCAGAAGAGAAATTAGCTCAGTGAAAAAAGGCAATAAGTAGGGATGAGCGAACTCGAACTGTATAGTTCGGGTTCGTACCGAATTTTGGGGTGTCCGTGACACGGACCCGAACCCGGACATTTTCGTAAAAGTCCGGGTTCGGTGTTCGTCGCTTTCTTGGCGCTTTTGTGACGCTTTCTTGGCGCTTTTTGAAAGGCTGCAAAGCAGCCAATCAACAAGTGTCATACTACTTGCCCCAAGAGGCCGTCACAGCCATGCCTACTATTGGCATGGCTGTGATTGGCCAGAGCACCATGTGACCCAGCCTCTATTTAAGCTGGAGTCACATAGCGCCGCCCGTCACTCTGCTCTGATTAGCGTAGGGAGAGGTTGCGGCTGCGACAGTAGGGCGAGATTAGGCAGATTAACTCCTCCAAAGGACTTGATTAACTGATCGATCTGCAGCTGTGGATCATTGAGCTGCTGATCCTCAATTGCTCACTGTTTTTAGGCTGCCCAGACCGTTTGTCAGTCACATTTTTCTGGGGTGATCTGCGGCCATTTTGTGTCTTGTGGTGCGCCAGCACAAGCTGCGACCAAGTGCATTTAACCCTCAATGGTGTGGTTGTTTTTTGGCTAAAGCCTACATCAGGGTGAAGCTGTCACACCAAGTGCATTTAACCAGCAATAGTCTGTTTATTTTTTGGCCATATACTACATCAGGGGCAAGCTGCGCCTGTCACCAAGTGCATTTAACCCTCAATGGTGCGTTTGTTTTTTGGCTAAAGCCTACATCAGGGTGAAGCTGTCACACCAAGTGCATTTAACCAGCAATAGTCTGTTTATTTTTTGGCCATATACTACATCAGGGGCAAGCTGCGCCTGTCACCAAGTGCATTTAACCCTCAATGGTGCGTTTGTTTTTTGGCTAAAGCCTACATCAGGGTGAAGCTGTCACACCAAGTGCATTTAACCAGCAATAGTCTGTTTATTTTTTGGCCATATACTACATCAGGGGCAAGCTGCGCCCGTCACCAAGTGCATTTAACCCTCAGTAGTGTGGTTGGTCAAGCTATCACACCAAGTGCATTTAACCAGCAATAGTCTGTTCATTTTTTGGCCATATACTAAATCAGGGGCAAGCTGCGCCCGTCACCAAGTGCATTTAACCAGCAATAGTCTGTTCATTTTTTGGCCATATACTACATCAGGGGCAAGCTGCGCCCGTCACCAAGTGCATTTAACCCTCAGTAGTGTGGTTGGTCAAGCTATCACACCAAGTGCATTTAACCAGCAATAGTCTGTTCATTTTTTGGCCATGTACTACATCAGGGGCAAGCTGCGCCCGTCACCAAGTGCATTTAACCCTCAGTAGTGTGGTTGGTCAAGCTGTGACACCAAGTGCATTTAACCAGCAATAGTCTGTTCATTTTTTGGCCATATACTACATCAGGGGCAAGTTGCGCCCGTCACCAAGTGCATTTAACCCTCAGTAGTGTGGTTGGTCAAGCTATCACACCAAGAGCATTTAACCAGCAATTGTCTGTTCATTTTTTGGCCATATACTACATCAGGGGCAAGCTGCGCCCGTCACCAAGTGCATTTAACCCTCAGTAGTGTGGTTGGTCAAGCTGTGACACCAAGTGCATTTAACCAGCAATAGTCTGTTCATTTTTTGGCCATATACTACATCAGGGGCAAGCTGCGCCCGTCACCAAGTGCATTTAACCCTCAGTAGTGTGGTTGGTCAAGCTATCACACCAAGTGCATTTAACCAGCAATAGTCTGTTCATTTTTTGGCCATATACTACATAAGGGGCAAGCTGCGCCCGTCACCAAGTGCATTTAACCCTCAGTAGTGTGGTTGGTCAAGCTGTGACACCAAGTGCATTTAACCAGCAATAGTCTGTTCATTTTTTGGCCATATACTACATCAGGGGCAAGCTGCGCCCGTCACCAAGTGCATTTAACCAGCAATAGTGTGGTTATTTTTTGGCCATATCCCAGTCGAATTCTGTCACTAAATCCATACCGGTCACCCAGCGCCTAAATACTAGGCCTCAAATTTATATCCCGCTAAATCTCTCGTTACCGCTGTCCTGTTGTGGCTGGGAAAGTTATTTAGTGTCCGTCAAAGCACATTTTTTGTTCTGGGTTGAAATACAATTCCCAATTTAGCAATTTCAAAATTTAGTGGTTTCTGCTATATCAGAGCTATTTGAAATCTATCCCTAAAAAGGTATATAATATTCAAGGTGCACATAGGGTCATTCAGAATAACTTCACACACACACGCTACTGTGCATATCCCAGTCTAATTCTGTCACTAAATCTATACCGGTCACCCAGCGCCTAAATACTAGGCCTCAAATTTATATCCCGCTAAATCTCTCGTTACCGCTGTCCTGTTGTGGCTGGGAAAGTTATTTAGTGTCCGTCAAAGCACATTTTTTGTTCTGGGTTGAAATACAATTCCCAATTTAGCAATTTCAAAATTTAGTGGCTTCTGCTATATCAGAGCTATTTGAAATCTATCCCTAAAAGGGTATATAATATTCAAGGTGCACATAGGGTCATTCAGAATAACTTCACACACACACTACTGTGCATATCCCAGTCTAATTCTGTCACTAAATCCATACCGGTCACCCAGCGCCTAAATACTAGGCCTCAAATTTATATCCCGCTAAATCTCTCGTTACCGCTGTCCTGTTGTGGCTGGGAAAGTTATTTAGTGTCCGTCAAAGCACATTTTTTGTTCTGGGTTGAAATACAATTCCCAATTTAGCAATTTCAAAATTTAGTGGTTTCTGCTATATCAGAGCTATTTGAAATCTATCCCTAAAAGGGTATATAATATTCAAGGTGCACATAGGGTCATTCAGAATAACTTCACACACACACGCTACTGTGCATATCCCAGTCTAATTCTGTCACTAAATCCATACCGGTCACCCAGCGCCTAAATACTAGGCCTCAAATTTATATCCCGCTAAATCTCTCGTTACCGCTGTACTGTTGTTGCTGGGCAAGTTATTTAGCGTCCGTCAAAGCACATTTTTTGTTCTGGGTTGAAATACAATTCCCAATTTAGCAATTTCATAATTTAGTGGTTTCCGCTATATCAGAGCTATTTGAAATCTATCCCTAAAAGGGTATATAATATTCAAGGTGCACATAGGGTCATTCAGAATAACATCACACATACACGCTACTGTGTATATCCCAGTCTAATTCTGTCACTAAATCCATACCGGTCACCCAGCGCCTAAATACTAGGCCTCAAATTTATATCCCGCTAAATCTCTCGTTACCGCTGTACTGTTGTTGCTGGGCAAGTTATTTAGTGTCCGTCAAAGCACATTTTTTGTTCTGGGTTGAAATACAATTCCCAATTTAGCAATTTTATAATTTAGTGGTTTCTGCTATATCAGAGCTATTTGAAATCTATCCCTAAAAGGGTATATAATATTCAAGGTGCACATAGGGTCATTCAGAATAACTTCACACACACACGCTACTGTGCATATCCCAGTCTAATTCTGTCACTAAATCCATACCGGTCACCCAGCGCCTAAATACTAGGCCTCAAATTTATATCCCGCTAAATCTCTCGTTACCGCTGTACTGTTGTGGCTGGGAAAAAGTATTTAGTGTCCGTCAAAGCACATTTTTTGTTCTGGGTTGAAATACAATTCCCAATTTAGCAATTTCATAATTTAGTGGTTTCTGCTATATCAGAGCTATTTGAAATCTATCCCTAAAAGGGTATATAATATTCAAGGTGCACATAGGGTCATTCAGAATAACTTCACACACACACGCTACTGTGCATATCCCAGTCTAATTCTGTCACTAAATCCATACCGGTCACCCAGCGCCTAAATACTAGGCCTCAAATTTATATCCCGCTAAATCTCTCGTTACCGCTGTACTGTTGTTGCTGGGCAAGTTATTTAGTGTCCGTCAAAGCACATTTTTTGTTCTGGGTTGAAATACAATTCCCAATTTAGCAATTTCATAATTTAGTGGTTTCTGCTATATCAGAGCTATTTGAAATCTATCCCTAAAAGGGTATATAATATTCAAGGTGCACATAGGGTCATTCAGAATAACTTCACACACACACGCTACTGTGCATATCCCAGTCTAATTCTGTCACTAAATCCATACCGGTCACCCAGCGCCTAAATACTAGGCCTCAAATTTATATCCCGCTAAATCTCTCGTTACCGCTGTCCTGTTGTGGCTGGGAAAGTTATTTAGTGTCCGTCAAAGCACATTTTTTGTTCTGGGTTGAAATACAATTCCCAATTTAGCAATTTCAAAATTTAGTGGTTTCTGCTATATCAGAGCTATTTGAAATCTATCCCTAAAAGGGTATATAATATTCAAGGTGCACATAGGGTCATTCAGAATAACTTCACACACACACGCTACTGTGCATATCCCAGTCTAATTCTGTCACTAAATCCATACCGGTCACCCAGCGCCTAAATACTAGGCCTCAAATTTATATCCCGCTAAATCTCTCGTTACCGCTGTACTGTTGTTGCTGGGCAAGTTATTTAGCGTCCGTCAAAGCACATTTTTTGTTCTGGGTTGAAATACAATTCCCAATTTAGCAATTTCATAATTTAGTGGTTTCCGCTATATCAGAGCTATTTGAAATCTATCCCTAAAAGGGTATATAATATTCAAGGTGCACATAGGGTCATTCAGAATAACATCACACATACACGCTACTGTGTATATCCCAGTCTAATTCTGTCACTAAATCCATACCGGTCACCCAGCGCCTAAATACTAGGCCTCAAATTTATATCCCGCTAAATCTCTCGTTACCGCTGTACTGTTGTTGCTGGGCAAGTTATTTAGTGTCCGTCAAAGCACATTTTTTGTTCTGGGTTGAAATACAATTCCCAATTTAGCAATTTTATAATTTAGTGGTTTCTGCTATATCAGAGCTATTTGAAATCTATCCCTAAAAGGGTATATAATATTCAAGGTGCACATAGGGTCATTCAGAATAACTTCACACACACACGCTACTGTGCATATCCCAGTCTAATTCTGTCACTAAATCCATACCGGTCACCCAGCGCCTAAATACTAGGCCTCAAATTTATATCCCGCTAAATCTCTCGTTACCGCTGTACTGTTGTGGCTGGGAAAAGTATTTAGTGTCCGTCAAAGCACATTTTTTGTTCTGGGTTGAAATACAATTCCCAATTTAGCAATTTCATAATTTAGTGGTTTCTGCTATATCAGAGCTATTTGAAATCTATCCCTAAAAGGGTATATAATATTCAAGGTGCACATAGGGTCATTCAGAATAACTTCACACACACACGCTACTGTGCATATCCCAGTCTAATTCTGTCACTAAATCCATACCGGTCACCCAGCGCCTAAATACTAGGCCTCAAATTTATATCCCGCTAAATCTCTCGTTACCGCTGTACTGTTGTTGCTGGGCAAGTTATTTAGTGTCCGTCAAAGCACATTTTTTGTTCTGGGTTGAAATACAATTCCCAATTTAGCAATTTCATAATTTAGTGGTTTCTGCTATATCAGAGCTATTTGAAATCTATCCCTAAAAGGGTATATAATATTCAAGGTGCACATAGGGTCATTCAGAATAACTTCACACACACACGCTACTGTGCATATCCCAGTCTAATTCTGTCACTAAATCCATACCGGTCACCCAGCGCCTAAATACTAGGCCTCAAATTTATATCCCGCTAAATCTGTCGTTACCGCTGTACTGTTGTGGCTGGGAAAGTTATTTAGTGTCCGTCAAAGCACATTTTTTGTTCTGGGTTGAAATACAATTCCCAATTTAGCAATTTCATAATTTAGTGGTTTCTGCTATATCAGAGCTATTTGAAATCTATCCCTAAAAGGGTATATAATATTCAAGGTGCACATAGGGTCATTCAGAATAACTTCACACACACACGCTACTGTGCATGTCCCAGTCTAATTCTGTCACTAAATCCATACCGGTCACCCAGCGCCTAAATACTAGGCCTCAAATTTATATCCCGCTAAATCTCTCGTTACCGCTGTACTGTTGTTGCTGGGCAAGTTATTTAGCGTCCGTCAAAGCACATTTTTTGTTCTGGGTTGAAATACAATTCCCAATTTAGCAATTTCATAATTTAGTGGTTTCTGCTATATCAGAGCAATTTGAAATCTATCCCTAAAAGGGTATATAATATTCAAGGTGCACATAGGGTCATTCAGAATAACTTCACACATACACGCTACTGTGCATATCCCAGTCTAATTCTGTCACTAAATCCATACCGGTCACCCAGCGCCTAAATACTAGGCCTCAAATTTATATCCCGCTAAATCTCTCGTTACCGCTGTACTGTTGTTGCTGGGCAAGTTATTTAGTGTCCGTCAAAGCACATTTTTTGTTCTGGGTTGAAATACAATTCCCAATTTAGCAATTTCATAATTTAGTGGTTTCTGCTATATCAGAGCTATTTGAAATCTATCCCTAAAAGGGTATATAATATTCAAGGTGCACATAGGGTCATTCAGAATAACTTCACACACACACGCTACTGTGCATATCCCAGTCTAATTCTGTCACTAAATCCATACCGGTCACCCAGCGCCTAAATACTAGGCCTCAAATTTATATCCCGCTAAATCTCTCGTTACCGCTGTACTGTTGTGGCTGGGCAAGTTATTTAGTGTCCGTCAAAGCACATTTTTTGTTCTGGGTTGAAATACAATTCCCAATTTAGCAATTTCATAATTTAGTGGTTTCTGCTATATCAGAGCTATTTGAAATCTATCCCTAAAAGGGTATATAATATTCAAGGTGCACATAGGGTCATTCAGAATAACTTCACACATACACGCTACTGTGCATATCCCAGTCTAATTCTGTCACTAAATCCATACCGGTCACCCAGCGCCTAAATACTAGGCCTCAAATTTATATCCCGCTAAATCTCTCGTTACCGCTGTACTGTTGTTGCTGGGCAAGTTATTTAGTGTCCGTCAAAGCACATTTTTTGTTCTGGGTTGAAATACAATTCCCAATTTAGCAATTTCATAATTTAGTGGTTTCTGCTATATCAGAGCTATTTGAAATCTATCCCTAAAAGGGTATATAATATTCAAGGTGCACATAGGGTCATTCAGAATAACTTCACACACACACGCTACTGTGCATATCCCAGTCTAATTCTGTCACTAAATCCATACCGGTCACCCAGCGCCTAAATACTAGGCCTCAAATTTATATCCCGCTAAATCTCTCGTTACCGCTGTACTGTTGTGGCTGGGAAAGTTATTTAGTGTCCGTCAAAGCACATTTTTTGTTCTGGGTTGAAATACAATTCCCAATTTAGCAATTTCATAATTTAGTGGTTTCTGCTATATCAGAGCTATTTGAAATCTATCCCTAAAAGGGTATATAATATTCAAGGTGCACATAGGGTCATTCAGAATAACTTCACACACACACGCTACTGTGCATATCCCAGTCTAAATTTGTCACTAAATCCATACCGGTCACCCAGCGCCTAAATACTAGGCCTCAAATTTATATCCCGCTAAATCTCTCGTTACCGCTGTACTGTTGTTGCTGGGCAAGTTATTTAGTGTCCGTCAAAGCACATTTTTTGTTCTGGGTTGAAATACAATTCCCAATTTAGCAATTTCATAATTTAGTGGTTTCTGCTATATCAGAGCTATTTGAAATCTATCCCTAAAAGGGTATATAATATTCAAGGTGCACATAGGGTCATTCAGAATAACTTCACACACACACGCTACTGTGCATATCCCAGTCTAATTCTGTCACTAAATCCATACCGGTCACCCAGCGCCTAAATACTAGGCCTCAAATTTATATCCCGCTAAATCTCTCGTTACCGCTGTACTGTTGTGGCTGGGAAAGTTATTTAGTGTCCGTCAAAGCACATTTTTTGTTCTGGGTTGAAATACAATTCCCAATTTAGCAATTTCATAATTTAGTGGTTTCTGCTATATCAGAGCTATTTGAAATCTATCCCTAAAAGGGTATATAATATTCAAGGTGCACATAGGGTCATTCAGAATAACTTCACACACACACGCTACTGTGCATATTCCAGTCTAAATTTGTCACTAAATCCATACCGGTCACCCAGCGCCTAAATACTAGGCCTCAAATTTATATCCCGCTAAATCTCTCGTTACCGCTGTACTGTTGTTGCTGGGCAAGTTATTTAGTGTCCGTCAAAGCACATTTTTTGTTCTGGGTTGAAATACAATTCCCAATTTAGCAATTTCATAATTTAGTGGTTTCTGCTATATCAGAGCTATTTGAAATCTATCCCTAAAAGGGTATATAATATTCAAGGTGCACATAGGGTCATTCAGAATAACTTCACACACACACGCTACTGTGCATATCCCAGTCTAATTCTGTCACTAAATCCATACCGGTCACCCAGCGCCTAAATACTAGGCCTCAAATTTATATCCCGCTGAATTTGAATACAATACATTGGGCCAAATAATATTTTTGTTGTTGTGGTGAACGATAACAATGAGGAAAACATCTAGTAAGGGACGCGGACGTGGACATGGTCGTGGTGGTGTTAGTGGACCCTCTGGTGCTGGGAGAGGACGTGGCCGTTCTGCCACATCCACACGTCCTAGTGTACCAACTACCTCAGGTCCCAGTAGCCGCCAGAATTTACAGCGATATATGGTGGGGCCCAATGCCGTTCTAAGGATGGTAAGGCCTGAGCAGGTACAGGCATTAGTCAATTGGGTGGCCGACAGTGGATCCAGCACGTTCACATTATCTCCCACCCAGTCTTCTGCAGAAAGCGCACAGATGGCGCCTGAAAACCAACCCCATCAGTCTGTCACATCACCCCCATGCATACCAGGGAAACTGTCTCAGCCTCAAGTTATGCAGCAGTCTCTTATGCTGTTTGAAGACTCCGCTGGCAGGGTTTCCCAAGGGCATCCACCTAGCCCTTCCCCAGCGGTGAAAGACATAGAATGCACTGACGCACAACCACTTATGTTTCCTGATGATGAGGACATGGGAATACCACCTCAGCATGTCTCTGATGATGACGAAACACAGGTGCCAACTGCTGCGTCTTTCTGCAGTGTGCAGACTGAACAGGAGGTCAGGGATCAAGACTGGGTGGAAGACGATGCAGGGGACGATGAGGTCCTAGACCCCATATGGAATGAAGGTCGTGCCACTGACTTTCACAGTTCGGAGGAAGAGGCAGTGGTGAGACCGAGCCAACAGCGTAGCAAAAGAGGGAGCAGTGGGCAAAAGCAGAACATCCGCCGCCAAGAGACTCCGCCTGCTACTGACCGCCGCCATCTGGGACCGAGCACCCCAAAGGCAGCTTCAAGGAGTTCCCTGGCATGGCACTTCTTCAAACAATGTGCTGACGACAAGACCCGAGTGGTTTGCACGCTGTGCCATCAGAGCCTGAAGCGAGGCATTAACGTTCTGAACCTGAGCACAACCTGCATGACCAGGCACCTGCATGCAAAGCATGAACTGCAGTGGAGTAAACACCTTAAAACCAAGGAAGTCACTCAGGCTCCCCCTGCTACCTCTTCTGCTGCTGCCGCCTCGGCCTCTTCTGCTGCTGCCGCCTCGGCCTCTTCCTCCGCCTCTGGAGGAACGTTGGCACCTGCCGCCCAGCAAACAGGGGATGTACCACCAACACCACCACCACCACCTCCGTCACCAAGCGTCTCAACCATGTCACACGGCAGCGTTCAGCTCTCCATCTCACAAACATTTGAGAGAAAGCGTAAATTCCCACCTAGCCACCCTCGATTCCTGGCCCTGAATGCCAGCATTTCTAAACTACTGGCCTATGAAATGCTGTCATTTAGGCTGGTGGACACAGACAGCTTCAAACAGCTCATGTCGCTTGCTGTCCCACAGTATGTTGTTCCCAGCCGCCACTACTTCTCCAAGAGAGCCGTGCCTTCCCTGCACAACCAAGTATCCGATAAAATCAAGTGTGCACTGCGCAACGCCATCTGTAGCAAGGTCCACCTAACCACAGATACGTGGACCAGTAAGCACGGCCAGGGACGCTATATCTCCCTAACTGCACACTGGGTAAATGTAGTGGCAGCTGGGCCCCAGGCGGAGAGCTGTTTGGCGCACGTCCTTCCGCCGCCAAGGATCGCAGGGCAACATTCTTTGCCTCCTGTTGCCACCTCCTCCTTCTCGGCTTCCTCCTCCTCTTCTTCCACCTGCTCATCCAGTCAGCCACACACCTTCACCACCAACTTCAGCACAGCCCGGGGTAAACGTCAGCAGGCCATTCTGAAACACATATGTTTGGGGGACAGGCCCCACACCGCACAGGAGTTGTGGCGGGGTATAGAACAACAGACCAACGAGTGGTTGCTGCCGGTGAGCCTCAAGCCCGGCCTGGTGGTGTGTGATAATGGGCGAAATCTCGTTGCAGCTCTGGGACTAGCCAATTTGACGCACATCCCTTGCTTGGCGCATGTGCTGAATTTGGTGGTGCAGAAGTTCATACACAACTACCCCGACATGTCAGAGCTGCTGCATAAAGTGCGGGCCGTCTGTTCGCGCTTCCGGCGTTCACATCCTGCTGCTGCTTGCCTGTCTGCGCTACAGCGTAACTTCGGCCTACCCGCTCACCGCCTCATATGCGACGTGCCCACCAGGTGGAACTCCACCTTGCACATGCTGGACAGACTGTGCGAGCAGCAGCAGGCCATAGTGGAGTTTCAGCTGCAGCACGCACGGGTCAGTCGCACTACAGAACAGCACCACTTCACCACCAATGACTGGGCCTCCATGCGAGACCTGTGTGCCCTGTTGCGCTGTTTCGAGTACTCCACCAACATGGCCAGTGGCGATGACGCCGTTATCAGCGTTACAATACCACTTCTATGTCTCCTTGAGAAAACACTTAGGGCGATGATGCAAGAGGAGGTGGCCCAGGAGGAGGAGGAGGAGGAAGAGGGGTCATTTTTAGCACTTTCCGGCCAGTCTCTTCGAAGTGACTCAGAGGGAGGTTTTTGGCAACAGCAGAGGCCAGGTACAAATGTGGCCAGACAGGGCCCACTACTGGAGGACGAGGAGGACGAGGATGAGGATGAGGAGGAGGTGGAGGAGGATGAGGATGAAGCATGGTCACAGCGGGGTGGCACCCAACGCAGCTCGGGTCCATCACTGGTGCGTGGCTGGGGGGAAAGGCAGTACGATGACGATACGCCTCCCACAGAGGACAGCTTGTCCTTACCCCTGGGCAGCTTGGCACACATGAGCGACTACATGCTGCAGTGCCTGCGCAACGACAGCAGAGTTGCCCACATTTTAACCTGTGCGGACTACTGGGTTGCCACCCTGCTGGATCCACGCTACAAAGACAATGTGCCCACCTTACTTCCTGCACTGGAGCGTGATAGGAAGATGCGCGAGTACAAGCGCACGTTGGTAGACGCGCTACTGAGAGCATTCCCAAATGTCACAGGGGAGCAAGTGGAAGCCCAAGGCCAAGGCAGAGGAGGAGCAAGAGGTCGCCAAGGCAGCTGTGTCAATGCCAGCTCCTTTGAGGGCAGGGTTAGCATGGCAGAGATGTGGAAAACTTTTGTCAACACGCCACAGCTAACTGCACCACCACCTGATACGCAACGTGTTAGCAGGAGGCAACATTTCACTAACATGGTGGAACAGTACATGTGCACACCCCTCCACGTACTGACTGATGGTTCGGCCCCATTCAACTTCTGGGTCTCTAAATTGTCCACGTGGCCAGAGCTAGCCTTTTATGCCTTGGAGGTGCTGGCCTGCCCGGCAGCCAGCGTTTTGTCTGAACGTGTATTCAGCACGGCAGGGGGCGTCATTACAGACAAACGCAGCCGCCTGTCTACAGCCAATGTGGACAAGCTGACGTTCATAAAAATGAACCAGGCATGGATCCCACAGGATCTGTCCGTCCCTTGTCCAGATTAGACATTAACTACCTCCCCTTAACCATATATTATTGGACTCCAGGGCACTTCCTCATTCAATCCTATTTTTATTTTCATTTTACCATTATATTGCGAGGCTACCCAAAGTTGAATAAACCTCTCCTCTGTCTGGGTGCCGGGGCCTAAATATATGCCAATGGACTGTTCCAATGTTGGGTGACGTGAAGCCTGATTCTCTGCTATGACATGCAGACTGATTCTCTGCTGACATGAAGCCAGATTCTCTGTTACGGGACCTCTCTCCTCTGCCTGTGTGCTGGGCCTAAATATATGCCAATGGACTGTTGCAGTGGTGGCTGACGTGAAGCCTGATTCTCTGCTATGATATGCAGACTGATTCTCTGCTGACATGAAGCCAGATTCTCTGTTACGGGACCTCTCTCCTCTGCCTGTGTGCTGGGCCTAAATATATGACAATGGACTGTTGCAGTGGTGGCTGACGTGAAGCCTGATTCTCTGCTATGACATGCAGACTGATTCTCTGCTGACATGAAGACAGATTCTCTGTTACGGGACCTCCCTCCTCTGCCTGGGTGCTGGGCCTAAATATATGCCAATGGACTGTTGCAGTGGTGGCTGACGTGAAGCCTGATTCTCTGCTATGACATGCAGACTGATTCTCTGCTGACATGAAGACAGATTCTCAGTTACGGGACCTCCCTCCTCTGCCTGTGTGCTGGGCCTAAATATCTGACAATGGACTGTTGCAGTGGTGGCTGACGTGAAGCCTGATTCTCTGCTATGACATGCAGACTGATTCTCTGCTGACATGAAGACAGATTCTCTGTTACGGGACCTCCCTCCTCTGCCTGGGTGCTAGGCCTAAATATATGCCAATGGACTGTTGCAGTGGTGGCTGACGTGAAGCCTGATTCTCTGCTATGACATGCAGACTGATTCTCTGCTGACATGAAGACAGATTCTCAGTTACGGGACCTCTCTCCTCTGCCTGTGTGTGTGCTGGGCCTAAATATATGCCAATGGACTGTTGCAGTGGTGGCTGACGTGAAGCCTGATTCTCTACTATGACATGCAGACTGATTCTCTGCTGACATGAAGCCAGATTCTCTGTTACGGGACCTCCCTCCTCTGCCTGTGTGCTGGGCCTAAATATCTGACAATGGACTGTTGCAGTGGTGGCTGACGTGAAGCCTGATTCTCTGCTATGACATGCAAACTGATTCTCTGCTGACATGAAGACAGATTCTCTGTTACGGGACCTCCCTCCTCTGCCTGGGTGCTGGGCCTAAATATATGCCAATGGACTGTTGCAGTGGTGGCTGACGTGAAGCCTGATTCTCTGCTATGACATGCAGACTGATTCTCTGCTGACATGAAGACAGATTCTCTGTTACGGGACCTCCCTCCTCTGCCTGGGTGCTGGGCCTAAATATATGCCAATGGACTGTTGCAGTGGTGGCTGACGTGAAGCCTCATTCTCTGCTATGACATGCAGACTAATTCTCTGCTGACATGAAGCCAGATTGTCTGTTACGGGACCTCTCTCCTCTGCCTGTGTGCTGGGCCTAAATATATGCCAATGGACTGTTAAAGTGGTGGCTGACGTGAAGCCTCATTCTCTGCTATGACATGCAGACTAATTCTCTGCTGACATGAAGCCAGATTGTCTGTTACGGGACCTCTCTCCTCTGCCTGTGTGCTGGGCCTAAATATATGCCAATGGACTGTTGCATTGGTGGCTGACGTGAAGCCTCATTCTCTGCTATGACATGCAGACTAATTCTCTGCTGACATGAAGCCAGATTGTCTGTTACGGGACCTCTCTCCTCTGCCTGGGTGCTGGGCCTAAATTTATGAAAATGGACTCTTACAGTGGTGGGTGACGTGAAGCCTGATTCTCTGCTATGATATGAAGACTGATTCTCTGCTGACATGAAGCCAGATTGTCTGTTAAGGGACCTCTCTCCTCTGCCTGGGTGCTGGGCCTAAATTTATGAAAATGGACTCTTACAGTGCTGGGTGACGTGAAGCCTGATTTTCTGCTATGACATGCAGACTGATTCTCTGCTGACATGAAGCCAGATCCTCTGTTACGGGACCTCTCTCCTCTGCCTGTGTGCTGGGCCTAAATATATGCCAATGGACTGTTGCAGTGGTGGCTGACGTGAAGCCTCATTCTCTGCTATGACATGCAGACTAATTCTCTGCTGACATGAAGCCAGATCCTCTGTTACGGGACCTCTCTCCTCTGCCTGTGTGCTGGGCCTAAATATATGCCAATGGACTGTTGCAGTGGTGGCTGACGTGAAGCCTCATTCTCTGCTATGACATGCAGACTAATTCTCTGCTGACATAAAGCCAGATTGTCTGTTACGGGACCTCTCTCCTCTGCCTGGGTGCCGGGGCCTAAATATCTGAGAATGGACTGTTCCAGTGGTGGGTGACGGGAAGCCAGATTCTCTGCTATGGGACCTCTCTCCAATTGATTTTGGTTAATTTTTATTTATAAAATTTTTATTTTTATTCATTTGCCTATCCACATTTGTTTGCAGGGGATTTACCTACATGTTGCTGCCTTTTGCAGCCCTCTAGCCCTTTCCTGGGCTGTTTTACAGCCGTTTTAGTGCCGAAAAGTTCGGGTCCCCATTGACTTCAATGGGGTTCGGGTTCGGGACGAAGTTCGGATCGGGTTCGGATCCCGAACCCGAACATTTCCGGGAAGTTCGGCCGAACTTCTCGAACCCGAACATCCAGGTGTTCGCTCAACTCTAGCAATAAGACATTCTTCAGATACATAAATGAAAAAAGGAAACTAAAACAAGGAATTACCAAATTAAAAACAAAAGAAGAAAGGTATATGGAAGAAGATAAAGAACTAGCTGACTGCCTCAATGAATACTTCTGTTCAGTTTTTACAAAGGAAAAGGACCTCAGTTAGGAAGGAAGACTAATGAATCTTTTGATGCATGTGTCTTTACAGAGAAAGAGGTTCTAAGTCAGCTGTCTAAAACTAATGCAAATAAGTCACAGGGGCCAGATACACCCAAAGCTATTAAAGGAGCTTAGCAGTGAACTAGCAAAACCATTAACAGATTTATTTAACCAATCACTGGTAACAGGAGTAGTCCTAAAAGATTAGAAATTAGCAAATGTTGTGCCCATTCACAAGAAAGGTAGTAGGGAGGAATCTGGCAACTATAGGCCAGTAAGCCTGACATCAATAGTGGGGAAATTAATGGAAACCATACTTAAGGAGAGGATTGTGGAACATCTAAAATCCCATGGATTGAAAGATGAAAAACAGCATGGGTTTACTTCAGGGAGATCATGTCAAACTAATCTTATAGATTTTTTTTTATTTGGTGACTAAAATAATAGATGGCGGAGGTGCAGTAGACATAGCTTATCTAGACTTTAGTAAGGCTTTTGATACTGTCCCACATAGAAGGCTTATCAATAAATTGCAGTCTTTGTGCTTGGACTCCCATATTGTTGAATGGATTGTAACAGGGTTGATGTTCCTGGAGGGATACACCAAATGAAAAAGGATTAAGGAAAACTAGAGGAATAGTAAAAAATCTGGCAACTAAAATTTAATGTTGATAAGTGCAAAATAATGCACCTGGGGCGTAAAAACCCAAGAGCAGAATATAAAATCAGTGATACAGTCCTAACCTCAGTATCTGAGGAAAGGGATTTAGGGGTCATTGTTTCAGAAGACTTAAAGGTAGGCAGACAATGTCATAGAGCAGCAGGAAATGCTAGCAGAATGCTTGGGTGTATAGGGAGAGGCATTACCAGTAGAAAGAGGGAGGTGCTCCTGCCGCTTTACAGAGCACTAGTGAGACCTCATTTGGAGTATTGTGCTCAGTACTGGAGACCATATCTCCAGAAGAATATTGATACTTTGGAGAGAGTTTAGAGAAGAGCTACTAAACTAGTACATGGATTGCAGGATAAAACTTACCAGGAAAAATTAAAGGATAGCTTGGAAGAAAGATGAGACACAGGGGATATGATAGAAACCTTTAAATACATAAAGGAAATCAATAAGGTAAAAGAGGAGAGAATATTTAAAAGAAACTGCTACAAGAGGACATAGTTTTAACTTAGAGGGGCAGAGGTTTTAAAGTAATATCAGGAAGTATTACTTTACTGAGAGAGTAGTGGATGCATGGAATAGCCTTCCTGCAGAAGTGGTAGCTGCAAATACAGTGAAGGAGTTTAAGCATGCATGGGATAGGCATAAGGCTATCCTTCATATAAGATAGGGCCAAGGGCTATTCATAGTATTCAGTATATTGGGCAGACTAGATGGGCCAAATGGTTCTTATCTGCCGACACATTCTATGTTTCTATGTTTCTATGTTTCCGATGTTCGTCCATCACTAGATATAAACTCGGCCTAATGTTATTTCTAGTAATCTTTAGGATAGGCCATCTCCCCCATCTACTAGAATGTAATTTGTATGAACCTCGTTGAAAGTGATTGTAAACATAACCAAATAAATTACTTATAGATATGAGAATTGATCCATAAACGTGTGATTAGGTAGAATGTGGACTTGGCTGTTCTTGTTTTTTTCACACTGGGGGGGGGGGGGGGGGCATATTCAACATTTTATGTCATCTTTATGTAAATCACTCTTTGCACTGATGGAATATGAAGTGAGAAAATATTACCACATATGTCTTTCAAGAATGATCATGTAGGACTCTAAATTGGGATGAATAATGCACTGTGACCAAAAATGACAGATAAATTAGAATATTAATTGATTTCCATCCCTGAGATGGATCTTGGCAATCTGGCAGATGCCGTGTTTGCAGAATTGATAGCAAACAGATTTTCTGTGTCACATAAAATTCCCCTTTGCTGGAGAAGAGGTACTATGATCGCTATAGTGTGCATGTCATTAACAGAGACGTGTGCAGTGTCCAGCAAGGACAAAACATCATTGGCATTTTATTAATATGAAGTATAGACACTGATGTCATGCTGAATTGGCAGTGAACATAAACTCATACTGGAATATCTCTCTTTTTATCTTAGTATTTATTTCTCACCGGCCTACTTTAGATCATTAAAGTTAACAAACTGTCAACGTCTACTGTCTACCATTTCATTAGCTCCACTAACAATTAATTAAGCAAAGATAAACCCTGTTGTGTCCAACAAAAGCAAAACTAATTGCAAAACTGATGTAGGAGGATTATAAAATGACACTATGGTAAAGTCAGCGGTAGATATGTCATATGAGCAACCAATGCAGCGGCATGGGCTCAATAGGTTAGAGGGTTCACTGTCACATTAAAAAACAGCTTTCTGTTGTGTTTTAGGGTGCATGTAATTGTTCTAATTCATTTTATGACTCACAATTACTACATTGTTAGAGAGGCCTAAAGGGGTTATCTAAACAAATCTAAAATCAGCCCTGTACCTCATATGGATCCAGAGATCTCCCCATTAATTGCCCCAGTTGCTCTACTAGATTTATGCCAAGCTGGCAGCTTAGGGGGCATGTCCTTTCTCAAAGTGGTGTACCTTCTGCTTCAAGTGGTGGTAGGTGAAGGATGGAACTGAGCATGTGCATCCACAAGTAAGGTGGATAAAGAAATTAGAAAAAGAACAAACAGCAGGTGGTGCTATACAGATAGATTTCCTTTAATAACTCAATAGCTATACTACATTTTGAATTACATGCAATTGCAAAAGTATTCTGATCCAGGTGCTGGTTTGAAAACTGTGTGAATATTTTTTTGTGCACAACTCTTTTACGGCTTGGGATGCTATATGCTGAGCTGTGGAAGCGGAAAAGGCCAATATGCTATTTTTTGCACAGAAGCCCATCTGGATCTGTCCTTGGTAAAGTGTCTGTATGGAAAAATCTATGCTCCATTTGGTTAAATAGTACAGTTTCTTTCGGTATATAATTTTTTTAATTGCTTACATTGCTTTATAAAAAGTTTCCTTAATAGCTTTAATCTGTAGTCAGAGATTTGAGTTATTAAAATGTGGGGCAGGTCATGAGAACTCTGTACCTGGAGAATGGAGCTTTAACCTTTATTGAAGGGTAGTCCCATCTTGACAATTCTCTAACAAAGGATCCCTTAATAATCAACTGATGGACAACACATTATTACCACATTGACTACTGAAGAAGCATGGGTATTACATAGAACCCATTGGATTCTTCCAAAGTCCTCCAGACTGAAAGCTGATTATGAAAGCAACCAAGTATGAATGTGCAGTACAGATGACTTCAACCCTGGCAAGTAACAGGGCTATACTGCGTGTGCACCAATTCCCAATGCGACGATGTACGCGCAGTAACACAGGGCCAAACATGACTGCCCTCTCACCCTCAAAGCTGGTGAGGGGGGGGAAGCAGCCATGTCTAAGGAGTGTGGCTTTCAGGGCAATTAGATGTAATGTGCGTTTAAGTGACGTTTGTCCTTGTACTAGTTTTTCAAACCAGGTATCTTCTTTAACTGTTATATACTTGTCATGTAGTTTAGAACATGTGTCTTTGAAGACTTTTATGTCTAAGAAATTGGCCTGTTTCAGGCGTTGGGAACAAATTGTGTTTACTGCTGTTGTTGTATTTGTCTAAGTTATTAGTTCCTCAATATTTAAGTCTTTAAATAAGTTCCCGAAGTCTGGAGGGTTGGTGATGCTGGGATAAATCAGGTACGGACATAATGAAGAAGGTAGAAGCCTTGGAGGATCGGAGAGCAAGTGTGTATGTTTGGACAGGGTGTTGAACACCGAATAAATCCCTCTGGACAATCCCTCTATTGGGGGAATAGGTTTCCTGATGCCCCATAAACCTGCTAGATTAGATGTAATGGTGATGCCCTTGTTGCATTGACCAGTTAATTTGCATATCAGAAAAAGAATTTAGCTGGAATGTGGGCAACAATCAGGATGGGATTAAGAACGTTTTACTCAGGCTTACATCTAACAATTAATTTTGCTTGATATGAAGGTATGTGGTGTCATATTCCCTCTAATAGACCATATGGACTGAGTTTATCCTAACTGTTCAGAAAAGCATTTTACATAGTCCTAAAGAGTCCTTTGGGTCAGTTAGAGATCAGATACCAGGTGTTACCATTGCCTTTTCACCCCCTTTATCCATGCCCCTATGGCAAGCTGGATATTTTAACAATGCATATAGACTTCTTAAATAAAGTACGCAGTATGTAAGTGTATGTGTACAGTAAGAGCCGACCAATATTAGTGCACCCTTGGTAAATTGGGAACATTTTATGTATAGAAATGTCTGTTGCCTGCAATGTAATATGTCCATTTAGTACAATGTACTTTCTTAGTAGTGGCATTTGAAAGGTTAACTATTTTTCACAGACAAAATTTAATTTGTTACTCATTTTAATGAAATCACAAAATCTGACATGTCCAAATTGCAATACTAAATCTTCTAATGTATTGTTCCCGCTATGAAATAACTATGTACTTTTTCAGATTACACACTTTCCTTGACAGCCTTGAATTGGTAGTCATGCTTCATCTGACATTTTTAATTTAACTTTTTAAATCAAGTTCTTTTATAATTATAAAAGTCAGCGTGTTAACGTCATAGCAAACTCTGAATGCAACGAACCGCCTGAGAGAAGAAATGATTCTGTGTGTTATTACGGAGCATGCACACACATTGCAAAATGCAAATGTTTGCAACTTGTGTTGCTCCCTCTTATAAAGGTTCAGTCAAATGAGATACAATATAATATATCTCCATTTTAGGTTATCATTTGCCTTTCCAGCTATGCATATTTATTGAAACCCTTTTTCTTATAGCTCAACAATATTTGGTATAATTGCACTTCAACTGTGCCAGTATTAAACTGTATCTGTTGTTTCAGTAGAATTTTTAGAATGAGCTGCTATGAGTGTACATATAAAAGGCCATTATATGACGTGTATCTGGATTTATCAGCAGTTTCCCCTCTTTAGGCCCCTTTTCGAATTGTCAGTTCTTCCTGAGTTCAGCTCTGGTGTGAGCAGAGACTACCTGCTCTGTTTTATCCGAGCACACATAGTAAGACATTCTGCTCCATGTTGCCACAGCAGTATAAAGGACATTATACTGTAGTATTGAAGAATATAGCTGTGATTACAGCAATGTGGTGCAGGGGCCGACACAGAAACCATAGAGTCCCATAACAAATATTAATAATATGGTAGTCCACTGCTGAATGCTTTAAGGCTTTAACCCCTTAAAGATTGTGCTCATTCCTGCTCGCTGCGGGTGCCATAGCCGGGGGTGGCTGCCTGCCTCTTTTAGCAGACACCCGCGGCTCGAATCCTAACCACGGTATCTGAGCGCACTGAAACCAAAAGTGCACACTTTTGATTATGCTCCGGCTCCCCGTGTGCCGATCGGAGGAGCCGGAGCATGTATGTAGCAGCCCCTGTCTTAATAAATGACAGGAGGCTGCTGCATAGTATTTCCTATGGAGCTCTTGCCTGTAATAGGTGCTCCATAGGAAAGTAGTAAAATCATCATAGATTCCAATGCAAGTGCATTGGAGGCTATGATAATAGCATTCAGATGATTGATTGTTATAGTTTCCTATGGGAACTATAAAAAAAAGTGTTAAAAAAATAAAAAAGTTTAAAAAATAAATAAATTAAAAAAAAAACATAAAAATTCAATTCACCCCCCCTTTTCCCCCAAATAAAAATAAAAGAACTAAACATTTTTTTGCGATATTGCGAAAATGCCCATAGTATAAAAATATAAAAAGATATTCCCCATACGGCAAACAGCAAAATCGAAAAAAGTGTCCAAATGGACGATTCGTTGTTTTTGGTCGCTTCATTTTCTACAAAAAATTTTAATAAAATGTGATCAAAAAGTCATACACATCCCAAAACAGATTTTTTTCCCACTTTTAATTTTTTTTATCACTATCAAAACGCAAGAAAAACTGTACATATAAGGTATCTCCGGATTCGCACTGACCTGTAGAATAAAAGTAACTGGTCAGTTTTATCACACAACGAACGTTGTAATAAAAAAAAAACAGTAAAGCTGTGTTGGAATTGCTTTATTGTTTTCAATTTCACCCCATTTGGATTTTTTTTCCCACTTCCCACTACATCATATGCAATATTAAATGGTGGCGTTGGAAATTACAACTTGTCCCGCAAAAAACAAGCCCTCATATGGCTATGTGAACAGACCAATAAAAAAGTTATGGCTCTGGGAAAGCAGGGAGCGCAAAACAAAAACACTAAAGAAAAAAACCCTCCGGGTCTAAAAGGTTTAAGACTTAAGAGTGGACGGAAAGAAAGATCTCCTCAGTAAAAGACATGAAAGTTTTCAAAAAAGCACCTAAACAAATCTCAGACTGTGAGAAACAAGATTCTCTGGTCTGATGAAAACAAGATTGAACTTTTTGGCCTCAGTTCTAAGCATCATGTTTGGAGGCACTGTCCAATACTATTTCTACAGTAAAGCATGGTGGTGGTAGCATCATTCTTTAGGAGTGTTTTTCAGCCCTTGGGACAGGGAGACTGGTCAGAGTTGAGAGAAAGCTGAATAGAGCAAAGTACTTAAATATTGTTCATGAAAACCTGTCACGACCATGGTCATGGTCGTGACTCCTGAACCGCATGCAGTTGCCTGCGGTCTTGGTTTTCTTGTCAATAACAGGTGAGGGCTGAAGTATGTTGCCTCACATGTGGTTGCC
The DNA here is from genome assembly GCF_014858855.1 of Bufo gargarizans. Lineage (NCBI taxonomy): Eukaryota > Metazoa > Chordata > Amphibia > Anura > Bufonidae > Bufo > Bufo gargarizans. Next base: position 295,194,319 of record NC_058081.1, on the reverse strand, counting down.
GCTGGCAACATTGTTTATGTGGCAGCAAAGCAGCCTGAGCTGTGCTAGGCAGCTTGCTGCAATGTGCATGCGGTTGCACCTGGCAACCTCTCTTTATAGGTGTGCCTTTTATCGGTGTGCACGGGTTGTTACATGGTTTGTGTGCACTTTCCCCTTTAAGTTTATGTTTTCCTTTCCCTGGTGTTGGAAGGGTTAACTTCCTTCCTAGTGTGTGTGCACTGGGTGTGTCTGATTCTGGGTGTGACTACATGGGCTATAAAGCCTCAGTTAAGACCTGATGTCTGAGGGGTACTCCAGCCTTGTAGTAAGCTGTAGGCACTCTCCTGGTCCCATATACCATCTGCCAGTGAGGGCCACCCTTGTGGTCATAAAATTGTGATACTATATGTTTATGTGATGTTAAGTTTATGTCTATGTGGTGTCTGTTATTATTGCAGCTATGGTTCTGGGTCCCTGTGTGTTTATATGTGCTGTGTCCTTTTATGTTTGTGTGTGGACAGCCAGCACTTGTGTCCAGGGATCCAGTCAGTGTTTCTGTGGCAGATAGAGGTGGAAGTCTTTCACTCTCCTGCCATATCCATAGTCTGTTTATGGTTATATCCCATTGCAGCTCGGCCAGTTTAGACTCCTGTTTCTCCGCATCCAGGAGGAACAGGTGGTCTACCCAGCTCCTAGTTCAGGGATCGGCGGAGGGTGAGTAGGGATCCGAGGTTCCTGAGCATGGGCCCTCCTACCTTCAAGGTCGGCTCATGCAGCTAGGAGTTAGGGTCGGATTAGGGATGCGTTAGGAGGTGACCTGCTCCCTAATTCTGTCGTCCTGGCCGAGCAGCCACTAACATCTTCTGGCATCGCACGGCTGAGGGTTTTCCTCATCCTCAGCCGTGACAAAACCTGATTCATGGTGCTTAAAAAAAAAACAATGAGAAAGATTTATTAAACTGGTGTAAAGTAGAACTGGCTTAGCTGCCCATAGCAACCAATCAGATTCCACCTTTCATTTCTGACAGCTCCTTTGGAGTTTGCTATGGGCAACTAAGCCAGTTCTAATTTACACCAGTTTGATAAATTTTCCCCCAATGACCTTAACACAGCCAAGACAACACGGGAGTGGCATAGGGACAACTCTGTGATATGTCCTTAAGTAGCATGGCTAGAGCCCTGACTTGAACCAAATCAAAAATGTCTGGAGAGACCTGAAAATGACTGTCTACCAATGGTCCCCATCCCATCTGACAGAGCTTGAGAGGATCAGCAGAGAAGAATGGCAGAAAATCTCCAAATCCAGGTGTGAAAACCTTGTGGCATCATACCCAAGAAGATTGGAGGCTGTAGTCACTGCCAAGGTGTTTCAACTAAGTCCCGAGTAAAGTGTCTGAATACTAATGTCACTTTGTCATTATGGGGGATTTTTTTCTTAGCACAAAGTCACAACATAACAAAATGTAAAAAAAAAGTTAAAGGGTCTGAATACTTTCCAAACGCACTGTATACACACACATACATATGTATTACAAAGATAGATAATAGATAGATATATAGATAGTGTGCTCTCCTGTTCATCCTGACTGCTACAGTATCCTTGATGCCTGTATTAAGTTAGAATGATAGAACAATTACCAGCAGAAGCTCATTGTTTTAGGCAGTAAAGACATGTGGGTGGGGGTAGGATCTGCATGGGTCTGGCAAATAATAGGGGACAAGGTAACTGGTAACTACCTCTGGAGCCCTGATTACATAACTGACTGGAAGAAAGAGAAATCAGAGCGAACACTGCTAAAGGAGACCTGCTTGCCCCAACTTAAGGGGAATCTGTCACCAAGATCTTGGTATCTGAGGTAATACATGAGTAGTACTGCAGATAAGGAGTCCAGAATGCTATTTATATTTTTCTACATGCCCGCACTGGTGGTGTTTAAAGGTGTGTGGAAATACATTATCAGGACTGCTGTGCATGTGTGTCCAGGAGTCCTCTACATTATGTTAGCATGGCATAGCAGTCTTGACTGTGTATATTAGAGCAGCTTTTAGTGCTGAAAGTAGAGGGTGGGGGGGGGGGGGGGCAGTAAAAAATTAATAAATGCAATCTGGAATCTTTGTCTGCATCAAAAGTACTACTGATTTACCACCTCAGATATAGTCCTATGTTGTGGTGATGAATTCCCGTTAATGTTACAGAATGTGTTTCTACATAGACATTACACCATGGCATTCACTGAAAAGTTTTTGAGACTTGATAAATAAGGCTAAGTTGTTGCCAAAAACTGGGTGGATGCTTTAGTTAAGGGTGAAGCTCCTACCATTAGGGTCAAGTGTCTCTAGAGTGATGCAGGGTGAGAGACAGAAGAGTGTACAGTCTGAGCAAGTTGAGTGCAAATGCAGTGCAGGACTTGAAAATGATGGAACAGCAGGATTGTGGAGGGCTGAGAGAGGATAGTGAGTACTTAGGTGTCCAATGAGGCAATTACAGGGGTAACTGTGGAGTACCAGACAAAGAGATGGTGTAAATAGAAACAGTAGAGTAGTGGTAGAGCAATATTGAGTTGAGAGCTGTATTGACCCGGTATAGGCTGACTACTTGGCTGACTACTTGGTGCCACAAATGACAGAGCCTAAAAAATGGGTCAGCAGGACTTGTGGTGGCATTTATTTTTCCCTGGGTGTAATTGCCAAGCCTTTTGATGCCTCATCTGAGGGTAACCACTAAGACAGCGGCATACCTAATAGAGGCAGAGCTGCAATGGGGCCCCACCCCTAATTACACATACATAGCTAGCTGTAAAAACCTAGCTAGCTGTGCAGAAGAACCTGTGATTATGTCATCAGCATATGATCAGGGCAGCCATATAGAGTACAGAGTCGTTTTACAGCTGAATGTCCTGTGATGATATTATCGTGATGGAGGTCATTGATGGAGGGGAAAATGTAGTGAAACCACATGGGTAAGAACGTCTGTGTGTGCCCAGAGGAGAGATGAGTAGTGTCCTGGGAGAGCCCCTAACATTCTAATACTGGGCGTTATAATTTTGGCCTACTGCTCCCCACCTCCATATAATGTACACTGATGCCATAAAATAACAGTCTGGGCATGCTGGGAGTTGTAGTTATTAGTGTTGGGCGAGCATGGCAGTACTTATCTGTGCTCGAACACACGCAGTATTCGGCCGAACAAAAAGTATTAACAATAGACATACATAAATGGTAAACAATTGTAAAATAAAAAGGAGAAAACAAAGAAAGTTCTAACACTTAACATTTGTGTGGTAAAAGTCCTTTCCTCACAGGAGATTTGGGCAGAGTAATGGTGCACAAACAAATTCGATTGGATCTCCCACTTTGTGGCACCCAAATATCCAGGGATTGCATTTTTATGCCTTTCCTCCAGGGGCAGGCCTGAAAGGAATTCTCACTCCCCCCTCTGGCTCAGCCCCTCTGGGCCAAGCTACATTACCCATGCAGCCAGCCCTCTGGGCAACTAGGGAATAGGTATGAAAATATCAAAAATATAGTTTCCCAGTTTCCCTGGTGAAGATACAGACCCCAGCCCTTCTTCATAATTCATATCTCATCGTTCCTAGCATATCAAATGATACACGTCCAGGACACTCGAAAGATGAGATCTTTATTTTAAGAAGATTAAGGTGACTTGATATGCCATGTCTGGTGTCCATGCGATGCCCCCATCATACCAGAGATGATAAGCTCTATTTTGCCTCCTGACGAAGCACGTGGCGAGGTTGAAGTGTTTGGGTAAGTGTGTGGCCGGTGTTCAGCAGTAAGATGGGTAGGTAACATTGTATCCTGTGCAGGGTGGGATGGGTGGCTATAGTTACTTTGTATACTGTTATCCTTCATCTAGCCCTTTATCATCCTTCCAATAACTCCACAGCATCCATATGTCAGAGGCCTAGACCAAGAGGATGATAGTTGTTAATTAATTAGGAATAGCATTTTGCACCTGCATCTAATCCTGGGTCTGGAGCCTCTGCCCTAATTCTTATGTTACTTGCTGGTTACGGTCACGCTCACCCCCATATATGATTCTCCACATTGTAGAGCCCTACTATGGCTCAGTCTTCATGTCCTGTCCCTATTTTGCTCTTATCTGTATTAATCATGTTATTTAAATGGAATAAAATGAGTTTTTATTGAGACATATCCTTGCTCTTTCTTTTGCCGACATCCAATCCCTCCTTAACAAGTTATGAAGGCTTATGGATTATGGTTCATGCTCTGATTAGCAAGCCCCCATGCTCAAACAAGGAGCCAGAGAGTCTGCTGTTCCCTGTCCCGAGTGTGACCAGCAAACGGGCCCATCCTCGTTAGCATCTCTGTGCTAACTACCCCTGGGGAGCAGGCTGCGGTTTTCCCAGGTATGAGGCAGACATCTCGACTCTCTATGCAGCCTTTAACTAATTCATAAATCCATTATATCCAACATGGCTGCTGGCCTTGTAATACAAATACATAAGTACCCACTGTATACATGTAAATCGCACCGGAATATGTTACACTATGACATGTAACTATAAAACATATAATATGACAGCAAACATTATAATAACTAGGAATAAGGCGGTTCTTGTTCCTGACACTCCTGTATAATGTTTGTACATCCTAAATATCAGTGACATTCATTCAGTTAAATTTTTTATTAGGCGGTGGTAACAGTGACATTATTTATGCTATACCTCCTGTATAACGTTTGTGCTTCCTAAATATCAGTGACATTCATTCAGTGTAGTTTTTTATTAGCCGCTGGTGACAGCGACATTACCTGCACTATACCTCCTGTATAACGTTTGTGCATCCTAAATATCAGTGACATTTATTCAGTGTAATTTTTTATTAGGCGGTGGTGACAGCGACATTATTTGCAATATACCTTCTGTTTAACATGTGTGCATCCTAAATATCAGTGTCATTCATTCAGTGTAAATTTTTATTAGGCGGTGGTGGCAGCAAAATTACTTGCGCTATACTTACTGTTTAAACCATGTGCATACTTTATTTGCGCATACACTTACAAAACCTGCCTTACTGTACGTGTGACATACTTGCAAACATATATACCATTTAACATGCGCAAGGCGAGCAGTAAGGGACGGGAAAGTGGCCGTGCTGCTGATGGTGCACCAGAGGCGGTTGGCCTGGGTGCGGTGAAACTGTGCTTGCTGCCAGAGCACAAGAAACACACTCATTCACGATACCTAGCTTTATGTCCCAGTTTGCAGGGCGGCGCAGGACACCACTCTTGAAGTCAGACCAGTGCGACCAGGCGGTCGGTTGGATTGCAGCAGATAATGCCTCCAGTTGGTTAAGCACAACCCTGTCTTCCGCAAAGTCCAGTCTCAGTAACCAAGAGTCTGGTAAACAGAATCCTCACCCTGATACTCCTTCCACCCATCATGGAGAGTCTTGGCAAACAACTGATCCCACACTCGGATATTCCGAGGAGCTGATTTCATCACCATTCCTTAATTTGGGCCTCTCACCAAGCCCACTTGAAGAGGGACATGAGGAGATCTTGTGTCCTGATTCCCAAAATCTGGAGCATCCACAGTCAGAAGAAGATGACGGTGGGGAATGGCAATTAGTGTTTCACGAGGTGGATGATGATGATGAGACACACTTGCCAATAAGTCAACCGCAATTAGAGTCTCAAGAGGTTCATGATGAGGATGAGACAGAGTTGTCAATAACTGAGGTTGTTGTTAGGTCAACAAATCAGGAGGATGACCAGAGTGAGGAAGTGGAAGAGGAGGTGCTGGGCGATGAAGTCACTGATCCAACCTGGGTAGGTGGCAAGCCGAGATAGCAGTACAGAGGGGAGGGATCCGCAGCACTGCAACAGGCTGGAAGAAGCAGTGGGGTGGCAAAAGGGAGAAGGCGGGACACACCAAACAGGCCCGCAACTTTTCCCTGGAGCGCTCCCTTGCGGCAATTTCCCTTTCCAAGATGTAGGTGTTCTGCAGTCTGGCGCTTTTTTGAGGAAAGTGCAGACAATAAAAGAATTGTCATTTGCAAGCTGTGCAGTACCAAAATGAGCAGGGGCGAGAACACTAGCAACCTCACCACCATCAGCATGATCCGCCACATAGCATCAAAGCACCCTAATAGGTTAGCTGAATGCCTGGGTCCACAACCAGTGTCTGCGGGTCACACCACTGCCTCCTCTTCCCCTGTGTTACGAGTTGGCCAATCCCCTGTCCAAGACGCAGGCCCATATGCCTCCCGCCATGCATTTGGACCTTCGCAAGCACCATCCGCTAGTACATCCACTTCTGTGCCCCAGCGCAGCGTACAGATGTCGATACCCCAGGCCTTTGAACGAAAGCGCAAATACCCAGCCACCCACCCACAGACCATAGCACTAACTGCGCACCTTTCCAAATTGCTGGCCCTGGAAATGTTGCCACTTAGGCTTGTGGACACTGAGGCTTTCCACAGCCTGATGGCGGCGGCTGTACCGTGGTACTCTGTCCCCAGCTGCCAATATTTTTCACAGTGTGCAGTCCCAGCCTTACACCAGCATGTGTGCTGTAACATCGCCCGTGCCCTGACTAACGCAGTTATTGGGAAGGTCCACTTAACGACTGACACATGGACAAGTGCTTTTGTCCAGGGATGCTACATTTCCCTGAAGGCACACTGGGTGAATGTTGTGGGGGCCGTGAGCGAGTCGTACCCTCAGATGGCACAGATGCTACCGACACCAAGGATTGCAAGCCCTACTTCCATAAGGGTTTCCACCACCACCTGGGTTAGTGGCTGCAACCCCCCCTCCCCTTCTCCTCCTCCGCCTACACCTCCACCTCAGAATTATCATCTTGCAGCACCAGTCAGCTGTCAGTCAGTAGCTGGAAGCAGTGTAGAACTGCAGTGGAGAAGCGGCAACAGGCCGTGCAGAAACTTATTTGCTTAGGTGACAGACAGCACACCACCACGGAGCTGAAACTTGGTGGCGGCTTTGGAGCTTGGCAAGCTCACTCACATACCATGCCTAGTACACATGTTCAACCTAGTGGTTCAGCGGTTTCTCAAAACCTACACTAATTTGCCTGAGCTACTGGTGAAGGTGCGCCACGTGTGTGCACATTTATGCAAGTCATCAACAGCTTCCACCGTTCTGTTAACGCTGCAGCAGTGCTTACAATTGCCAGCTCACCAACTGTTGTGCGACGTGAGCATGCGCTGGAACTCGACGTTCCACATGTTGGCCAGGCTTTTTGAGCAGTAAAGCGCAGTAGTGGAATACCAGCTGCAACATAGTCGTCACCTTTCCGGTCAGCTTCTGCTCTTCACAAGTGATGAGTGGGCATTGATGTCTGACCTCTGTAAGGTTTTATGCAACTTTGAGGAATCAACATAGATGGTGAGCGGCTATAACACTATTATCAGCATAACCATCCCACTTCTGTGTCTACTCAAACTGCTCGCTGCTCACAATTAAGGCAGACACTTTTCATGTGGAAGAGGAGGAAATGGGGGAAGAAAGTATACAGGGTGATAGCCAGATCACCCTCAGTTTGTCTTCTCAGCGCAAATTGGATGATGAGGAGGAGGAGCAGGAGACTGTTGCCTCTGCTACAGAGGGTAGTCCCCATGGAAGTTTTATTCCATCTGATCTGAGTGGATGGGCCAAAGAGGAGGAAGAGGATGAGGAGATTGAGAGTCATCCTCCTGATGACGACAGCGAAGTCTTGTCTGTTGGGACTCTGGCTGACTTTATGTTAGGCTGCATTTCCCATGACTCTCACGTTGTACGCATTTTGGCCAACACCGATCCGGGCCTGCATCTTGGACAGGGTATTGGCCAGCTCATAACACAGGGGAAGAGGAGGCAGTGGTGTGACCCGCAGACACTGGTTGTGGACCCAGGCGTTCGACCCACCTATTAGGGTGCTTTGATGCCATGTGGCGGTAGAGAAAACCTGCCAGAACTATCTGAATTTGGGATTGCTTGAGTTCACCGGAATGCCCTCTGGCCTCATTGTACTCAGAGAGCTCTGGCAGGCTGTACTCTGCCGGAATAGTTTGCTGGAACTACTGCCGGCAGTGTGAAACATGCCTAAACTGGTCATGATGAGACTTGTAGTTCTCTTACCACTCTAATAATGTTCTGCAGCAGCTGAGGTGTGTTTTAGGCTTTGTTCACATCTGCACTAGTGACGCTCACTGTTCTGCTCTGTCATAGGAGCGCAACAATGAAAATCACGGTAGTGCTTGATCTGGCGCATCCAGACATGGGGGTCCAATTCAGATTCTTGCTATGGGCCCCAATGATTGTTATATACACCCTTGATCTGTGTTTACTTTGTGCGGCGACCGGACACCCTAGGGGTGATGTCCATGAGTGTACTAGTGATAAGGTGCCAAGGATAGTAGTACTCTGTCAAGGAACCATGAACCAGATGTACAACAAGAGATGAGTGGAAATAAGAAGGCTTTTTTTGAAAATAAAGCTGTAAGGCAAAAGTCCAAACGGATGGCTAAACCGAAGCAGGGTCTTGCGAAACCAGAGATCAGGAACCAGAAGGGTAGTCAGACGAAGCCAGGATCAGGAACCAACAGGGTAGTCAGACGAAGCCAGGATCAGGAATCAGCAGGGTAGTCAGACGAAGCCAGGATCAGGAACCAGAAGCAGCAGCAGTCTTAGAAGCATGTGAGCACAGAAGGACCAAGCAGGGAACTGAAGCCACAGACCTCCTATATATATGAGCTAGGCATCCAGCTCCTCCCAGTGGGAAGGAGGAGCCGCAGGGTGGGAGGCTACAAGAAACCCAGAAACCAAGATGGCCGCCAGCACATGTCAAACGAAGGAGAACAGCAAGGAGGTAAGACCATGACAGTACCTCCCCCTCAAGGGCCCCTCCTCCGCGGAGTAAGGAACGGTTTCTGAGGGAAGCGTGCGTGGAAGGCTCGGAGCAAGGCAGGAGCATGGACATCTGCGGAGGGAACCCAGGAACGCTCCTCTGGACCATAACCACGCCAATGGACCAAAAACTGCACCCGGCCGCGGACCAGGCGTGAGTCCAGGATATTGCTCACCTCATACTCCTCACGATTGCCCACTTGGACCGGACGAGGCCGAGGAATCGAGGAAGTGAAACGATTACACACCAGTGGCTTCAAGAGGGAGACATGAAACACGTTGGAGATCCGCATGCCAGGAGGAAGCGCAAGGGCATAGGCTACCGGGTTTACCCTGCGAAGCACTCGGAAGGGACCAACAAAGCGAGGCGCCAGCTTGGGAGTGGGCACTCGAAGGTTGAGGTTGCGGGTGGACAACCATACGCGGTCTCCGACCTGGTAGGAAGGAGCGGGCGCTCGTCTGCGATCAGCCTGGAGTCTCTGGCACTGCGCAGAGACCTCAAGGGACCTCTGGATCTGTACCCAAGAAGCACGTAGGACGGAAAGGTGATCCTCCACAGCCGGAATATCCTGGGGAGAGAATACCTCCGGTAACACGGCAGGTTGGAACCCATAATTGGCCATGAAGGGAGACGTCCCAGAGGAAGAGTTCACCGCCGTGTTCCTGGCAAACTCAGCCCAAGGCAGGAGGTCAACCCAATTGTCTTGGTGATCGGAGACATAGCAACGAAGGAATTGCTCCAAGGCCTGATTGGATCGTTCTGCGGCCCCATTGGACTGAGGGTGGTAGGCCGATGAGAAAGAGAGATGAATCCCCAACTGGGAGCAAAAGGCGCGCCAGAACCTGGACACAAACTGACTCCCCCGATCCGACACAATCTCCTTGGGCAAACCGTGCAACCGGAAGACCTCCCTGGCAAAAATCGAGGCCAACTCTTGTGCAGAGGGTAACTTCTTGAGAGGTACACAGTGGCACATTTTGGAAAACCGATCCACTATCATGAGAATGATGCAGGGATGCAGGGAGGTCCACAATGAAATCCATCCCCAGGTGTGACCATGGACGCTCCCCGGTGGCTATGGGTTGCAAAAGGCCCAACGGAAGGTGCCGAGGGGACTTACTCTGGGCACAAACGGAGCATGCCGCTACATATGCGGCGATGTCGGAACGTAGAGAAGGCCACCAGAACAGACGTGAAACAGCCCAGGACAGCTGATTCTTTCCAGGATGCCCCGCGGCCTTGGAGTTATGGTAGGTTCGCAACAACCGAGTGCGCAACTCCTCAGGCACAAAACACCTGCCGTTGGGTCTCCCAGAGGGAGCACCAGATTGAGCCGCCAAAATCTGCTCACCCAGGGGAGAGGTCAGGCTGGTGCGAATGGCGGCCAGGATCTGATTCGGAGGTATGACCGAAGTCGGAATCGACTCCTCCCCGGACAGCTCGGAGTACTGCCGTGATAAGGCATCCGCTCTGATGTTCTTGGAACCGGGTAGGTAGGAGACCACGTAATTAAAACGTGACAAGAACAGAGCCCATCTGGCCTGACGTGGTGTCAATCTCTTGGCCTCAGAGAGGTAGGTCAGATTCTTGTGGTCCGTCAGGATGAGAACCGGAACCACCGAGCCCTCGAGCAAGTGCCTCCATTCTTTAAGGGCCTGCACGATGGCCAATAACTCCCTGTCACCAATCTGATAGTTGCACTCCGCGGAAGACAGTTTCCGGGAGTAAAACCCACAAGGAAGCAGAGGACCCTCTGGTGTTCTACGCTGAGACAGGAGGGCGCCTACTCCCGTCTCAGACGCGTCCACCTCGAGGACAAACGGCAACCCAGGGTTGGGATGCAACAGAATCGGAGCCGACACAAAGGCGGACTTTAGAGCCTCAAAAGCTCGGATGGCCTCGGGCGGCCAGACCTGGGGATTACTGCCCTTCCTGGTCAGATCCGTGAGAGGCTTGGCTAGCATGGAAAAGTCCCTGATGAACTTCCGATAATAATTGGCGAAGCCCAAAAAGCGCTGCAGGGCACGAAGACCACTGGGCTGGGGCCACTGTAAGACAGCCGAAACCTTCTCAGGATCCATGGAGAACCCCTCAGCGGAAATGATGTAACCTAAGAAGGTTACCTGGGATCGGTGAAATTCGCATTTCTCAAGCTTACCGAACAGCTTGTTCTCTCGTAACCGTTGCAACACTCGTCTGACATCCAGAATGTGGGCCTCCATGGATTCAGAATATACCAAGATGTCATCCAAATAGACCACCACACACTGCTGCAACAGGTCACGGAAAACATCGTTGATGAATTCCTGGAAGACTGCGGGCGCATTGCACAACCCAAAGGGCATAACCAAGGATTCATAATGACCAGTCCTGGTGTTAAACGCGGTCTTCCACTCATCGCCCGCCTTGATCCTTACCAGGTTATATGCCGCCCTCAGGTCGAGTTTGGTAAAGACCGTGGCCCCTTTGAGGCGATCGAACAGCTCGGAAATCAAGGGTATCGGGTAAGCGTTCTTGATCGTGATACGATTGAGACCCCTGTAATCGATGCAAGGCCTCAACTCACCGCCCTTCTTTTTCACAAAGAAAAATCCAGCCCCTGCCGGGGACGAGGATTTGCGAATGTGTCCGCGTGAAAGCGCCTCCCTCACGTACTCCTCCATGGCCTCATTCTCCGCTACCGACAGTGGATAGACTTTGCCACGAGGAGGAACGGCACCAGATTGTAACTCTATGGCACAATCGTATGGGCGGTGCGGAGGTAGGGCAACCGCACGCACCTTATCGAATACATCCCGGTACTCCTCATATTCAGGAGGCAACAGAGAGTCCGAGGAAGTACACAGCAACTTGACAGGCCCATGGATGCAACTAGCCCCACACTGCGGTGACCACGAGAGGATCTCGGCCGATTTCCAATCGAAAGTCGGATTATGCTTCTGGAGCCAGGGGTACCCCAAGACCACCGAGTAGTGTGGAGACGAAATAACCTGGAGACAGACCGACTCTCTGTGAACGGCACCAATGGCCATCCCCACTGGAAGGGTCTCATGAGTCACGTGTGGCGGCAGAAGGGGTCTGCCGTCTATCGCCTCAAGAGCCAGTGGGGAACCTCGAGGCTGCAGAGGAATGGAATTGGCGGCAGCGAACACACTATCAATGAACAAACCACCAGCACCAGAGTCCACCAACGCCTGGGTCGTCACCGAGCCCCCGACCCAGGAGAGGACAACAGTAATCAGTGGTTTGTCAACACGGGAAACCGGGGACGAGGAGACTCCACCCAAGATCTGCCCCCGACAGGATCTCAGGTGCGAGCGTTTCCCGGACGGTTCGGGCATGCCAACCGAAAATGCCCACCGAGACCACAGTACATGCATCAGCCCTCGCGTCTCCGGAGTACCCTCTCCCCCTCGGACAGGTGAGCAAACCCCAGCTGCATGGGTTCACCCCCAGACAAGTCATCCCCAGGAGGCGTGGGAGGAGAGGGAGGCACGGGTGGGACAGCAAACGTAGGCGCCAATCTGTTAGAAGGCCTCCGCAGGCTCTCCTGAAAGGAAGGTCTCTCCCTGAGTCTGGTGTCAATCAAAATCAGGAAAGAAATAAGAGACTCGAGCTCCACAGGTAGGTCCTTAGCTGCAACCTCATCCTTCAAGGCATCCGAGAGACCATGAGAGAAAGCAGCGACCAGAGCCTCATTATTCCAGCCCACCTCTGCTGCCAGGGTACGAAACTCAATGGCGTATTCAGCTACGGATCGTGAACCCTGTCTGATGGACATAAGGAGCTTTGCAGCAGAGGCAGCACGAGCCGGCACATCGAACACCTTCCGAAGAGAAGCAACAAAACCGGAAAACTCGGCAACCACCGGATTGCTGTTCTCCCACAAAGGGCTGGCCCAGGCCAAGGCCTTGTCCGAGAGCAGCGAGATCAAGAAGCCCACCTTTGATCTCTCAGTAGGAAAGGCATGTGGCAGCAACTCGAAGTAAATGCCCACCTGGTTAAGGAAACCTCGGCACTGAGTTGGCTCTCCCCCAAAGCGCTGTGGAAGGGGGGCAGAACCGGTCATACCCCGAAACACCGCAGGCGCAGCAACAGGTGTCGGGGTAGACTCTGGCGCAACAACCGGAGCGGCAGTAGGAGCGGGCCCAGGAGCGACAACCGACCCATCGGCAACGGAAGCTAAATGAGCCATGCGTTCAAGCAGGGTTTGCAACGCCACAGCGAACCGACCCAACAGGTGATCCTGCTGATCAAGTCTGGCAACCAGCGTAGGTAGCGAGGATGGCCCTGTACCGTCAGAATTCATGGCTTGGTCCTAATGTCAAGGAACCATGAACCAGACGTACAACAAGAGATGAGTGGAAATAAGAAGGCTTTATTGAAAATAAAGCTGTAAGGCAAAAGTCCAAACGGATGGCTAAACCGAAGCAGGGTCTTGCGAAACCAGAGATCAGGAACCAGAAGGGTAGTCAGACGAAGCCAGGATCAGGAACCAACAGGGTAGTCAGACGAAGCCAGGATCAGGAATCAGCAGGGTAGTCAGACGAAGCCAGGATCAGGAACCAGAAGCAGCAGCAGTCTTAGAAGCATGTGAGCATAGAAGGACCAAGCAGGGAACTGAAGCCAAAGACCTCCTATATATATGAGCTAGGCATCCAGCTCCTCCCAGTGGGAAGGAGGAGCCGCAGGGTGGGAGGCTACAAGAAACCCAGAAACCAAGATGGCCGCCAGCACATGTCAAACGAAGGAGAACAGCAAGGAGGTAAGACCATGACATACTCACGGTTAAGTTGTCCCTTGGGGCCGGCATGCAGTGGATGTAAAGATAGCACAAAATCTTCTAGGGCAATCTCGGTTGCAGGGAACACCAGCCAGATAGAAGTTGAGGTGCCCTTCATGGTGGTGTTGTTTACGGTGCTTGTGGCAGCTGGGCCCCTGGTTCGTGAAGCCAGCACCATTAGGCGCAAATGTTTTTGGTAGTAGTAATGATGATATAAAATAAGGAGACTAGAGCTTTCAACAGACTCCCAGTACTTTACTGAAGCTGATCCACAGGTCATCAATGTATGCAAAAAGTCAGTTACATCAAGGCAGCTTTTGCAGTGATTCTCATTAGTTCCCAGAAGTTGCATAAGGAATACTCCTCTATCACAATCAGTCTTTCTCTCTCTTGTTTCTCCAGGCTGGAGGGATGAACTATCTCTGCTGCCCAGTATAATACTATACTTGGTATCCTCTTCTAGGAATACTATACTCTGACAAATAGCCTTTTTGTCTCTAATTATGGTGGATAGCTTGTAGCTAGAGATCTCTCCACCTAATGCAAAGGAGTTTGGAGTCTGATAAATGACAGTTACCTTTGTTTGTCAATATCCTCATCCCCTCTCTAAGTTGCCTGGAGATACTGTAATCCTTTCTATTCTATGGTCTGGTACATTAAACTAAGTTTGGAGTTTGGATAACTCTTCACAATGGCTGCTGGGGTTCAGCTTGTCCTCAGACATCACACACTGACCTTCTTCTTCCTGCACTGTGCTGTGCATGTGTAGGGCGGAGTTAGCCCTGGGAGGCCTGTTAGGACCTTCCTCTCCCTATGCAACTTTCTGAGAACACATTTACAAGTACAGTTTGCATGAAACACAATCACAACATTAAGCAGTGTGTTTCAGGACACTGTATTCTGAGCAAATACAGTCTAGTTGTTTGTACCATCAAACCTGTGTCTGTGGTATGCTGTCAGGGTATCCAGCATCCACTCCGCATCACAATACAGCATGAACACAATATTTGCAATCGACCTATCATTTGGTTGAACTTTATGGACGTTCTTTCAACCATATTATGTAACTGATCCTATAAGACCTGTCGTGCTACAAAACAAAGCATGAAAAATACAGTTTTATTAAAACTGGATAAGCAATATTCCAGTGTTTTTTTGTTTTTTTTTCAGTTGATATAGTTTCATTTTTTTATCAGAAGGTTAAGTAATGTAGAACCAAGATTTTCTTACACTAAGCTTCTAATGAGCTCTTGGCATATCTTGACGAATTCAATTTAATTATTACCTAGTTGTTTAATTTACATAAAATGTAAGGGTCACAATTAAGATCACAATATTCTTAGGACAGGTCTTCTGCTTGTGTATCCCAAACATCACTTTCTAATTTTCAAGATTTATCTGAGACAAAAGTAATAAAGTAGAAGCACAGTGACTAACATTCTCTTGTGAATGCTTTTTCAGCTGAGAAGCAAGAATATATTGAATGCTGCTTACATTCTCATGAAGAAATAACTTCATTTATTCTCTGCTAACAATGAATAGCAATTACTATACATCTGTCTTATTAAAAATGTTGTCTCAAAGCTGAAACCCCCAGAATGTAATGAATCCAGAAAGTAAAAGCCACACGTTCATTGCATTTGCTTGTAGAGAGTTCACAACCTCAAAATGTTTATATATATATATATATATATATATATATATATATATATAAATATATATATATATATATATATATATATATATATATGTATGTATGTACATACCTTATAAACACTGTTAGGTGATTTTATTATTTTTTTGGGTGACATCTCTTGTGACTTGTATCCATGAGGATGTGTTGAAGAGTTTTGGGATTAAACTTCCGGTACTTGCTAATACAACATTTTAGTGATGTAAAAGTAAAAGGCCTAGCAAAACAGAACTTACTTTTAAGTGACTTTCTGGAGTTGGATAAAACTTCCGTAAAGTACTGACATGTGTGCGTAGACATAAAGCAGCATAGCATTTTGTATACGGTGTGTTACACCTAACCAGGGTATATCACAATTTAGCAGCTACAATCAGTCCTATAAGTCTTTAAGGCATCATCTCAACTCACCTCAAAACAGCCTAAAAAAAAATCAAGAAAAGCCAATGTTGGTGTACAGTTGTTTTGTATCCTGGGTTCTATATTTTCTTAATGGACAGTTCAGAGGTATTATGCTATCATATTAAACACAAAATGACCAGTGGGCACATAGGAATTCATGTAATTGGTTTATCTACTTTGCTCATTGTGAGGCTGATATTATCTGCCCTTTTCTTATTAAACGTTTCCCATTATACCGAGGAATGATACATGAAATAGTCATGTAGTCAAATGGACATAAGGTACAATCCATACAGGTTCGCTCCACATACACAAAATACCAGGGACTGTGATGATGTGAAGCAACCTGCAGAACAATCTAATAACAAGGACAGGTGCACTCTACGATCTTACCAAGGCATCAAACTGGTGTTAAAATTGAGAGATTACTACTATGAGGACATGTCTGAGCCCGAACACCGCACCAAGGTTTCTCAAGTAGCTCCGGTCCTAACACTCGCCTACCTGAGCCGTATGGGCAATACCAGGGGCCAGTAGGTGAATTACATGAGTGTGAGGACCGACTCACAGACCACTCACCAGTTAACTCCAGGGAGGAGTCTGCGAGTCCCACTCAAGACTGACTGATATGGCCCAGGCCTCACAGGTGCACCTAAATGTGGCCTGTAGATGGAAAACAGGCACATTTAAATTGGAATTTATACAACTCCATATACAAGCAAACTAACAGAAATAGCGTGGTGTTCAACAGGCAGGAAATGATCAAACCCACATGCAGTTATGCACATATATACAGGGGAGCAAATCCTGCACTTGTGGCCCATTGCTAATGGCGATCCCCAACAAAACTCCAATTTAAATATGCATGTTTTCCACCTACAGGCTACATTTAGGTGCACCTGTGAGGCCTGGGCCATATCACCCAGTCTTGAGTGGGACTTGCAGACTCCTCCCTCCTCCCATTGCTAGCATGGTTACATGCCGGAGGTAACTGGTGAATGGTCTGTGAGTCAGTCCTCACACTTCTGTAATTCGCCCACTGGCCCCTGGTATTGCCCATACGGCTCAGGTAGGTGAGTGTTAGGACCCGAGCTACTTGAGAAACCTTGGTGTGGTGGTCGGGCTCAGACATGTCCTCATAGTAGGACATGTTGGCTAATCTCCCAATTTTAACACCAGTTTGAGGGCTTAGTAAGATTGCAGAATGCACCTGTCCTTGTTATTAGATTGTTATACTGTTTATCACATCCACACAATTGCTATCTTGTGTAGGATGTATCTTGTTGTACTTGTGGTCCGCTGCAGGCATCCTCCACCGTATGTATTTTTGCTGGGGATCGCCATTAGCAACAGGCCACAAGTGCAGGATTCGCTCCCCTGTATATATGTGCATAACTGCATGTGGGTTTGAGCATTTCCTGGCTGTTGAACACCACGCTATTTCTGTTAGACGCAACCTGCAGACCATGAATCCATTGTAGGATTCTAAAATATTCTGCAAGTATATAGGAGGACATTTTGTCTTTTATCCCTTTTCCACACGCTATGGTCTTCTTGATAGCCTACTGAGATAATAATTGACAGGGCAATAATTTAGTCGAAAGTGGCTTTGATTTAAATGAATTACTATAGACATTTTCTTTTATCACAAGAATTATGCAAATGTTCATTTTGGAATAGCTGTAAGGAAGATTGTTCATGAGTACAAACATCCCTGCTACTGCGGGAAGGAGGGACGCTCTACCCATCAATGGAAGGTGTTCATTTTCTCAGCACAGACATTAATTATCACTTCAAGCAGCAATATCCTATACAGCTTCTTGCAGTCATGATTTCCACCATATTTGGTTACTTTGAAGAAGCAATTTTCCTATTCCAACCTCTATTTCTGTCTTTTTGCATTTTTTTTCATTAATCAGTGCCATTCAACTTTTTTTTTCTTTGGACACCAAATCTTAGATAATTGTCTTGAATTCGACCAAAAAGGTATGACGGGCAGAGAAAATCACCTCTCCGCTGATGATAGGCATTGCTATTATTGTTTTTGCCTTTCATCATTATTCTAGCATATAATCACACAGGCTGAAAGGAGCAGCCGTTTGTTGAGCGGTGATGGGACGCATTATGCTTTATGTGTCAGAACATCCTTGTAAAGATCTTTTATTCTTAAGCAACTGCTTCAAAGTGCCTTAGAAATCCTCAAAATGTCAAAATGTCCGTGATTGTCTTTACGTTTCATTACACAGTGATGGCATTATTAGTGATGTGTTTGGGGAACATTGAATTGTAACAGCACAACCTAAGCTAATGTTTGAATAACCTTCAAAACCGCACGCCATCAACATCTACTGGGGCCTTGTTCCAACACACAAATTATGCAGTGTAGTCTTTAACGCCAACCTGTACTAGACTCCATACTTACTAATAACAATAAGTTTACCATTAGCCTAAGCTCTGAATTACAATTTGGCCTTAATTTACTTTCACCATTAACTGCAAGCTTCCTGTTGCCTGCAACCATGAAGACCAGGGCCATGAATTGAAGCCATTGTTCTAATAAGTATTTGCTACCGTTATAGTAAACTCTGTATCATGTGTTATGTGTTGTTATACGTGGCATAGCTTCTTTTTCTCAGCTTCAATCACAGATGACTATGTGTTGGCTGAACCTTTGCAAAATAACACACTAATGGCATTGAGTAACAGTACAATAATATCCATGACCTAGCAACTGAATTGGACTGAAAACAATGACAAAAGCAGTGACTAGTGGCACATGCACAGAGCTGTATTACAACACTCTACAGAACCATAATATAGTGCCCATAGACGTCTTAGAGGTCCTACCGTGTGCCTCTGTAAAGCCCCTTTTTTATTCATTTCACATTAATTTATCATTCCTTCAGGTGTAGTGCAGATGTGGCCACTCCAATTTTTTATGAAACAAATTTAATACAATATCGTGATACGCTAGTAAAACCCTTGAGAGGCTGCAATTCACATGACAACCACTTGGTGGCCGCACCTAGTCTTATAGAGGATAGACATCTTATGATACAGTATTGAGGTGTCATGTTTTTTTAAAGCTAGTCTTCCTAAGCTACTCACTCACTTTAGATATGTTCAGGCAAGGTAATAAAGGACACTTTGGTTTTGCACTTCTAAATGAGAACATTCCTCAAAACATAAAGAGACACCATGCAGTGGATGACCATGTGCTTTGCCATGCACTTGAGATCAAAATGTGAATTTTAGATTCTTCAAATGTGTATGTTAATGATATTGTCGATAAGATGGGGGAGATGATACCACACAGATGAAATATTGAATGTTTTGTACCATGTCCTGCATCTACCATAGGTTATGGAAAATAGTTAAGATCTTTTTTCCATGTAATGGTCAATCTCTTGTCAGATTTGTAAGGTGCTGGTCATTTGCTCCTGCATATTCAGCAGTGTCATGGCACTCTGTATTTTATGGTGTATTTCAATTACAAATATTATTTAACCCTTTCAGGCTTGGAGTTTTTTGTTGTTGTTGTTGTTGTTGTTTTGCGCTCCCTGCCTTCCCAGAGCTATACATTTTTTATTTGTCTGTCCACATAGCCATATGAGGGCTTGTTTTTTGTCGGGCAAGTTGTACTTTCCAGTGTAACCATCTAATATTTCATATGATGTAGTGGGAAGCAGGAAAAAAAATCCAAAAAACAATTCCACAACAGTTTTATGTTTTTTTTATTTACGATGTTTGATGTGCGATAAAACTAACTGGTTATTTTTATTCTACAGGTCAGTACGATACAGTCGATACCTTATATATTTTTTTGCATCTTGATAGTGATAAAAAAAATTAAAAGTGGGAAAACAATCTTTTTTTTTTTTTTTGTCGCCATATTTTGACCCCTATAACTTTTTTGTAATTATGTGTACGGAGCTGTATGGGGGCTAATTTTTTGCAGGGCGATCTGAACTTTTCATTGTTTCATGGGGTGTGTATGACTTTTTGATCACTTTTTTTTTCTTTTTTTTTTTAGAAAATGAAGTGACCAAAAATGGTAAATCGGCCATTTGGACGCTTTTTTCTGTTTTGCTGTTCGCCATATGGGGAATATATTTTTATACCATGGGCGTTTTCGCACATTGCGACACCCATGATGTGTATTTTTTTATTTTTTTAGTTCTTTTATTTCTATTTTGGGAAAATGTTTTTTTATTTTATTTTTCTAAACTTTTTAATATATCAAAGACATGTAGAACAATAAATTTAGCCCAAAATGTATATATGTAAGTCGTTTTTTTTGCAAAATTTTACAACTGAAAATGAAAAATGTCATTTTATTGCAAAAAAATCATTAAATTTCGATTAATAACAAAAAAAGTAAAAATATCAGCAGCAATGAAATACCACCAAATGAAAGCTCTATTAGTGAGAAGAAAAGGAGGTAAAATTAATTTGGGTGGTAAGTTGCATGACCGAGCGATAAACGGTGAAAGTAGTGTAGTGCAGAAGTGTAAAAAGTGGCCTGGTCATTAAGGAGGTTTCAGCTAGCGGGGTTGAAATGGTTAATAAAGAAACTCCCCAGTTTGTTATACATATGATCAGAGCTGAGATAACTTCTAGGTATAAAGGAAAGCTACCAGTGTCCTCTTTTCCCCAGGACCTACCTTTTCAAAGCTGCTGCAGGGGCCCCCATATTCAATCATCTGGTAGCATCTTGCTGCTGTGTGAGCAGGTAACATTTGAATGTATCCGTAAGGTGGGCCCCCAAAATAAATTTTACTGGTGGGCCCTAGGCACCCCAGCCTGACACTGTGTGGGGAGACAGATATGTGGGAATGCACAGGCCCTCAAAAGCTGCCATAGCCTTCCTCATTGCCTGGGGGATATTTATCAAAATCAAACAATCAGATATTTCCATTCATTTTCCAAAAGAGCTCTGAAAATAAAAGATGGAATCTGGTGGCTTCTATGGGCAACTAAGTCAGTTTTCCTTTGTACCAGTTTTAATAAATCTCCCCAACAATTCAACTAGTGAACTTCTTTTCCACTTTCAGTAATGGCTCTGCGGAGCTGAAGTAAAGGGTACTATTATTATACTTCAGGGTAACGGTTTAGTCAGCCATGGACAATTATACTGAATGGTACAGGATGCCATTGTTCTAAGTTAATAAACAGGTATTTACTTTGTTATGTTCTCTTCTTTTATTTTTCAGTGCCATCTTGGGCCTTAATTGCAATAGCCATCGTTGCTGTCTTGTTGATACTCACTTGTTGTTTCTGCATATGCAAGAAATGCTTGTTCAAAAAGAAGAATAAGAAGAAGGGCAAAGAAAAGGGCGGAAAGAATGCTATTAATATGAAAGATGTAAAAGATTTAGGCAAGAACATGAAAGACCAGGTAAACCAATTCCTTTCCTATGCCGTTTGTACAAATGTCAGCTGCCTACATTAATTTTCCTAGAAATAATATGTATTCATGTTTTATATGTATATATGTCATTAGTTTTATATTAAAAGTGTAAACTATAGTGAGGGCTGTGCACCCAAACCCCAATACAGCTTACCCAAAACTGCTGTCTCAAGACTGTACGATGCTTATTGCACCCACCTCATTAACTCTTAAATGTCAGTAATAAAATGTATACCTGATGACTGTTGTTCTTTAAAGGGGAAATTAAATATTTTCACATGTCAGAGATAAATGTTATAAAATCACAATTCAAGTCAGTGATGTTAGACTAATGCTTATTTCTAGAATGAATATGCTCTACAGAACATTAAAACCTCTTTGGCATTGATCATGGACCTCTGTTTCTGGAATCTTATCCAATTTTCTTGATATTGATTTTGCTTACAATGTTGGGTTAGATTTCCTGTAACAGAAACCTCTGAGCAGCGCCATAGAGATTTCAATGCCTTAGAGGTCTTACATTCTGGAAGTTGGTGATGGTCCCAGATTAAAAACTTCTCACATGCCAAAGCAGCACATTGAATTTGTCCTTTAAGATACTATATCTTTAACTAGTCACTAGATATTATGATAACTATCTATCTAAAATCTACTCCTGATGATAAATCTTCCACAAAAGATATGTTTATACTACTCTCCTAAGACCCGACTTACTGCTGTGAGCAGTTTAGCTAACATTAAGTTAATTCTTTCTTGCTGCAGCTCTGTTCCTCAGACTACATTCCCTCTAGCCTGCTCTGTGGGTCCCCAATTTCTTCTCTCCCCTTGTGAACCATCTCCTCCTCCTGCTCTCCCAATCTTAGCCAATCAGAAGTGCACACAGATCTTAGGCTTGGCTGCGGGGTCCTAATGCTTACCTATTATCTAGTAAACTGCATAGGCCAGGGGAAGAAACCGCAACTAAACAATAATACAGTCAATCATGTTTGAAAAAAGGCACTTAGACCCCATTCCACCTTTCAAGGACACTAGATTGCAAGTTGTGTACATGAAGTGAAATTATAATGAAATATCTTGACAATGTTAGACATTAAACGTATTATAGGTCTAAATAAGGCAAAGCAAATTGCATATTGATTTCTTATTGATGTGCAAGCACTACTACACAGGGAGTAATTTATTAGACGTAGGAAATAGCTAGAGTATATATATATATATATATATATATATATATAATGCATTGTGAATTGTTAAAAGAGGTATACTGTGTATAAATGGTAAGTGGGTAGATGCTTGCTGGGCTATGGGTGCATATTACACGTCAGTAAGCTACTAAATCAAATGTTGATCAATACAAGATTGCTTATAAAGAAAATCATTGCAACACAGACTTTTGCTACAGTAAACTCTACTAAATATGACTTGCAGTTTATAGTTAAAGGGGTTTTCTGGGAGTAGGCTATTGATGATGTATCCTCAGGATGGGTCTGATTCCCAGCCCCCATTTTTGCAGTTTTTTGAAGAGGCTTCATTGAGCACTGTGGCCAACTCACAGTGTCCCAAGTACAGCACTGTCCGTACATTATATACTGGTTGTTCTTGGTATTGTAGCCCAGGCCCATTTATTTAATGGGAGTGAGCTGCACATAGGCTCTATGACTGATGACTGTGACATCACTGTCCTAAGAAGAGGCAGCTCACCAAAGCATAGAGGCTTCTTCAAACAGCAGATTGTTGAGGATGCTCGGAGTCGGACCACTACCGGTCTGACTGTAATGACCAATCCTGAAGATAGGTCATCAATATTCTACTCATGGAAAACCTCTTTAAATGTACATATATACATATAAAACTGTTCTTGTAATATATAGATATTTATATAAATTTTAAGATTAAAGTAAAAAAAAAATCTGTACTTAGCTTGGTTGTTTGTACATGTCACTTTTCACCTTTCTTTAATCTCTTCTTGTCATTCCTTATATAATTACATGACCAAATCCTTCTCTTTAGGGTGTGCTTACATGTGGCAGATTCATTGAAGACATTTCTTTGTTTCATATCATAGATCTGCAGTATACTGTTTATTGAACTATAAGCAAAATACACAAGCATGCTCACATATAACAGATTTATTGTAGAAATGTTTGCACCTGAAAACTTTTTCCATACATCTGAATGGGATTTGTAGAAATCCATGAACATGCTCTAGAAAGAACCCAATTCGCATGTATTGAATGGATTTTCAGTTGCAGAAATGTCTGTAATAAATCTGCCCCTTGTAAACATACCTGCAGGACAGTGCCCATATCCTTTTATTGGACAGGAAAGAGGTTGTGGTAGCTATCAGCATCTGCAACAACACCCCATCCCTGAAAGAATACCAGCACAGTAAAGGATTCTGCAGATGGAGAGAAGACGCAGGAAATTTGATTTCCCTGTAGTAACTCTGCCCTATTCCTGTTTGTAGAATATTATGGAATTTCCTCGTATACCCAATGTGAATATTCTACTCAATGGTCACAAAAAAAACACGCAAAAGTAATATATCACACAGAAACGCAAGCCTCAGAAACACATGTACAAACAAATCGACTAAGGACGAGAAACCGATTGTGCTTTTGCTTTGTAGATCTTTAATTAACATATGTTTTCATGTTTATGATTATGTTAATTAAAATATAGTTTTTCATGTCTTTAATGTTTCTGTACTTGAGCTGTTAGAATAAATCTGTTAATGACATTTTCACACAATGCTGAAATAGTCATCATTTCTAATTGAGCTTTATAAAAATAAAAAAAAAAACTACTGTATTCATTGGATTTTTCTTTTCATATAAATTTGTCAACTGCAGCCATCAAAGCAAAATAACCAATCTCTCTTTTTCCAGCAGAAACCTAATTTTTTTTCTTTTTAATCAAAATGATCATTTCCTACAATATTCTGCAAAAAATGTACATAAGGTTTTATTCTAAAAGAATGTTGTTACCCGCAGATTTATTAACAAACTTGTACTTGCACAATGAGAGTTGGAATCTAATTGAACAATTGACTGATTGTTTCATTCATTCATTTGGTACTTTGTACTTGTTTATATAAATGACTCTTTTATATTGACAGTGGGGTTCATTTACGACTGAATGCCATAACATCAAAAAGCCCTGATCTACTTTATGTCATATGGACAAAATTAAATGATACTATGGCTAAAGCCAGCCATACCCATTAGATAACTGGGACTCATTTGGCTGACGGCTATCTCCCCCGCACCTTCCCGTACACATGGACACTCTGGAGCAGATATACTAAGACTGGCGTCACAAAGTCCATCGGTGCAGAATGAGCCTTTGCCTCTTAATTTGGGGCATTCCCAGGCAGTCTGTGCACCAGACTTTCAAATCTACATCATATATGAGCTGGTGTCGATTTAAACTATAATTTATGGCAGTATCTGGCTTAAATGATATTAATTCTGGTGATCAGTGGATGCCATCTCAATCTCAAGCCCCACCTAATTCCTAATTTTGCACTTTTTAAATGTGGCAAGAGAATTGAAAAGTTTCAAATTATGGCAAAATAAAGTGTGCCCTAAACTTTTTATGCCACAATATTGGCATAAAAACCTTCATAATTGTCCCTCTCTGTGTCCTTAATAGTCAGAGGCAAGAAGCTCTTTGCAGACATGGTCTGGCGATGGCTTATCTACACAAGAAGTAAAAGATCAGGCATCTAGCTGCCCAGTTCTTATTTCTTTTAACATCTGCCATCTCAGGGTGCATGTGCTTTATATTGCAGCTCTATTCATGTAGCTATCACTGCTTCTAACAAAAAATAGGGCTGTGGCAGTTTAAGGATTAAACTGAGCATGCGCAATCATTGCAGTGATGTGGACAGTGAAATAAGGAAAAAAAAAAACAGCGAGCGGCAGATATATTTTTTGGAATAAATTGATGGCTTTACTAAATTGTTAAATACATAAATTTACAAAAATATTCTGATCCAAGGGTTAGTTTGAAAAATGTAGAACATTTTTTTTATGGTCACAACAAATTTGACCAGTTAAATTACACACTGTCCATTTATTAGTTAATCAGAGGTTAGAACAGAAACCAGAGTTTGATAATTATTTCATAACTAATTACAGATGTGTTGTCATTTTTGGTTTCACCAAAGTGGACATTTATTCTGACAACAAAGAGTGCAGATATATTGGTTGTCACTTTTTACTTAAATTCTCAAAAACTGAGGATAAAATGATCATTATATTATTGATAGAATATCCTGGCAAAGTCAGTCATTGTTACCAGGCCGCGGTAGTTGCATGTGACTGACGCCACACTTGGGGTTTATAAATACTGTAGTATGTTAATTGGCAGCACTATTTTGCACTTACCCTAGAGATGAGCGAAGCATTAAAAAAATCAATTTGGCTGCTTTGCCAAATTTTACAAAAAAATGAGCTTTGTGACAAATTACTTCATCACAAAGTGCATTTCTTTGTAAGTAGAGGGCGCAATAACAGGGAGCAGCGATTGCACCGCTCCCCATCATTGTACCCATTTAGATGTCGCGTTCATAGCTGATCGCGGCATCTGACAGTAATAATACATTGTAAATTAAAAATAAATTAATTAAATCATACTTACTTCATCCATTTGATGACAATTGGCTGGCAGCCGCCATCTTGATTGAAGATCTAGGGCAAAATCTCACGCAGCCTATAATAACATCATCACGTCGGCCGGCCGGTCATATATCACCGCGCACGGAACTTCATGTGAGATCTTCAATCAAGATAGCGATGGCTGGTCCGTCACTAGAAAATAGATGAGGTAAGTATGATTCGTAGCAAATCAAATTTTCTCGAACTTTTTGCTCAACACAATTTTACCCTCAAAACAACACAAACATTAGCAATGTATTCAAAAGTACATCTGGACATTTTGGCTCTGGGTATGAAAATGACCCATAAAGGGGCATTTGGACAGGCACTCTGTTTCCTCTGCAAGAAATACACCGTATTGCACATTATTATGATCACTTCCTGTTTTCGACATCAGCAGCATATTCTGTAGCACAAGAAGGAAGTCATGTGGTGAGCTGTATTGGTGGGTATATAAGGTGTGCTGTCTGCACACATATCCCTCATGCTCTCATGGGTAAAATGGGCGATTTGATCATTTCCTTTCAGGCCAAGGGTGGCAGTATTTCTGAAACTGCGCAGTTTGTGAACTATTCACATGCTACTCTGGTGAAAGTGTATTGTGAGTGGGCAAATGGCACCATTGCAAATAAGCAATGTAGAAACTTCGGCTCACCATGTGCCATTGATCTGAGGTCAATGTAGGCTAAGAAGATACGCAAGGGCGGACCAATACGCAGCTCACCACCAAAATGAACTAAGGGGGTACCAAAAGTGTGTCTAAAACAACAAATTGGTGAACCTCTGCTAACAAAGTTTTATCTGCAGTAAAGGCTTCAATTGGACCTCCACTGATCGGCAAAAGGTTGCCTTCTCTGATAAGTCATGTCTTCTGTTCATTTAATTAATGGATGTTGGTGTGTCAAGTGAGAAACATCAGAGAAAAACACCATGCAACCAGTGATGGAAGAACATCAGCTGTTGGTTGCAGTGTAATGGTCTTAAAAAAGTTTTCATGGCATTCTCTAGGACCACTCATCCATGTGGAAGACATACTCAACCAAATTAGGTATGAATCTATCCTTGCAGATCATGTATGCCCATAGAAGCTTTTTTCCTGCAGTGGATGGGATCTTCCAGAAAGACAATGTGACATGTCACATGGCTAGAAATGTCTGACATTGGTTGGAAGCGCATGGCCAATTCTACCTTAGCCCCCCCCCCCCCAATTCCCCAGACTTTAACCCAATTGAGCATGTGTGGGACCACCTCTATTGTTATGTTTACTCTATGGATCCCCCAGCAGTTGTGGGATACACTGCAGTCAGCATGTCTCCAGATACCTGTGACAACCTACTAAGACCTTACTGAGTCACTCCCGAACTATCTAGCTGCTTTCTATGCTGAACACAGTGGTTACTCTGGATATTAGCTGGTGGTCATAATAATCTAACTAGATCGAGAAAAAAAAAAAAAGCAGTCATGTGCTGGATCAACATGAAGTTATTCCCAAACAAAGAAAAAGGTTTTGACATTCACCTTTACTTCTTCGGCGTAAATGACCCCCATTCTGTTACTAACAATGTGTTTTGTTATTTTATTATTCTTGTGTTTTATTTAGCATTTTGTTTTCTTACCTTATTTCCTTTTATGTTTTATATTTATTATGTTACTTAGTTTTGTATAATGTACTATCTGTTACTTTGTGGAAAAATGACCTATTTATTTCAAGAGGGAATATGCTTTGAAGGCATCTGAAATATTTATAAAGGCATGAAGTAGACATATTAGCACATTAAAAACGTTCTTCTGTGTGACATTTCATTGCTGATTCCACAGTGTAAGGGGAATTGAGCTGTCATTTGAGTGGTCAATGGTCCAGATGTGGACGATAATAGTTTTACAATGATATTGTTAGAATTATGCCAAATAACATTTCTCAAAGGGTTTTATTGATGTTTTTCTCCTAAAGTCATTTATATTTAATGCATAGCAGGCCATGGTTATTATCAAGCAATGTTTCCAAGCATTTATAGTTGTTACCGTACACTTGTGAATTTAGAACCACTTGTATCACTTTTTCATGCACAAATGGCTATATGGAATTGAATAAAGCTGAGGCATATGTATATGTGGAAGTATGATATATGAGTGAAATATTGCAGGAGTAATCTCATCAAAAGAAAGGATAGAATATTGTTAGGATATACAATCATTTCATGTTCAGTTGGGAATCTTACCTATCGGACTGAAAGGTGAAGAATCCACTTCGGCTTTCTCCTTTCACCCACTATGCAGGGAACTCATTCAAGTGAATGGAGCTGTGATGCACTTTCCTACAAAGTGGGTATAAGGTAACATGACTGTGCAGGAACAAGCTCTCTCCTCATTGGGGTTTCTCTCAGTTGAAGCCCCAGCAATCAGATGGCATAGCCAAGCATTTTTTCATCTCCTGTAATTTCAAGAAAAGCCTGTCAACTATTTGACTGTGGTTATAGATACCTAATTGTCATGCATTATGCTTGGAATATACTGTATTAGAGTGGAAGTAATTTATAAAAAGTAAAGGGGAAAAAAATGGTGTTACAGTATATATGGCAACCAATTAAGCACTTGTTTGAATATTTGTTTGCAAGGATAACACCTTCCCGCAGCTGAGTGTAATTATATGACCAAGGTGCACAAGGGGTATGTGGAGTGTGCTCATGAGCAGGGAATATTCTATAGCCAGCACTAGGACTAGCATTTTGAACTGAGTAGGAAGCACAGTTCCATTCAAGGTTTAGTGGCCATGCTAGATTACTGCAGTTCAGCTCCCATTCAAATTTATGGCAGCTGAGCTTCAGTAACCCGGCATGCCCACTTTAATTTGAATGGAACTTTACTCCATTCAAAATGGTTTTCACAGTGTCGGCGGCTACAGGGAACAGCTGATCTGTGGGGGTACCCCACTTTTCAGATATTGATAACCTATCTGTAGGATAGGTAATCAATATTGGCATCCTGGAAAACTCGTTTAGCATATCTTCAAGGTTGAAGCATGTATGGTCACCTGCCAACAAAGCAATATAGGGTTGCATGGGAAAGCAGTAGTAGAAAATGAAGCTAATAGCACTATAATAGGGACATCAGTATTGATATGGGAAGTATAAATGGACAATAGATATGAATGGTGATTGAATAACACTGTATTGTGTGGTAAATTTCACATACAGAATGCATGCATAAATATAAATGACTTTAGAGAAGGACATGAATTCGGAAGAACAGGATTGACAGTGCCATAAACACAATGAACTGTAAATGAAGTGCATATCTAATGGTCATTTTTCCAAGGTTCTTACTAATGGTTATGTGTGGCCGTCTTAATTTGATTTCTTTCTTCTGTGTCCTTCCCCTCTGTGTTGTATCTCATGACTGTTCTGGATTGTCACTTGCGGTAGGTTTTTTTTTCCTATCTGGGTAAACCATAGATAGTGGAAGCATTTTATGATTAGTTGTCTTGACAGCTGGGGCTTCTCAATTGAGATTAATCTACTGCTTAACACTGCTTAATACATCAAGAGGCTGAACTAAATTGATTTCATTCAAACATAAATAGAGTTATCCCCACAAATACAAAGACAATTGTATTAGATGGCTAAAATTGTGTAATTGCTGCAAATATTTATCAATTATGAAACAAAAATTGCTGATCGATTGCATGCTTCATGTTACATTTCCTAATAATATCATTTCAACTAAGAGAAATATAAGCCCTGAAATTTGCATCACTTTGTGAGCTTTTAACTATTCAAGACTAGATTTGTTCTTCACCATGCTAATCAAAGCCTATTTAGGCAAATATCCTGCACCTAATGGTGGCTGCATTGCTTATAAAATCCTAAAGAGATGGGTAATTACTGTATTTTTCTGCTTTATAAGATGACTGGATTATAAGACACATTTAGGTTTTAGAGGAGGAAAATCTGAAAAAATATTTTTCATCAGAATTCAGATCAGACCCCAAGCTTCATCAGACCTCAAATCAGACCCCTATATTAGACCTCAGATAAGACCCCTAAATCAGACTCCCCTATCAGACCCCAATATCAGACCTGCATAAAAGACTTCAGAAGATACCCCCACATCAGACCTCAGATCAGAACTCCATATCAAACCTCAGATAAAACACCCATATCAGACCCCAAAATCAGACCGCTATATCAAACCTCATATCAGACCAAACATAACTAAATGACATTACTTCTAATGTTTCAGACAGTACTGTCAGTCTGTATATCCAGCTGCTCTTCCTGCACTCACTGCGCCCTGTTTTTCCCTGGCCCACGATGCTCTGTGACCTAACATTGCACAGCATCAGGACGTAGTGCATGCACAACACCTGACGTTGTACGTTAAAAGGACTGTGCAGAGCAGCACAGGGAGTGGCGAATGCATGCTGCATACTAGTGAGCGTTTCCATGATGGAAGGGCTCAGTAGTACTTGCTTTATATATTGTCATTATTCCCCCACAAACAAACAAGCACCTTTTGCGTGGAGATTTATAAGCTCAAGATTTATCAAGGCTGGCATTCCTATGCCCCTGGCCGATGCTTCTTAATAAATCAGGCACATCTATGGCCCTCTGTATGGCAGTAACTCAGATCCTGAGCGGAGCGGGTGCCATAGCAACGGGGTGCATCCTGTTTCATATAGCAGACACGTGCAACTCATGTCCACGACCGGCGATAATGCCGGTCACGGACATTTAACACTTCGGATGCCATGGTCAATCCAGACCATGGCATCCCAGTGCGCGAAAACCTGGAATAGCTTGCTTACAGGTATGCTCTGGCTCCCTCCAGTGGCGATCAGAGAAGCCGGAGCATGAATGCGACAGCCCCTGTCATTGAGTGACAAGAGGCTCCTGCATAGTGTTTCCTATAAAGCCCCTGCATATAGCACCATAGGAAACTAGTACATTTCTCACAGACTCCAATGCTAATGCATTGGAGTCTGAGAATAGCAATCTGGTGATTACTTGTTATAGTTTCCGATAGGAACAATAAAAAAGTGTGCAAAAAATAGTTTTTACAAATATTTTTTTTTTTTTAAATATAATAAGTCCCCCCCCAAAAAAATAAAAAATAAAATACACATCATGGGTATTGTTGCTTGCGAAAACACCCATACTATAAGAATATAAAAATGTTTTTACCATACAGCAAACGACAAAATGGAAAAAAAAAATGGGTGATTCACCTTTTTTTGTCGCTTCATTTAGCTCAAAATTTTTTATAAAAAGCTATCAAAAAGTCGTACACACGCCAGAATGGTATCAATGAAAATTACAGATCGCCTAGCAAAAAATGAGCCTTCACACAGCTCCAAAACTCTATAAAACTACACATAGAAGGAATTGCCAGATTTGTACTGAACTGTAGAATAAAATTAACTGGTCAGTCTTATTGCACATCAAACGTCATAAATAAACAACCCATAAAACTTTGGCGGAATTGCATATTTTTTCCAATTCTATCCCATTTGGAATTTTTTTCCTGCATCCCACAATATCATATGCAATATTAAATGGTGGTATTGGAAAGTTTCGCAAGACACAAACCCTCACACAGCTATTTGAATGGAAAAGTAAAAAGTTATGGCTCTAGGAGGCCAAGGGGCGCAAAATGAAAACACAAAAAACTAAAAAACCTCTGTGGTAGAAAGGGTTAAATAACCTCTTTAAAGAGAACTTTTCATATTGTACATGCAGACCTATCCATGGGTAGCATGTTACAGAGCAGAGGGAGCTAAACAGATTGATACATAGTATTGTTGGAAAAGATTAGGTATATTTTATGTATTTATATCCCTGTGCTTTCTATGCACAGAAGTCCTACTGAATAAAACTACCCACTGGACACCCAAACATTAAAAGGACAGAGATTTAAATGAATGAAGTACAATTTACAATGCATCATTTCCTGAAAAACTATATATCAATCTGCTCAGCTTCTCCTGCTCTATACTTTGCCTGCACATTAGCCACCATGTTTAGCCTAAAAGGTTCCCTTTAAGCATTACTTATACATTTGCTTATACATTACCAAAATAATTTTTAAGATAATTCAGTTTGCTTTTTGTAAATAGTATACAAAACTAGCAGTTAATGATAAAATGTAAAACCCCATCTAAATCATTTTAATGGGTCTCTGATATGTCATCTGGGGCTTGGTTTGAGGAGAAACACAAAATATATTTGGCTAAATAGCTTAAATGTGATTGACGACTTGTGCAGTAAAGCTGCCGTTTTGCCCATAGACTTTACTGCAGTGATTTAAAAAAAAATCATTTAACATACTGGCATTAGTTATGTAATGTTGTGCCAGATATATTCCTTAGTTAACATTTATCACTAAGTTTTTGTTGTTTTTGTTTCATATGCTGATGGCTTCTTGGCAGGTATCATGAATTGTGGAGCCAAATCATTCTGTGTATTACTGTGAAAATATATTGAAATGTACTTCACAAATCAGATAATCTGTGGTGTAGAATTAATAAACTGTGTTCATACAAACAGTTGACTAATTTAAACTTTGCAAAATCTTTGCGTGGTCTAATATATAAACTCAAACTTTCTAGGTCATGTACATAATGACACAGATCAGCATATGGCACCAGGTATCTCAGAATAGTAAATAGTTTTCCAAAATGTACAATTTATTGGTAAGCAGCAGTCCATCATATCCTTCACAGAGAGACTGGAGGCAAAAATATCCCTGGTTGTGACATACCAGTCCAAAATTATATAGCCTATTCTGTTATACCAAGGGTATAATGCACACTAGTATAACAGTCTATTCAATGTGATTCTTTATTGAGATGACAAAGTGCCCAGAAAGTGGGTTAGAGAAATAATGATCTAGTTGCTACTAATGATAATAGAATTTTCCAACATAAGTCAAGTGTCTTAAAACATACTTATTTTACCATGAGCCTCGTGTGAACCTCCTTTGTCATGCAGACAGCCACCATGCCATCACCATGGATGTCACATTACTCCAATGTGCTGACGTAACAGTACTGACAATGCTACATGGTGTTCTGCACCCAAAAATATGGCGCAGCGCTGCAGTAACTAAGTACAGCTACCACCCAATAGATGCTGCTATCCTAAGAATTCCTGTCCTGCCAAATTTCAGAATTGTTAAATTGTTTACCAAAGATGAGCAAATTTCTTAAAATTAAATGCTGTTCTGATTTGGCCAAAACGGCTGTTAGATTCAATTTGAGTCTTTCTCTTTCTTGAGTCTCCAGAATCAAATCACACAAAATACGGGTTCATCAATATTAGACCTTTAAAAAAAAAATAAAAAAAGATTTGGTAAAATTTTGGAATTTTTGATTCTATTCGTTAATCTCTATTGTTTAGTCAGCTTTATTAACAAGGCATCCAACTGTCTTTTATGAATTATATTACTTCTTTGAGTTCAAGAAGTAATATGTAATAATAGAAAAAAAAGGGAGTGAGTGTCCAATATTGTTTGTGTCTAGTATTGTAGGCCATCACTACATGAGAAATGAGAAAAACTTGCAATTCCAGAAATATCCCATAGAAAAGAGTGACTCAATTTCTGAATAAAATGCAAGCCTTTTTAATGAAATCTTGAGCAACCCTTTTTAAATTAAAAAAAGAAGATATTAGCAGAAGTACAAGGATCACTACCATTGTAAAATAGATTTTTATGTACCACATAGTTAACTTATGGAACACCAAACATTCACAATCATATACGATCAGAATGAACTATAATGTGGAGAAGCATTCAATTTATAAATGATATTGGAAGGCAGCAAGAACACAAAAGCTTTCTTTTAGCTATTTAAAAAGTTAGGCTAAATCTCTAGTTAATTAAATTGCTAAGCTACAGCTTAATTACTAACAAACAATTCCTAAATAATTGAATAAAATCTAAACAATGAAAAATCAATTTGGTTCGGCCTGAATTTACTTCAAAAAGTATGAAGTAAACAATGAACCTAGAAAAACTTTTATTTCACGAGCCTCCATTTCAATGATAGCATGTTTTATTCTGGTTAAATATATTGAAGATTGGCACTTTTGACATGTTTGAAAAGTTTTAATGAAACTCAAGAACTGGTCAGCTATAGTTCTGGAATGACCCTTGATATAGTGCATGCAGAAATGACTTGAGTTCATTGGTTTGTAACTTTTAATATATTTTTTTGCAATACTGCTTATAGGCATGTGTTAAGTTTAGGTCAAATTGATTTTTTATCAAGCATTATGCAGTATTCACATATCATAGTTTAGTGGAAATGTGTATCTAATATGCCTGCCTTCATTTAAAAAAAATCAGTTTTCTTAATTTTTTGCTGCCTGCTAAGCACATAGATCTACAGTATGAAAAAAAACCATCAAAAGTCATGGCATTCCATTGAAAACCTACTGCATAGCTTTAAGTGCCGAATACAAGAATCGTAACAAAACCTCATTTATTTCATACATTTTTTTAACAGGCGTTAAAGGATGATGATGATGATGATGATGATGATGCTGAGACTGGTTTAACTGATGGAGAAGACAAAGAAAAACCAAAAGAAGAAGAGAAGCTTGGAAAACTTCAGTATTCACTGGACTATGATTTCCAAAATAATCAGGTTAGATAACATTTCTGCTTAATTGAAATTTGTCCTGTATTTTTAATGTACAATATGTAAGCCTGGTTAGGATTAAGCCTTTGTGTTCAGGTAGCAAAACTACTCAGTCCCTATATATTTTTTGGATAGAGAAGTTGTTAATTCCAGTGCTTATATGTTGGTAAAGGGATGTGCTAATTAATACAGCATTCAGTGACTCATAAACACTCTTCCAAAAGCTCTTGCCTTACATAACACAGAAGTGCTAATTAAAATAGCGTTCACATGACACATATTTGTGGTATATCTATAAGAAAGGCCTTAGATGCATTGTACATGGGTGTTAAACCACTAAAAACTCAATTCCTCCCCCCTCCCTAAAGAAAATAAATAAATAACTAGAAGCTGGATAGCTGTATGGTGTTTAATGGGGACCACAGGTCCACAATTCTTCAGAACTAATACATTGTAAATTTCTTAAATGAGTGAAAGGAGATCCTTATGTACTTTTCAGGAGTTGCAACCATGGTAATAGGAGAACAAATGATATGCTTAGCTATAAGTCAAAAAGCTTGTCATTAGCAATATTCCTGCTGACCTTTGAATGTTGCACCCTAGACAGACACAGTACCTGCTCACCTCATGCTCCAGTCTAACTAGAAAAAGAATGGTGTAACAATTCAAGAATTCATCTCTCTTTTCCATCTCAGTGGTGCACCATCAATTGGGCAAGATGAGAATTTTAGAAGGCACTTTTGTTTTCTTGAAAATGTATCAGTTGTCTAATACAAACATGCAGTATTACACAATGAAGTCCAAGGTGCATAACAGTACAATAAATATTATAAAATACACATTGCACACTACAGCAACATTCTAATAAAGATGCTCAATAGTTGTCATTCAACAAACAACATACAGTTTACAGGGGATGGGCAGTGAAAACAAAGAGGGAAGGGAGAGTGGTTCTAAGGCCTGAAAGTGTATTGAAAGACAGGCATACCAAGAAGATAGAGAGAAGGAGATCAATCTTCTGCTCTGTTTATGGACTGCCTATGATAGAGTACTCTCTAAGTAGGCTACAAACCAGTCTTTGGCAGCCCTGGATGGACATCCGCTTGCAGTGTATAAACATTCTTTTCTGGCAAGCATAGCCTTAGCCATATGGATCCCAGGAACTAATTAATAAAGTACTGATTGATAGGTTAGGCTGCTACTTGCAACAGGGTTCATTCTCTAGGGAATCCAATAGGAACTGTGCAAATGGTTGCTGCAAGAAGGGGTACAGAGTTTAAAGGGCTTCTTTAGTGACTAGGTATTTCAAGCATCAACTGCTGTAGCATTATCCAACAGTGTGCATGACAGTCATCAAGAGCAGAGACCCTTAAAGGGACAGTCAGTCCAGAGACCTTCTGCCTTTAGTCAACCTAATATATGCCATGGTCTTCCAGTAGTTTTAGCTATGACAGCAGAGATCCCTGGGATAGACTCCATTATGTCTTTTGCCCAGATAAGCTTGTGGATGGTGATTGGTTTCCACAGGTTTGACTTTGGTCACTCTTGCTGGTGTTTATTCACAATCTTGGAAATGTCCCTGTTGAATGTCCCAGTTGTATTGGTTAAACCTGTCCTACTTGTCCCAGAAAGACAGGAGAATGAAGTAGGACATGGACAGATCTACTAGGCCACATTCAGTTATTTTCACAGTCCTGTGGACACAGTCACTCACAAAAGAGGTCCGTAGCAAAGTGAGCATTTCAGAAATTACTTTTCCACCCTTACAGGATTCCTTGTATACTGTGTTTTCATTCTGTCCACTTTAGAGCTCCAAACTAAGCAAACATAGTCCTTACAATGACCTACTGAATGGTGATATGAGGATGTCAAGCTTATGCTGTGCATTAAGCACAGGCAGGATATCACTAAGGGCTTGTGTTAATGCAGGTCTGGAACTTTCCATATGACCATTCATTTAGCTCAAGGAGGCAGTTATACAATCCATCCCTGTGCTTTACCAACCTTCAAAATTATTTTAGGATAAAAAAGTCTTGAAGACCCATGCTCTCACTTGCAATGTTTGGATGGGTACACTCCAATACTATTTGCAAATAAACTTTCAACACCCAATAATTTGTGAAGAAGCAAAATTTGTTTATTTGTTCACCTATTTTTAAATACATTTTCTTGTAATGTTGAAAACCCCCTGAAATAGAAGATTCATACTTACCTGCTGCATCCCACTTTAGTCCTCCTCGCTGCCTCCACTGTCTCCATCTTCCAGTCTCTACACTGTTCTCATCCAGCAATTCATGACCGGTTTCAATAGTGACATGCTTCTTGTGGCCTCATCAACTCTGAAGACAGTCATTGGCTGGAGCGGTGCATGTGACCATGCCCATGCACTGCTGGATGCAAATAGTAAGGGGACCAGAAGAGGAAGAAAACGGATGCAGCAGCGTGGAGCAGGTAAGTATTAATCTTATATTTCAGTGGACACTTGCTTAAAAATGAATAATACCTGAAAACCCCTTTAAGAGAAACAATGTTTTTGCCCCTTTATTGGGACAATATAAATACATGTTTGTTTCCAAACACATTGAGGCCGTATTTGAGAGAGAGGAAGAAATAGACTATAATTTTGATTTTACGTAAGTGCATTTCAAATAAAGCAAATCCAGGAGCCTGCGGATCAAAGAGACCTCATCTTAATGTTCTTAGCCAATGCAGGCGCACAATTCTTCTGTTCCTTTCTATTGTTACTGACCACTCAATACTCAGAGAATATCATTAAATCAATGGGGGACTTTATAAACCTCAAACAGCTAAATCCTGCCAAAGAATAATAAGTGGAATAAATTGGTCCTTACAAACACATCTCACTTTCTGTCTGCAGATGAAAATAAATGTGAACTTTATTGAAAGCAAGCAATTATACGAGTTCTTTTTGTCACAAAGTCAAATGAAAAGTCATTGAACTCTCCTACCGTGTAAAGTGTGTGCAGAACAATTGTCCTGTATACTATTGTAAATGCACAGACTTGTGCTAGAATATATCAGAACCGATTTCGGTGACCTGAGGCTTCAAAGATTATTGGTACAGTTTCTGCTGCAGTGGAGTTACATACAAAGATGTAGGGTATGATTGAGGCAATTTTCAATTCAAGAAATTCTGCTACTTTTTCAGTATATGGTATAGAAAAAATAACAATACGTTACATTAAATAATTTTCCATAGTCATAATTTAATTTTTAAGACATGCAACTTCATTTTAAATAATACTTTAAGGAATACTTGCAATGCTCCTTGTCTACAGTATGTCCATCAAATCCATCAGGATGCCATATAGCCATATAGATATAGAACAATTATCAAGTGACATTTTCTCTTCTCTAGCACATACTGAATAGAAGAATAAAGCCATAGTATGTGTAGATTTGAAATGAATGGATCCATAAGGGCATATGGCATATTTGTTGCAGATATTTCTGCTCCTGGTCCATAAATTCTGTCTGAATGTGAATCAGATGTGTGGAACAGGCTTTCATTTAAAACCTTTCTGCCATAAATCTGTCACATGGGAACATAACTAAGTGCTGTACAATTAAACCGTGTTTAGCTGGTGTGTCATTGCTTCCTTTATCCTCGCAGCTTCTAATGGGATTGTCCCAAGATAAATTTTATTTTACTCTGTTAGATCACACAAGTAATCTTTCAAACAGAATCTTTTAATAAATTGCTGTTGTCTAGTGATTGCTGTTAGCTACTCATTATTGCACTCCCTAATTGATTCCCTCTCAGAATATCCACCATGTGTCAGTTCAGGTGGTCAAAATGCTCAGTAGGTCAATCAGACCACCCAGATACTTTTGTACGCAGGTGTAAGGGTGATTTTTTTCTAATGTATACCGACCAGACAGTAGGAATCAGCGGATTAAAAGAAGCTTCTTCCCACCATCACTGGACATATTAGGTTGACCTTCTGAGAGGGAATTTAAAGAACACAAGAGTAATTTTTTCTTATACAGTTTATGGGACTACACAGATGTACATGGCTAACAGACTTCTGGCTGCTTTAATTTCAATAGAGCACAACAGTTTAATGCCACAGAAATAGTTCACAAAGACAAGACAAGTTCTTAAAACTCAAAATATCAAGAAGAAAAAAGTTCAGCTGCTATCATAGCCATAGTAGACAATTACATTGAACAATTTGACAGATCTGGTACAATTTACACTAAACTATTCTATAAAATAGTTGTATCTTTTAATATAGTGGATCTCATTTATTAAAATTATCTAACAGAAGGATAAACCTTTTACCCATAGTTACCAAGTAATATGTAACTTAGATTTTGCTAAGGCGGTTTCAAATATAAAAGCTTTTGGTAAGTAGGCCACTGTTTTGGAAAATGTGTTTATACAAAATGTTTTAATGTTTTTCAGAGCCAGCCCATAAAAAATATTCTAGTCCATAAATGCAACCATAATCATCACTGCTACTTCGAGACTATGAAGGGCCATTCACATGTTGGCTTTTGCGAACAGAATTTGGCAGCAGGTTCTGCTGGGTGGCTGCATGGGATCTTCCTTCAATTGTACTCAATGGGAGGATGTGGTTTATGGCTGCAGCTGCACCAAGAACGGGCATGTTCTATCTCGATTTAGTCACAGGAAAAAAACGTAGCCTCATCAATAGCAGTATGGTCTCCCAATGAAACCAATACGAGATGATCTTGACGCTTTTGGAGCGACAGCTGCACCAAATTCTATTTTCAAAACTAGCAGTGTGAAAGGCCCCTTAAACTATAGTTAGAAGTAAAATGCATGGACCTGTAATATACAGTTATTCCATAATTCATGTTTCTGGAAGTCTAATTGTTATTCACCTAGCATAATACATTTCACTGGGCTTCAAAGGGAGGCATGACCAAAGAACTCTGTATGAGCATGATGACTTATTTGCAGCAAACATTCCAGAAGAGGAAGGGAATAATGTTTCCACTCCACTGGGTAAAAATCATAGACTAATTTTTCTGTTTTTCATATAAAGTTATAGGTGCTGTTTAGATATGTCTCTTGCAGAAGGCTATTAATACAATAGAGCAAACGTCTCAATATCTCTCTCTTTGAAATGTCTTCATTGTCTCCTTTTTATGTCTTAAATTTTCAATATTTTGGAAGTCTTTGCACTTTTCCTTATTTATCTACAATTTCAGCATATCTTAACATACCTTAACTACATAATAAAGTAAAGTACTACTGATTACAATATAGTAAATGTATTATCTCATTTCATTAATGTACTGACTTTCATGAAATAAAGATTTTGAAGAAAACTTTTCACAGGGAAAATACCTTTTTACATATGTGCTATGATTTCCTAATGCTCGTACAATTATATCTTCAGAATGGCTTCTCAAAGTGTTGATCATTGGGCTGTAATATAGATTACCTTCTCTGACATTCAGCAGAGCTGCGAGGGCTAATGTTATACCCATGTAGGCATGACTCCTAAATGCTATTGACATTTCCTTTTTTGTACAACTCCATACACTGTGTAGTTCCAAGTGTCCATGTACTGAAGCATAGCTACCATTCACTTTAATGGGAGCTTAGCTGCAGTACCTCGGTACGGCCACTGCACAGCGTATGAAGCTGTCTGCCTCTAGCTCTATGCACTTTATAGTATCCAGTGCCACAGAAGCTGGTTGGTACAGGTTCTGGGTGGTAGACCCTCACTGATCCCCAGGGGCGGGCTGGGACCTTAAAGTGGCCCTGGGAAAAATACTAGAAGTGGCCCCATTTTGTAGTCAAATCCAAATTCATGAAAGTCAGGGCCAACACAAGTAGGAGGGACCAGATTTACCATATTGTGGCACATCAATAAAACTTACCAGGAAAGACTAAAGGACCTTAACATGTATAGCTTTGAAGAAAGACGAGACAGAGGGGATATAATAGAAACCTTTAAATACATAAAGGGAATCAACAAGGTAAAAGAGGGGAGAATATTTAAAATAAGAAAAACTGCTACAAGAGGACATCGTTTTAAATTAGAGGGGCAAAGGTTTAATAGTAATATCAGGAAGTATTACTTTACTGAGAGAGTAGTGGATGCATGGAATAGCCTTCCTGCAGAAGTGGCAGCTGCAAATACAGTGAAACAGTTTAAGCATGCATGGGATAGGCATAAGGCCATCCTTCATATAAAATAGGGCCAAGGGCTATTCATAGTATTCAGTATATTGGGCAGACTAGATGGGCCAAATGGTTCTTATCTGCCAACACATTCTATGTTTCTATCATACCACCCTAACAGAGCCAAATACCATAGTCCATCACAAAATACTGCTGCCAGCAGAATAAAATACAGTACATCCCCAAAAACTTCCACTTGCTAGCTATGAGGCTCCAGCAGCCACATGGGCATCAGCCCACAGGGAAATTTCCCTGTAAGATCTGTGGCCAATCCACCCCTGCTGATCCCCCACCAATTTGATATTGATGATCTTACTGCTGGATGGTTCATTAATATCTGTAGGTTGGAGAAGCCCTTTAATTTCAAAGGATTGTAAAATGAAGACTACTTTTCCTCAAAAGATTTTCCACTTGATGATAAGCCATGGTTGCAAATACTGAAACCTGAAGGTGACACCTCATTGCCCCTAAAGCCACTGCGCAGGAGAAATACTATATTACTCATCATCAGTTTTAAATGAATGAGGCATTATGTAATACATGATTGCAATGAGTTGTCTAGATCAGGGGCTGCTTTTTCCAGTATTTCTTTGTTATTTTTAAGAGGAACATTTATAACTAAACCATAACCTGAGTTTCTGGAAAATGGTCAAATCATATTGAAAACGTGAAAAAAATAAGCACCAGTTTATCATATAAGTAAGCTAAGTGCTGGGCACCAACTACCATATTTAGAAATTTAAAATTAAAATTGGCTTGAAATGTTCAAATTAAAAATGTCTTCATTTTCTATAGCTGACTATACATACAATTCTGGAGCACCCTCCCAGTTTTTATAGATATTTAAAGAATGAGAAGAAGAAGATGTGGATTAGAAATCATGTATAATCCAAGTGTAGGGAGGAATGGAGTATGATTTGTATTATTACATTCTGAGTTGAATGTCATTTCTCTTTTGCTCTATTTTTAGCTGATGGTGGGGATAATTCAAGCTGCCGAGCTACCAGCTTTAGATATGGGAGGTACATCTGATCCTTATGTGAAGTTATTTTTGCTGCCAGATAAAAAGAAGAAATTTGAAACGAAGGTCCACAGAAAGACCCTTAACCCTGTATTCAACGAGCAGTTCACTTTTAAGGTATTCCCTATTCCATTGTTTCTTGCCTATTGCATGGACATTTTAGAGATCTGTTTGAATTGTCCTGGGTATTTGCTGTTTAATATGTACTATACAAATTAGATCTACCGAATATAAAATATGTCTCGAATCTCATGGTTAAAATGGCTCATGAGTAGCGTGAGGAATAAAAGTGATCAAACCAGATTATCATTACAGATAGATAAATTAAATGATAGGATGAGAAGAGATACATTTTCACTTATGCAATGTCTCATGACTCAACCATTTCAACTATTTTGCCAGTTTTCATAAAATGCAATGAGTGAATAACGTGTTTTACAACCAAATCTGAAACCTAGCCATATGGATTCAAATAATGGTTATTAAATATTTGGTAAATTATAGCCAATAAAAACCAAACCAGGCTTATCAGGATATCTAAGGCAGGAGTCACTCACAACATTTTGTGGCCTTTTTTGTGGCTTTTTCAATAACAATTCAATATTCAATAAATGTATACTCTATTTTGAGGTACATGCATGTTCAGAATCTTAACAAATAAAAAGACCACCAAAATGTTTGTGAAAAATTATAAAGAACTTTTCATTTTATTTACTTTTCTTGTATTTAAAAAATACCTGTAAACTCTACTGACATGTCAGTTTTACCTACAATGACAGTTGTGGAGAATCTATTCTTATGACTCCATGTTGTGCTATTCCTTTATTATTCCTGGTAGAAGTTTACAAATAAATTGCCAGCAGTCTGCAGTAAAGGTACTGCTGAGTGTTATCACTAGTGGGTGTGTCTGCCTCAGTCCAATCAGCGCTGTTGGTGTCACATAGTGCAGGGACACAACCTCAACTGGTAACCCCCATCTGTACCCTTACTGTAAGCTGTTTATTAATCATAACCCTCTAATAGTAATAACAAAGGCATGGCAAGCACAGAGTCATAAGAATAAATGCTCCAGAATTGTTATTACAAGGTAAATGCAAGTAGTTATTACAAAAGACGTGTCTGGAGAGGTGACATGTCCCCCTTAAAGATGTTAACAATCTGTGAAATAGCCCTAAATGTATTCTGAATTCAACATGTTACCTTATAGAGGTCACCTGTTTCATGTAATGCTTTTAAAAAAAACTAATTGCATTCTATCAGGAATGTTCAGAGCAAAGAACTATATGACTCAGACCTACCTTTTCCTATTAGTTTCAATAAAAGGCATTCCATGCTCTATCAGCGTCCACTTTGTGTTGCACCCAATGACAGGAAGAGGTTGGGCAGGCCAGCCCTAATCAGTGTGAAGACAGAAAGGCTTTCATTATGACAAAGAATTGTTCAGATAACGGTAGATAATAGTGAAGCGAGTTTTTGAACTAATGATTTGTAGCACTGTTTATAGAGTGTCAGCATTTGAGGTAGATTATAAATGGATATTAGGAATGTACCTTTGTTAGTTCAATTTAGGAGAATTTCCTAGTGAAACAATGCCCTAGAGCTTGGCATCAGAACGTACAACGTACAATGAAATCACATGCCATCTGTTGTGCCTTGTGCAAATCTCAATATGCCCTGCTATATCAGATAC
Organism: Bufo gargarizans; assembly: GCF_014858855.1. Classification (NCBI taxonomy): domain Eukaryota; kingdom Metazoa; phylum Chordata; class Amphibia; order Anura; family Bufonidae; genus Bufo; species Bufo gargarizans. The sequence goes on along the minus strand of NC_058081.1, from coordinate 295,150,967 downwards.
AAATGGCTGCAAAATACCAGTCTGTTCAGAAGATAGATAGATAGATAGATAGATAGATATGAGAGAGAGAGAGGTAGATAGATAGATAGATAGATAGATAGATAGATAGATATGAGATAGATAGATAGATAGATATGAGATAGATAGATAGAGAGATAGATAGATATGAGATAGATAGATAGATAGATAGATAGATAGATAGATAGATAGATATGAGATAGATAGATAGATAAAAAATAGAAGATATATATGAGATAGATAGATAATAGATATATATGATGGATATGAGATATATAGATAGATAATAGATATATATGAGATAGATAGAAAATAGATAGATAATGTGAAGGGAATGGTGTAGTAAATGTTCTGTGACCCTCTGTCCCTTCCCATGTGTCACGTCATTTGATCATCCTCCAGCTAACTGTATACTAAACCTTTTTACACACGCTATGACTTGCGCTGCTAGGCATTTGCTTTCATTTTTAGTCCCAGCATTTTGAGAATACTTTTTACATTAAAAAGACAAAAAAATATCTGTCGACCATTCTAATAGTAACATTTTATCGACTTACCATGAAAGGTAGCCCAATGAGAGGTCAAGGTTTTCAGAGGGTGTGTGACCCCCACTAAATGGATGTTAGGTGAATAATGATGCATTTATACCTCTTTTAGCACAAAACATTGCCTCTATTCACTGTCTATGTCAGCGTAGCATTTTAGTGCTAAAAAATGCAGGTCCTGGAGTAGTGCTGTTTCCCATACTGAGGATTGACATTCATAATACAATCCATAACCCAAAGAATTTCATTATATTTACTGTTAAGATTTAATTTGGGCTTACAAACTGTATGAGATCTAGTCATAATTATTAGGTTTGTGGTAAAAAGTTACTTCTCATTTTTCTCTATATTATGTCACCTCCTAAAGAGCTTTTCAACGTCGGTCCCATTTGTTTTTCTCAAGGCCATTTTCATTTCAACAGCATTCTCAGTCTTATGGTGACAGCTCTAGTTCACAAACAGAGACAATAAAAGATCCAGGCTCAATAATCACTCAGTAAGATAGATATCCCTGCAGGCATTAGCCTTTACTGTGTGCTAACGTCTGCTTGACCCCTCAAGTAAATTCCTATCACAATAATTCTTTTATCTTCTGTTCTATCACAAATGCTACCAAAATCTTAAAATTGTTTGAAAAAAGGAGACATACTGTATTTAACTATTGCTGATTTGCCATTACAGATATTATAAATACAAGCTAATGTATAATTAAATATTAAAAGCATTATAATTAATTGCAACTAACATTACGTGGTTAGAACTGGTGCCTTGCAGTACTGAGTTCGAATACGACCAAGGACAACATCTGCATGGAGTTTGTTTGTTCTCCCCATGCTCACGTGGGTTTCCTCCTGGTTTCCATCCACACTCTAAAGACATTATAGGGAACTTACATTGTGAGCCCCACTGGGGACAGTGATGCTGATGTCTGTAAAGTGCTGCAGAATATAGTAGCACTATGTAAGTCTAATAAAATAATTTTTGGGTGCATTTTTTTAAGCACAGGTGGAAAACTGTACTTGTCAATAATGGGTTATATGTGAATACATTTTATATGTAAAAAGAGGAGCGCTCATAGTTCTAGTAGTCTAGGCTATGACCACAAAACCACAGAACTCTTTTGTAACATCTAGTAGTCTTTTATACTTATAGAGGGAGTATAATTTGATCGATAGATATGCCAAAAAATAAAAACAAAAGTCATAAAAGTTGGAGTCCTATCTATCAGGTATTTATTTATTTAACACACTTATATAGCGCTGACATATTCTGCAGCACTTTACAGACATTAGCATCAAGCTGTCCCCAATGGGGCTCACAATCTAAGTTCCCTATCAGTATGTCTTTGCAGCGTGGGAGGAAACTGGAGAACCCATAGGACCCCCACCCAAACACAAGGAGAACATACAAACTTTAGGCAGATGTTCTCCTTGGTTGGCTTTGAACCTAGAACCACCATGTTGCATGTGAAAAGAATCAAGGGTTTATTTAGCTTTATTAGGGCACAATACGCCATTGAGGAAATTCCCCCACTTGGGACCCTCTTGGGACTCAGGCTTCACATGCCAGTACACAAACTACAGCTGCTACAGTGGTAGTTCCACCACTGGCTAAATATATTTTCTCAAAAAGTACTAGTGAACTTTTGTTCCTACATTCCTTAATATACCAGGCGTCAAATAATATGATGTGGAACTGGTGCTTTTGTTTAGTAATACCAAGGGAAGTGTTAAGTAAATTTGATGTGAAGACAGACAATGTGCCACTATGTTACAGAAATCTCCAAAAACAAAAGGAAATTATACTTGTCACAGAACTTTCTGGGGATTAGTCGAGTCCCCACTTCCCCCAGTGATGCTGTCTGAAAAATGTAATTCAAGCATATACATAACCCTTTTCCACCTTTCTTTTTAAATACATTTGGCAGTTAAAGTATCTTACCCAAAATTATATATAGTCTTGAGCGAATCAAAACCAAACAAATTGACTTTGGTCCGAATTTCAGGAAAAATGTAATTTGCTGCGTAGCCAAATTTCCTCACATTTCATGGTAATGAATCTATATTTCCTGAAATGGTGGTAAAAAATACATACCTCATCCATTTACTCACAGATAGGCTGTCGTGACCAACTTGATTGAAAATACAGCGCAAACTCTAGTGCAGGGTGATGTGTGACGTCACCGCGCCTGGCCAGTGTGATAACGTGATTTTTTATAAATCAGGGGGAGAAAAACAAAACTGGATCGCACATCCACAATGCTATGCTTTGATCTAATTAAACTCGCTTTTCAGCGCCATATTGAAGTGTACAGTCCCCCATACTAAATGCTGTACAAGAGGCATTAGTGTACGTTTTGATCAAAAGGCATAAGCCCACTCACCATGCCAAGGTCGCCTCTTTGAGTGGGACCTACTTTGACAAAAAAGCGCAGCACAATGCGGTGACAAGGCGGCACTGCCTTAGTAAGCGGCAGGACCCAGGAGTCAAACAGCACCCCTGCTATCTGACAATAATGCCACCCATGGCACTGGGTCCCACTGTTCCACCAGCACAGCGCCACAAAAACAAAGACCACCACGCAGTACTGCACCTTGTGAACAGTTGTCTAATGCAACATGTCCATTGCTATTAGGAGCTACAGGTCAATTACCACTTATATGCAGACTTCTGCAAAATTAAAACCACATGTGCCGAATGGGAGCAGTGCTGATACCAGTAGTAAAGAAGAAAGATACAAACAACATATATCAGGGGGAGAAAAAATGAACTGGATCGCGCATCCACAATGCTATGCTTTGATCTAAGTAAACTTGCTTCTCAGCGCCATATTGAAGTGTACAGTCCCCCATACTAAATGCTGTACAAGAGGCATTAGTGTACATTTTGATCAAAAGGCATAAGCCCACTCACCACGCCAAGGTCGCCTCTTAGAGTGGGACCTACTCTGATAAAAAGGCGCAGAACAATGCAGTGACAAAGCGGCACTGCCCCAGTAGGCGGCAGGACCCAGGAGACAAACACCTCTGCTGTCTGACAATGCCACCCATGGCACTGGGTCCTACCAACCGACCAGCACAGCGTCACAAAGGCCACCACGCAGTACTGCACCATGTGAACAGTTGTAGAAGACAACATGTTCATAGCTATCAGGAGCTACAGGTCAATGACCACTTATATGCAGAATTCTGCAAAATTAAAACCACCTGAGCCGAATTTATTTGTGAAATTCAGCGAATCAGATTTTTCATAACTTCACTCATCACTAATTTAAAATTTAAACTGAAAGCCATTTTGTGACTTCAGTAAGATGAAGAGAAAAACAATCTAGGCTATATTACTGAAGTATAACAGTGAGTTAATCCATGCAGTTATAGGGAACCATCAACATTAATTTCAGTGGTAGCATTAAACACTGTGTTTTCTTTTGCATATCAATAAAACTTGAGTTCCTGAGTTCAGTGCTCTTTTATTTTGGTTCTGCTATGCAAGGAAATTAACAGATGTGTCTCTGGTTTGCAGTCTCCAACAGGATTACACCATTTCAAATAAACATGTCACTGTTGAATCACCAAAGATGTTAGTGTGGAATATAATTACATGTTGTTTTAGATCTTGAGAATTTTTATCCTAATATATATCCGAGATACAGCGCAAACAGAATGTTTAAGTATTGTACTTTCTTTTGTTTTACTTGAAAAAAGAATACATTTGCCAGTTATCATTCAGTGGGAAATGGGGAACGAGAAAATTTGTTAATGTTAGATAATTTTTTAAGATAGGCAATGATTGTTTTAAGGATTTGTACTAGAGATTGAGCAAATCAATACTAAACTAATCGGGTTTGTTCCAAATTTCACAAAATTCATCCACCAATCTAATCCAAAGTTTTTGCAATTAACTTTGGTCAAATTCTGTAAAAACTGAGTTTAGCACTATTTTTGCTGTGAAGTTTGGTGGGGAAAACCATGAGGGAGGAAAAAGATGGAAGATTCCATGACACTAGCAGGAAGCAGGTTTGAGGGCTTGTCCTGATTGGCTCAGAGGCTGAAAGACAGCCGGTTCAACTAATCAGTGGGCAATAGACAGAAGATTCCCCATTCTGTCTTCAGCTTATGACACTGAAGGGTATCCTGTGGCATTAGCAGCTATTACAGACACAAGCTGCTAATGTAGTGTGATAGGGAAAGTATAAGCAGAGTTAATGGAGAGAATAGGAGGATATATTAGGGTATATTTTAGGGAATTTGATCAGGGAAAGCATATGGAGAGACTGAGGGAGTGAGGGACTGGTTGCCCAGTTGTGTGTTTAATACAGATGCTGGCAACTCATTATTCATGTATATGAGCAGAGAGACCGTTCATAGGCTTATTGCCAGCATCCCAATAGCATACATTCTGCTAAATTTACCATTTGTAATTGGGCACATTAGTGCATTATGCTTGTGATACTAAATGTGTTGCATATTACTGCAAGATAATGGGTAATCACAGCAAAAGCAATAGTGTAATAATACAATTTCTACATCCATGTAATACACATTGCATTTTACTGCAAAATAACGGGTAGTCACGACAAAAGCAGTACTGCAATAATGCTATTTTTATGCCCTTGTTATTAAACACATTGCATATTTCTTATCATCACTTTAACCAAAATGAAGTAGGCATGAATCTGTGATTGATTTTAAGTTGCTGAAGGTGTCTCATCATGCCACTGTCTGCCTGCCTACCTTCATGTTCTGTGCCATATGACTACTTCTGCTGCCATCAAGCCACTGGGGCTGTCTGCCTGCCTGCCTACCACCATGTCCCGTACGGTATTTAGTAAGAATATCTGCAATATACCACAAGAAAGCATGGCAACATTTTTTTTTATGTTTCTTGCATTTCAAATAAAATGTAAATTAAATGAAAGTAAAAAAGAAAATGTATGTCTCGGGGAAAAATGGATATGAATGCACAGGAAGGTATTGTTTATAATGGTCCAATAGACTTTTATATTTCATTCAAGATTCCAATGAATTACTTTATTCTATAAAAATATGACAGGTTGTCCCATCACAGGCATGTGTGATCAGTGGAAGTCTGACTGAGACACCTATTGATCACAAGAATGACCTTTTTATTTTCTTGCCTTGATTCTGTATTCTTTCCTTCCATTTCTTGTCTCTTTTCCCATCAGTCATGTCAGTAATTAGCCCATGGAAATAATTTGGCCAGAAATTCCACAATTTGAGCACTTTACAAGATGCCACGAGCAATAGTGATACATGTTTACTGAGTTTCTGCAATAAATTTATTATTAAACTGAGTAGCTAATAATTTTCCAAGATAATTTGTGACTAGCCCTCAGCGCATCGAGGCATTCTTTATTTATCTCTCTTGTTATAATGAAAACCCTGCAGTAGAATGACTAGTCATGAGGCAGCTGTGTTTTAACACAAATGCAAAGTTGTATGCCTCAAGGCCACAGTACATCAGATGCAGCCATGTTGACATTCACTGGCTACATAACTGCACACCAGACTGACTACGAAATGTATTACAGCTCGAAGGTGCAGTGAACTCTCCTCTATCCTCTGTTCTGCCTGTAGCGTTCATGAGAAAGTACACTTTCTGCAAACTATAATAATTCATAAAGCTACAAATAATCTACAGACAGGGCACTGCATTATCCGCAAAGGCTTGAATATTTAGGAAGGCTAAATGTCAACCCGAGGATTGTTCCCTACATTCACTTTTTGACTTTTATAAGTGTTCATGAAATAGTGTACAATTTAACAAATGTCCAAATTTTCTTTAAGCAGAAGCTTGAGTACAAATAGTCAAACGCTTGCAGAATGATTACAAGGCTTGCCTTCACATTTAATGAAATACTATTTAGGTTTTTTTACACTCTGCTACACCACTTCCACAGAATGCTTATTTCTATACAGCTTGAAAAGCCATTCAAACCCCAACCCAAAGCAGAAAATCTGATAAAAATACCTACAAGTGCTTGCTTCCTTAGCCTTTCTCTTAGCATACATGGAGATGAGTGGTGGCAGATTGCATTCTTGTAAAAAACAACAACAACAAAAAACATGATTTAATGATATTGTGTGTATGACATTATGTGTGTATGATATAAGATGTTTATCCTATGTGTTTATGTGTGGCCACCCATTGATTGTGGTATGAATTGCAGCCTGTCAATGTTGTGATATTGTATGAAATTAGTTTAGTGAGAAATTGGAGTTCTTGACCGAATTCAAGTAAAGGTAAAATGGATGCATCTTTCTGAGTTATAGCCAACATACAACTATAGAAAATCATGTCTTGATTTCAATGAAGATCAGAAAATATGGCATATGGTTTGCCCGTTTTTACCTAATTGTTTATAATTGCATTATAGCTATCAACCCATGTACAGCAGCTTTTATTTATACATGGTGGCCCATGAAAATGTAGCCCGCCTCCAGCGATAGTATGAGAAGATGAACGCGCAAGTAGATTATTTATTTATTTATTATTATATACAAATCACAAAAGATACTAAAAGTGGTCCCTTTTCAAGTCTCTGCATCTTTGGGCCCATCGGATTAGGTTGGCGGATGCTGCTTACAGCTCTTCAGCAGTGATGCTGCGCATAGTGTTTGTGATGTGGATTGTGACGCTTTCTGTTTTAAATTTACTCCGAGACAAAAATCGCATGTGGACAAGTCTGGGGAACATAGTGGGCATAACCCCTTGCTCACACTTCGCTCCTCCGTAAACAGTTCATGAACCCATGCCAGTGAGTTCTGTGAGGTCTGTCATGTTGTCCCAAAAAGCAGGACATTTTTTCTTCTGTTGTTAGTTGGTTGTAATACTGTTCAAACATGTCCAACTAAATTGCAGTATTCGCAGTTGATTTGAAGAAAATTGGGCAATCAGCAATCATAGTAATCAACCAAATAGAGTACTTTCCGTGTTTAGCTTTGTCAGATCGATGGAGGCCTCAATTTCTTCATATTTGCAAAAGAGCTAGTTTGATGTCATTTCCGAACCAGACTCTGAATACAACATTTAGCTGGTGGTTTTGTTCCTTGGTATTTGTCGGCAAAGGTCTCCTGCAATTCTTTAATCGATCTGCTTCTCACATAGCCTTCTACAATCACTATTCGCTGTTCCAGGGGGGACACCATCTTTCTGTCACAATAGGCCACTTTTATTAAACTGAATAATGAATCAGTCTTAGTTATCCATAGCAACCAATCAGAGTTCAGCTTTCAGTTCCATAAAAAATGAAAGCTGAGCTTGATGGTTGCTATGGAAAACTAAGACTCATTTACTATTAGTTTGATTTGGAGATAATGAAGGCGGGCTACTTTTTCATGGGCCACTTTGTATAATAAAGATGTAATAATAAAGGTGTAAATGTAGGACAATAGCTGTTGTACAGCTTTTCTCCCTATTCAGAGAGCAACAAATTAGAAAGTGTCATATGCCATGTTCATAGATGCTGCAGATTCAAGAGGATCAGTGATAAACCAGTCCAAATTTAGGGGACATGCAATCAATGGAACTATTCTTCAATGTGCTATTTTTTCCCACCCATTCATTTCTATTGGGTCGTGAACAAATGCATTTTTTGTGCCCTATCCACAAACCTTATTGGAAGTCTGATTCGTGGATGTATTTGTGGATGAGAATAAATGTTTCTATTGATGGGGGTGAGAATTTTTTTTTAATGCACATAGAAAGTACCCTATTTTTGCAGATCCATTTTTTGCAGACCAAAAATCTGATAACAGCTGTGTGCATAAGGTCTTAATACATAACCCTTATTACCTCCCAATAAATTATTGTTAGTCTCTATTCACACTATATATTGCAATATTCATGTTGTGTACATAATAGGAAATGCATTGTGATTATATCCTTAGCCTATAATGGACTGGGCAATTGCCAGATGCCAAACATGTACCTACTACTGGACATTTCTAATGATCTCTTAGCATTAATTTGGCTGGTTGTCAACTTTATTTTTTTAGCTATAATGGAAAGTGTAATTGACTATGCTTCCCAAGAAGGGAATATGAGAATCCCAATAGAATTTAATATACGGTAAATGTTTTTTACATATTGGGAGTCACCAGCATGCATTTCCAGTTTTATGCCATACAATTTCAAACCTCTGAGACATAGGTTTGGAGATTTGTCTGTGCTGTCAACATACTCTTAGGTAGAGTTGAGCGAACACCTGGATGTTCGGGTTCGAGAAGTTCGGCCGAACATCCCGGAAATGTTCGGGTTCGGGATCCGAACCCGATCCGAACTTCGTCCCGAACCCGAACCCCATTGAAGTCAATGGGGACCCGAACTTTTCGGCACTAAAAAGGCTGTAAAACAGCCCAGGAAAGAGCTAGAGGGCTGCAAAAGGCAGCAACATGTAGGTAAATCCCCTGCAAACAAATGTGGATAGGGAAATGAATTAAAATAAAAATTAAATAAATAAAAAATTAACCAAAATCAATTGGAGAGAGGTTCCATAGCAGAGAATCTGGCTTCCCGTCACCCACCACTGGAACAGTCCATTCTCAGATATTTAGGCCCCGGCACCCAGGCAGAGGAGAGAGGTCCCGTAACAGAGAATCTGTCTTCATGTCAGCAGAGAATTAGTCTGCATGTCATAGCAGAGAATGAGGCTTCACGTCAGCCACCACTGCAACAGTCCATTGGCATATATTTAGGCCCAGCACCCAGGCAGAGGAGGGAGGTCCCGTAACAGAGAATCTGTCTTCATGTCAGCAGAGAATTAGTCTGCATGTCATAGCAGAGAATGAGGCTTCACGTCAGCCACCACTGCAACAGTCCATTGGCATATATTTAGGCCCAGCACACACACAGGCAGAGGAGAGAGGTCCCGTAACAGAGAATCTGGCTTCATGTCAGCAGAGAATCAGTCTGCATGTCATAGCAGAGAATGAGGCTTCACGTCAGTCACCACTGCAACAGTCCATTGGCATATATTTAGGCCCAGCACACACACAGGCAGAGGAGAGAGGTCCCGTAACAGAGGATCTGGCTTCATGTCAGCAGAGAATCAGTCTGCATGTCATAGCAGAGAATCAGGCTTCACGTCAGCCACCACTGCAACAGTCCATTGTCATAAATTTAGGCCCAGCACCCAGGCAGAGGAGAGAGGTCCCGTAACAGACAATCTGGCTTCATGTCAGCAGAGAATTAGTCTGCATGTCATAGCAGAGAATGAGGCTTCACGTCAGCCACCACTGCAACAGTCCATTGGCATATATTTAGGCCCAGCACACACACAGGCAGAGGAGAGAGGTCCCGTAACAGAGAATCTGGCTTCATGTCAGCAGAGAATCAGTCTGCATGTCATAGCAGAGAATGAGGCTTCACGTCAGCCACCACTGCAACAGTCCATTGGCATATATTTAGGCCCAGCACACACACAGGCAGAGGAGAGAGGTCCCGTAACAGACAATCTGGCTTCATGTCAGCAGAGAATCAGTCTGCATGTCATAGCAGAGAATGAGGCTTCACGTCAGCCACCACTGCAACAGTCTATTGGCATATATTTAGGCCCAGCACACACACAGGCAGAGGAGAGAGGTCCCGTAACAGAGAATCTGTCTTCATGTCAGCAGAGAATTAGTCTGCATGTCATAGCAGAGAATGAGGCTTCACGTCAGCCACCACTGCAACAGTCCATTGGCATATATTTAGGCCCAGCACACACACAGGCAGAGGAGAGAGGTCCCGTAACAGACAATCTGGCTTCATGTCAGCAGAGAATTAGTCTGCATGTCATAGCAGAGAATGAGGCTTCACGTCAGCCACCACTGCAACAGTCCATTGGCATATATTTAGGCCCAGCACACACACAGGCAGAGGAGAGAGGTCCCGTAACAGAGAATCTGTCTTCATGTCAGCAGAGAATTAGTCTGCATGTCATAGCAGAGAATCAGGCTTCACGTCACCCACCACTGCAACAGTCCATTGGCATATATTTAGGCCCAGCACCCAGGCAGAGGAGGGAGGTCCCGTAACAGAGAATCTGTCTTCATGTCAGCAGAGAATTAGTCTGCATGTCATAGCAGAGAATGAGGCTTCACGTCACCCACCACTGCAACAGTCCATTGGCATATATTTAGGCCTAGCACACAGGCAGAGGAGAGGTTCATTCAACTTTGGGTAGCCTCGCAATATAATGGTAAAATGAAAATAAAAATAGGATTGAATGAGGAAGTGCCCTGGAGTCCAATAATATATGGTTATGGGGAGGTAGTTAATGTCTAATCTGGACAAGGGACGGACAGGTCCTGTGGGATCCATGCCTGGTTCATTTTTATGAACGTCAGCTTGTCCACATTGGCTGTAGACAGGCGGCTGCGTTTGTCTGTAATGACGCCCCCTGCCGTGCTGAATACACGTTCAGACAAAACGCTGGCTGCCGGGCAGGCCAGCACCTCCAAGGCATAAAAGGCTAGCTCTGGCCACGTGGACAATTTAGAGACCCAGAAGTTGAATGGGGCCGAACCATCAGTCAGTACGTGGAGGGGTGTGCACACGTACTGTTCCACCATGTTAGTGAAATGTTGCCTCCTGCTAACACGTTGCGTATCAGGTGGTGGTGCAGTTAGCTGTGGCGTGTTGACAAAAGTTTTCCACATCTCTGCCATGCTAACCCTGCCCTCAGAGGAGCTGGCCGTGACACAGCTGCCTTGGCGACCTCTTGCTCCTCCTCTGCCTTGGCCTTGGGCTTCCACTTGTTCCCCTGTGACATTTGGGAATGCTCTCAGTAGCGCGTCTACCAACGTGCGCTTGTACTCGCGCATCTTCCTATCACGCTCCAGTGCAGGAAGTAAGGTGGGCACATTGTCTTTGTAGCGTGGATCCAGCAGGGTGGCAACCCAGTAGTCCGCACAGGTTAAAATGTGGGCAACTCTGCTGTCGTTGCGCAGGCACTGCAGCATGTAGTCGCTCATGTGTGCCAGGCTGCCCAGGGGTAAGGACAAGCTGTCCTCTGTGGGAGGCGTATCGTCATCGTCCTGCCTTTCCCCCCAGCCACGCACCAGTGATGGACCCGAGCTGCGTTGGGTGCCACCCCGCTGTGACCATGCTTCATCCTCATCCTCCTCCACCTCCTCCTCATCCTCGTCCTCCTCGTCCTCCAGTAGTGGGCCCTGGCTGGCCACATTTGTACCTGGCCTCTGCTGTTGCCAAAAACCTCCCTCTGAGTCACTTCGAAGAGACTGGCCTGAAAGTGCTAAAAATGACCCCTCTTCCTCCTCCTCCTCCTCCTCCTGGGCCACCTCCTCTTCCATCATCGCCCTAAGTGTTTTCTCAAGGAGACATAGAAGTGGTATTGTAACGCTGATAACGGTGTCATCGCCACTGGCCATGTTGGTGGAGTACTCGAAACAGCGCAACAGGGCACACAGGTCTCGCATGGAGGCCCAGTCATTGGTGGTGAAGTGGTGCTGTTCTGTAGTGCGACTGACCCGTGCGTGCTGCAGCTGAAACTCCACTATGGCCTGCTGCTGCTCGCACAGTCTGTCCAGCATGTGCAAGGTGGAGTTCCACCTGGTGGGCACGTCGCATATGAGGCGGTGAGCGGGAAGGCCGAAGTTACGCTGTAGCGCAGACAGGCGAGCAGCAGCAGGATGTGAACGCCGGAAGCGCGAACAGACGGCCCGCACTTTATGCAGCAGCTCTGACATGTCGGGGTAGTTGTGAATGAACTTCTGCACCACCAAATTCAGCACATGCGCCAAGCAAGGGATGTGCGTCAAATTGGCTAGTCCCAGAGCTGCAACGAGATTTCGCCCATTATCACACACCACCAGGCCGGGCTTGAGGCTCACCGGCAGCAACCACTCGTCGGTCTGTTGTTCTATACCCCGCCACAACTCCTGTGCGGTGTGGGGCCTGTCCCCCAAACATATGAGTTTCAGAATGGCCTGCTGACGTTTACCCCGGGCTGTGCTGAAGTTGGTGGTGAAGGTGTGTGGCTGACTGGATGAGCAGGTGGAAGAAGAGGAGGAGGAAGCCGAGAAGGAGGAGGTGGCAACAGGAGGCAAAGAATGTTGCCCTGCGATCCTTGGCGGCGGAAGGACGTGCGCCAAACAGCTCTCCGCCTGGGGCCCAGCTGCCACTACATTTACCCAGTGTGCAGTTAGGGAGATATAGCGTCCCTGGCCGTGCTTACTGGTCCACGTATCTGTGGTTAGGTGGACCTTGCCACAGATGGCGTTGCGCAGTGCACACTTGATTTTATCGGATACTTGGTTGTGCAGGGAAGGCACGGCTCTCTTGGAGAAGTAGTGCCGGCTGGGAACAACATACTGTGGGACAGCAAGCGACATGAGCTGTTTGAAGCTGTCTGTGTCCACCAGCCTAAATGACAGCATTTCATAGGCCAGTAGTTTAGAAATGCTGGCATTCAGGGCCAGGGATCGAGGGTGGCTAGGTGGGAATTTACGCTTTCTATCAAATGTTTGTGAGATGGAGAGCTGAACGCTGGCGTGTGACATGGTTGAGACGCTTGGTGACGGAGGTGGTGGTGGTGGTGTTGGTGGTACATCCCCTGTTTGCTGGGCGGCAGGTGCCAACGTTCCTCCAGAGGCGGAGGAAGAGGCCGAGGCGGCAGCAGCAGAATAGGCCGAGGCGGCAGCAGCAGAAGAGGTAGCAGGGGGAGCCTGAGTGACTTCCTTGGTTTTAAGGTGTTTACTCCACTGCAGTTCATGCTTTGCATGCAGGTGCCTGGTCATGCAGGTTGTGCTCAGGTTCAGAACGTTAATGCCTCGCTTCAGGCTCTGATGGCACAGCGTGCAAACCACTCGGGTCTTGTCGTCAGCACATTGTTTGAAGAAGTGCCATGCCAGGGAACTCCTTGAAGCTGCCTTTGGGGTGCTCGGTCCCAGATGGCGGCGGTCAGTAGCAGGCGGAGTCTCTTGGCGGCGGGTGTTCTGCTTTTGCCCACTGCTCCCTCTTTTGCTACGCTGTTGGCTCGGTCTCACCACTGCCTCTTCCTCCGAACTGTGAAAGTCAGTGGCACGACCTTCATTCCATGTGGGGTCTAGGACCTCATCGTCCCCTGCATCGTCTTCCACCCAGTCTTGATCCCTGACCTCCTGTTCAGTCTGCACACTGCAGAAAGACGCAGCAGTTGGCACCTGTGTTTCGTCATCATCAGAGACATGCTGAGGTGGTATTCCCATGTCCTCATCATCAGGAAACATAAGTGGTTGTGCGTCAGTGCATTCTATGTCTTTCACCGCTGGGGAAGGGCTAGGTGGATGCCCTTGGGAAACCCTGCCAGCGGAGTCTTCAAACAGCATAAGAGACTGCTGCATAACTTGAGGCTGAGACAGTTTCCCTGGTATGCATGGGGGTGATGTGACAGACTGATGGGGTTGGTTTTCAGGCGCCATCTGTGCGCTTTCTGCAGAAGACTGGGTGGGAGATAATGTGAACGTGCTGGATCCACTGTCGGCCACCCAATTGACTAATGCCTGTACCTGCTCAGGCCTTACCATCCTTAGAACGGCATTGGGCCCCACCATATATCGCTGTAAATTCTGGCGGCTACTGGGACCTGAGGTAGTTGGTACACTAGGACGTGTGGATGTGGCAGAACGGCCACGTCCTCTCCCAGCACCAGAGGGTCCACTAACACCACCACGACCATGTCCACGTCCGCGTCCCTTACTAGATGTTTTTCTCATTGTTATGGTTCACCACAACAACAAATATATTATTTGGCCCAATGTATTGTATTCAAATTCAGCGGGATATAAATTTGAGGCCTAGTATTTAGGCGCTGGGTGACCGGTATGGATTTAGTGACAGAATTAGACTTGGAAATGCACAGAAGCGTGTGTGTGAAGTTATTCTGAATGACCCTATGTGCACCTTCAATATGATCTACCCTTTTAGGGATAGATTTCAAATAGCTCTGATATAGCAGAAACGACTAAATTATGAAATTGCTAAATTGGGAATTGTATTTCAACCCAGAACAAAAAATGTGCTTTGACGGACACTAAATAACTTTCCCAGCCACAACAGGACAGCGGTAACGAGAGATTTAGCGGGATATAAATTTGAGGCCTAGTATTTAGGCGCTGGGTGACAGGTATGGGTTTAGTGCCAGAATTAGACTTGGAAATACACAGTAGCGGGTGTGTGTGAAGTTATTCTGAATGACCCAATGTGCACCTTGAATATTATATACCCTTTTAGGGATAGATTTCAAATAGCTCTGATATAGCAGAAACCACTAAATTATGAAATTGCTAAATTGGGAATTGTATTTCAACCCAGAACAAGAAATGTGCTTGAACGGACACTAAATAACTCGCCCAGCTACAGCACTAAGGACAGATTTAGCGGGATATAAATTTGAGGCCTAGTATTTAGGCGCTGGGTGACAGGTATGGGTTTAGTGCCAGAATTAGACTTGGAAATACACAGTAGCGGGTGTGTGTGAAGTTATTCTGAATGACCCAATGTGCACCTTGAATATTATATACCCTTTTAGGGATAGATTTCAAATAGCTCTGATATAGCAGAAACCACTAAATTATGAAATTGCTAAATTGGGAATTGTATTTCAACCCAGAACAAGAAATGTGCTTGAACGGACACTAAATAACTCGCCCAGCTACAGCACTAAGGACAGATTTAGCGGGATATAAATTTGAGGCCTAGTATTTAGGCGCTGGGTGACAGGTATGGGTTTAGTGCCAGAATTAGACTTGGAAATACACAGTAGCGGGTGTGTGTGAAGTTATTCTGAATGACCCAATGTGCACCTTGAATATTATATACCCTTTTAGGGATAGATTTCAAATAGCTCTGATATAGCAGAAACCACTAAATTATGAAATTGCTAAATTGGGAATTGTATTTCAACCCAGAACAAGAAATGTGCTTGAACGGACACTAAATAACTCGCCCAGCTACAGCACTAAGGACAGATTTAGCGGGATATAAATTTGAGGCCTAGTATTTAGGCGCTGGGTGACAGGTATGGGTTTAGTGCCAGAATTAGACTTGGAAATACACAGTAGCGGGTGTGTGTGAAGTTATTCTGAATGACCCAATGTGCACCTTGAATATTATATACCCTTTTAGGGATAGATTTCAAATAGCTCTGATATAGCAGAAACCACTAAATTATGAAATTGCTAAATTGGGAATTGTATTTCAACCCAGAACAAGAAATGTGCTTGAACGGACACTAAATAACTCGCCCAGCTACAGCACTAGGGACAGATTTAGCGGGATATAAATTTGAGGCCTAGTATTTAGGCGCTGGGTGACAGGTATGGGTTTAGTGCCAGAATTAGACTTGGAAATACACAGTAGCGGGTGTGTGTGAAGTTATTCTGAATGACCCTATGTGCACCTTCAATATGATCTACCCTTTTAGGGATAGATTTCAAATAGCTCTGATATAGCAGAAACGACTAAATTATGAAATTGCTAAATTGGGAATTGTATTTCAACCCAGAACAAAAAATGTGCTTTGACGGACACTAAATAACTTTCCCAGCCACAACAGGACAGCGGTAACGAGAGATTTAGCGGGATATAAATTTGAGGCCTAGTATTTAGGCGCTGGGTGACAGGTATGGGTTTAGTGCCAGAATTAGACTTGGAAATACACAGTAGCGGGTGTGTGTGAAGTTATTCTGAATGACCCAATGTGCACCTTGAATATTATATACCCTTTTAGGGATAGATTTCAAATAGCTCTGATATAGCAGAAACCACTAAATTATGAAATTGCTAAATTGGGAATTGTATTTCAACCCAGAACAAGAAATGTGCTTGAACGGACACTAAATAACTCGCCCAGCTACAGCACTAAGGACAGATTTAGCGGGATATAAATTTGAGGCCTAGTATTTAGGCGCTGGGTGACAGGTATGGGTTTAGTGCCAGAATTAGACTTGGAAATACACAGTAGCGGGTGTGTGTGAAGTTATTCTGAATGACCCAATGTGCACCTTGAATATTATATACCCTTTTAGGGATAGATTTCAAATAGCTCTGATATAGCAGAAACCACTAAATTATGAAATTGCTAAATTGGGAATTGTATTTCAACCCAGAACAAGAAATGTGCTTGAACGGACACTAAATAACTCGCCCAGCTACAGCACTAGGGACAGATTTAGCTGGATATAAATTTGAGGCCTAGTATTTAGGCGCTGGGTGACAGGTATGGGTTTAGTGCCAGAATTAGACTTGGAAATACACAGTAGCGGGTGTGTGTGAAGTTATTCTGAATGACCCAATGTGCACCTTGAATATTATATACCCTTTTAGGGATAGATTTCAAATAGCTCTGATATAGCAGAAACCACTAAATTATGAAATTGCTAAATTGGGAATTGTATTTCAACCCAGAACAAGAAATGTGCTTGAACGGACACTAAATAACTCGCGCAGCTACAGCACTAAGGACAGATTTAGCGGGATATAAATTTGAGGCCTAGTATTTAGGCGCTGGGTGACCGGTATGGATTTAGTGACAGAATTAGACTGGGATATGGCCAAAAAATAAACAGACTATTGCTGGTTAAATGCACTTGGTGTGACAGCTTCACCCTGATGTAGGCTTTAGCCAAAAAACAACCACACCATTGAGGGTTAAATGCACTTGGTGACAGGCGCAGCTTGCCCCTGATTTAGTATATGGCCAAAAAATGAACAGACTATTGCTGGTTAAATGCACTTGGTGTGACAGCTTCACCCTGATGTAGGCTTTAGCCAAAAAACAACCACACCATTGAGGGTTAAATGCACTTGGTGACAGGCGCAGCTTGCCCCTGATTTTGTATATGGCCAAAAAATGAACAGACTATTGCTGGTTAAATGCACTTGGTGTGACAGCTTCACCCTGATGTAGGCTTTAGCCAAAAAACAACCACACCATTGAGGGTTAAATGCACTTGGTCGCAGCTTGTGCTGGCGCACCACAAGACACAAAATGGCCGCCGATCACCCCAGAAAAATGTGACTGACAAACGGTCTGGGCAGCCTAAAAACAGTGAGCAATTGAGGATCAGCAGCTCAATGATCCACAGCTGCAGATCGATCAGTTAATCAAGTCCTTTGGAGGAGTTAATCTGCCTAATCTCGCCCTACTGTCGCAGCCGCAACCTCTCCCTACGCTAATCAGAGCAGAGTGACGGGCGGCGCTATGTGACTCCAGCTTAAATAGAGGCTGGGTCACATGGTGCTCTGGCCAATCACAGCCATGCCAATAGTAGGCATGGCTGTGATGGCCTCTTGGGGCAAGTAGTATGACGCTTGTTGATTGGCTGCTTTGCAGCCTTTCAAAAAGCGCCAAGAAAGCGTCACAAAAGCGCGAAGAAAGCGACGAACACCGAACCCGGACTTTTACGAAAATGTCCGGGTTCGGGTCCGTGTCACGGACACCCCAAAATTCGGTACGAACCCGAACTATACAGTTCGAGTTCGCTCATCCCTACTCTTAGGCAATTAACAACAGGGTTTACACAGTGATGTGATCCTCAGCCTTTCCAGTGTATTAGATATATAGCAGAAATCCTACTATTACAAGATTTAAAAAATAAATACTTCTTTTTTTCAGAAAGATCCAGGTTTCTTTCATGACAGGTGTCAGAATATTAGATATATTAGAATATTAGATATGTGAGTATTGCCAGACAGTCATAAATAGAGAAAAGTGAATTTCTTAAAATTCAATTTGGGCCTGATTCGTTCGAACCATCGCATACTTTGAATCGAGTCCGAATTGATAGTTCTTTGATAGCCTGGAAAAGTCTCTCTCGTTATTCTATAGAATTGATTTGTTCATCTCTAGTTACAAACCTTTAGAAAAAAAATACATAGTTGATGCTACTGTTATATGTACGCATTTATGATCAGTGCAATTTCCTGCTCCTGGTCTTGTGAAATCAACAGCCAGATTATCATTTCTGAAATGTTTGATAAAAATAATTTTCCAACAGTTTATTTTACAATATCCGTCATTTCGTTATCTCAATCTAGATTCATAAACATCTGCAGTGATATAAAATAAAGCACAAACATTCAGTGCATATTAGTTGTTCTGAACACATGCTGTATATATGGCACATCAAGTATGCATTGGATATGAATGTATGTCATCTATGAATGTATTGTATTTCACATAAAATGCTAAAGTTGATTGCCACTTAAGCAACACATATGGTATAAAAGGTCAAGATAAACAGACCTGCTCTAATTATTGGCAAAATATGTATGGAAAACAATTGTTTTTCCACAAATATCTTTAGATTTAGCGCTCATCATTTACGAGACAGGATTTTGGCACTGACATTTAGCTTTTTCCACACGAAAAAATGACCTGCAATCCACTGCCTGCTCAAAATGTCAACTAATGTCCGCCTGTTCTAGCAGACAATTTGTAATTCACCACTCGTATGTGTATAGGATAGGAATGTTTTGCTGAAAGTTTAGCTTTATTATCATAGTGTCTATTTAAGAAGTAATAGTTACATAACGGTCAAACTTCTGATTTGAAAAGTTAAAGCTAAAATTTCACATTCCAACTATTTCGGGCATTTTTATGCTTTTATTCAGAGGCTTTGGAGAGACCGAGCATGTATCATTGCTCTAGGGATTTG
This sequence comes from Bufo gargarizans, assembly GCF_014858855.1. Classification (NCBI taxonomy): domain Eukaryota; kingdom Metazoa; phylum Chordata; class Amphibia; order Anura; family Bufonidae; genus Bufo; species Bufo gargarizans. Next base: position 295,131,739 of record NC_058081.1, on the reverse strand, counting down.
TTCTAGTTGCCATATTTTAAAAGGACATTTACACACTTCGAGGAGAAGCTGATCATTAGGAAGGAAATGTTTCTTCCCGACAGTCAACTGCTCGTTCAGTTGAGGTGAAGCGTTGCATTTACATGCAGCTATCATCTCCACAGTATGAGGACGAGCGATCGCTACTGCTATTGCTCGTCCCCATACAAAATTATTATATCCTCTGCACTCTACTGCCTGGTAAAAATGATTTAGGTGCCCACACCCCAATCATTTCATCCGAAGAATGAGCATTTTGCTTGTTCATCTGATGATCTGCAACACCTTTAGACGGACAGATCATTGGGAATGAGCATTCATAGGAACCTCTCTACCTAATAATCATCCTGATATTCAGGACATGTAAATCCACCTTTAGTGTAAAAGGAATTTATTTTTCTTGCTATGCAGCTATTATAGCTGAGTGGTTAAGTGCCTTGCCTCTAATGTAAAAGGTCATGAGTTCGAATCCCAGCAGAAACTTTTCTGAAATATAGGCTAAATTCGATTTAAATACACTGGGGTTTCCCCAAGCACTGACTCCATATATATGGAGTCAGAGCAGGGACTCCTAAGCCGCAGACTCACACTGAGGGATTCCCTCACTCTTCTGCATGGAAATAGAGGCTAAATTAGATTTAAATACACACAATCGAGCATCGCGCTCGAGCACACATGGTGTTCGGCCGAGCATGCTCGCTCAACACTAGTTATTACATTTCTTTTTTTTATAGATATATTCATATTTATGTATTCAGTTATACAGTATACGTGTTTTTGGAAAAGTAATACCAGGAAGTGCAGCCATACTGGTTGTTGTTTTATTTTTATTTTTTATTTTTTTACAATAAAGGCATGGATGGTTTTCCAGATATAATTTTTTAAACTTACTCCATATATTCTACTTCCTATCCTGGCTCCTGCTTTGTTTGGACTTTTAAAACAATATACAGCCTCACAAGGGCATTGTAACTGATCTCCTGGCACCCCGACCGGGTACCTTTGTCAATAGATGCTCCTAGTGCTTTCCGAGGACTCCAAGCACTCCACTTGACACCGTACGCACTGCAGACCCCACGAATTGCTGCAACTTGGTTGGGGTCTCACGGTCCTCCACCCACGCTGGACCCGAGACTGGGCTTCAGCTTCCAGTTGGTGAACCTCTCCTACATCCAGAGAGCAGGAGCCATGAACAAGCTCTTACAAGAGCTTATACTCAGGGGAGTATTGTGATATAGCAATCCCCGAGAGTGTAGTTATCGCATTCCCCAAACATGAGCCAAAACTTAATGAAGGTATAAAGCAGCCTCTTTATTTTAACACACAAGCATTTTATACACATCTTCCAACAAGGTTACCACCCACAGGGTTTTGTAAAAACAGCCAATAACCACGTACAATACACTCAGATACTCCCACACAAAATCCTCCCCTCTGCCCGTGATAGAATTACCTCACACTGGGTTGATGCAATCATCACATGCAGGCAAATACACAATATCCTCTGTCCTGGAGACAACCGAGAAGTAATTCAATTATCTCTCAGGACAAAGGACATTGCCAATACACACAGAGAGACAATGGAACAGTCCTCCCTACTCAACGTATACAATGTCCCACCCTTTTCAATACACATAGACATTTAACATCCCAAAATGGCACGAATTAGACCAGGGGTTCAAGTTAGTCCAAGTCCTTTGTGAACAAAGGAGGCCTGGCTGATGAGAGGGCCCATAATCCTGGGGCAAGAGGCTAGTAGCCAGGCCCCTCCAAAACCCAGTGGCGAGGTTGGTTTCGCCACACAGGTATCTTTCAGCAGATTTGTACCTATGCAACTGGCTGACTTGTTACATGTGCACTTGGCAGCTGAAGGCATCTGTGCTGGTCCCATGTTCATACGTGTCAATATTGCTGAGAAAAATGAAGTTTTAATATATAAAAATGAATCCCTAGGAGCAACAGAGGAGTCGCCGTTACACTTTAGATGTGTTCACCCTTACCTTACCGAATTTTGACTATATTTTCTTGCAAAAACGATTGCATACAACATCATGACATCATGGCTGCACCTAGCCTTTCTGCTGCCTGAGGTAAAATTTTAAATGCCCCCCCCCCCACATGACCCCCTTCCCACTGGAAAAAATTGTCCTTGATCCAATATGGCAGCTTTCAAGTTGGAGGCTATGTTTCAGACATAGATAAGATAGGACCCCTCACCCATTACTTGCTGGGGTATTCAGATATTTAATTTTTACTTTTGTTTCTGAAATAAAAGGGTGTCCTGATACTTTTGAGTCACCCTGTACATGTGTCCATGAGCTCATAGTAATGCATAGTACATGCCTATGAGGCTAGAGTAATGCATAGTACATGTGTCTGTGATCTCAGAGTAATGCACAGAGCATGGGTCTTTTAACCTACAGTAATGCATAGTATATGGGCACAAGTAAATTGATCTGGACTGCGTGCATAAAAAGTTATAATGTAGACATTCAATTAAAGGGGTTGTCTCTCTTCAGCAAATTACATTTATCATGTAGACAAGGTTAATACAAGGCACTTACTAATGTATTGTGATTGTCCGTGTTGCCTCCTTTGTTGGCTGGATTCATTTTTCCATTATATTATACACTGTTTGTATCCAGGGGTTACGACCACCCTGCAATGCATCAATGTTGGCCTTGCTTGCACACTAGAGAAAATAGTGCCAGCCTCTCTGGTGAACCATGGGACCGTGCATAGACACGCATGCACAGCAGTTCCCGTCCCAGCCAACTTGTATCTGCCTTGCAGCAGTGGCTGTAACTCCTGAAAAAGAGCAGTATATAATGTGATGGAAAAAACAAATCCAGCCAGCAAAAGAGGCATCTTTAACTCATTCAATAGGTTTCACAAAAGGATTTTTGAAATAATATGGAAATGTTTTTTTTGGCCGAAGAATTCTATGAATGGAAACATGAGTGACTTCTTTTTCTACCTGGCTGGAATTCTTTATAACTATGCCAGGACTGGACATTATCTCAAGTGTCCTTTCTGAAAGAGACTCTCCTTATTTTTTTTTATAAGACTGTTGTATATTTTAACTGTTCATTTGGTAATTGTTCATTCAGACATACAGTCAGATTCTCAGTCTGGGAAAGAAACTTGGACGACAGCCAAAAACGACAAAGAGACATAAATACAAATAATAGAAGATTATTACTAGATCCTCAGTTTGGAGATGAGTCATTCCAGATGAGTCATTCTATTAGCTGCAATGATATCATAACATATGGCAATCAACATTAACATTTCCCAACTTAAATACCCATTTCAAGATCTAAACCAATGTCACTTGAACCCCAACAAATTTGGTGTCTTTGTTAGAATTAATATTTAAATATTTTATGACCTATGAACTTCAGAACAAAAAACCAAGCTATTTACATATGTGTATCACTCAAGTTCACTGTGTCTTCCTTGGTCAAAACCTATGCTAAATAATTCACCAGTGGCAGACTAGAAAAGGCTATGTCTAGGAGACTAAAGGGTTAATGTTGAGATATTTATTATGACCTATAATTCATAGGGAAAATTAAGTAACTTCTATAAATGAATCTTTGTTGAATTTCACTTGTGAACCCATACATAGCGTTAAGGACCCCCAACTAGTGACACATACCTTTGACTGACTAGATATTTTGCATCCACCTTGGGAGTACTATGTCTGCCTACAACCTATTTGTACAGAGCATTAATAAAGCACCCTAAGACTTCCCGGGGGCCCTACTCTATTTCTGTATGTCTCTGATTATATTTGGAGAATAGCTCTGTAATGCTCTGTTCAATTATCATTTTTGCTTTTATACCTTGTATGTTGTATTTGTAAGTGAACAAAAGTCCAATGTCCTTAGTCCATAAATTTCAAGGAACTTTACTGAGTTATCCTAAAACCAGAAAATACTGTACAAGCTACGCGTTTCAGACACAACTAAAGCAATCCTTACTCATGACTTTCTAGTTTTAGGATCTCAGTAAAGTTCCTTAAATTTTTTGGACTGTGGATGCTGGACTTTTTTCACTTTTACTGTCCTTTAGACGTCTATGTATCCCAGTAACAGCAAGGTGAACTGAACTTTTATGTGATTTTGTATTTATATGTAGTCATTCAATAGTAATACAGTTGCATAGGTTGCCATTAGCCCCCCACTAAAACAGAGCCTTTTACAGTGCCATACACATCACAGGGACTACGGTACTTGTGTACACACAGTCCTAATCATAGTTGTTGTGTTTCTGTAGTCTCTTATGATGTGAAACGCTGTCACCTAATAGATTTTCTCCATTAATCGCATTATGTATCATGTATCTGAAACATAATGGACTTTATGTGTCCAATGGTATATCCTGCCAGCATATTATATTTCTTTTGTCAGTATACCAGCATCATAGAAAACAATGACATCCTTGCAAACAGCAAATGTTTAGTATTGTATTCAAGAATAATCACTAGTAAAATGGGCTAGTGTTTTACAATCCTGTTAGATTTGGATGTGCAGAGTTCTTGGAAGGGAAAATATCTGGCACATGAATACTGCATATCTTCATAGCAAATGTTTTTTCCCCTTTAAGTACACATTTTATTCTAAAAAAAAATCTTGTAGACCCTAATTAAATACGATGCACTAGGCTAGGATTCTCACTGCCAGATAACCTGAGAAGTACAATAAATCCAGGAAATTTGGCTGAATAGATTATATTATTTTCCTGTGCATTGTTGCCAGTGCTAAAGCCTTGATCATGTTTGCTTTTAAACATTTTTGCATGAAAATAAGCTTCACTCGTGTGACCTCTGCTATGCAGTAAATCATTAAAGCTGAAAATCTATTACATTAAAAGTGTATTTACAAGTAAGTCAAAAGCAAGCTCAGATGACAAGGTCTTCTGCAATCCAGGAGGTGGTCAAATCCAAAATATAGTGTATATTGTACATTCATCAGAGCCATGTTTTAACCCAAAAAGCTATGTTATGCTGGTGGCCTGTGTTTACTGCTGTCCCACTCCTCTGAGCTGCATCCCTCACCAAGATAACACTTTAGGTCTAGCTAAAAGTCAACCGGTTAATTGGTGTAGTGGTTCCACACCAACTGCCCATAACAAACTAGATGTAAATGCAAGCATGATAATAATTCATAATATTATATTATACATACATCATACATTTACAGGTATGTTACATGTATAACTAACGCTTACACTTTGGATAACCCTTATCCTGCCAGGAGTCACTACAGTCAGCTAATCTCTATAAACTTTTTAGTGGGACCCCCAGCAATCAACTACTTGGCAAATCATTTAGAACACTGTCCTACATGTTACATTATAATGGGTGCCCATTGAATTCCTGCTCTCCCATACCTTACAATATCAATATGTTATGGAAACAATCGGAAGGGAATTAGGCTAAAACCTCACTAACCTAATTTAGTATGAAACATGGCATCTATAGCAATTTTGGCAGTTTCATCAATTTACCTAAAGTATCACTATTCATAGATTTCATAGTTTTTCCCTTTATAAACTCTTTCTCTAATTGCTAGTTTTCCCTGAGTTCAGCTACAGAGTGGGAGCAGACTAGGTGCTATGATGTATGCCATACACAGCACACATAGAGAAGTGGTTATCATTATTCCCTATTTCTATCTGTGACATACAAAAAAGCAGCAGCATGGAGGACATTATAGAGAAGTACTGAGCAGTGTAGCTATGAATCTGACACTGGTGTGAAGCAGTACAACACTAGCAGCAGGAGCAATATCTGTTTGTGTCTGTGCCTCTCTCTCTTTCTCTGGAGCAGGTTTTCTCAACTCCGGTCCTCAGGACCCACCTACTGTTCAGGATTTGATAATATCCCACTGAATGAATACCTGTAGTAAGTCCTGATGCATTGAGACTAATTAGATCACCTGCTTAATCCTAAGGAAATACTGAAAACATGACTGGTAGGTGGTTCCTGAGGACCGGAGTTGAGAAACCCTGCTCTGGAGCTTCTTCCTTCTTCTTCTTCACTGTCCAATTACTTTTATGGACAGCCATTGTTACCCGATCCCTCTCTGTCTCTTTAATCTGCCTCATGTGTACAGATTTTTTAGTGAATTCAACTTGAGTGAACAGTGCAGGAGTCAGTCAGGAGATGGAGAAGAGTCTGATATTAGCATTTTAGCTAATAAAGTATATTACAAAGTTTCTTATTTTCACTGGTACTATTGTTTTATGCAAAGTTGTTTGTAATCAGAGGTCCAGTCTAAAGAAATGCCTGAAACTGAACTTCTAAAATGAATATCAAATATCCATGCAGAGCATGTAATTTATCATAGTAATGGTATCACTTTTCTTTTTTTTTTTAAATTAAGGCTAGAATTATAGAATTCCACTAGGTATATTACAATGCAGTATACCAAAATCTATTTGTAGATTCTGATAGACTGTGATTTTGAAGAAAAATTCAGTAGTTAAAGGAATAGTCCCCTCTGGACAACTTTTTATTAATGATTGGCTGATCACCGATATTCTGTACTCCAAAGTGATCAGCTCTTATTGACATGGGAAGCTACATGCAGCCACCTATTTGCTTTGCTATAACCACTGATGTGGAAATGCAGAAGTATGCACCATTCAATCAAATGTGATGGTTGATCATAGAGCAAAAGCAGTGGTTCTCTACTCTGGCCAGAGGCAGATTGGCCATAGACCCTACAGAGAAATTTCCCGGTGGTCCGATGTCCCAGGGTGCCACCCATGTCCTCCTCTTTGCCGCTGACATAATGAGCTCTCAACAGTAATTAACGCTATGAGAATCAGGTACTCATGGATCTGGCCATTGACCACATATGACCTCCTCAATTCAACTGCTATGGCCCGTACCTCACCTTCTAAGCTCCCTGCTCCATAGAAAACTTGAGGAGGAGGACAGAAGATGGTAGCTATTTATGACCATCACAGAGGGCCAGCTTTGGGGCAGTATGTGCTACACTGTGTTATTTGGTTCTGCTGGGGTGGTATTTTGCACCATAGTATTGTTGACCCCCTACTTGCGTCTTCTGTTAATTTGGACCTGCCTACAAAATGGGGCCACTTTTATTTATTTTTTCCAGGATCACTTCCCCAGTCTACCCCTGACTCTGGCCCATAAAACTAGTCCTAAACAAGGGAGTTCCCCTATGGAAGCCTTATGCTTTGATGGATCACATGGAAATTAACTAAGTGCATAAGACAAACAAAAAGTTTCAAACACTAAAAACGGATTGTTTCTAAGGGGTGAAATGTCACATACTGGCATTGTAAGAGGAGGTATTTAATCTAATTATTACCAAATAAGCACAGTAGGTGTATTATAAAAACAAACTATATTGATTTCCAAATTTCTTTTTCTTCACAGGTACCCTACGCAGAATTAGGTGGAAAGACATTAGTGATGACGGTTTATGATTTTGACCGCTTCTCTAAACATGACATCATTGGAGAGGTGAAGGTGCCCATGAACACTGTTGACTTTGGTCATGTGACAGAAGAGTGGCGTGATCTTCTTAGTGCTGAAAAGGAAGAGGTAAGAAATGCATTTTTTGTATTATAAGAAACACATAGGAACACAGAAGGAAAGAACATAAAAGAGAACTGTTGCATTAGAGCAGGGTGACCTTGACTACCAAGGTCATGTTGCATTTTAATAATTCAACAATGCAAAATACACACATTTAGTATTCAGATAGGTGATTAAACAAGATTTCTTCCCTCCTGTGTTGAAGTGCAAGTCATCTGTTCACCCGCTATCTAATTTTCGCAAATTTATAATACTACACAAATGACTTGTGCTATTTTATTTAATCATTATTGTTCATTAATATGAAATAAATTACCATAAAAACTATAGAAATAGATCAGAAATATGAATTTTTTGAGAATTTTTCTGCTATTTTCATTTCAGCAATGTATCATTTCCAATATATTTTTGCTTACTTTGTTATATTGTTTCACCACATAGACATGCTTTAGTGTAAATTAATCAAAAGGTGATATTTTTCCTGTTTGAGGAACTATGACTTCACGCTGTGCTATGCTAGTGACTTTCTTCATCAAACTGTCCAGTTATTCCACTGTATGACAAACCAGGCTATTAAAATAACATTTTATATTATATTTTCACTCCTGTAAAGAATGTCAGATTAGTTCTATCATCCCCCATATTGTTTCAGCTGGTTCCATATTTTCTGAGTAATCAATACAAAAAGCAAATCAATGTAAAAAAAAAATGAAAATGTGCTAAAATACAGATAAATATTAGAACTATATTATAACCCTTAACATCCAAATATCTACAGCCCTGTTCAATGTCAGTACAAAAAAGATAGTAAAAAAAAAATATTAATCACCATTATAAACATTAAGACAGTAAAATGAATTAATAGGAAAGTAAGGCTTGCTTTATTTTGTGTGCTAGCTTCTAAACTGAGCTAACCTGGTTTCTGTTCTGGCTTTAAACAGTTTTGATTAGCTATTTTAATGTTTTAGCCATTGTAGCAAATGCTTGCATTTTATGCTATTCATTTGCTCCTGATATAAAGTGGATATAAAAACTCTACACACCCCTGTTAAAATGTCAGGTTTCTATGATGTAAAAAAATTAGACAAAGATAAATCATTTCAGAACTTTTTCCACCTTTAATTTAACCTATAAACTGTACAACTCAATTGAAAAACAAACTGAAATCTTTTAGGTAGAGGGAGGAAAAAATATAAAAGTGCACACCCTTAAACTAATACTTTGTTGAAGCATCTTTTGATTTTATTACAGCACTCAGTCTTTTTGGGTATGAGTCTATCAGCATGGCACATTTTGACTTGACAAGATTTGCCCACTCTTCTTTGCAAAAACACTCCAAATCTGTCAGATTGCAAGGGCATCTCCTGTGCACAGCCCTCTTCAGATCACCCCACAGATTTTCAATCGGATTCAGGTCTGGGCTCTGGCTAGGCCATTCCAAAACTTTAATCTTCTTCTGGTGAAGCCATTCCTTTGTTGATTTGGATGTATGCTTTGGGTCGTTGTCATGCTGAAAGATTCCTCTTCATGTTCAGCTTTCTAGCAGAAGCCTGAAGGTTTTGTACCAATAATGACTGGTATTTGGAACTGTTCATAATTCCCTGTAGCTTAACTAAGGCCATAGTTCCAGCTGAAGAAAAACAGCCCCAAAGCATGATGCTGCCACCACGATGCTTCACTGTGGGTATGGTGTTCTTTTGGTGATGTGCAGTGTTGTTTTTGCGCCAAAAATATATTTTGAAATTATGGCCAAAAAGTTTAACCTTGGTTTCATCAGACCATAAGACCTTTTCCCACATGCTTTTGGGAGACTTCAGATGTGTTTTTGCAAAATTTAGCCTGGCTTGGATGTTTTTCTTTGTAAGAAAAAGCTTTCGTCTTGCCACTCTACCCTATAGCCCAGACATATGAAGAATACTGGAGATTGTTATCACATGTACCACACAGCCAGTACCTGCCAGATATTCCTGCAGCTCCTTTAATGTTGCTGTAGGCCTCTTGGTAGCCTCCCAGACCAGTTTTCTTCTCATCTTTTCATCAATTTTGGAGGGACGTCCAGTTCTTGGTAATGTCACTGTTGTGCCATATTTTCTCCACTTGATGGTGACTGTCTTCACTGTGTTCCATGGTATTTCTAATGCCTTGGAAATTCTTTTGTACCCTTCTCTTGACTGATACCTTTTAACAATGAGATCCCTCTGATGCTTTTGAAGCTCTCTGTGGCCCATGGCTTTTGCTGTGGGATGCGGCTAAGAAAATGTTGGGAAAGACCAACTAGAGCAGCAGAACTTTATTTGGGGTTAATCAGAGGCACTTTAAATGATGGCAGGTGTATGCTAACTCCTATTTAACATGATTTTGAATGTGATTGCTTAATTCTGAACACAGCTACAGCCCCAGTTGTAAGATGGTGTGCACACTTATGCAACCACATAATTTTTTTGTTTTTTGTTTTTTTCCCTCCACCTAAAAGATTTCAGTTTGTTTTTCAATTGAGTGGTACAGTTTATAGGTCACATTAAAGGTGGAAAAAGTTCTGAAATGATTTATCTTTGTCTCATTTTTTTACATCACAGAAACCTGACATTTTAAAAGGGGTGTGTAGACTTTTTATATCCACTGTACATTAAAATGTAATTTCTTACTATTTGAAGCTTTATCTCCTACTTTGTGCACTTTTTCATTACACTATTAAGCTTTTACTGTGCTGTATATTGTATTTTTTCTGTTCACTGTAAAGGTCATTTTTTATTCGTTCACATTCATTTGATTATCTTTAAGATCGCTTTTCCTATTCATTTTTTCACTAGCTTTTCCAGCTTAGCTAAAGAAAGGCTGCATATATGAATGCTTTAGTCCAATCTGTAAAATTGACACATAAGTGAGGAAAGTAAAGATTTTCAGGTCAATTAGAGCACTTTTGATTTGGGTTAAATATTGTTTAGGTTGAATCAAAATCAGACCAGATGCAAATTATGGAAAATTAGCTAATTTCTTCAGAGGTTCATATATTAACCTCTGTGTAAGAAACATCACACATGACGTATCATGTGTGGCTCAGTGGTTAGCACTGTTGCCTTGCAGCTCTGGGATCCTAGGTTTTAATCCAAGAACATGTGCATGGAGTTTGTTCTTCCCGTGTACTCTCTGGGTACTTCGGTCTCCTACCACACTCCAAAGACATACTGATAGGAAACTTAGATTGTGAGCCTCATTAGGGGCAGATGATAATGTCTGTCGACACTATATAAGTGCATAAAATAAATAAATGTGAACTAAACAAAACAAGTGATTCTAGATCACATTGTACAGTTTTTCTACAAGCTTGATCTTCACTGGTGTCATATTATTAATTAATGTAAAATTATTTCATAACTGAAGTTTATTATTGAATATGCCAATTGTCATTTATTGCAATTAGATTTAGTTATAATTCTTTGGTCAAAAAATAGAGGCCCTGTTTTGCAAAAATACTTTTTATATTAGATTCTGTTTGTAAGATTAGCACATTATTGTTGACTTAGAAGTGCATTTCTATTACATCTATCCACTCAAAACAGTACAAAAAGCAAAGCTCTAACCATCATATAAATAGTAATCTAAAACGCTCCATTTTGAAGTATTGTTTGAAGATATGGTATGCTGGAGTCAACTATACGATCAAAAATATTCTGAGACAAAGAACAGATAAATTAAGTACTGTCACCTAGACACAATCAATGAAGACATAAAACACTATACAGTAGCTTGCAATAAAAAAATGTACATTAGAAAATGCCATCTATGGCGTTAGTTAGGCAAATAAAACAAAAAAGGAATATTTCACTAGATTTGACACCTGAAAAATACTGTCCTTTCTGCAAAAGACTTGAAACAAAAATATTCATGTGTTCTGATTAGCATATAAAAACCATTACAGAATGTCCAGAAGTACAAAAAAGGATTTTGCTAGAATATACAGCCAATTAAGCTAATTATTACCTATCGCAAAAAAAAAAAATTAATGAAATTTTTTTTTTTTTTTTCGAGTGGGAGTCTTTTTTCCAGTCTTCCATCTTTTTAAAATGCATATTTTTTGTATTTCTCTGTGATTTAGCAGGCTCATTCTACAGTAATGTTAATTTAGTGCTCCAGTATACATGACAAAGGCAATAGCAATGTGTGAAGTATGCAGCGACACCTTAGAGCTTCATCATACTTATATGCAACCATTATAAAAAAGCAAATCCTAAAAGTGTTAAATCCACCAAAAATATTGCAGAACTAAGAGTCCCATTTTCATTAGGAATAATTGAAGGTTTGTATTCAATGTAGGTGCAAATCTCTACATTAATACAGAAAGGGACGGTCTCTGAGGTCCAAACATCTCCACCCAATGCAACATTTCTGAGGATGCCTCCTTACTCATGCGTACTGGGGAGAATTCCTGACAGATACTAGTTAGGCACATACTACCCAAATCATGGAATAGAATTCTGAGATACTTCTTGCTTAGCCACACATTGCGCTCAGCTTTACAGGAGTTGACCATGACAGACCTGGGAACCTTCAGAAGGTCCCAGGCTGTCATGGTAATTGATTGGAGCCCTATGATTTCACTGTGAGAGCTCCTCTCCCTAATACCACAGATAAGACAATCACTATTGAACATAGCATTTGAGGAGTTAAAAGACCGAGTTTTGCTTCATTGCTGATCCCAGCCATTTCAGCCTGATGCCTACTGTATTATATGTGGTATGCAACATCTTAAAGGGGTTGTCCCAAAATATTCTACAGTTTTCAAACCAGCACCTACATCTGAATACTTTTGTAATTGTGTGTAATAAAAAAATTAGCATAGGCACTGAGTTGTTCAATAAAATGTATCTGTATAGCGCCACCTGCTGTTAGTTTTTTCTTATTTCTTTGACTGCTCACTGAGAAGGCCACAAAGGATCCATATTTATCCTTCAACTGCCTCCTGAGCTGTGATAGGGAGAGCATGGACACGCCCCTTAGCTGTGATAGGGAGAGCATGGACGCGCCCCCCTTAGCTGCAGCAGACAAGACACTCCCCTTGAGCTGCCAGCTTGTTATAAATCTAGTAGAGCAATGAATGGGGAGATCTCTGGATCCATGTGAGGTAGAGGGCTGGTTCTAGCTTTGTTAGAAAGAGATTGTCATATACTATATGGTGTCTGATTTTCATTTTTGTGCATTAGTCGTGTGATAACCCCTTTAAGCAAAATTAAAGAGGTTATACGTTAAGGGGTTAAAGCCTATTTAACAAGTCTAAGTATTGACTTTTGATAGCTATGTTACACGCATGAGACATGAGAGACACTCAGTTTTCCTTTCCATTTCCACTCGCCCTTTCTCTCTGATTCCTGTGTGTGATGTCACCCTAATAGATGAATTCCCCAAATTACAGCTGGACCCTATATTTATCTTATTTTAGAAACATATTATATGTAAGAAATTGCTAAATTGGATTAATTAACTTTTTTATTATTATTATTATTATCACTGTTAATAGGTAAAAAAATAAAATCCTATCCCATTACTGCAATTAAATATTAACTCATTAATACACTCATTCACTTAACATTTTAGGCAGTCGCTCTTGTGATCATCAGCCTTTGAAACCATGTTCACAAAACACTGCATGCTTTACATCTTTATCTTCTGCTGCTTTTAATGTGCAGTACTCTCAGCTTCTGTTGGCAGGGGCATGAGGGTTGGTTAAAAAAATGATTAAAAAAAAATACTTCTGAGCTCTACTTTAGTGTTCACCGCAAGGTTTGTATTTCAAAGCTTGGAAACTTGCAATCGGAAACAATATTTTTGGTGCCTGAACGATAGCCTTTTTATATTCATATTTCTGTCCGCAACCTCTTCAGATATTAAATCTAATACAAACAATTAAATTGTGAATCCTGTTGACAATCCAGTACCTTTTGAAATGCCTAAAAATACTTATGAACCAATTTAAATACCAAATGCAGTAACAAACTACTACTAGAATGTAATGAACCCTGTTGTTATGTATACAGTAGTACAATTCATACCATATCTGCTAATATAAGAATGGCCCTAAGCTCTTAGCTGAGTACTCTTTATGAACTTTTAAAACATAATAGCTCCACTGTAGAAATAAGTGAATTTCATAAAATTCTATTTGGGTCCATTTTAAGCAAAACCTTCGATTCGGGTTTAAATAAATTTGACCCAAATTAAAAGTCTCTCTCTCCCTTCCCTGTCTCTCAGGGCCCCCTACCTTAAGAGGGGTAATAATGATTTTTCAGCAAGTGAAACAGAAGATTCATACTTACCTGCTCCCTTCCGCTCCAGTCCTCCATGCTCCCTCTGCTGTCTCCGTCTTCCGGTCCCTACTTGTTTATATCTGGCAGTGCATGGGCATAGTCATGTGTACCATTTCTGCCAATTGCTAACTATACCAGTGACGGGCTTCTTGGGACCATATCACCGCTAAAGCCATTCATTGGCTGCAGTGGAACATGTGACCATGCCCATGCACCGCTGGATGTAAACAGTGAGGGAGCTAGAAGATGAAGCAGGTCAATAGGAATCTTCTGTTTTAGTAGGCAGGGCACTAGCTAAAAATTCATTATTACCGGAAAACCCCTTTAAATGTGACATTTATAATACTGATGCCTTTTTATGTGACACCGTGGCACAGATGTGATTACTACCTCTGGTCCCCTGAAGCTACACTCTTCCATAGAGTACAATAAATCAACTATGTTGTTGCACAAATAACATACCCGTACCCCCACTGATCTGTTTAGCTTTGTAGCTGGAACTCCACAGCTATGCCCATTGTGTAGTCCATGAAGTTTGTAACTACAGAACTATTTTTATTGAGTTGAATTGGGGCAGTGATGTAGTTACCAGCTCCATCCACTATACAGTGGATGAAGTTGTGTAATCCAGCACCAGAGCTACACAGTAACAGCTGATTAACGGTGATGTCGGACCCCCACCAATCTGATATTAATGGCCTATACTGAGGATAGGCCATCAGTTTCAAAATCCAGGAACCCCTTTAAGATCATATGTTTCCTTTATATGAGGGCACTAGAGATGGCCTTGCGGTTCACCCGGTGGTCGGTTTACGGCGAACTTTGCTCATTCGCCGTTCGTCAAACAGGCCAACATATGGCAATGTCCGCTGGCCCCATATTCTTTGCATTGTGCAGAACTTTGACCCAAGACACATCAATCAGGTGGGACAGGACAGCCAATTGAAACATTTCAGCACATGGACACAACTACCCTATAAATAAACCCGATCTGGCTTCCATTTTACATTCTGTTTTTTGCCAGTATACAGAGAGGTTTCTGTGTGGAGCAGGAACAGACAGTTAGAGAGTATAGAGACAACAAACGCTAGCTAATAGTGCCACAAAAGTCTTTTTAAGGACATACTGAGGGGTGTAATATACTTATAATATATTTTCTACCATAGAAAGTATATTATAGGACTTTTGTATTGTGCTGCTGTTGTGTGTAGTTCTGCTGCGATACTGCAGCTATACAAAGGCTATTGGAAAAAGTAATTGCAACTGGTGTGATATACCAGTTGCCCCCCAAAAAATCTGATTGAGGCAGGGGTGTGATAAACCTATAATATAATTAATATATAGTGCATTTGAATTGTGCAGCATTTGTGTGCAATTCTGCTGAGATACCGCAACTATACATAGGGACAAATGTTATTAGAGCAACTAATTGCAACTGGTTTGATATACCAGTTTTGATATACCTATAATATAATTTATATATTGTGCATTTGTATTGTGCAGCATTTGTGTGCGGTTCTGTTAAGATACCGCAGCTATGTAGAGGGACAAACGTCATTGGAACAACTAATTTCAACTGGTGTGATATAACAGTTGCCTCCCCAAAAATCTGATTGAGGCAGAGGTTTGATATACCTATAATATAATTTATATATAGTGCATTTGTATTGTGCAGCATTTGTGTGCAGTTCACAGCTATATAGAGGGACAAACGTCATTGGAACAACTAATTTCAACTGGAGTGGTATAACAGTTGTCCCCAAAAAAATCTGATTGAGGAAAGGGTGCGATATACCTAGAATATAATTTCTATATAGTGCATTTGTATTATGCAGCATTTATGTGCAGTTCTGTCTAGATACCGCAGCTATACAGAGGGACAAACCCTATTGGAACAACTAATTTAAACTGGTGTGATATAACAGTTGCCCCCTGAAAAATCTGATTGAGGCAGGGGTGCGATATACCTAGAATATAATTTCTATATAGTGCATTTGTATTTTGCAGCATTTGTGTGCGGTTCTGCTGAGATACCACAGCTATACAGAGGGACAAATGCCATTGGAACAACTAATTGCAACTGGTGTGATATACCAGTTGCCCCCCCTAAAAAAATGATTAAGGGGTTCTATATACCTGCTTCCACAAATACTGCTCTTCTATAGGGACTTTGTCACAAGGTCATTTTGAAAATGACAGGAAGAGGCAGGCCATTCCGCAGGGGTGGTAGGAGTTGGGTAGGTGCACCAGGCCGGAGCCTAAGTGGAAAAGTTGGAGAAGGTGCATGCGATTACCAGAGTTGGTTGAGTGACTCATTCAGCCTTCAGCTTCTGCATCCTCCTCATTCTCTGTATCTGCACCCTCCTCACTCTGCTGTGTGCACCCCCAAAGACACCACTACCATCGCCCCTCCACTCAAGTCAGAGGAATTATTTTCCCATCAATTCCCAGACCTTACCGATGTGCAGCCATTCTTGGCATCAGATGAGGAAGAGGAGGTAGCAACGGCTTCCACCCAGCGGTCTGACGACAGTACCCAGATCAGCCAAAGGAGGGTGGTCCCCGCTGTTGCTGCCTACTCCAAAATCTCCACTGTTAGTGGTGGTTAAGGTGACGATGATGACAACGTGTCGATGGATGTCACGTGGGTGCCTAAAAGAGAGGAAGATGAGGAGAGTTCAGAGGGAGAGACGGAGCAGCAGATAGGGAGAAGGAGCAGAAGCAGGCAGAACTCGAAGTGCACAGGAGGAAAAAAGCAGACTGCAAATGTATCTGGAGCGAGCCATCCACCATGCACTGTCACATCTTGCGCTTCCAGGACGCTGGCACATGGCTCCACAGTGTGGGCTTTTTTAACTTGTCGGCTGATAATAATAATGCTGCCGTCTGCAGTCTATGCTGTCAACGAATAAGTCGCCGTAAGCCCAACACTCACCTAGGGACGACCACCTTAAGAAGGCACCTGGCCTCCCATTACCGAGCCCAGTGGGAGAGGAGCAATGCCGTCAGAACCCACAAAGCCACACTCTTGGTGCTCCACATCCTGCCTTTTCTCCTTCTCCTCTCTCCTCCCATTTGTCCTCCACTCCACCTTCCACCGTGCTGTCGTTGCGTTTCTCTGGTACAAGACAGACTTCCGTGGCCCAAATGTTCGAACATAAAAAAAAATTATGATGCCGGATAATCCTCTTGCTCAACAACTGACCACTGGCTTGTCGGAACTGCTAGCCTGCCAACTACTGCCATATAAATTGGTGGACTCAGAGGCCTTTGGAAAATTTGTGGCCAATGGCACACCACAATGGAAGGTCCCCGGAAGGGCATCCCTAAACCATATGGCCACGTTCAGCATCAAGGTAATATATCTCTGGCACATCGTTTCAGTGCCAATATACATCTGACCACAGACACGTGGTCTAGCAAACACGGGCAGGGAAGATACATAACTTTTACTGCCCACTGGGTGAACCTTCTGATGGTCGTTAAGCATGTAACCCGTGGCACCCATGTGGATATGGTGTTACTGCCATGGATTGCATGCAGGCCTGCCTCTTCTTCTCCTCCTCCTCCTACTCCATCCTCCGTTTCCTCCTCGACTGACTCCTCCTTTTCCACTGCTATCGCCTCTTCCGATGCACCCCCCAAGCTCCCCAGAACCTATTCAACGTGCCAGGTGAGAGTTTGCGGTGCTGTGCTGTGGCAGTTGTGCCTGGAAGCCAAGAGCCACACCGGTCCTGCACTGCTTTGAGCTCTGCGGTTACAGACCGATCAGTGGCTAACCCCGCTCAATTTTACAGTTGGTAAAGTGGTGTGCGACAGCGGTGCCAATCTGCTGAGCGCGCTGAAACAGGGCAAAATGACACATGTGCCGTGCATGGTACACGTCCTGAACTGAATCGTGCAGCGATTCGTTGCCAAATACCCCGGGGTTCAGGACGTCTTGCGGCAGGCCAGGAAAATCTCTGCCCATTTTAGAAGATCTTACACGGCCAAGGCTCGCCTTGATGACGTTCAGCGGTGACACCACTTGTCCGTCAGACGTCTGATTTGTGACTGCCAGATGCACTGGAACATCTTGGATATGCTTGATAGGCTTCACCAGCAGAAAAGTGCCATTAATGACTACTTGTACAAACTCTGCGGCAGGACAGGTTCTGGGGAGGTTTTTTTTTTTCACCGCACCAGTGCCTAATGTACCACTTTCCACATTATCAATTGTTCTTTTCTGTACGGTGAATGAATAATTTTTGGGGTCTGTAGTCCACTGGCCTGCTGTAAAATTGATATCCATTGACCGTCTAATATACCTCCGGCCACATAATAACTTGATCACTTATGTACAGTGGAATACATAATTTTTGGGGCCTGTAATCTAATTGGCCAACAGTAAAATTGTTATACAGTACCACCTAATTTACCTCCAGCCACATTATCAGTTGTTCTTTTCTGTCCGGTGAATGCCTAATGTTTGGGGCGTGTACTACACTTGCCTACAGTAAAATTGATATTGAATGACCTTCTAATATACCTCCAGCCACATAATTACTTGTTCTTTTCTGTCCAGTGAATGCCTAATGTTTGTGACCTCAGAGGAATTCAACACCTGTTAACAACCAAGTGTTATCGAATTTCAACTATTATCATTTGTTAGTTTTTTTTTCAAGAGGGGAGATTTTGTTAGCCATGTTTTTAATCCAATTTTATATTTTTTTTCTTTTAAACATATGTATTTGACATCTATTTGTACTGGCCTGCAGTAAATTTGAGATACAATGACCATCTAATATACCTCCAGCTACATAATCACTTGATGTTTTCTGTCAGGTGAATGCCTAATTTTTGGTGCCTGTACTCTCATGGTAACATTTTTCTAGGCCACCAATTAGAGTTAGAAAATACTTCAAACTTTCTCCATTTGCTCTTCAAAGGCAAAGTGGATAACATTTTTTGCTAGAAGCAAATGCTTAATGGTATGCCTAGTCTTCAGAAAAATTTTGAGAGCAAAATGAAAGTCAATAAACTAGTGAAGCTTTTGTTTGTTTTATTTAATACTTCAGACAGTATAAAAAAATACTTAGACTTTTACTTTAAAAGAATTATTCTGAGACTTTCTGAGAATTTCTGTTGTACCTCCTTTAATGTGGTTTTCTCTTTGAAAGAGAAATGAGGCAGTCTGAAAGGTCAGTGGTAGAAGTTTGTAGGTCTCTACTGAGCCTAATGGATTATGTCCTCACTAGTTCAGTATATCACCAAAAATGTTCTCAACTATAGCCTTTTTGAGGTGTGTGAAGAACAGATGATTGCACGGTGCATGGATTTTTCAACTGTTAATGACTTTGAAGTAGCATTTTCATAAAATCCAAATTACAGTGTTTATTTATGAAGCACATTAAATTTTTTCTCTTCAAAAGAAACACTGCTCATATATAGTTTAAAATACACTGAATTGCTTTAGTCATAAAAAGGAATTAGTTTGTCACTTGAGGTTCCTATACTGTTTCTTAATACATGGAATAAAAAGGTAAACTATCAGTAAAAACTGATACCAACTGGGTACATCAAAGGGATGATAATTCCCTCTCTCTCCTTCTCTTTCTCTCTCTTATTTGGGAAATTCGGACAAATTCTAAAGCTGTAGAATGCTAGTACACTCCATTTTTTGTGCAAGAATTTGAGACTTTTGTAATTTTACACCGTTCTTGGCAATTTTGTAAAATGTATGGAGTGGTTAGCTGTTTTAATTAAGTGTACAAATGTATACCAGATGTAACAACTCTGACTTTTGGATTTTGTTTTTACAGCATTTCCTATGTTACTTTAATTCTCTGGTTCGGTACAATTACAACAATATCACTTATTTATTATTTTTGCAATACTGGAAAAAAAAAAATTTTTTTTTTTTTACATTGTCATATTCTGACGCCTGTAACGATTTTATTTTTATGTATACAGAGCTGTGTGAGCATTAATTTTTAATGGGGCCTTCTGTACTTTTCATTGATACCATTTTGAGATTTATGATTTTTTGATCACTTAAAAAAAAAAAATTGTGGGAGGTGAAGCGACTAATAAGCAGCAAATAGACAATTTTTTACTTTTTTCGCCGTTCCGCTGTTTGCCGCATGGGCTAAATATTTTAATAGAATGGACATCTTCACTTGCACCACACCGCCACGGTCTAACCCTGTATCACTCAGGAGTAGAGAAGCTGCCACACACACACTTCTGCTCCCCCAACCCTCGCTGATGGGGAGCTGATGCATGGCCGGGAGCGCACGCACCTGGTTTTTGATCATCAATCGCATACATTAGTCCCAGGTGCTTGCTGTTTAAAATAGCAAGCGCCTAGCAGCTATGGCGCGCACTGCTACCACCAACGTAAATTTATGTGAGGCGGTCCGGAAGGGTTAAAAGATAAAAAAGCACATATATTTCAAGAAATTTCAGTCCTATAATTTTTCCATCAGTGGAATTGTTCTTTAGGCGAGTGATTTCCATATAATAATGTCTATTGATAATAGAAAATGGATTTGAAACTGTGAAATTTGCCATAAGATATGTGAAAATATCCCAGCATTCCCAGGGCCACGAAAGCACATTCCCATGTTAAATTCTCATCTAAATGGTATTGCCCCTCTACTCAAGCCAGCTTATGTTCCATGCAAGCATTTGCATTGTGAATTCCTATTTCCCATTATAACAGAACAAAGATTACCTCTCCACACCATACAACAGCCGCATTATTTCACCGTAATTATAGAAGAGCTGTGCCGTTTAATGTCCAGCAACGTCTCGTAATCTATAAAAGAAAACAGCTTCAGCATATATTATGCTTCCGCTCAATGTTTAATTCATTCATGGAAAAGCTTTTTGACAAGCTATAGTTAATAAGTTTTCTATGCTGTCGAAAGTAATATTATTAAGAGTCTGTTAAATTAATTTTGTTTTGTGCAATGGCCCACAAAAACGTGAGTGACATTTAGAAATATGATCAGGCAGAAGCTAAGAGGAAGCCAAGTTACAAAATGGAATGAGATGCAATCATTAAAGCATAGCAGCCAGCTGTAGGCATTAGTGGGAAGAGGCAAAGTGCACTAAAATGTTATTCCGGAGAGAGTTTCTTTTTTCTTTTTTTTGTTTTCTTTTTTTTTTGTTTCCCTTCAGTGAAATTCTCCCTCCTTCTTTTCCCTTTTTAAGTTCTAGCATTTCCCTTGAACCTGTACCCTTGATATTTGACATCATGACCCCCAATTTAAAATGAAAGAGCATTCTCCAGTGTCCACGTTATGATTTAAAGTGTTCTCAAAGATAGCCTTTTTGAGGTGTGTGAAGAACAGATGATTACACCATGCACTGGTTTTTCAGCTGGTAATGACTTTGAAGTAGAATTTTCATAAAACCCAAATTATAGTGTTTATTTGTGAAGCAGCTTCAATTTTTTTTCTCTAAAAGAACCACTTTGCTTACATACAGTTTCAAATATTGTTGAAGTCATAGAAAAGAATTAGCTTATCACTTGAAGTTCCTGTGTCGTTTCCAACAATAAAAAGACAAACTATCAGTAAAAACAGATGTCGGCAAGGTTTATCAAAGGGATGATTATTCTTTAGGTAGCGAAATTACTGTTCCTAACATTAGCAAAATGCTAGGACTACTGATATAAAGTGCACATACAGTCGTGGCCAAAAGTTTTGAGAATGACACAAATATTAGTTTTCACAAAGTTTGCAGCTAAACTGCTTTTAGATCTTTGTTTCAGTTGTTTCTGTGATGTAGTGAAATATAATTACACGCAATTCATACGTTTCAAAGGCTTTTATCGACAATTACATGACATTTATGCAAAGAGTCAGAATTTGCAGTGTTGGACCTCTGCAATTCGACTGGGCATGCTCTCAATCAACTTCTGGGCCAATTCCTGACTGATAGCAACCCATTCTTTTATAATCACTTCTTGGAGTTTGTCAGAATTAGTGGGTTTTTGTTTGTCCACCCGCCTCTTGAGGATTGACCACAAGTTCTCAATGGGATTAAGATCTGGGGAGTATCCAGGCTATGGAACCAAAATGTCAACCTTTTGGTCCCAGAGCCACTTAGTTATCACTTTTGCCTTATGGCACGGTGCTCCATCGTGCTGGAAAATGCATTGTTCTTCACCAAACTGTTGTTGGATTGTTGGAAGAAGTTGTTGTTGGGGGGTGTTTTGGTACCATTCTTTATTCATGGCTGTGTTTTTGGGCAAAATTGTGAGTGAGCCCACTCCCTGGATGAGAAGCAACCCCACACATGAATGGTCTCAGGATGCTTTACTGTTGGCATGACACAGGACTGATGGTAGCGCTCACCTTTTCTTCTCCGGACAAGCCTTTCTCCTGATGCCCCAAACAATCGGAAAGAGGCTTCATCGGAGAATATGACTTTGCCCCAGTCCTCAGAAGTCCATTCACCATATTTTCTGCAGAAGATCAATCTGTCCCTAATGGTTTTTTTTAGAGAGAAGTGGCTTCTTTGCTGCCCTTGTTGACACCAGGCCATCTTCCTAAAGTCTTTGCCTCACTGTGAGTGCAGATGCGCTCACACCTGACTGCTGCCATTCCTGAGCAAGCTCTGCACTGGTGGCACTCCGATCCCACAGCTGAATCCTCTTTAGGAGACGATCCTGGCGCTTGCTGGACTTTCTTGGACGCCTGAAGCCTTCTTAACAAGAATTGAACCTCTTTCCTTGAAGTTCTTGATGATCCTATAAATTGTTGATTGAAGTGCAATCTTAGTAGCCACAATATCCTTGCCTGTGAAGCCATTTCTATGCAACGCAATGATGGCTGCACGCGTTTCTTTGCAGGTCACCATGGTTAACAATGGAAGAACAATGATTTCAAGCATCACCCTCCTTTTAACAGGTCAAGTCTGCCATTTTAACCCAATCAGCCTGACATAATGATCTCCAGCCTTGTGCTCGTCAACATTCTTACCTGAGTTAACAAGATGATTACTGAAATGATCTCAGCAGGTCCTTTAATGACAGCAATGAAATGCAGTGGAAAGGTTTTTGGGGGATTAAGTTAATTTTCATGGCAAAGAAGGACTATGCAATTCATCTGATCACTCTTCATAACATTCTGGAGTATATGCAAATTGCTATTATAAAAACTTAAGCAGCAACTTTTCCAATATTTATGTAATTCTCAAAACTTTTGGCCACGACTGTACATTCAAAGGTATACTGAGTTTTGTTCAGAGCCAAATGCTGAGTACATAATGATATAATGATCTGAAGGAAAAAAGAGGCAGTTTTATTCAGGGGCGCCCTGGAGACTTAAAGTTACCCTGGAAAAAAATTAAAAGTGGCCCATCTAAATTTATAGAAGGTAAGCCCACCTACACAAGTAGTCCACCTACACAAGTAGGCGGGCTCAGCTATACCGTCTACAGGCCTCAAGCCTCTTCCAGCCTGGGGCCTGAGGTGCCTGCATTCCTGTGACATTTGTATACTGCCTCATAGG
Organism: Bufo gargarizans; assembly: GCF_014858855.1. Lineage (NCBI taxonomy): Eukaryota > Metazoa > Chordata > Amphibia > Anura > Bufonidae > Bufo > Bufo gargarizans. Next base: position 295,108,337 of record NC_058081.1, on the reverse strand, counting down.
CTTCAAGTCTAGGGTCCTGTTTCCTATGGGGTTAAATTACGTGGCAGGAAGCTGTGTGTAATGGTAATGCACTTTAATTCAGGAGGGTACCTGTGGTAGGCTGGATACATAAGTATATGATGCTACCATAATTAATTAATGTTGAGAGCATCAGATCATTACATACCTGCCAGACTTACTAGGGTCAAGTGCCCACTTGGGCATCTAAATTTCCCTGTAAGGTCTATAGTTAGTCTACCCCGATTGTATTGGCTCAGTCAAAGCATGGTTGTACATCTAAAATTCTACTCTAGCACCCATACATAAAATCAATTCTTTATCATGATTTCATTTTAAAAAAAACACATACACAATGTAGCAGCCCCAAAAATATATGTATACCTTTCAGAACCAGTCATCCTTACGCATAGCATATGGTTAAGGATGGCTGGTTTTATCCAAAACACGTAAGCAAATTTTTGTTGGGGTTGCTACATAGTATACAGTTGCAATAAAAAGTATGTGAACCCTTTGTAATTATATGGATTTCTGCACAAATTGGTCATAAAACGTGATCTGATCTTCATCTAAGTCACAACAATAGACAATCACAGTCTGCTTAAACTAATAACACACAAAGAATTGATGTTTTTATTGAACACACCATGTAAACATTCACAGTGCAGGTGGAAAAAGTATGTGAACCCCTAGACTAATGACATCTCCAAGAGCTAATTGGAGTGAGGTGTCAGCCAACTGGAGTCCAGTCAATGAGATGAGATTGGAGGTGTTGGTTACAGCTTCCCTGCCCTATAAAAAAACACACACCAGTTCTGGGTTTGCTTTTTACAAGTAGCATTGCCTGATGTGAATGATGCCTTGCACAAAAGAGCTCTCAGAAGTCCTATGATTAAGAATTATTGACTTGCATAAAGCTGGAAAGGGTTAAAAAAGTATCTCCAAAAGCCTTGCTGTTCATCAGTCCACGGTAAGACAAATTGTCTATAAATGGAGAAAGTTCAGGACTGCTGCTACTCTCTCTAGGAGTGGCACTCCTGTAAAGATGACTGCAAGAGCAGACAAAAGTCTCTGGCATATGCCCTGTTAGCAAATCTACAATACGTAAAACACTAAACAAGAATGGATTTCATGGGAGGATATCACAGAGGAAGCCACTGCTATCCCAAAAAAACATTGCTGCACGTTTACAGTTTGCACAAGAGTACCTGGATGTTCTACAGCAGTACTGGCAAAAGATTCTGTGGACAGATGAAACCAAAGTTGAGTTGTTTGGAAGAAACACACAACACCATGTGTGGAGAAAAAGAGGCACAGCACACCAACATCAAAACCTCATCCCAATTGTGAAGTATGGTGGTGGGGGCATCATGGTTTGGGGCTGCATTGCTGCGTCAGGGCCTGGAAGAATTGCTATCATCGAAGGAAAAATGAATTCCCAAGTTTATCAAGACATTTTGCAGGAGAACTTAAGGTCATCTGTCCACCAGCTGAAGCTCAACAGAAGATGGGTGTTGCAACAGGACAACGACCCAAAGCATAGAAGTAAATCAACAACAGAATGGCTTAAACAGAAGAAAATACGCTTTCTGGAGTGGCCCAGTCAGAGTCCTGACCTCAACCCGATTGAGATGCTGTGGCATGACCTCAAGAAAGCGATTCACACCAGACATCCCAAGAATATTGCTGAACTGAAACAGTTCTGTAAAGAGGAATGGTCAAGAATTACTCCTGACCGTTGTGCACGTCTGATCTGCAGCTACAGGAAACTTTTGGTTGAAGTTATTGCTGCCAAAGGAGGTTCAACCACTTTTTAAATCCAAGGATTCACATACTTTTTCCACCTACACTGTGAATGTTTACATGGTGTGTTCAATAAAAACATGGTAACATTTAATTATTTGTGTGTTATTAGTTTAAGCAGACTGTCATTGTCTATTGTTGTGACTTAGATGAATATCAGATCACATATTATTACCAATTTGTGCAGAAATTCATATCATTCCAAAGGGTTCACATACTTTTTATTGCAACTGTATATGACTTTATAATAGAATCATGATAAAGGATTGATTTTAACTACGAGTGCCATTGAACAATTCTCGATTTACAATTATACTGTATTTTTTACTAGTTGATTAAAGTGTATATTAAACTAGTCAGATTCAAATTATCAATTATAGTTATTGGTGATGAAAAACAAAAGCTCAACCTCCTATCGCATAGCAAAAAAAGTGTGAAAAACTCTCTTTAAAGATAGCCTTTCAGCACTAAATGCAGTGCAATCTGCAAGCAGCCTGTAATAGAGTTGCTGAGCAGATTTTATACATTTAAATATCTGTTTTTCTCGAGGTGGCTCATACAGCTATTACCAGTTATTTATTTAATTTTCTGTGTAAGTGTGTATATATAGATAGCTGTCAATCACAGATAGACATGGGAGAGATGTTATCAGTGATTGATAGCATTCTCTGTGTAAGTCTGTATAACATATTTTTCAGACTATAACGCGCACCTAGGATTTGGAGGCAGAAAATAAGAATAAAAAATATTTTTTATCAGACCTCAGATCAGGCCCCAAAATCAGACTCTCCACACTCCATCAGACCTCATATCAGACCCTCATCAGACCTCCAACCTCCATCAGCCTGAGATCAGACCGCACAACCTCCATCAGCATCAGATCAGCCTCTCATCAGATCCCCCAGCCTCCATCAGACTCCGATCAGACCCCATCAGACTCAGATTAGACCCCAATCAGTCTCAGATAAGACACCCATCAGCATCAGATCAGACCCCATTAGACTCAGATGAGACCCCTTCAGCCATAGATCAGACCCCATCAGCCTCAGATCGGCCTCATAGGCTTCAAGTCTGGGGTCCTGTTTCCTATGAGGGTAAATGATGGGGCCCAAGTTTACATATAAAAATATATAAACAATAAAAAAAATAAACATATTGGGTATCGCCGCATCTGAAAAACTATTAAAATATTTTTTTACATTTCCTGTGCAGTGAACACCATGGCAAGAAAAATGAAAAACACACTTATATTGTTTTTTCACATTTTCCCCCTTAAAAATTGAATAGGTACTAATAGAAACTACAGTTCATACTGCAAAAAACAAGCCCTCATACAGCTATGTAGACCGAAATATAAAAAATTTATATAGGCCGGCAAATGGAGATGCAATGACAGTGACAATAGTGGCCCCATGACAGGGTTGCTGCAGCAACGGCAGCATTGAGGCTGTGTTCACATCACTGTTTATTTTTCTGTTCTTCTGAGCTGTCAGAAGAACAGAAAAATAATAAAATAAAATAAACGGATCCTATATTTTGAGTATCCTTACTACACAAACAAGAAAGCATTCATCTGGCCATTTGCTCAAGGGATTTGGAGGGGCTTCTGCATCTCCACTGCATACTGCCATGGTCTGTCGACATCATCTGCGTCGTCTTTGTCATCGCCTTCCAGTTCCTCATGCTCCTCCTGCTCCTCTCCTGTCACTTAGGAAGATAAACCACCTACTTTATAAAAGTGTATAATAGTGTATAAAATTCCTGAGAGTTTATGTCCTCCTCCTCCTCTGCCAATCCATCCTCTTCAGGGCTTAGGTAGCAGTGAGATGTAGACACTGCGTCTTCTGTCCCCTCGCCAATCAGATTTCTCAGCAAAATGTTCTTCCAGTTATCAGTAACTATGGTTCCTATCTCCAATTGGCGAATAGACAGCCAGTGTTCGATTTCTTATTTGATGACCCAAGCAATTTCTCCCTGTTGTGGCTCCGTTCGGCCAGGCTAACAAGGTGCAGAACCGTGTGACAACGCCTAGCTTTGCATAGGTGATATGCTGGAGTACCACTATGAACTGTGCCCAGAGGAGAGGTTGAGGAAACAGTGGAAAATCAGGAGACATAGGAGGATATTGGCGCAGAGATCCCAGCATTACAACACGAAGACAGCATTGCCATCACCTGGCCAAGTTGATAGTGTACCATCCGCAACCACATTTACCCAGTGGGCTGTGAATGAGATATATTGTCCTTGACTATAGTTACAACTCCATACATCAGCTCTGGAGTGAATCCTACCAGAAACTGAGAGGCCCAAGGACTGGCCCACCTTCTGCTCAATGTATGTGTGCAGGGCTGGTACATCTTTTTTGAAAAAGGAATGTCGACTTGGGACTCTCCACCTTGGCTGGGCACAAGCCATCAGTTCTCTGAAATGTGTAGAGTCAACTACATGGAAAGGGAGTAGTACCAGCAACTTAGCCAGGTGCATATTCAGCTTCTGTGCAGTTGGATAAGTACACACATACTGTCTTTTTTTCTCTTTTTGCAATTGTGTTGGTCATAAATTGCTGTTGAAACAAGTGACGAGGAGTAGCAGTACCAGGAGCAATAGACGACATTAAAGTTGATTGGAAGGAACAACAGCTTAAGGCCCCATGCACACAGCCGTTGTTCACAGCCGTGTGCGGGCCGTAGAACCGCGGCCTGGATCCCTCCTGAGAGCAGGAGCGCACGGCGTCACTGGTTGCTATGACGCCGTGCGCTCCCTGCTGCCGACACAGTACAGTAATACACTGGTACGATCTATACCAGTGTATTACTGTACTGTGCCGGCAGCAGGGGGCGCACGGCGTCATAGCAACCAGTGACGCCGTGCGCTCCTGCTCTCAGGAGGGATCCAGGCCGCGGTTCCACGGCCCGCACATGGCTGTGAACAACGGCCGTGTGCATGGGTCCTAATTCTGCAGACGTTGATGAGATCTGACTGCTTGAGAGAGGGTGTGGGCCAGTGGGAGATACAGCGGTTGCTGCATCAAACTGTAAGACTAAATGAGTGGCACAATTTTCCCACGCCACTTTATGGTGACACTCCATGTGCTGATGCAGTGCTGTTATGCCAACATTAGCACCCTGGCCATACCTTACCTTCTGCCCACACATCCTGCTTACAGCCACGCTAACGTCCCCCAGTGACTTGGTGAAAAATTCTCACACTGCTGAGTATGACCTTTTCTCTCCACCACTGCATGATGCCTGCATGCCACTGCTTTTATGAACCTGTGCACTGGTAGTGTGTTTCTCACAAGTAGTCTCCAGAGTAGCCCTCCCATGTTTAAATCCATATCTCCTCACGGCATGCTTCCACCCTGCTGGCTCACAGGCACGCTGCCATCCTGCTGTCTCACGGGCATTCTGGCACCCTTGCCCCGTGATGATGCTCCTTCTTCACCATGCTCCCCCTTCCGATTAGCTACATCATCATCTACACATGCTTGGTCGTTAATTGTGTCACCCTCACCTGTCTCTTGTGCACATCCCTGACCTCTCGCAAAATATACTCCCACCCCACTATCATTTGTAGTTGCAAGCCTAAAGGAGTCCACAGCGGACCTCTCCTCCAAGTCTGAGCTGGCCTGTAACTGCAGACTTGCCTCACAAAGGTCATGCAGTAAAGCGCATAAGAGCTGGCAGCTATCATTGCTTGGCTAACAGAAGGAGCAGCAAAGGCAAGAGGCAGGTTCAGGAAAGGTGAGGGCATAGAAGCAGTTCCTGGACCATGACAACTAAGCATGTTGTCAGAGGAACCCACCGATTATTGGCTGTGTGTATGTGTTGTCACTTGAGATGATGTTAAACAGCTAGAATGTTGGTTGCTGGAAAACAGTGGCAGCTCTGGCCTGTTGCTGTGGCTGCTACAGCCCCATTTTTGCCACTGCCCATTATTTTGGAGGGCTCAGGCAATTGTCTGTTGGTCATAGTATACAGTAACTATATCACCAACATAACGGATTAACTCTGAATGTTGGTGCACTAAAACACGATGCAGATGGTGATATATTACACCTGCCTTTAATACTGAGGCACAGTAATTGTATCGCTACAATAACAGATTAACTCTGAATGTCAGTGCACTAGAACGTGATGCGCGCTGCAATATATTACACCTGCCTTTACTACTGAGGCATTATTTGTTCACTACAATATGCAAATATGTTCATGGCCAAGATTGGAAGAGACTTCCTGTCCTTTCCCCCCATCAAACCTTTTACCTATTACCGTTACATTGATGACATCATAATCATCTGGACTGGATCTGAACAACAACTAAAAACATTCCATGAATGCTTCAATCAGTTTCATCCCATCATCAATTTAACTCTCAACTACTCATTTACTGAAATACGTTTTTTGGACACCATCATCAAGTTACAGAACAATAAAATAGAAACAACTCTTGACCAGAAACCAACTGGCTGCACGCCATACCTCAGATGGGACAGTTTCCACCTCAAACACATAAAAAACTCATCTACAGTCAAGCTTTCAGATACAACCTCATATGTTCAAACTCTGCAGACAGAGATGATCACCTTGGAAACCTCAAAAATAAATGTTTGAATCAGGGATGCCATCCAATTACACTTAGAAATCAGAGAGCCAGAGCCACCAGATTACCAAGGAGTGAGCTCCTAAAATACAAAATAAAACATGAAATTCATCGGGTACCTCTAGTAGTCATCAACAACCCAAATCTGGAAATTCTATAAAGGGTTGCTCAGAGACTACATCCAACATTACAAAAAGATATTTGGGGACCCCCCACTTCTGTGCTACAGTCAGCCCCCTAAGCTCAAAAACATCATTGTCAGAAGCTCACTGTCCTCTCCAACAACAACAGGAGCATTCCCCTGCAAACAGACCAGATGTAAGACCTGTCCATACATAATGACCACTGACAAGATGAAGGTCCCCAATACAGATCAGGACTACAAAATTCCAGGTATGTTCACCTGCACCACATCAAATGTGGTCTATCTGATTGTATGTACCAAATTACCTACTGGAGGTCTCTATGTCGGTGAAACTGGGCCAAAAACTCAGAACAAGAATGAACTCTCATCGCCACACAATAAAAGTAGAAAGGAAAGATTTGCCTGAACCTAAACACTTTTGCAGGCATGACCACAACATCACAGACATGGCAATATATTATGCCTGCCTTTACTACTGGAGGCATACTAATTGTATCACTAAAATAATGGATTTACTCTGAATATCGGTGTACTAGAATATGATGCAAATGGCGATATACTTTCCTTGCAGTCTACCTGCACTTTCCCTTCACTCTCCCTTCACTTTCCCTCTCCACTATTCTTCTAGTAATAATTTTCAACAACATTGTCCCTAGTGCATGAGCACTTGCCATGTCTGTCACTATGCTCAGCTCATGGGATAATGTTGGAGACCGTGCGGAATGAGGGTTTTATAGGGCTGTGACATCACAGGGGATGGATACCTACGGAATTGGCTGGGTGCACGGCATTATGGGCGATCTTGCATTCCTGGGCTTCTTACTTTCACATTATAACACGTGTAGCCACCATTTTGGAAACAACTGATTCATTACCACAAAGCGCAAAGTAAATTGGTTTCATTGCAAATCGACGTTTTCCTAAATTTCTGACCAAATTTCGCTTTGAATGTTTCAATTCACTCAACACTACTTTTTAGTATTTAATAGTGGTTTGCTGCAAACCCCAATCATGATAGAGCCACTGCAAAATCTGCAGTTTGCCACTGTGCAATAATGGCTTAGCTCTCTGTTGCACCATTACTCCTGGTGTGAATAATCGCTTAGAGATTTAAGTAATATACAAATAACAAACAAACAGCGCCTAAGCAGTTCTATTTTTTTCCTAACTTCCACATCATCACTTCTAGAAGATAAACACTGCAGAATGTCATTTTTTCATTTAGCAGGTCACAATTGAGATGCTCATTGAGTTAATCAACCAGCTAATCTGAAAATACTTAATCATGCAAATTATCATTGTGCTCCAAAAATGTCACTACAATAACGCTGCAGAAATAGATGTCACTTATTTGGGAAACAAAGAACGAAGGTTCAGCCTTCTTACATGCAAGACTTTAAATACAACTCTGAGATAAACTATTTATTTTTATTAACACCTTTCTTATAAATTAGATCAGAATTAGTGTTGAGTATGAATATTCGAAAAGCAAATTTTTATCGCGAATATCGCCACGTCGAGAATTCGCAAATATTTAAAATATAGTGCTATATAGACGGTATATCGAATATTTGTCTTTTTTTCCATCTGAAGACATGATTCGTCCGTGCTTCTTGCTTGTCGGCCAATGAGTCATTCAGATGGAAAAAAATGACGAATATTCAAAAGAAATATAATAAATAGCACTATATTCAATATAGTGCTATATATTTGTTTTTACACTATTCATAATTGTTTTCCATCTGAAGTGTTCAGTGTTCAAATATACAAAAAAATACAAAAAAATTTTTTTTTGGGAAGGGGGGGGGGGGTATGCAAGTGTCTAATTTTACGCTGCCCTCATCACTTTTCCAAATGGGGGTATGGCCAAATGATGTCACAAAGAGCTATTGTAGATTTCTGTTTAGGCACACAGACTCCCAGAGAACACAGCTCATCATAAATGTTGTGCATCCTCCGCCAGTGCAGGCGATATAAAGACCGCTGCAGGAAGCGCCTATCTTGATAAATCTCCCCCATAGTTTTGCGTAATTTACTGCTTTAAACCCCTGCTCGCGCTGGATCTCGCTCAATAAATGTTCACACAGAGATAGATGTTAATCACAGGGTGATACGGCTCAGTGGGCTCATAGGAGTGAGCAGAGATTTAAGGCAATACAAAATTGTTTTCCTACAACTTTATAAATGAATTTGCTCACATCCTCCTGCTCTGTACTATGCTGCCTGCAGATACAGTAGTGCAGACTCTTCTATGTGACAGAATTGCTTTAAGAGGTCAGTCCTTTTTTTATTATCTAAGGAGTATTCTGCAAAAATCTGTAGGTTCCATTGGGGTGTGGGGGGGGAATTCTATGGTCTTCTATGATCAGCTAGGTGACTGCCATGGACCCCTTGAAGAGATGGTGCATCGGTGTGTAGCACTGCAGCCACCTAACGGAATGGGGTCGGAGTGAAACTCACAAGTTGCTACAACTATCGCCCCATAGTCACAAGGAATCTAGCAGTGTTGGATTTTTTTAGCGATTCTACAGTTGAGGTTGCAGCAACCTCATTTAGTTGTAGCCCCAGCCGTAAAAAGGAATTTGGAATTGTTCTAAGGGTCATGGGAACGGTACAGAAGAAAAAACAAACACCCCATCCTTCTGTCCTAGAGAGCAAACTTGAGGGGCTAATTTTAAAGGTGTTTTTTAGCCGTTAATATTGATGACCTATCCTCAGGATCAGTTATGAATATCTGATAGGCAGGGATTCGACAGAGGAGGCAGCATTCCATGTGAGTGCTGCCTCCTCTTCATTACACTGCACTTTGTCTCAGATGTGCAGTATAATACAAGTACTCACTCCAATCAAGTGAATGGAGGGAGTACTTGAAATTACACTGCGCTGCCGATCTACAGAAGACAAGGCGTAGTGTAAAGACCAAGAAGCGGTGCTCGCGTGGAGTGTCACCTCCTGGTCTCAGAGATGATCGGCAGAAGTGCCAGGTGCTTAATCCCCGCATAGCAAATGGATGACCTATCCTGAACGGCACCCAGTCAACAGGATCGTACTGTATATTACAAACAGCGTATCTGTCAAGTTAGTTCATGCGCACGCTATGTAAACACATTCAAATTCATCCAAAAAGCATATGTAGTCATCTGGCTGTGTTCAACTGGTTACACTACTCACCAAGATGAAACTCAGGATGAAATATTAGGTAAATTGACGAATAAATTCTTAATAAGACCTGTGGGGTGACATATTAGCATGAACACTCTTGACAGACTGAGAGGTTGAATATAAAGCAGTCAAAATACATCATTGTGAGCTCCTTGCTAACAGACGATATAGGTATAGCTTGAATCCATATAGCATTTACACACATCACTCCCAGCAAAATATTATTAATATTATTTATCAATATTCTAAATGAGCTTAATCTCATTTTCGTATTCATCCCTTGTTTTGACAAAAAAAAAAGACACATCAAACACTGCAGGAAAAATACAGCTTCCATATGTTCTCTAATATCCAAATAGATTTTACTTGTAGCTAAAGTCATTCAGGTAAGAGCCCATGTGTATGGTTGTGTTATTTTGATAGGTATGGAAGGGCCCAAGCTGTACCTCCATATGCCTCTAATTTTATATGGATGCACACAGGTGCTTAAAGGGGTTTTCCCATCTTAGACCATGGAGGCATATCGTTAGGATATGCCCCCATTGTCTGATAGGTGCGGGTCCCACCTCTGGGACCCGCACCTACAAGGAGAACAGAGTCGGGGAGAGTTGAGGCTGGAGGACTTCGGAGTCCGTCCACTACCAGGCGCAGCTCCCCGCCTCTACTATTGAAGTGAATTGGAGCCCACCACACATGCTCGGCCACCACTCCCATTCATTTCTATGGGTCCGACGGAAATAGCCGAGCCAGCTCGGCTATTTTCGGCAGCTCCTTGGAAATGAATGGAGGGCGGCTGCACATGCGCAGTGCGCCCTCCTTAAATTTCTCCGTTCTGTTCTCCTTGTAGGTGCGAGTCCCAGGGGTAGACCCCGCACCTATCAGACAATGGGGGCATATCCTAGCGATATGCCCCCAGTGTCTAAGATGGCATAACCCCTTTAACTGCTAAAGCTGTGTTCATTCCATGGGACTCAGAAACTGATGCCAAAGTGTACCAGTTTGCATTAGTCTGCATTTTATTCCCACTTTTTTTTCATTGAGGTCAGTGGCAGATGTTTTAAAATCTGATGGAAACTGATCTGAATGATCAGTTTTCTTATGCAACTTGGATCATTTACAGAGAAAAAGAAACATATTAAACCCCTCAACATTAATTTCCTTAATATCCTAATACATTAAAGGGGTTGTCCCTTGAAAAATATTCTACATTTTTCAAACCAGCAGCTGGATCTGAATTCTTTTGTAATAACATGTAATTAATCATTTAGTATAACCATTGAACAGTTTCTTCTATTCCTTATTTCTCTGTCCATCTCAGTAACTTTGGTGAGGTGGACGCACATACTCTGTTCCATCCATCTACTGTTAGGGGTTGTCTGGGCTTTTGCTATTGGATAAGTCATCAATATTAGATCAGCGGGGGGTCCGATACCCAGGACCCCCGCTGATTGGCTGCATGAGGAGACGGTGTGCGCTGTGAGCACGTGCCACCTCCCTTCTCTCTTCCAGTTCGCTGCTGCTGTCTATGGCAAAGACCAGTTGAAAGCAGAGGCAGCAGTGGCTGCATTGTATGATGTGTGGTTTACAACGGTATTATAAAACACAGTTCGTACACATGTATCATGGAGAATCTACTGTGCTAATCCGCAGAGACTGCTGCGCTGTTGTAATAAAATGCATGCCATGTAACATTGTGCCTTGCGTGTGCATAAGCCCATTAGAAGGGTGGAGGGCTGAACTTCTTGGAACAGAAAGAAGTCAAGTCAAGTTGCCACAGGCCAATATTTTCTCACACTGGGAATCACAGCCGCATTTAATAGAGGCTTTTGCAGTGTCAGTGATAATCTTGCCGATATACAGCTTATATATCTCAGGACCAGCAAAAGAACAGGGATCAGCTGATTAGCTAAAAGCGCCACTTTGCTATGAAAATGGACTGATTCCACTTTGATAAGCTCCCCAACAAATTGTTCATTTTGATGCAATGCCTTTCATGTGCTGCACTTATTTAAATGAGGAGTGATAAGTAATGCATGACAATCAGCTCGGAGAGAAGACATGCTTGCCGTCAGTTTAGTGTTCTGAAGGAGAAGGTTAATGCTGTTTCTGCAAGTCACACAGTGGGATCTTCTAACTGTACCTTGCACATTTCATGTAATGATCAAAGTCATTTACTCCCATAAATTATGTATTTGCCGGGAAAAAAAAACTCTAACTGTATCCAGATAGTCCCTATAACTAGATAATTAGGCCACCGGAGGCCCCTTTTGCACATCAGAACATTTTATAGTCTGGAGAGAATTCTTACTCTTCATACAAAACTTGTATGAATACTTTATCCTGCAAAAAATGGCCATTCTAATCCTCGAAGAATATGTTACTGCAAAACTAGGAGTGGATCCTCGAAGAAAAGTATAGACTTCTACTTTTCCTGTGGGTTATGCAGGATTTATCTTGTAAAACAATCCATAGCACGGAGAAATACTGCAAGGATTTTGAATTCCCTGCAGCTGCACTTTCCAAGCTTTAGGATGCAAATAGGGGGAGAATATATCAGTAATTCACTAATATGTTGTCATCTTTAGCTACACGAAAAGATGGACCGAAGGTCTACCGTTCCTCACAGGGTCTTCAATAATAAGATCCCCATCCAAAGGGTAACCACCAGCTACATTTTCTGATGGATTTGTTCTATGAGGGTGACTTCTCCCCAACACTGCCCAAGTTGCAAAAATATAAGTAGACATCCAAGTTATTGGGATTTGGACAATCCAACTGTGTGAGGAACAGCTGTAATGACAGAAGTAGAAAATGAGATGGCTTACTTAGCAAAATGGAGATGTGAACAAGACGAATGCCTGAAGCTCGGAATACGACAAACATGATTAAGCAAATGTATTAAATGTTGAAGACAGGGCTTTCATTTCAAGTGGATCTGCCAATTTCCGATTAGTGTACCTGTCAAAAAATGTTAATATTACCCATCTGGCGGGGAAACTTGAAGACCTAATAAAAAAAATTGTACAAGCAAGAAGCTAAATACTGTTGTTATCAATAATCTTTGAAAATATATGCATATACTTCACTTACTGTATATTTTTATAATTTTTTCTGTTATTAATATCATTATTTGTTGTTTCATAAACAAATTAAATAATAGTAAATACAAAAAAAATAATAAACAAAGGGGTTTTCTCACGAAAAATATTCTACATTTTTCAAACCAGCACATGGATCTAAATACTTTTCTAATTTAGTGTAATTAAAAATGTAGTTATTCAATTAACTGCATCTGTAAGGCGCCACCTACTGTTTGTTCTTTTCTTTATTTCTCTGACCACCTCACTTTGGTGGGAGCTGATGTTCAGTTCCATATGACAGTTACAGGGAGAGAGCTGCAGCAGAAAGGACACACTGCGCCCGCTGTGATAGAAAGTTAGCTGCAGCAGAAAAGCTGCCAGCTGGGAATTAATATTGTAGAACATTTGGAGCAATGAAGGGGGAGATTTCTGGATCCAGTTGAGGTACAGGGCTGGTTCCATCTTTGTTAGAAAGAGATTGGCATGTCCTATATGATGTCTGATTTTCATTTCTTTACATTAATCATGGGATAACCCCTTTAAGTGATAATTAGGAAATGACTGCATCTTATGTAGTACAAAACTGTACAACAGCTGTATCACAGCCCTGTACAACTTCTATAGGTGTTCCAGCGCCCACAGCAGTTTGTCTGGTCATGCTGTACTTGCCTCTGACTGTTTCCAAAAGGTTGCTCTGTTGTAATGTTGTAAATGCAGAGAGTCACAGTGGTGGTTTGACTTACAGTGTCATATCACAAAAGTGATGTGTTATTTTATGCCACTTACATAGAAACATAGAATGTGTCGGCAGATAAGAACCATTTGGCCCATCTAGTCTTACCTATATAAAGGGGTTGTCAAGGTTTAGAGCTGACCCTGCACATATCCCCTTCTTCCCCTCCTCAGCCCCTCTGACATGAGCATTGGAGCATTTCATGCTTTTTTACATTTTTACACTGCTAGGCAGAGGCTTCTGCCTAGCAGTGTTCCCAGTGACGTCACTAACACTGATGGACGGGCTTTAGTGCTGCCCTAGCCATTATACAGACTAGGGCAGTGCTAAAGCCCGCCCGTTAGTTCCGATGACGGCTCATTGCTAGGTGGAAGCCTCTCCCTAGCTTACCCATGGATAGCCCGCTACATTACCGGATTTCCAGAAAAAGCCTTTGCCCTGTACGATTTACCGCAGGGCAAGGGAAAGGATCGGGGCTGAGTGGGGGAAGAAGGGGATATGTCTGGGTTCAGCTCTGAACCCGGACAAACCCTTTAATAGAAAAACACTAATGTATGGAATACTGTACATTCATAAAGTAAAATCATCTTATACTTGAAGCACCAGTTTTGCTGACTGCTTTTATCAAAATCATGTTGTATTTTTTAAGGTTTATATGGTTTATACTGTATGCCATCTGTGTGGCTGGTAAAGCTTTTCTTTACTAATAAGACATATCTGCAGTCTCGGGGGATTTTCTTGAGAAGAGCATTTTGATATATTTAATATATAAAATGTTGATGTAATTGTTGGTAGCGGTATTATCTGAGGATTGTATATCAGTATATTCAAATTAATATTCACATGAATGGGAGCTGAGCTGCAGAACTTAACCTCAGCGCTGCCGCAGCACAAAACAGCTGATTGGGGGGTGCCAGGTATTGGACTTCCACCGATCTCATAATGATGACCTATCTGGAAGATAAGTCATCAATATCTGAAGCCCTGAAAACTCCTGTAACTTGCTAGAAAAAAAAGTAATAAAAAGGAGTTACATGTAATTCTCTCTGTTCTGTCTTCCTGATGAATTCCCCGAAATGTATCGATCTTTACAAAGAGTTATTGATGAGAAGAGGCCCCTTAGATATTTTCACCATCTCTACTTAATGCTGCAACAGACCTTGGTGGGCAGGGGGGAATGGCTTGCAAGTGTCTTGAGTTTATCATGCAGACCCCTCTGTGGTGGAGAGAGAACCATATACAGACGTGGACAAAATTGTTGGTACCCTTTGGTCAATGAAAGAAAAAGTCACAATGGTCACAGAAATAACTTTAATCTGACAAAAGTAATAATAAATTAAAATTCTATAAATGTTAACCAATGAAAGTCAGACATTGTTTTTCAACCATGCTTCAACAGAATTATGTAAAAAAATAAACTCATGAAACAGGCATGGACAAAAATGATGGTACCCCTAACTTAATATTTTGTTGCGCAACCTTTTGAGGCAATCACTGCAATCAAACGCTTCCTGTAACTGTCAATGAGACATCTGCACCTCTCAGCAGGTATTTTGGCCCACTCCTCATGAGCAAACTGCTCCAGTTGTGTCCGGTTTGAAGGGTGCCTTTTCCAGACTGCATGTTTCAGCTCCTTCCAAAGATGCTCAATAGGATTGAGGTCAGGGCTCATAGAAGGCCACTTTAGAATAGTCCAATTTTTTCCTCTTAGCCATTCTTGGGTGTTTTTAGCGGTGTGTTTTGGGTCATTGTCCTGTTGCAAGACCCATGACCTGCGACTGAGACCAAGCTTTCTGACACTGGCTAGTACATTTCTCTCTAGAATTCCTTGATAGTCTTGAGATTTCATTGTACCCTGCACAGATTCAAGACACCCTGTGCCAGACGCAGCAAAGCAGCCCCAGAACATAACAGAGCCTCCTCCATGTTTCACAGTAGGGACAGTGTTCTTTTCTTGATATGCTTCATTTTTTCGTCTGTGAACATACAGCTGATGTGCCTTGGCAAAAACTTCGATTTTTGTCTCATCTGTCCACAGGACATTCTCCCAGAAGCTTTGTGGCTTGTCAACATGTAGTTTGGCATATTCCAGTCTTGCTTTTTTATGATTCGTTTTCAACAATGGTGTCCTCCTTGGTCGTCTCCCATGTAGTCCACTTTGGCTCAAACAACGACGGATGGTGCGATCTGACACTGATGTTCCTTGAGCATGAAGTTCACCTTGAATCTCTTTAGAAGTCTTTCTAGGCTCTTTTGTTACCATTCGGATTATCCGTCTCTTAGATTTGTCATCAATTTTCCTCCTGCGGCCACGTCCAGGGAGGTTGGCTACAGTCCCATGGATCTTAAACTTATGAATAATATGTGCAACTGTACTCACAGGAACATCTAGTTGCTTGGAGATGGTCTTATAGCCTTTACCTTTAACATGCTTGTCTATAATTTTCTTTCTGATCTCTTGAGACAGCTCTTTCCTTTGCTTCCTCTGGTCCATGTCGAGTGTGGTACACACCATATCACCAAACAACACAGTGATTACCTGGAGCCATATATATAGGCCCAATGGCTGATTACAAGGTTGTAGACACCTGTGATGCTAATTAGTGGACACACCTTGAATTAACATGTCCCTTTGGTCACATTATGTTCTGTGTTTTCTAGGGGTACCATCATTTTTGTCCATGCCTGTTTCATGAGTTTATTTTTTTACATAATTCTGTTGAAGCATGGTTGAAAAACAATGTCTGACTTTCATTGGTTAACATTTATAGAATTTTAATTTATTATTACTTTTGTCAGATTAAAGTTATTTCTGTGACCATTGTGACTTTTTCTTTCATTGACCAAAGGGTACCAACAATTTTGTCCACGTCTGTATCTCATTTATACCTTTTATATCCTTTGTATAATACTAACTTCAGGTACCACGTAATATAACTTCAGATATCTTTTATATACACTGGATATATACTCTATATCAGTGTTTCCCAACCAGTGTGCCTCCAGCTGTTGCAAAACTACAACTCCCAGTATGCCTTGACAGCCTTTGGCTGTGCGAGCATGCTGGGAGTTGTAGTTTTGCAACAGCTGGAGGCACACTGGTTGGGAAACACTGCTCTATATTCTAACGACTTATTTCATGCATACTACTTGGAACATACTGTAGGTAGATCTGGTGCCCTACTTTATATTTTATATATAGTTTTCTATTCCTTCAACTACCAGCCATGCATTTCATATAATAATTATGCATTTTGCACCTTTTACCATTCTAGTACACTATATAGTGTTGTTCTTAGATCCTTGATTGCAAATGTCTACATTCTTATAACAGTCCTTATGGACATATGATTATCTTAAAGTCCAACAGCTCTGTGAGCAGTGTAACACAAGTGCGGCTGTGGCTTCCCTGGAGGCCGTATTTCCTTGTCCAGTCCTTGGTAAATTCTGCAACAGAGCCAAGGATGTTCATGGAAGAGCTTTCTGAGTGATCAGTTAATAGTGATTTTGCCTTTTTTTAGTTTTATGTATTTATCTCTACATTGTATTAGAAGATTCGAAGATCAGCTCTATACTGGGGCAGTGCTTTTTCTTTTTGGAATAATCATATATACAAACAGGTAGAAGAATACATTGCCTAATGTGAAAGTATTGTAACTGTAGTGTCAGTGTAATGATGTCAATGCCTTCACGCTATAGAATTATTTCCCAGTTATAGTGCATATTAGTGCTATAATTCTGCATAAATACAAACATATTTGGCTGATTTATTGCTTGAATTGTTTTTTACAGCAAGAGAAACTTGGTGACATCTGCTTCTCCCTCCGCTATGTACCCACGGCTGGCAAATTAACAGTTGTTATTCTTGAAGCAAAAAACCTAAAGAAGATGGATGTTGGTGGTTTATCAGGTAAGTGACAAATAGATACATATGTATAAATGTGCATACTTTCAGTTCCATAAGTGCACTGAATATTTATACTGGATTAGAACCACCAAATATAGCATTCCAAGGGGACTGCAATATGTGCGGAAATATATAACAAAACACCAAATCAAAAGTGCACATATGATATTACACAGAAATGTATTAGTAGAACAAATCGTACAACAATGATATCACAGAATGAAATAATTAGCAGCAATACATGAAGGTACTATGACAGTATTAGTTCACCCTGGTCACTCTAGGCCGCATTTTCACATCTACATAGGGTATGCTGTGCCAATAATTATTATACACACATCACTTAAAATCTTATAAAGTACACCTATGTACCCATCTAGCTGTAAATAATATCCCATAAGTAGCCATACCCGTAGCTACTGCAACCGTACAGAGAAAAATCCTGATAAGTTGGAATACTATCCCGTATACCTTGGTAAGGACAAAACAAACACCAATGAATGATGCAAAAAGTAGCATAAGAGAACAATACAGACCAGAGGCCAGGAGAGAACACCAACCCTAGAGGAAGCAAGGAAAAATGCGCGTCAGGGTTGGTGTTCTCTCCTGGCCTCTGGTCTGTATTGTTCTCTTATGCTACTTTTTGCATCATTCATTGGTGTTTGTTTTGTCCTTACCAAGGTATACGGGATAGTATTCCAACTTATCAGGTTAATTCTTGTGGGGATTTTTCTCTGTAAGGTTGCAGTAGCTATGGGTATGGCTACTTATGGGATTTGTGCAATATTATTTGTAGCTAGATGGGTACATAGGTGCACTTTATAAAATTTTAGTGATATGTGTATAATAATTATTGGCACAGCATACCCTATGTAGATATGACAATGCAGACTTGAATGACCAGGGTGAACTAATACTGTCATAGTACCTTCATGTATTGCTGCTAATTATTTTATACTGGGTTAGTCAAAAGTCATAGGCGACCCATTTATTTCAGGAACTAAAGGGGAAATGAAATATCTGAATACCCCAGCAAGTAATGGGTGAGGGGTCCTATCTTATAGGCTATGTCCAGTACATGGCCGCCATATTGAAACCCACCATATTGGATCAAGGGCAAATTGAATACAGCCAAGTGAAGGGGGTGATGTAGCATATAAAAGAAGACCAGAATTTTCTCAGAAATCAATTAGATTTGTAATATCTCTTATGGTTAAAATGTTATCAGCACAGAAAGATGCAACAATAATGATCCCTGTGATGCACAGCTATTTTGCGCATTTAATGTGTTGTCCCTGGTGCTGAAAACAGCTTTTGAATCACAAGAGATATTGCAAATCTGATTGTGGCAATTGATTTCTGAGAAAATTCTGGTCTTCTTTGATATGCTACATGACCCCCCTTCCCATTGGAAAAATTTGCCCTTGATTCAATATGGTGGCTTTTGAGATGGCAGCCATGTTCCAGACATAGCCTGAAAGATAGCCCCCCTCACCCATTACTTACTGGGACATTCAGATATATAATTTTCCCTTTTGTTTCTAAAATCAAATCGTGTCCAGCAACTTTTGACTCAAACTGTACTATTAATTACACTAAAGCTCCACCATGAAACTTCCTTCACAAATTTGTTAAGGAAGAACCTTATATTAAGAGCAAATTTAGAAATTCTCTATTAGAATGGTGTTATTTTTCAGAATCACTCAATTTTAGCTACCGGACCATTTCGAAAATAGCATTGAGGTTTCTTCAGTTGCTCAGCCAGTGCTTCAGCAGAACACAGGCTATTATTTATTGCATTCACCAGAGCAATGAGAAGTGATATAAGGAAATACAACCTCAAGGTTCACAGACAGCAATGCTGACCTGGTTTCATACGCAGCCCTTCAAATCCTGTTCACATCTTATTGCCTCCTCTGGATCCCACCATATTTAGATATATTGCTGAAGTTATTGCTTGTTGTTAAGGTTTAGATTATATAACATGCCTTTGTAGATCTTCATAAGGGTAGCTGCATAGCCTCAAAAGGAGTATAAAACAGTAGTGGAACATTGTATTTGAATATATCTAAGTAATATTATTGCATTATTGTGGTGGAATCGAAAGGAGAGAATAAGATGTGAAAAGCATATGAAGACTAAGGGTATGGCTGCAGTCTGCATGTGGATTTCAGTGCTTAAAGGGGTTGACCAATGTGTATGTAGGATGACAATGTGGCACTTACTAATATAGTCTTTCTTGGTATTCTGGGCCATTGTCTATATTTCATAAGCCATGCCCCCTTGTTTGCCAAGTCTTTTGTCCTGTCCATAAAATGGCTGCTGATGGCCCGTCAGGTGACCAGGCAAATTACTCAGTCTCTTCCATTCAAATGTACCTGCCATCTGCACTTCACTGTTGGGAGTTTAGTCCAGGTGGAGTGTGTTTGAATGACGGGGTCTGAGCGATGTATGATCACATGACTCTCCACTATCAGCGGCCATCTTATGGACAGGAACTCTATGAGGACAGCACAAAAGATTTGCCCAACAAGGGGCCATGACTTAAGAAGTATAGCAAATGGCACACAAAATCAACAAACGCTATATTAGAAAGTATCAAATACCTACACATTGGTAAACAGTAGCCAGAAAGTGGCCAGCCCTTTTAAATGCTGCTGATTTGCTGAAAATGTCACCCTTTGAATTGCAGATTTAAAGCCCATACAGTTCAAGTTATAATATTTGTGGATTTAATCTTGGAAACTTTCTGCTGTGTGTGGATGACATTCTTTGCTACTGCAGTAATTGCCAGGTCCTCTGCCTTTACACCATGTGTGGCTGACCCAGAGTACTTAAGTAAGCCTGGTAGATGGGCTTATATCAGGTCATTTATTAACTACTGTATATGTGGCACGGTTTTACAGTGAGGTCCTAAACAGGGTTGGGGAGTTCCCACCAGCACTGGCTGCAGGAACATTGTATACATTTTATATGTTCAACTGTGAGACTATGCATTGTTCTGTTCTGTATTGCTCCCAGAAAAGCATTTGCTAACATTTAGTGGATAGGTTATTCATTTTGTGCCTGTCCATCATTTATGGCCGCCTGTACTATGTTAATCTAGACCAGACTCCAGTCTATTTTTCACTGCAATGTAGGTAAAGCCATCAAAATATACCTATTCTCATTCTTATAACTTTTTCTATGGCTTTTTGATGGCATGCATTAAAAATGTCTAATTTTATATGTATGTATATATATATATATATATATATATATATATATATATACAAAATATCACAAGGATGTGATCTTTCAAAAGTATGTACAGACTTGCTAAAGAATATTAGTGCCAATTAGGGGTCAGGAACAATCAGTGTTAGGGCTCATGCACACGGCCGTGCCTTGGATCCGCAAAAAATGGATGCCGCCCACGTGCCTTCCGCAATTTGTGGAACGGATCAGGAGGCTCATTATAGAGATGCCTATTCTTGTCCGCAAAATGGACAAGAATAGGACATGTCTCGTAATTTTTGGGGGGTCACAGAACGGAGCAACGGATGCGGACAGCACACAGAGTGCTGTCCGCATCTTTTGCGGACCCATTGAAATGAATGGTTCCATATACGGAATCCAAATACGGTCCGTATACGGAACGCAAAATACTGTCGTGTGCATGAGCCCTTACACTGACTCATACTTAGTGTATGCCATATGACCCTTCATGCCTTTGCTGGCTCCTAGTAGTCAACTACTGTAAGTGAGGGCATACAGTTTGTGGCAAGCTATCTCCCAGTCTTCTGGGATAGCTAAATGTTATGACAGAAACGTACACTTTACTAAAAACTAAAACTTTGCTGAAATGCCCATCTTAAAACTAGACGGGTGAAATTCTGTGTTCTTGCACTGCTCTAGTTACCGCTATGGTTAAGCCCTGTAGACTTTCTTTTCACCTCTGGCAATGCTGTGCAAATATAACTCATAGGAAAATACTGGGCTGGAAAACTTAAAATAAGGATTGATCTTTAAAAATCACATAAAAAATTGAACTTGGCAACAGACATGTATTGATTTGTATTGTTACTGCAGATCAGTAGATATTCCCAAGACTAATACTGGTATAAGCAAGGTTGTGGTGCAGAAACTGAGATGTAATACAATCCAGACAAGGGGCATCAGCATGCTAGAGGCAGGAGTCATTAAGATTGAGAGGTGTTAGAAGGTTGTAGCAACCACTGATGGAGGCAGGATGGACATTCTTGCTTATCTACACTATGCGATCGAATAATCTCCAGCAGAGACTAGAAATGGCTTTTTGCTGTAATAGATCGATATATACATCCATTTAACCCAATACCTCCTAGTTGATATATCTATGTGCTGTAACCGAGTCTGATAATATAGGAATCTTGACATTTGATACATTTTGTGGCTTAGTAAAAATATTTTTTGTTATTATATGCAAATATTTCCATTGCCAATAAGAGAACCTTAGCGCAAAGTGTCATCCTTAAATGTCTTCTCATCCTTTCAGCAATCTCCTTTCACTTCATTGACACGGAATTGGTGTTTACTCCAATTCTTTCTCTCCGAAAGAAATGACAATAGGTTATGTGAATAGTAACTGCTAGCAGTATGACACTGCATTGTTCTTTATCTACTGCCAGATCATGATTACTTTCCGATTTTCTAGTTGACTGAATACCCAAAAGGAAGGTTTGTGTAGAGAGGTATAATTCCCAGGAGAAAACGGAAAACAGTAGACGGTATATTAGTATATATTACTGCATTTATGTAGCCATATGGAAATATAACCTTCAATATAGGAAACTGAGAAGCATATTCTGGTGACAAAATCTGAATTTTACCTTGCAGTCTATTAAAGATAAGATGCTGACATTAGCTGATCATTTTGTGCAGTTCACTTGAGTGTTGTTTTTTTCTTGCAAACTACTTCTGGAATAAGAACTGCAGAAATATGGTTTCCCATCTGCTGGTAAAATAATCTGTGCTTCAGGGAATACTTTTAAATCTTTAATATTAGCATGCAAATAAGCAAGCATATATTTTTGCTTTATTGGTCTATGTTAGGGAATGTATCCATAAAAACTATTTGTAATCAGTTACTGTTTATCCACTTTATATCCACCTTTAGTAAATCAGGCATGACATTCAAGAAGCAATTAGAACTCCAAATGTTGTGTTATGTTGTGTATATTAGATTTTTTTATATTTTGAAGGGAGGGGGGGTTTTTGTTCTAGTGGAAGGGGCATTATCTGTGTGAGATTAGCTGCAAGTGACATATAATGATGTTGCGTTGAATTTACATAAAAAATGGATTCAGCAAATAAAGGTATTTTTGCAAAATGAAACGTTATACAATTGTCTAATATATAGCACTTTGTGGTTCAGTTCTTCACAGTTTTTAGCATATCTATCACTGTGCAGGAGCCTTCATTCATTGATTCCAGAGGGTGAGGATCTGTGCTGGTCATGGCAACATAGATTTTGAAAACTATGAGGAATTGAACCACAAAGTATATTAGACAATTTTTAATTATACAATGATTAAGGGTCCATTCACACGTCCGCATGAATGGGTCCGCATCTGTTCTGCAATATTGCGGAATGGGTGCGGACCCATTCATTTCAATGGGGCAGGTGTCTATGTTTTGCAGATCCGCAATTTGCGGACTGCAAAACATTTGCAGACGTGTGAAGGGACCCTAAATGTTATTTTCTTAACCACTTCCAGACCAGGCCATTTACCCCCTTACTGACCAGGCCTAATTTTGCAAATCTGACATGTATCAGTTTATGTAGTAATAGCTTTGGAACACATTTATTTATCCAAACCATTCTGATATTGTTTTCTCATGACACATTGAACTTTATGATAGTAATAAATTAGAGTAAATATATTTCACCTTTATTTATGAAAAAATCCCAAATTTACAAAAAAATTGTAAAATTTTAAATTTTCAAAATTTCAATTTCTCTGCTTCTAAAAGAAAAAGTGATACCTGATAAATATTTATTACTTAACATTCCCCATATGTCTTTTTTATGCTGGCATCATTTTCTAAATGTCATTTTATTTTTTTAGGACGTTAGAAGGCTTAGAATTTTAGAAACAATTCTTAAAATGTTTAAGAAAATTTTCAAAACCCACTTTTTAAGCACCAGTTCAGGTCTGAAGTCACTTTGTGGGGTTTACATAGTGGAAACACCCCATAAATGATCCCATTATAGAAACTACACCCCTCAAGTTACTCAAAACTGATTTTACAAACTTTGTTGACCCTTCAAGTGTTCCACAAGAATTAAAGGAAAATGGAGATCAAATTTCTAAATTCTACTTTTTTGGCAGATTTTCCATTTTATTCCATTTTTTTATTTAACACATTGAGGGTAAACAGCCAAACAAAACTCAATATTTATTACCCTGATTCTGTGGTTTAGAGAAGCACCCCACATGTGGTCATAAACTGATGTGAGGGCACAAGGCAGGGTGCAGAAGAAAAGGAAGGCAGATTTTGCTGAACTGGTTTTTAGATGCCATGTCCCATTTGAAGCCCCCCTGATGCACCCGTACAGTAGAAACTCCCAAAAAAATACTCCATTTTGGAAACCAGGGGATAAGGTGCCAGTTTAAGTGGTACTATTTTGAGGTACATATGATTGTTAATTGTTCTCTATTACGTTTTTTGTAAGGCAAGGTAACCAAAAAATCTGATCTGGTAGATTATGTGCTATTTTTTTAGAGCAGGTTGACGCAGACACAATGATATCAAATATGTCTACTTTCTTTGTTTCAGTGTTACATAATAAAACATTTTTGAAAAAAATTATGTTATTTGTGTCTCTATTTTCTGAACGTCATTTTTTTTTTATTTTTCTGCCGATCGTCTTGTGCTGGGGGTCGTTTTTTGCAGGAAGAGTTTGCTTTTTTTGGTACCATTTTTGGGTACATATGATTTTTTGATCATTCATTATTACACTTTATGGGGCAAGGTGACCCAAAAATTGTTTGTTTTAGGACAGTTTTTATTTAATTACTTTACAGCATTCACCTGAGGAGTCAGGTCACATGATATTTTTATAGAGCAGATCGCTACAAATGTGGCAATACCTAATATGTATACTTTTTATTACTTATTTAAGTTTTATACAATAATAGCATTTTTTTAACCAAAAAAATGATGTTTTAGTGTCTCCCTTGTCTGAGAGGCATCGTTTTTTTTTATTTTTTGACCGATTGTCTTAGGTAGGGTCTCATTTTTTGTGGCATGAGGTGACAGTTTGAGTGGTCCTATTTTGGTGCGCATATGCCTTTTTGATTGTTTGGTGTTGCAATTTTTGTGATGTAAGGTGACAAAAAATAGCTTTTTTTGTTACTGTTTTTATTTTTTACGGTGTTTACCTGAGGGGTTAGGTAATGTGATATTTTTGAAGAGCTGGTTGTGGCATGCGGCAATACCTAATTTGTATACTTTTTTTATTTATTTAACCTTAACACAATAATAGCATTTTTTAAACAAAAAAAATGTTTTAATGTATCCATGTTCTGAGAGCTATATTTTTTTAATTTTTATTAGCGATTTTCTTATGTAGGGGCTAATTTTTTGCAGGAAGAAGTGACTGTTTTATTGGTAACATTTTGTCGGACATATGCCTTTTTCATCACTTGGTGTTGAACTTTTTTTTTTTACAGTTATTATTTAATTTTTTTATGGTGTTTATCGTATGGGGTGGATCATGTGATTTATTTATAGAGCTGGCCATCAAAGATGCGGCAATACAAAATATGTCTATTTTATTTCTATTTTGATTTTTTTTTTAAATGACTTAATTGGGGGTATTTTTTTTACATGTGAAACCTTTTTTTTTCTAAAACACTTGATTTTTTTATTTTACACTATTCCATCCCCCATAAGGTCATACAAGACCTCTGCAGGACATTTAACTTTTTGTTTTACTATTAATTTCTCCTATAACTGGGGCTGACATTGTAGCCCCAGTAACAGGGAAAATACAGCCCCCAGAGAGGCTGTACAGCATAATACTGCACTGTACAGCCTCAGTGCAGGGCTGATCAAAGTCTGTGGAAGACCCGACAGCTCCTGCACTCTCCCGGCCCCGGCGGTCACATGACCACCGGGCCAGGGCATGATCTGTATACGTAGTGCTCGTTGATCGTGCAGCTGCAGAGCGGGGGGGGGGGCCACTATCAGTGACAGCAGGGTACCCCAGAGAGAAGGCAGGGACAGTTCCCAGCCTTTTCTCTGGGGTACCCTGCTGCAGCTGCCAGCTCTGAATGGACATTCTAAAACATCCATTCAGAGATGAACAACCACCCATAGGATGTTTATAGTCTATGGGCGTTCATAAAGTAGTTAAAGCTGAAAAACGTTATTAAAGACCTAAGATGGCTCTGAATTTACAGTCCTGTTAACCAGATCAGATGGTAGCTACAAAGAGTGTCTCTGGTTCTAGACGACCTAGCACCTCCATGCATTCCGTGATCGCATTTAAATGAGAACTGTTACTGTAATATTGAACAATCTATATGCTTCCCAATAGATGATGGCACTGCTTACCTGTGTGTCCAGAGATTCTCCCAGTCTCGCAACAATTTCCATATGTAGAGAACAAACACAAAGGGGTTTGCCAGGCTCCGGATATTGATGACCTCTCCTCAGGATTAATATTCAATTGGCAATGGTCCAACACTGTCACCGATTAGCTGTTGCCTGCAGCCTTCTGGAATTTGAACTAGCTCTTGAATAAAACAGGAAGCACAGCACTGTTCAAAGTGCAGTGGCCATGTTGGGTTACTGCAGCTTAGCTCCCATTGAAGAGAATAGACGCTGAGCTTGAGTTACTACACATTGAACAGAGCTGTGGTTCCCGTTTCATTCAAATAGCTTGTTCCAAACTTCAGAGGCTGCAGGGAACAGCTGATCAGTGGTGGTCATCAATATCCAAATTCTGGAAAACCCCTGCAAATGCAAAATCTGCCTTAATATAAATATATTTCAATATAAAAATCCATCTTAGTGACTTCAAATGTCCAAAATTACAGCTGTGTCTGTAATACAGCCTTAAAAGTCCATACTTAGTTTATGATGCAGGTGAAAGACTAGGGTGTCCACACGCGTGGCAGTGTTTCAGGGACCATATCCCCTTTCTCAAGCTTCTGAAAGGCAACCACCGTTTTAAAATAGTTTTTAATTTTCCCAGTTTACAAAGGTTTAAAGGCTGGTGTTGTATCATTTAGAAGTTAGAAGAATACTAGGGATGAGCGAACCTGAACTGTATAGTTCGGGTTCGTACCGAATTTTGGGGTGTCCGTGACACGGACCCGAACCCGGACATTTTCGTAAAAGTCCGGGTTCGGGTTCGGTGTTCGTCGCCTTCTTGGCGCTTTTTGAAAGGCTGCAAAGCAGCCAATCAACAAGCGTCATACTACTTGCCCCAAGAGGCCGTCACAGCCATGCCTACTATTGGCATGGCTGTGATTGGCCAGAGCACCATGTGACCCAGCCTCTATTTAAGCTGGAGTCACGTAGCGCCGCACGTCACTCTGCTCTGATCAGCATAGGGAGAGGTTGCAGCCGCGACGTTAGGGCGAGATTAGGCAGTGATTAACTCCTCCAAAGGACTTCATTTAGAGATCGATCTGCAGCTGTGGATGATTGAACTGCTGCTATTGAATTGCTCACTGTTTTTAGGCTGCCCAGAGCGTTTTTCAGTCACTTTTTTCTGGGGTGATCGGCGGCCATTTTGTGTCTTGTGGTGTGCCAGCACAAGCTGCCACCAAGTGCATTTAACCCTCAATGGTGTGGTTGTTTTTTGGCTAAATCCTACATCAGGGTGAAGCTGTCACACCAAGTGCATTTAACCAGCAATAGTCTGGTTATTTTTTGGCCATATACTACATCAGGGGCAAGCTGAGCCTGTCACCAAGTGCATTTAACCCTCAATGGTGTGGTTGTTTTTTGGCTAAATCCTACATCAGGGTGAAGCTGTCACACCAAGTGCATTTAACCAGCAATAGTCTGTTTATTTTTTGGCCATATACTACATCAGGAGCAAGCTGTCACCAAGTGCATTTAACCCTCAATGGTGTGGTTGTTTTTTGGCTAAATCCTACATCAGGGTGAAGCTGTCACACCAAGTGCATTTAACCAGCAATAGTCTGTTTATTTTTTGGCCATATACTACATCAGGGGCAAGCTGCGCCTGTCACCAAGTGCATTTAACCCTCAGTAGTGTGGTTGGTCAAGCTGTCACACCAAGTGCATTTAACCATCAATAGTGTGGTTATTTATTGGCCATATCCCAGTCTAATTCTGTCAGTAAACGTATACCTGTCACCCAGCGTCTAAATACTAGGCCTCAAGTTTATATCCAGCTAAATCTGTCGTTACTGGTGTGGCTGGTCAAGTTATTTAGTGTCCGTCAAAGCACATTTTTTGTTCTGGGTTGAAATACAATTCCCAATTTAGCAATTTCCTAATTTTGTGGTTTCTGCTGTATCAGGCCTACTTTAAATTTATCCCTAAAAGGGTATATCAGATTCAAGGTGCACATAGGGTCATTCTGAATAACTTCACATACACGCTACTGTGCATTTCCAAGTCTAATTCTGTCAGTAAACCTATACCTGTCACCCAGCGCCTAAATACTAGGCCTCAAATTTATATCCAGCTAAATCTGTCGTTACTGCTGTACTGTTGTGGCTGGTCAAGTTATTTAGTGTCCGTCAAAGCTCAGTTTTTGTTCTGGGTTGAAATACAATTCCCAATTTAGCAATTTCCTAATTTAGTGGTTTCTGCTGTATCAGGCCTACTTTAAATTTATCCCTAAAAGGGTATATCAGATTCAAGGTGCACATAGGGTCATACTGAATAACTTCACACACACGCTACTGTGCATTTCCAAGTCTAATTCTGTCAGTAAACCTATACCTGTCACCCAGCGCCTAAATACTAGGCCTCAAATTTATATCCAGCTAAATCTGTCGTTACTGCTGTACTGTTGTGGCTGGTCAAGTTATTTAGTGTCCGTCAAAGCACAGTTTTTGTTCTGGGTTGAAATACAATTCCCAATTTAGCAATTTCCTAATTTAGTGGTTTCTGCTGTATCAGGCCTACTTTAAATTTATCCCTAAAAGGGTATATCAGATTCAAGGTGCACATAGGGTCATTCTGAATAACTTCACACACACGCTACTGTGCATTTCCAAGTCTAATTCTGTCAGTAAACCTATACCTGTCACCCATTTATATTCAGCTAAATCTGTGGTTACTGCTGTGCCTGTATTAGTGTAATACGGTACCTAAATAGATAGCCAGATAGTGTTAGGTGTCTGTAAAAAAAGGCCTGAATTTGAATTCAATACATTGGGCCAAATAATATTTTTGTTGTTGTGGTGAACGATAACAATGAGGAAAACATCTAGTAAAGGACGCGGACATGGTCGTGGTGGTGTTAGTGGACCCTCTGGTGCTGGGAGAGGACGTGGCCGTTCTGCCACAGCCACACGTCCTAGTGTACCAACTACCTCAGGTCCCAGTAGCCGCCATAATTTACTGCGATATTTGGTGGGGCCCAATGCCGTTCTAAGGATGGTAAGGCCTGAGCAGGTACAGGCATTAGTCAATTGGGTGGTCGACAGTGGATCCAGCACGTTCACATTATCTCCCACCCAGTCTTCTGCAGAAAGCGCACAGATGGCGCCTGAAAACCAAGCCCATCAGTCTGTCACATCACCCCCATGCATACCAGGGAAACTGTCTGGGCCTCAAGTTATGCAGCAGTCTCTTATGCTGTTTGAAGACTCCGCTGGCAGGGTTTCCCAAGGGCATCCACCCAGCCCTTCCCCAGCGGTGGAAGACATAGAATGCACTGACGCACAACCACTTATGTTTCCTGATGATGAGGACATGGGAATACCACCTCAACACAGGTGCCAACTGCTGCGTCTTTCTGCAGTGTGCAGACTGAACAGGAGGTCAGGGATCAAAACTGGGTGGAAGACGATGCAGGGGACGATGAGGTCCTAGACCCCACATGGAATGAAGGTCGTGCCACTGACTTTCACAGTTCGGAGGAAGAGGCAGTGGTGAGACCGAGCCAACAGCGTAGCAAAAGAGGGAGCAGTGGGCAAAAGCAGAACACCCGCCGCCAAGAGACTCCGCCTGCTACTGACCGCCGCCATCTGGGACCGAGCACCCCAAAGGCAGTTTCAAGGAGTTCCCTGGCATGGCACTTCTTCAAACAATGTGCTGACGACAAGACCCGAGTGGTTTGCACGCTATGCCATCAGAGCCTGAAGCGAGGCATTAACGTTCTGAACCTTAGCACAACCTGCATGACCAGGCACCTGCATGCAAAGCATGAACTGCAGTGGAGTAAACACCTTAAAAACAAGGAACTCACTCAGGCTCCCCCTGCTACCTCTTCTGCTGCTGCCGCCTCGGCCTCTTCTGCTGCTGCCGCCTCGGCCTCTTCCTCCGCCTCTGGAGGAACGTTGGCACCTGCCGCCCAGCAAACAGGGGATGTACCACCAACACCACCACCACCTCCGTCACCAAGCATCTCAACCATGTCAAACGGCAGCGTTCAGCTCTCCATCTCGCAAACATTTGAGAGAAAGCGTAAATTCCCACCTAGCCACCCTCGATCCCTGGCCCTGAATGCCAGCATTTCTAAACTACTGGCCTATGAAATGCTGTCATTTAGGCTGGTGGACACAGACAGCTTCAAACAGCTCATGTCGCTTGCTGTCCCACAGTATGTTGTTCCCAGCCGCCACTACTTCTCCAAGAGAGCCGTGCCTTCCCTGCACAACCAAGTATCCGATAAAATCAAGTGTGCACTGCGCAACGCCATCTGTGGCAAGGTCCACCTAACCACAGATACGTGGACCAGTAAGCACGGCCAGGGACGCTATATCTCCCTAACTGCACACTGGGTAAATGTAGTGGCAGCTGGGCCCCAGGCGGAGAGCTGTTTGGCGCACGTCCTTCCGCCGCCAAGGATCACAGAGCAACATTCTTTGCCTCCTGTTGCCACCTCCTCCTACTCGGCTTCCTCCTCCTCTTCTTCCACCTGCTCATCCAGTCAGCCACACACCTTCACCACCAACTTCAGCACAGCCCGGGGTAAACGTCAGCAGGCCATTCTGAAACTCATATGTTTGGGGGACAGGCCCCACACCGCACAGGTATAGAACAACAGACCGACGAGTGGTTGCTGCCGGTGAGCCTCAAGCCCGGCCTGGTGGTGTGCGATAATGGGCGAAATCTCGTTGCAGCTCTGGGACTAGCCAGTTTGACGCACATCCCTTGCTTGGCGCATGTGCTGAATTTGGTGGTGCAGAAGTTCATTCACAACTACTCCGACATGTCAGAGCTGCTGCATAAAGTGCGGGCTGTTTGTTCGCGCTTCCGGCGTTCACATCCTGCTGCTGCTCGCCTGTCTGCGCTACAGCGTAACTTTGGCCTTCCCGCTCACCGCCTCATATGCGACGTGCCCACCAGGTGGAACTCCACCTTGCACATGCTGGACAGACTGTGCGAGCAGCAGCAGGCCATAGTGGAGTTTCAGCTGCAGCACGCACCGGTCAGTCGCACTACGGAACAGCACCACTTCACCACCAATGACTGGGCCTCCATGCGAGACCTGTGTGCCCTGTTGCGCTGTTTTGAGTACTCCACCAACATGGCCAGTGGCGATGACGCCGTTATCAGCGTTACAATACCACTTCTATGTCTCCTTGAGAAAACACTTAGGGCGATGATGGAAGAGGAGGTGACCCAGGAGGAGGAGGAGGAAGAGGGGTCATTTTTAGCACTTTCAGGCCAGTCTCTTCAAAGTGACTCAGAGGGAGGTTTTTTGCAACAGCAGAGGCCAGGTACAAATGTGGCCAGCCAGGGCCCACTACTGGAGGACAAGGATGACGAGGATGAGGAGGAGGTGGAGGAGGATGAGGATGAAGCATGGTCACAGCGGGGTGGCACCCAACGCAGCTCGGGCCCATCACTGGTGCGTGGCTGGGGGGAAAGGCAGGACGATGACGATACGCCTCCCACAGAGGACAGCTTGTCCTTACCCCTGGGCAGCCTGGCACACATGAGCGCCTACATGCTGCAGTGCCTGCGCAACGACAGCAGAGTTGCCCACATTTTAACGTGTGCGGACTACTGGGTTGCCACCCTGCTGGATCCACGGTACAAAGACAATGTGCCCACCTTACTTCCTGCACTGGAGCGTGATAGGAAGATGCGCGAGTACAAGCGCACATTGGTATACGCGCTACTGAGAGCATTCCCAAATGTCACAGGGGAACAAGTGGAAGCCCAAGGCCAAGGCAGAGGAGGAGCAAGAGGTCGCCAAGGCAGCTGTGTCACGGCCAGCTCCTCTGAGGGCAGGGTTAGCATGGCAGAGATGTTGAAAAGTTTGGCAACACGCCACAGCTAACTGCACCACCACCTGTACGCAACGTGTTAGCAGGAGGCAACATTTCACTAACATGGTGGAACAGTACGTGTGCACACCCCTCCACGTACTGACTGATGGTTCGGCCCCATTCAACTTCTGGGTCTCTAAATTGTCCACGTGGCCAGAGCTAGCCTTTTATGCCTTGGAGGTGCTGGCCTGCCCGGCGGCCAGCGTTTTGTCTGAACGTGTATTCAGCACGGCAGGGGGCGTCATAACAGACAAACGCAGCCGCCTGTCTACAGCCAATGTGGACAAGCTGACATTCATAAAAATGAACCAGGCATGGATTCCACAGGACCTGTCCATCCCTTGTGCAGATTAGACATTAACTACCTCCCCTTAAACATATATTATTGTACTCCAGGCCACTTCCTCATTCAATCCTATTTTTATTTTCATTTTACCATTATATTGCGAGGCTACCCAAAGTTGAATGAACCTCTCCTCTGTCTGGGTGCCGGGGCCTAAATATATGCCAATGGACTGTTCCAATGTTGGGTGACGTGAAGCCTGATTCTCTGCTATGACATGCAGACTGATTCTCTGCTGACATGAAGCCAGATTCTCTGTTACGGGACCTCTCTCCTCTGCCTGGGTGCTGGGCCTAAATATATGACAATTGACTGTTGCAGTGGTGGCTGACGTGAAGCCTGATTGTCTGCTATGACATGCAGACTGATTCTCTGCTGACATGAAGCCAGATTCTCTGTTATGGGACCTCTCTCCTCTGCCTGGGTGCTGGGCCTAAATATATGACAATGGACTGTTGCAGTGGTGGCTGACGTGAAGCCTGATTCTCTGCTATGACATGCTGACTGATTCTCTGCTGACATGAAGCCAGATCCTCTGTTACGGGACCTCTCTCCTCTGCCTGGGTGCTGGGCCTAAATATTTGACAATGGACTGTTGCAGTGGTGGCTGACGTGAAGCCTAATTCTCTGCTATGACATGCAGACTAATTCTCTGCTGACATGAAGACAGATTCTCTGTTACGGGACCTCTCTCCTCTGCCTGTGTGCTGGGCCTAAATATATGACAATGGACTGTTGCAGTGGTGGCTGACGTGAAGCCTTATTCTCTGCTATGACATGCAGACTGATTCTCTGCTGACATGAAGCCAGATTCTCTGTTACGGGACCTCTCTCCTCTGCCTGGGTGCTGGGCCTAAATATATGACAATGGACTGTTACAGTGGTGGCTGACGTGAAGCCTGATTCTCTGCTATGACATGCAGACTGATTCTCTGCTGACATGAAGCCAGATTCTCTGTTACGGGACCTCTCTCCTCTGCCTGGGTGCTGGGCCTAAATATATGACAATGGACTGTTGCAGTGGTGGCTGACGTGAAGCCTGATTCTCTGCTATGACATGCAGACTGATTCTCTGCTGACATGAAGACAGATTCTCTGTTACGGGACCTCTCTCCTCTGCCTGGGTGCCTGGGCCTAAATATATGCCAATGGACTGTTCCAATGTTGGATGACGTGAAGCCTGATTCTCTGCTATGACATGCAGACTGATTCTCTGCTGACATGAAGCCAGATTCTCTGTTACGGGACCTCTCTCCTCTGCCTGGGTGCTGGGCCTAAATATATGACAATGGACTGTTGCAGTGGTGGCTGACGTGAAGCCTGATTCTCTGCTATGACATGCAGACTAATTCTCTGCTGACATGAAGACAGATTCTCTGTTACGGGACCTCTCTCCTCTGCCTGGGTGCTGGGCCTAAATATATGACAATGGACTGTTGCAGTGGTGGCTGACGTGAAGCCTGATTCTCTGCTATGACATGCAGACTAATTCTCTGCTGACATGAAGACAGATTCTCTGTTACAGGACCTCTCTCCTCTGCCTGTGTGCTGGGCCTAAATATATGACAATGGACTGTTGCAGTGGTGGCTGACGTGAAGCCTAATTCTCTGCTATGACATGCAGACTGATTCTCTGCTGACATGAAGCCAGATTCTCTGTTACGGGACCTCTCTCCTCTGCCTGGGTGCTGGGCCTAAATATATGACAATGGACTGTTGCACTGGTGGCTGACGTGAAGCCTGATTCTCTGCTATGACATGCAGACTAATTCTCTGCTGACATGAAGCCAGATTCTCTGTTACGGGACCTCTCTCCTCTGCCTGGGTGCTGGGCCTAAATATATGACAATGGACTGTTACAGTGGTGGCTGACGTGAAGCCTGATTCTCTGCTATGACATGCAGACTGATTCTCTGCTGACATGAAGCCAGATTCTCTGTTATGGGACCTCTCTCCTCTGCCTGGGTGCCTGGGCCTAAATATATGCCAATGGACTGTTCCAATGTTGGGTGACGTGAAGCCTGATTCTCTGCTATGACATGCAGACTGATTCTCTGCTGACATGAAGACAGATTCTCTGTTACGGGAACTCTCTCCTCTGCCTGGGTGCCTGGGCCTAAATATATGCCAATGGACTGTTCCAATGTTGGGTGACGTGAAGCCTGATTCTCTGCTATGACATGCAGACTGATTCTCTGCTGACATGAAGCCAGATTCTCTGTTACGGGACCTCTCTCCTCTGCCGGGGTGCTGGGCCTAAATATATGACAATGGACTGTTACAGTGGTGGCTGACGTGAAGCCTGATTCTCTGCTATGACATGCAGACTGATTCTCTGCTGACATGAAGCCAGATTCTCTGTTACGGGACCTCTCTCCTCTGCCTGTGTGCCTGGGCCTAAATATATGCCAATGGACTGTTCCAATGTTGGGTGACGTGAAGCCTGATTCTCTGCTATGACATGCAGACTGATTCTCTGCTGACATGAAGCCAGATTCTCTGTTACGGGACCTCTCTCCTCTGCCTGGGTGCTGGGCCTAAATATATGACAATGGACTGTTGCAGTGGTGGCTGACGTGAAGCCTGATTCTCTGCTATGACATGCAGACTGATTCTCTGCTGACATGAAGACAGATTCTCTGTTACGGGACCTCTCTCCTCTGCCTGTGTGCTGGGCCTAAATATATGACAATGGACTGTTGCAGTGGCGGCTGACGTGAAGCCTGATTCTCTGCTATGACATGCAGACTGATTCTCTGCTGACATGAAGCCAGATTCTCTGTTACGTGACCTCTCTCCTCTGCCTGGGTGCTGGGCCTAAATATATGACAATGGACTGTTGCAGTGGTGGCTGACGTGAAGCCTGATTCTCTGCTATGACATGCAGACTAATTCTCTGCTGACATGAAGCCAGATTCTCTGTTATGGGACCTCTCTCCTCTGCCTGGGTGCCGGGGCCTAAATATCTGAGAATGGACTGTTCCAGTGGTGGGTGACGTGAAGCCAGATTCTCTGCTATGGGACCTCTTTCCAATTGATATTGGTTAATTTTTATTTATTTTATTTTTATTTTTATTCATTTCCCTATCCACCTTTGTTTGCAGGGGATTTACCTACATGTTGCTGCCTTTTGCAGCCCTCTAGCCTTTTCCTGGGCTGTTTTACAGCCTTTTTAGTGCCGAAAAGTTCGGGTCCCCATTGACTTCAATGGGGTTCGGGTTCGGGACGAAGTTCGGATCGGGTTCGGATTCCGAACCCGAACATTTCCGGGAAGTTCGGCCGAACTTCTCGAACCCGAACATCCACGTGTCCGCTCAACTCTAAAGAATACACATTTCATATCTACATCTATACGCAGCCATTGTATTTGATACTGAATATTTTATCTCTGAATTTTATTTAGAAATGGCAATGGATCCGTGTAGCGTTGTGTAAGTACTCCTGTGCCGTCTGAGAGCTCACATGTAATAAGATAAGTCTGCAGTTTTTCATAAAAGAAACACTCCACGTTCAGCTAATTCTGTCTTAGATATTTATATTGCAGAATCTAAGAGGTCTCTTGGTGTGATTCTGGCATCCTGGTGAGAAAAGCATAAAGAAACTGTTTGGCCTGTATCGCACAAATTATCAGAGTTTTTAGAAAGTGTTTCAGCAGAATATTAGCTTTTGTAGAGAAAAAACGACATTGACAGAAGGCATGTATGCTTGTTAGTTACATAGGAGTGTGCTTGCTCTTGGGCTTTTGGATTTTCATGCTAACGTTCATCTGTTTGTTTCATTATTTACAGTCCCTGCTTATTCAAACGCTAAGATTTTAGGTAAAGAAATAACATTCTGACCCCACTGTGCTGTACCTGAGCTTCATGGTACTTATGTCTTTCCCGAGTCCTGTCTGAGAATCCCGTGGAGCTCATTTCTGCTCTGGCTTCTCTCCATTTCTGAATTATCCCTTGCAAGAGACATTTTGTCTGAGGGAACAGATTGCTGGTTCAGCGTAAGATCTAAAACTGTCTTAAATTGCCATGAAATCTACTTTAAATATAAAGCACCCCTGGGAAATATACATTTTTGTTTCATAGCAGGCTTAGCTGACATGAGCCATGGAAATATGACTATGTTTTATGCAAATCGATGCCTTTGTACAAGCTAATATTTATCTCCAGTATAGTACTTAGTAACTATGCAAAGTAAATAGGATGTCAGGGAGATTGCAGACCAGATGGTTGCCATTCTGTCACAGGGCATCTAAGATCTAATGGGCTGCACCTCTGATCTTGATGTAGTTGACAAACAGCTTCTCATTCTCTAAAGTCCAGGTGATATTTAGTTTTTGATTTATTTTTACTAATCCTCCTTTGTAAATAAACACACAATGGCTTTTTTTTTTTAGCTTACCTGGAATCAATTTGCTGTAATTTAATTCCAACTCTTGCTGTTTAACTTAGGATTTATGAGCTGCCAATACTATGCACGCAGTCATTTACATTCCGATAGAATATTCATGATCGTGCCACATACAAGAGCGTTGTCAAGCTAAGGGCAGCAAGAAATAAAGTGCTAAAAAGCATACGATTTCTTTGTTTTATCAAAGTAATCAGATGTATTTTTGTGTTCAGAAGCTAGCTAGGTCCAAGACACTATCAGAAAGTCATAAACCTCAAAGTAAAAGATAAACCTTTATGTTAAAAGGTGCTAGAAATAGCAGACAAAGACATGACACAAAAAGTGCATTGTGTGAATCAGAAATAATACTTTTATATTCACTCACTGTAAATATATAGGTTAGAAAAAGCAGAAATTCACAGTTTTGTAAATGGTGGATGCCGTGTTATCTATACACAAGGATGCTATCTGTCATTCTAATTCTGCCTATAATGATAAGTAGTGTTAGGCGCGAATATTCGAATAGCGAATATTAATCGTGACTATCGGCACTTCAAAAATTCGCGAATATTTAGAATATAGTGCTATATATTCGTAATTTTGAATATTCTAGAAGTTTTTCCATCAGTAACCTCCCTTCTTGCTTGTTGGCCAATGAGAAGGCTGCAATGTCTTTGTCCGAGCTTAGCAACATCCCTAGCAACCAATAAGAAAGTTGCCTACCCCTCACTATATAAGAACCTCCCCAGCAGCCCTTGTATGCAGTGTTTTGCAGATCTGAGAGAGACAGCAGTGTTATTGCTGTGCTCTGTGCTTTCCTGTGTCATTACATTAGATAGTTAGCTAGTTAGTTAGTTAGCTTATATATATATATAATACCGATAGTGGGAGATAGTCAGTGTAGGTTATATAGTGATATAGTTCTGCTGTCCATACATGTATGCTACATACATACATCACAAATATATTGGAGCACTCTATCTGCATATAAAGCTTTTGTAATGTTCTGCCATGCCAACCATTTTCTCCAGTTTCAGGAAACTTCTCTAGCAGCTTGAAAAATGTAGCTATATTGACCCACGCCTGTATTTCGCATGCATTACGCGAATATTACATTGCCGATTTTTCGCGATCAAGAAAATAATCTCGAAATATATGATGAATATTCTATCAAATATTCATGAAACACCGCAAATTTGAATATTGCCCCTTCCGCTCATCACTAATGATAAGCAGATTAGGCTACTTTCACACTACCGTTCGGGGCTCCGCTTGTGAGTTCCGTTTGAAGGCTCTCACAAGCGGCCCCGAACGCATCCGTCCAGCCCTAATGCATTCTGAGTGGACGCGGATCCGCTCAGAATGCATCAGTCTGGCAGCGTTCAGCCTCCGCTCCGCTCAGCAGGCGGACACCTGAACGCAGCTTGCAGCGTTCGGGTGTCCGCCTGGCCGTGCGGAGGCAAGCGGATCCGTCCAGACTTACAATGTAAGTCAACGGGGACGGATCCGTTTGAAGATGACACAATATGGCTCAATCTTCAAACGGATCCGTCCCCCATTGACTTTCAATGTAAAGTCTGGACGGATCCGTCTGAGGCTACTTTCACACTTAGAATTTTTTTTACAATATAATGCAGACGGATCCGTTCTGAACGGATCCACCGTCTGCATTATATGAGCGGATCCGTCTCAGACGGATCCGCTCTGAACGCAAGTGGGAAAGTAGCCTAACCTCAGTAAAGTGATATGTACAGACCAAGAAGTAACACCTATTATTAGGCTTACTGGCCAATATGAAAACTTCAGGACATGGAAAATTAAAAATAATATCATCCAACATTCTTTAAAAAATGTTTAAATAGGTTGTTTTTTGATGACACATTCCCTTTAAATAGCAGTAGTTAAAGGTGTTTTCCGGGATTAGAAAAACATGGCCGCTTTCTTCCAAAACAGCACCACCTCATGTCATGTGTCTAGTACTGAAGCTCTGCTCCATTGGAGTCGAGGGGCAGAGCTACAGTACTGCACACATCATGTGGACAGTGGTACTGCTGGTTTTGGAAGACAACTGCTACGTTTTTCTAATTGTGGACAACCCCTTTTAAATAGTTAAAGGGGTTATCCCATAACTAATGTAAAAAATGAAAATCAGACATCATATAGTACATGACAATCTCTTCCTAACAAAGCTAGTACCAGCCCTGTACCTCACATGGATCCACAGATCTCCCCTATTCATTGCTCTACTAGATTTTTGTGAAGCTGGCAACTCTAGGGGAGTGTCTCTTCTGCTGCAGCTATGGGGGCATGTCTATGCTCTCCCTATCACAGCTCAGGAGGCGTATCCATGCTCTCCCTATCACAGCTCAGGAGGCGTATCCATGCTCTTCCCATCACAGCTCAGGAGGCAGTTGGAGGATAAAAATGAGCATGTGCGGCCATCTCAGTGAGCTGGACAAAGAAATAAGAAAAAAAATACAGGCGGCACTGTACAAATACGTTTCATTAAATAACTCAATGGCTGTGCTAAATTTTTAATTACATGCAATTACAAAAGAATTGGGATCCAGGTGCTGGTTTGGAAGCTGTAGAATATTTTTCGGGGGACAACCCCTTTAAAATGGCCCTTGTATTTTAGATTACTAATAATGGAAATTCACACAATGTTGTGATTTTCAATGTATTTAGCTTTATGTAGATTTGTATGCTGGGTTCATTTGGGTGTTACAATATTTATGACATACCATATTTAATTGACATTGATGTCACATCGATGAAGCAATAAAACCATATAGTACTCTGACCAACATTGCATACATAGCAGTTACTTATTTCTAATATAAGGTTGGTCACACATATGTAGACACCTGCCAGTTGAAATGAATGGTAGCTAAGGAAATCCACAGTAATCCTATTCATATATCTGTAATAAACATAGGAAAACTCGTACTTAGGCAGCTGTCACACTAGCGTTAATATTTTCCGGTATTGAGATCCGTCATAGGGTCTCAATACCGGAAAAAAACGCTTCCATTTTGTCCCCATTCATTGTCAATGGGGACAAAACTAAACTGAACAGAACGAAATGCTCCAAAATGCATTCCGTTCCGTTTGGTTGCGTTCTCATACCGGAGAGCAAACCACAGCATGGATGCAGAGCAAAATGGTTCCGTCATGACCCACAATGCAAGTCAATGCGGACAGATTTTCTGACACAATCTGACTGCTCATGACTGATCCGTATTGGCAATGTTACAGATAATACAACCAGATCCGTTCATAACAGATGCAGACAGTTGTATTATCAGTAACGGAAGCGTTTTTGCTGAACCCTGCCAGATCCAGCAAAAACGCTGGTGTGAAAGTAGCCTTATTTGGGCATTGGCATACAATGGTGATACAAATATATATGATCATCATATTAAATGCACATTGTGCAACAATATTGTTATGTGCTAATCGTCAAGTTGACAATGAGTAAAGTAAGAAGTTAGTTCCTTGTTATCATTATAATATTTCTAAACATTTACAAAAAAAAATTGTCAAGCAGTGTTTGTTGAAAGGTAGACGTAAACCCACTTTATTAATAATTCAGGTTCCATAAAATACATTTTAACCAGACTATAGCACTTTCTAAAAAAGTTAATTAGAGTTTTTAATCCTGACATAGCTCAAATGAAGGATTACAGAGGGTAATGATATGCAAATTACCAGGTAGCTGATAAGACTTTGTGAAAGACCTATACAAATTGTCATCCAAATCTGAACCACATAGTGTGATGTTAATTATGAGCAAAACACAGATAGTAGACGGCAATCACCCATTGGTGCTTATTAGCTGCCTTACAAGGTCAGCATGCCAATGTATGAAAGTTTTATGTAAGCATAAAATAAAAAGTTTTATTGAATGCACACAACAGAGATGATTGTTCCCATAAAATCTTTCAGCCTTTACGTTCCAAATTAAAACTAAAAAGTAACAAACATACCAGATTTTTCATTGATACTTAATTCCCCAGTTTCTCACCCTATTCTTTTAAATGTGACTTCTGGTCTGATTCCATTGTCCCTAAAAATGTAAATTATGTAGATGTGTCAAACTACTAATGGTGAGTAAATAGTGGGCACTAGAATCATGCAAATGCGGGGACATGTTCTTAAGGAAGACCTGACACTTCTCCTGACATGTCTATTCCACTAAGTACTTGTAGTCCCCATCTAAAGGCAGCATGGTGGCTCAGTGGTTAGCACTGTTGTCTTGCAGCACTGGGGTCCTTGCTTTGAATCTGAAGGACATCATCTGCATAGAGCTTCTATGTTCTCCCTGGGCTTGCGTGGGTTGCCTCCCACACTCCAAAGACTGATAGGGAACTTAGGTTATGAGACTCTTTGGAGACAGTGAATTATGCTAATGTCTGTAAAGTGCTGTGGAATATGCCAGCGCTATATAAGTGAGTATAATGAATAAATAAATCACAATTCTGGAACATACATACTAAAATTTTGTCTTGCGTTATTCGTCCTAGAACATGATGAATAAATTGACAACTTTCTACTATTCCCCTTGTCAAAAGGGTGAGACAGAGCAGCAGCACAAAGCAGAGCTTTAAAGTATAACTGTCATATTTTCACTCAAAATTCAATTTCCATATATGCTGTTGCTGCTGTGGTGATAATCCATAATCACTAATTATTGTGTTCACATACCACTTGTTTAATAAGATTCCGTCCATAGCAACCGCTCCTCACAAGACTTCTTTCTGACTATCTTCTTAAGATGGACGCTCAAGATGCCCTTACCCTGAGGCCAGGACCTCCCTCCCTAACTACCCATAATTCATTTGGCTAATCTCGGGAATGCGCAGTCTCACCCCAACCAATCAGCTTTCTTCAGACTTAAACACGCCCTCTTCCTCCTGAGTAGTGTATAGCAATGTTCTAATCGAAAATTTGTATTGCGAATATTCAAACCACAAATTTTTTATCACGAATATCGTCACTGTCTCACTCCAACGGGAGCACGCACGCAGCATTCGGGACTGCCCACTACTATGTCCTCCGTCTTCTGTATATAGAAGATAGGAGACGCAGGACACCGAGCAACGCTGTTTTAGCCGCACCCCTGAAATGCCTGGGGGAGGAAAATAACATGCTGCAATTACTAGGTAATTAAATACCAGTATTTACTGGACGAAGAGGAGAAATCGCAAGTCAATCAAAGGGACCTGAGCGTGCCAAAGAGTGAGTGGACCGAGCCTCTAGGTGCTGAAGCAATGCCCTCATAGCACCTAGAGGCTCATTAGCATATTTTAAAAGTGTTTATTTTAGGAAAACGGCAGCAGGCAGAGACTTATAAAGCCCACCGTTATGTACTGCTGACATTAGCACAATGTCAGTCAGCTACATAACGCAATTTATGATGACAGAAACCCTTTAACCTGTTCTCTGATTAAAGCCCTGTGGTAAAATCATAAGAATGCTCAGGCTAGGCATTTATCTCATGTGTATGACCGGCATGACTCTATGTATTAATTACGGAATATGTACAATGAAGGTGGCTATGTGCATGCATGACGTGTTCTTATGTTCTCCTAAGTAATTATAATGTTGTTCTGAGAAAAGCATGCGTGCAAGGTAAGGTTATCTGAGGAAAAGCCACACTAGGACCACAAATTGAGAGGGCTTACAATTTGAAGTCAAGTGTATAGAATATTTCAACTGTAAACCAAGGAATAGAAACCAATGACTCAGAAAATAGAGAGAAGACAAATAATTTCAGGTTCTTTGCCAGGAACAGTATATATAGATCTTGCAGATTCTGTAAAGCACACAGTTTGAAATGTTCTTTTGCAATGAAAGAAAGTAATTTCACAAAACACAGTACACACAATAGGTCTTTATATAGTAAAGCCGACACAGCAAAAGCTGACTGCAAAAGTAATCATAGCACAAATGGCTCCTTCTATAGCGTTTACAAACTAAGTATGATAGCGATATGTACATGAGGGGCAAATGGAGGGAGTAAATGTAGAGCCATTCTGTCTCATTCTAATCAAGCCAGAATGGAGGCCCCTTTAAGGGCATGTTAACATCAGCGCTACTATTTCCATTGTTCTGCTTCGTTATAGGAGCAGAATAACGAAGATAACGGGAATGCTGGATTTGACATATAACTGACAGGAACAGAGCCAAAGAGATCCAATTAACTATTATGGGGTCTGCTCTGTGTCGAGGTTTTTTAGCAAAGAAAAAAGTCCTGTATGCTATTTTTGACAAATTATGTGACATTTGCTCTGAATGGAGCCTCCAAAGCAGATGTCAACATGCCCTAATAATGTTAATATAAAAAGGTTCTCCTTTTACATGAGATTATTCCAAAGGTTTTCTAATGTTATGTGAATAAGCTTTTGAAAAAAAGTTATACATGTTTCCATTTGTGGGGATTCGCTCTGGTAGTTAGGACTAGCGGATGCAGTATAGAGGCAAAGTACGCAGTTCGTGAATCAAACAGCTGTGTTTATTCACACATTGGTGTATAACAAAATGCAGATGGTTTGGTGTTTGTTCAGACACAAGGAAATAAACAATAAAAGTCACCTTTTCTCCTGGGTGTTAATTCGCACCCTGTTAGCCGTTCATCCTCATCAAGTTCATACGCGGCCTGTTCGCCTTTAGAGGGGCCTGAGTCCTCCAGCCCGGCTCAAACCTCAAATCCCAGCATGGCCCTCAGTTCACAGCACACAAATTCCTGAGCTCCACTGTCAGAGGGACGTAGATCCACACACCTGGCAGTGCTGGCTGGTTTTTATGCCTGACAAAACCCGGACTAGAACATAGGGAGTAGTCACCCACCCAGCACTTTCAATACTCCCAGTAAGAGCCGTCCTGGATCAGCTATAACAGCCATGCTAAATCTTTAGGTGTCAATTAGCAATAGCTGCTGCTAACACATAAAATACCGGCTCTTACTTCACCATGGCCAGGAACCTCGGTGACACATACCTTCCATCCACGATGATTCCAGGTACCTTCTTACACATTCCACAACATTTTCTGCTTCCTCTCAAAGAATGGAAGCACCCATTTTTTTAAATTCAGAGGTTCAAAACCTCTTTGGACTCAAAGTCATATAAAAAATCTATTGAAGCTAACACGTTCATTTTTAAACAATAGCTCAGCAATAATGCCTTTGCAGCTACACACCACCATGAATAATAGAAATGGAACTACATAAACTGTAATTTAACTTTTTTTTAAAGTGTGTAGGGCCAGTGATGTTAATCAGGGGCTTAACTACTGCCACAGGTGCCATAGTGGCTTTTGGGCCTGCACCAGCATGGTGCCGCTAGGATCTACTAATGGCTGATACCTCCTCCCTGTAATGTTCAGTGATATCACATGATAGCAGCTAGGACATGCTGGGATTTGTAGTTCTCTCCTCTTTTACCTCCTCCTGGTAATGTCCTTTGATATCACATAACAGCCTGAACATACTGGCAGTTGTAGTCCTCTCGTTCTATACCTCCTCCCTGTAATATCCTCTAATATCACTTAATAAAGGCCTGGACATGTTGGACATTGTAGTTCTCTCCTCTTATACCTCCTCCCTGTAATATCCAATAGCAAACTCTTGGAGGCAGCGAGGAAAAGAGTTAAATATTGCAAGTAGGCACCAAGTTTGATAAGTAAATCAATGATTTATGTGGTAGATTTCTAGTTTAATTTGGCTAATTCTGTTATATAGATTATGGTTTCCATTCTGTGTGTTGTTGTATCATCAGCCCCTGTCCCGGGCATGATGTCCTCCATTTAGGGT
The DNA here is from genome assembly GCF_014858855.1 of Bufo gargarizans. Classification (NCBI taxonomy): domain Eukaryota; kingdom Metazoa; phylum Chordata; class Amphibia; order Anura; family Bufonidae; genus Bufo; species Bufo gargarizans. Next base: position 295,063,904 of record NC_058081.1, on the reverse strand, counting down.
TGCGATTTCCTCCTTTGTGGGGTTATGAAAGTGGCCAAATCATTTTTTTAGTTTCTGGGCCTGCCACATGCAGCAGCTGGGGGCCCCGGTCTAGCACATATACCGTAGCACTGATAGACTTCTGAGTACAGCACTGTGCTAGTAAGCAGCAAGTCTCAGGAACACCTGAGACTGGTAAAGAACATTATGATGCTAGCCCGTGCTTCATATGAAATTAATTTCCTATGCAACACTCACTCTGCCTGGAGGAGCGCAGCAGGAGCACACAGTCATTCTGCAGAATGTGGAGTCTGAGCACCAGGGACCTGAGGTGACTAAAGTGATTATGTACATCAGGGCAGAGTGTCACAGTTGGTCGCTGACTCAATGATCATTGACAGGAGACAAAAGGAGTGGTGTAAGAGAGAAGAAGGGGGCGCAAGCTCCCTGATCTGGCTTGCTGGACAAGGCAAGAGGGTTGTTGAGGTCTGATGGCAGCACCCCAAAACACAGTCAGTTTTGCTGTGTTATCACTGCTGTGTTTGGCCTATTAAGATATTCTATTAATAAAGGAGTTGTCCGCTTTTTCCTTACCCCCAGAGTGGCCAGATCCACATTGGTGATAATACTTCCCATCTGCAAAAACAGACAAGAATAAGACCTTCAGTGACATTCTGGGATCAGGTACTCGGATCTGTGACAAAAACATGCCTTGTCCCATTGACTTGTATGGGTCAGCTTACTATCTGATTTACAAACAGAGAGCACAATGAATAGAAATACATCAGGACTAAGTTTGGAAATTGTGTCTTTTTCTTGGATTTAAAAAAAATTGGTGTTGCAAGCAATTTTTCTAGTTGTGATGCAATTATTCTAATGACAGAATCATTTTTAGTTGATGAATGTGTCAGGTGGCATTCCGCTTCACAGCTTGACTAGAGAACTGTTAACACTCACATGCATAATGCACACAGCGGGTGGCATCTTCACATAATACATCTCATTTTTTATGGAATACTGTAGACTCTCTACTCTGCATTATTAAAAGCCATGTACTTTTTTCCTCTACTTAGTTTCTATTTTTGTCTGTCATAAAAACGTACTATAATGTATTTATGTCAAAGAAGGAGTTAAGAAACGACCCAGTAAATGATGACACTATTAATAGTTTCTGACAATTAGTGGTGGCACACTTTAGATGAACTCAAGCATGGCATGCACTGCTGCTGGGTTTAACAGCTACTTATGGTTTGATTATATTAGAATTGCTCTGATAGTTCTGCCAGAACCCAGAACACTTAGTATGGTTGTGTTTTGTTTATTAATGAGCTTGTGCGACTATTTCCTATGGCACAGTCTTCGTGAAGAGTCTTCTAGCCTTCAAAAACATAGTAATATATGCCAGCAAAAGCTGGATCGTTTTTATGATCAGTACTGTTTAACTTACAAGTCTCTTAAAACAGAAGAATAAATGAAATATTTTTCAACATAAGTGAATTAGTTACAATATTTTTGTTACATTATACAGTGCATCATCATGGAATAAGATCATTTTTGCATAGTTTGCATTTTCTGTATATGATCAGAATGTGATTATGTGAGGTTAGTAGATTTACAATGTTGAAAAATGATTTAACAGAGTATGTACGTCTTTATGGTGTATGTTACTTCTGTGACCTTGGACAAAAAAGATGAGGTTTTATCCATATATTTTTGTAGTTATGTTCCTTATGTAAAAACATGAATAAAAGTTAATTTTTTATGCCCAAAACTTTTTGGCGAATTAAAGAATCTAAAGTAGACTTCGATACAAATTTCATAAAAAAATGTGATTTGTCACAAAGCCGAATTTTATCGCTCTTCATAGTAACAAATCAATTTTTCCTAAAATGGCTGAAAAAAAACCTTAGCTTAACTCTGAGTGGCAGCTCTAGTGGTCTTATATTTGAATGCTACAGCTGTCACTCAAAGCACAGGGTGGGGATATGATGCAGCTCAATGCATATAGTCCTTCAGAGTGACGATCCACCCTGGTTCTTGGTTCTTCTGTTACAACCCATTCATTATTTACCAGGCACTGCTCCATACGTTTAGCAGCTGCTGTGCCTTGTATTGTAGCTCAATCCCATTCACCTGAAAGTATGGAGCTATAAGGGATAAACAGATGATTAGTGGGGGTGCTGATAATCCAACCCCTACCAATCTAATATTGACGGATTATGCTAAAAACTCTCTATAGCTCCTGGACACAAGCCCTGAAAACAACACCTTTCCAATTCAGATTTATACCACTTTCACTCAGTATTTGGGTCAGTATTTTGCTTTAGTATTTGTAGTTAGAGAGATGGCCTTGCGGTTCGCCTGGCGGTTGTTTCGCGGCGAACTTTGTGTGTTCGCGATTTGCCGAACATATGGAGATATTCGCGCCCGCCATATTCTTTTACATTGTGAAGAACTTTGATCCATGACACATCCATCAGGTGGGACAGGACAGCCAATTGAGACGTTTCAGCACATGGACACACCACCTACCCTATAAATGAACACGATCTGGCCTCCATTTTACCTTCAGTGTTTTGCCAGTGTAGGGAGAGGTTGCTGTGTGGAGCAGGGACAGAATGTTAGGGACACCAAACGCTAGCTAATAGGGCCACAAAAGTCATCTTAAGGACTAGTATAGGTGTGCTCTCTATATGTGTGATACACAGGGTGCAATATACTTATAATTGAGTCAAAAACACATAGATCTATACTATAATACTGTTGATATATTCTGTGTGTATAATGATTACAACAATTTACAAATCCATTAAAAGTGGACATGTTCTCTATTGATGAAGGCTGGATCCTCCCTGTTATTTCCTCTGATAGACCCATCTTATAACTAAGGCTACTTTCACACTCGCGTTTGGTGCGGATCCGTCATTGTGCCAGAATGTGTCATAGAAAATGGATCCGTCTCCATTGACTTAAATTGTGTGTCAGAACGGATCCATTTGTATTATCTTTAACATAGCCAAGACGGATGCTTCTTGAACAACATTGAAAGTCAATAGCTAGGCATAAATTCAAAAAAGGAGAAATTGTATCTGTCCTGTCCTGTATACTTTTTCTCCTTTTATGATTCACTTATTTTGTCTTCCAAAACGGCATCAGGAAACTTGACCATTTGGCCGTACCCTAATATTGCTCATACCATACATTTTGTAAGCAAATTAGCTGAACTCTTATATGTGCATTTTTTTCATTTCATGTTACCACAAAATGTGTCTTACATACTCTGGGCTCCAAAAGAGGCTGAAATTAGATTTGTTTTCCCATCCTATTTTATAATGGGAAAGTTATACTCAATTTAAGATAATTGAAAATCATTAATTCAGTGAAATACCTGCACATAGAGAATTCTAGCTGCAATTCTGGGAAACCATAGAAGAGCTTAATGGATGTGGAGACACACATACGTCTTAAGTCTGTGCCCTGGTTAGAAATGTGCTATTTAGAGCCATCAATAAATGAAACGCAGAGTGAGGTTTCTTACCCAGCATGATATAACATTGTGCACTTCTACAACTGTGATTATAAAATATCAGCGTGTTAAGTAATATTGAACTAAAGAATAAGACCTAAGCTAAAGTGCAAATTGTATTGCAGTCTATTTCTTAATTTATTCTTGGGATTTTTATTCTTTATGATGCCCTTTTATCCCAGTTAAAACATGCTGTTACAAAGGAATAGGTTTTCTAGAGGTTTTCCCGGATTTCACATTAATGGCCCATCCTGGGTCTCTAACACAGATGCAGTACCAGACAAAGCCAGACCAAATATTGTTTAGTAGTAATGTAAATTGTCCATGGTGCACCTGTACCTCTTTGTTGTTTAGGTTATGGAGGGCCCTGGGATTGGGTCCTCTTCATTCACAATTTGATTGTTTCTCTTATGGATTGGGCATTAGTGATGAGCGGCATAGGCAATATTTGTTTTTGCTATATTTCACAATTTTTTTGCATAATATTTGCAATAAATTAGCGAATTCTAGAATTCGTGATCTCCAGTCACTATTTTTGTGATTATGCAAATCGGCACTAATGACGCACGTATTTTTTGAGCAATACATACAACTTCACATTTTATCAGGTCTGAGTAGATATTACTGATTGGTGCACTAAGTATTGTTGTGACATCACAGCACTATGTCTGTAGCATGTATGTATGGACAGCAGAGAAACAGTAATTCCTATCACACTACCTAACACCCTGCACTGGAACCTATCAGCTACACTATATCACTATCTAACCTACACTGACTATCTCCCACTAACTATCTGTATTATGTATATGAGCTAACTATCTAATGTAATTGGATAAAGAATAGAGCACAGCAATGTCACTGCTCTCTCTCTCAGAACTGGAATAAAACAGCAGAAAATGGCTGCTGGGGAGTTTCTTATATATTAAAGGGGTAGGCAACTTTTCTATTGGTTGCTAGGGATGTTGCTAAGCTCTGCCAAAGAAATTGCAGCCTTCTCATTGGCCCACAAGCAAGAAGGGAGGTTAGTGGTGAAAAAAAATCGAGAATATTTGCAATTACGAATATATAGCACTATATTCTACATCTTCACATGATAAAAATTTGCCATTAGAATATTCGCGATCAACACTATTGGGCATCAATTATGAAATCTGAACAATTACCCTTCTATTATTCATTAGTTTAAAAACATTTCTTACTGAATCACATGGCACAGGAGTGAGATTTACCATGCACTCAGGGTCGGAGGGAGAAAGCAAACGCTGCCTGGCCCTGTCAATCAAGACTGGGAGGGAGGTGACAGAGGAGTGAGAATGGAGCCTCTAGGAGCAGGAACAACACCCCCCATCCCCCCCCCCTCCTACAGAATAATTTGCATATTATAAAAGTTACATTTATGGTGTAATGGAGGCATGGATAAAACTAGGAATAGGCTAGTTAGGTTCAGCTGACATTAGCACATCGCTAATATCAGCCTGTTTAATTTAGGTATTTCTGGTGACAGAAATCCTTTAACTAGCTGGGTGTTAGGGGCAGTGATTGGGGAGTGTCTATGTCACTAGCTTGGTGGGAGGAGCTATAAACTACCTGGGTGTTGTTAGGGGCAGTGATAGGGAAGTGTCTAGGTAACTAGCTAGTGGGAGGAGCTATAAACTAGCTGGGTGTTAGGGGCAGTGATTGGGGAGTGTCTAGGTAACTAGCTGGGTGGGAGGAGCTATAAACTAGCTTGGTGGTGTTAGGGGCAGTGATAGGGGAGTGTCCATATAACTAGCTTGGTGGGAGGAGCTATAAACTAGCTTGGTGTTGTTAGGGGTAGTTCGGGAGTTGTGTTAAAAAACTGACACAGAGCTGTTGATAAATTCCACCATAGCAATATACATACAATTTACTGACATAAAATACCATGATGCAACTAAAGTGGAAATACAAAATAAGTTTTATCAGTTAATATGCAACTAGCTTCATAAATAAACAAGCAATAGCCTGAGCAAACAGCCTCCATTAAGTAATTAAAATAACTTCATAATGATCCTTCTATATATTTGGCTATATAGCTAAGCTAATTAGAATGAGTCTCCCCCAGTCAGCCCTGGGGAATAAACTCTAATTTATGTTTCCATGGATGCATGCATGATGGCCATTAGCATTTTAATTATTTCCTACTACTAACTGTTTATGTAGTATATTGCTTTCCTTTTTTTGTATAGAATATGACTAAAAAGAATTTCTAAATGTCCTTGTCATGATCAAGGGTCACTACAACCCCTGAACATATCACAACTAAGAAATTATCAGGAGAACCCATGAACATATTCAGTGTTCGCCGAACAGACAAACAACACCAAAGGAAGCCAAACAAATGTTTAATAACCAAAAGTGCCGAACACAAACAATCAGACTAAAGGAGGATCAGAAGGAACCATAACTAAGATAACTAACATATATAAAACCCTAGCAAGCTGTACGAATCAGGCAGATCAGTGGCGGAAGTCTAGCCACTGTGTAACCACAGCATCTAAGGGGTTTAGAAGAAGGGTGCTTCCTCTCTCAAGCATCGACACCGCTGTAATCGAGATCATAGGTTGTCGATGCCTGAGTATAGGGAAATTCTCTTTATAAAAGCAGAATAGTGATGGAATGTTTAATAGCATAATTAATTACTAAAGGAGCACTCCAAGATATTTTTTTTTATACCCTGTGCTATTGTCATGCTCTAGTGTGGGAGGGGAACCCCACACCGAACATAGGAGGGAAAGGGGAAAATAAATAAGGCTTGATAACTAGGGAAGGAAGATGGACACCAAAGCCCTGACTGACTACCAGTATGAACAGACCCCAAAGGTAGGTGAGTTCATAAACAGGAATACCTAAAGTCCTTTCTAACCCTAAAGGACCCTGGAACTAATGACAGGAATGAGACCACCTGTTCCTCCAAAAGGAAGGCTGAACGGGAGTCTCCCTATAGCCTAATACAAAATGACAAGGAATTGCAACACACAGAAAAGCCAAAATACAAAGGGAAAGGTAACACTTAACTTCCAAGACTGCTATGGCAGCACCAAGAACTCAACCGAGATCCAAACACCAGCTATCCACAGGTCCAACTGAAGCTATAAACCGCACAGCATTGTGGAAGAAACAACTATAAATAGGGAAAGTTGAATGACCACAATAGCAACACCTGGAGGTTAAGGGTGTGGCCAGTACCAGAAACAACACAGACTGTCTATTGATCCACAAGGTAAACATGTCAAATCAAACCACGTGTTGCCAGTCTCAAAGATCTCCTGCCACTCACTGTCGCGAGGACGTCCAAATGTCTCGGTACATGACAGCTATGCCCAGTGCACAGCAGGAGTACACATACATAACTTCTCTCTTTGGTGTTCTATGAAGGTGTATGTCATACACCATCCCCTCGTGCTCTGCAATAGGCATTACACAGTGTATCCATTTTTCCTGGAGTGCTCCTTTGAGTGTTATACATGACAGATGAACAAAAATCCAGAACGGGAGTGTACCCTACAGCTTAGGTTTCCAAGCAGCTATATAGACATTTTAGCTCTGATTTATCAAGGTGAGTGTGTGCTACGCTGGCCTTGATAGTGCCTGTACTCGCAACACCCTGACTCGGTCCTCACCACTCACCCTTTTTGTAGACTTGGCAAGTGCGGTGTAAAATGCAGATTGCCACTAGAAAAGTCACAAATGCATTGAAAAGTTGGAAGTTGTGGATTTGCGACTTTTCTACACCAAAGAAAGGAGTAAGAAAAATTATGAATTTCCCCAATAGTATATTATTTTGGAAAGTCTGTTAAATGAAAAGATAAATCAAGGAATCTGTTCTAGTTTGATATTTATTGTTATTACTGATAACCCTTACATCTACTTATATCCCTGTTTAAAAGTACATTATAATAAGTATTTTGCTGTATGTAGTGTATTGTTGTCTTTAATATAATATAGACAAAGGCAGGAGATAAAAGCCCTTTTTTGTGCTGACAAATGCCTATATTCTGTGCATTCTATACAGAATTTATTTCAGAAATGCTATAATCCTCTTTTGTTAAAAAAAAATAGACTGGTGGGTGAAGACTAACTGCTATGATATCTATCAATAGACTACACATAAGGACAAGATATTTTGCTCATTAGCTCTTTCTTACTCAGAATTTCTCAAAAGCTGCATATAAAACATTATAGTAAAGTATGGAGCAGTAGTGACGTGACTAAAGCACTTGGTGAGAGATAGAAAATTTACTACTAGCTGCCTAATTAAGTCTGCCAAACTCTGCTTGCTTCTCTCTGTACTTCCTTCCTCCTCCTCCTCCCCATTTTATAAACTGCTATGAGATTATGTAATTTGCCTGTTTTGCTGTTAACAAGAGGAAGTTAAGTTATCAGAAAATTCAGAGAGAAAGTTCATTTAGAAAAGGGGGGGGGGGCAGCTGATGACTCTAGAGCAAGCCATTCTTCTCTAATAACATTCTGTACATTACAGTGTTTCTTATATTTGCTTGTACTATTGATTTATGCAAAATTGTGTGACAAGTCTAACCCTTCTTCAGATGTTACTCCACTTTCTTTGCTGTCCCTTTCTAGACTAAAGTGACAACATTTTTTTTAATTTTCCTACTTCCCTGTCCATTTTTCATAATTAGAGTTAGTGGTATAAAAAGGTAAAATGTTGCAATTTTTTTACAAATCAGTCCAAAAACATCATATAGACCTTTCTTGCAATTTTTTTAAACCAGTGCTTGAAGAGTTCTCACCATAGTGTTTTGCTTTAAAGGTGTTGGTTCAAGTTTTCACGTTACCCTCTATCAACTGATCTGTGGAGGGTGGCCTGCTGGTACCTCCACCTATCTGAAGACTGGGGGTCCTGTCCCCCTGTTCTGATGGCTCAATTATACAATATGCAATAAAAATGAAAAACAAAAGTATAACCCACAGAAACAAACTCAAAAAAGCAGTAGTGTAAATATGTGTAACAAGCCGTGCAATCATCTGTGAATGTTGGGTAATGATCATACATTAAGAAAAGAACTAAACATTATTCCGTTATCTTTCTAGACTTGTGAGTGTAGAGTTAAAAAAAAATCAAGAAATCTGAAAAAATTAAAGTTGGTGAATGGCTGCAAATTCTGCAGTTAAAACATGAATGCTTCATTTTCGTGCTTTGAATAATGTATGTAAAACCTCTTGCTTATTAGAAACCTTTGTTCAGAGCAACGGTTTGCATTCAGTTTGAAAGAAAGAAATCACCACAGACTTTATTTCCTCCATAGTCATCAAGACAATGGATTTCTACTCAGCACTAGGGATTTAAAAGGCACTGTTGAAAATGATAAGACTTGAGGCAGATTCTGGTAAATTTCAATTTAGTTCCATTGTATTGTCTAAATAATGTGTAAGGTGTAAATGAACAGCATTTTGTACTGTGGCAAAAGTGATTAGATTGTGGTTCATTTGTATTATGTTTCCTATTATGTAACTGCAAGTTTTGTACCATTCCATGCAATGTTACCATATTGTGAAGGTTTCCCAAGACACCAATGTAAATATATGTTCATTTATTTGTTATTATGATACATAAATTGTGAGGTTGTATTTTTATCTTCTCGTTGCACATTGTTTCCGATAACAATTGCATTATGATACTTAGAACAACAATTACCAGAAAGACAGTGCGGCAAGGACTAAGCAGGAAACAGTTATTTTTACTTGTAATTATGGGACACAATTTGAGTTCTTAACATTGTACGTTCCTTGCTTCCTATTTAGAATGCTTCATTTCAAAATAATATCGATCATAAATGACTGAATCAGAAATTAATTAAGCAAAAGCAGTGAAAACTGACAAAATAAAATCATGTTATACATTTAAAGCACACGTTGATCTCTAGACAACTTGAGGCCACTATAACATATAAATAAGTACTAACATTGCAATATATCTTCAGCAAGTATTGTGTCTCCCTAGTGCTGTTTCACTGCTGTACTGTACATATTTACTACACGTGTAGATAATCTGGTGGTTAACTAATGGTCCTGACTACAGATAATCTCCTCTGTAGTCAGGTTCTATCCACAGCAGTCAATCTTTTGGCTCCCCAGAACACAACTTTCTACTGATTGATTCTGCAGCTACATGAACTAACTGATAAGCCTCAGGTGGATACAGTAACTGAGAAGAACCATCTGAGCAGTAGAGTGAAAGGGAAGAATGGGGTGACTTTACATCTTAGAAAGATGAGTATATTATGAAGTGGCTGCCTTAGAAGAGAATAGTCTCAAGCAGGAGGAAGGTGGAGAGAGTATAGCACATATGATGTAGTTTGCTGTGATGAGACAGTGGAGAGTGAGACCTGTTTGCAAAAGAGTACAATACATGACTTATTACAATACATGACTTGATTACCAGCTGTGTGGTGTAGACCGGCTGCCCATTATCTCACTTTTGAGGCCATTCACTTTATTTCTCAATGTGTTGATGCCAGGAAACAATTCATATAATTTTCAACATGCCATGCAATTCAATCAATCAGCTTGCACTTTTATGTCACACCATGACATTTAGTGGTGTGGAAAATATTTTGGAGATTTGCCACAGCCAATGCTCATTGAAGAACGCTTCCCCTTTAATTGGTGCACCCAAAAATTAGTTGCACACACCTAGGGCTTTAAAGGGATTATCCCATCAAAAGGATCATAGTTTAATTTGTCCACGCTGCGACAATGATCATTTTCCTAAATATAATGTTTAAGCCAATTCCTACCCTTCTCGCTAAAAACCTCCCCCTTTTACCTTATTATTGTACTGTGTCCTCCCTTAGTTACGGCCGCCTTTCGCCGGCCGAATGCAATGGCCGGGCATGCACGTCGAGCGAAACCACCATCCAGTGTGTGGCTGCATTTCTTCCATGAATGCGCACGCCACCGGCCACGCATGCGCGGTTCTTCATTCCCTTGTGCTGCTTCTAAAATAGAGCCGCGGAATGCAGGACATGAGAGAGTAGAGAAAGCGCTGCAGCGTCTCCCAGAATGAAGTTCGGCTATAACGGGAGCGTGCACTCAAGTAAGGGATGCGAAGTCAACTGATCAGCAGAGCGCTGATGAGCTGCCCATCAATAGAAAGGACAACGCCCCAGGAAATAGGCGTTAGTACAGAGCGAACAGGAGATGCTGCGATGAAATTAGAAGGTGGGATAACCCCTTTAAATGCTCCGACCATCCAGCTAATGCAAATTGTAATATTTTAGAATGAATATGTTGAGTAGGTGTTACTGCTCCCTCCAAAACAGAATCACTGACCATGCTCTCTGGTTTGCAAGGAAGAGGAGCATCAAGAAACCCCTTCATTGAAAGTCCCATTCTCACGGTTCCACGTTTTTTTTGGAATGGGTGCAGACCCATTCATTTTAATGGGGCCGCAAAAGATGTGGACAGCACACCGTGTGCTGTGCGCATCCGTAGTTCCGTTAAGCGACCCTTGTCTGGACAAGAATAGGTATTTCTATTATATGGTCGGCCATGTGAGGTCCGCAAAATGTGGAACACACATGACCAGTATCCATGTTTTGTGGATCCACAATTTGCAGACTGCAAAACACTTGCGGACATGTGAATGGACCCTAAGACAGGGTCTGAGCAGAGGGCATAATTAGCACATACTGTTTATAGTGTTTCCACTATATGATGAGTCTGTTTTTTTTCCAAAAATTCCAATGTGTGTAGCAGGTAAAGCTGGTTTGGGCTGCGGGAATCACGCTCCCTGTGAGAGAGGGATTGTGCGCTCTGGACTACAGAAGCTCATGGCATTATCATGATTGATGATGCTGTGTGCCTCTGTGTGACCTTACTGATACAGAATCATACTGACATCTTTATGTCAGTATGAGTCCGGTACAGAAAGGTCTCACAGAGGAACACAGCATCATCAATCATGATAATGCCATGAGCTTCTGTAGTCCAAACTGCACAATCCTGCAAGGGACATGCCCATGTGAAAGAGCCCTTAACTTTCTCGTTTCCAGGATGCAGAACTTAAAGGGAACACTGGTCACCATTCCTGCCGAGTCTGTTTTAGTAAATATTTTTGTTCCTCATGAAATAATTCTGGAATTTTGCATTGTAGCAATCCTCTATCATTCCTTCAATCCAGTTATATACAGTAAATAACAGCAGGTCATCAAAACTGTTTGATCTCCAGGCAATCAGTGTTTCTGTGATTGAGATCAATAATAAGTGGTTCTGATATATAAATATGATACTGTAGCATAGCCAGAGCAAATGTTCATGAGTATATACATTTCTCCATAGTAACATTTTATTTTTCAGAACTGAAAGCTTTTTTTGTGATGTGTTTTCCCTTCCATAAAATTCAATATGCATCCAGGCAAGCAGTGAACCATAGGGACACTTTATTTCATTTCTATTTGTCACCATTCAATAATACAATATCTGTAATAAATAAAGGAAAGCACACTATAAGTGAACCAGAAAAATAATTTACTTCAGTATTATTGCTGTTTGCAGAGGTGTATACAGCACTCAAATGAACCGTGGCAATGAGAGACAGAATGCCGGAAATGATCAAAAAGGAAAACAATTTACACAAATTACACAGGAATTATTATTAGCATTAAGTCAGCTGCCATTCTAATTATACGTACAGCAGACATACACAGTTTCTCACTTAGTTCCATTTGGGCATGTTCCTTTTGAAGTAATTGTAATACTTTAATATTTAATATCACAATACTCTTTCATTCTTGAACTCCCTATTAGTGTTGAGCGGATTTGTGTTCGGTGTACAAGGTTTAGATTCGGGTTATCTAAGAATCCCCTTTTAGATTCCGCTACCACGGACCATAACAGAACTCTATGACGGCATGCACCATGGAAGCCTATAAGAGGCATTCAGTCATCATAATAGAAGTCTATGGCCAGCTCAGCCATACAGAATGCCTCATATAGGCTGCCATGGTGCATGCCATTAGAGATTTCCGTTATGGTCTGTAGTAGCGGAACTTATAAGGGGATTCTTAGATAACCCGAACCTTGTACGCAGAACTTAAAAACACAAGTTCGCTCAACACTACTCCCTATACATCAAAGCCATTTGTCCATATAATTGTCTACACTTATGATAACATTAGTAGAACAGTATTTGTATTTTTTTGGCAATTATTCAGAAATAACAATATTTGCCAAAAATGGGTATATACTTGTGTAATCCTCAAAGTTCTATGTAATACAGTTTACAAATAATAATTGAAGAAACAAGATAAAACAATCATTTGAATATAAAAGGATTGTTTTTCCCTCAACTGTTAGAAACAGTAGAGAATGGCTACAATAGTGTGGCAGACTTACATAGGTTGTCTAGATAAATCTGGTGCAGGGATAGACACCTTTATCTAACTGTATGCTGGTTGGCTTAGTTTGAGATAAAATTGTATATGCAAAACAGCACCTTAGACCATTTTCTTTCCCTGTGAATCTAGCTGGTAAAGGCTAAAGAGACCATAGTTGCACCAAGCTGCACCAGTTTGCATCACCTTTAAGATTGATTCTAGGCACAGACACATTAGAACAGTAAATCTGGGCTATTATCTCTCTTCCTGGAGGACCTGGCACATCAGTGCATTGCATGGACAGTCCATTGACTTAAGAACTCTTTAATTCTTGATTTTCCTTACAGTGACTTTACCAGACACTTAACATACAGATGGGTAAAGTCTTACCTTTCCTTGAATTCAGTTAAAGTGGTTTTGCCACTTCAGAAAATAGCATTTATTATGCAGAGAAGTTTCCATGGTTATGACCACCCTGCAGTCCAGCAGTAGTGGCTGTGCTTGTACACTATAGAAAAAAGCACCAGCCTACATGAGCTCCCATGTCCCGGCCACCAGAGAGGCTGGCATTTTTTCTTATAGTGTGCAAGCACGAGGACCGCTGATGGATTGCAAGGTAGCTGTAACTAGGGATGAGCGAATCGAATCCCACAAAGTGGAATTTGATCAGAATTTCAGGATGAATTTGATTCGCCTCAAAGCCGAATTTCCTTGTGCTTCGTGTAAGCGAATCGATTTAACCTGAAATAGCATAAAAAAACAAAAAAAATCATTCTTACCTCCTCCATTTGCTCGCGATGGGCCTCCAGCCGCCATCCTTATTGAAGATCTTGGCCTAAATCCTGTGCGTGGTGAGGTATGATGTCACCACGTCAGCCGGCGCGATGCACCAAATCTTCAAGCAAGATGGCAGTGGCCAGCCTGTCACAAGCAAATGGACGAGGTAAGTTTGATTACATTTTTTAAAATGTTAATTTCACACTGTTTTACACTCAGATGCCGCGATCATATTTGAACGCAGCATCTGAGGGGTACAATTACGGGAGCGGCGCTATCTCCGCTTCCTGTCATTGCACCCACTACTTACAAAAAAATGCGCTTCGTGACGAAGCAATTCATCACATAGCGATTTTTTTTTGTAATCAGCCAAATCAAACTTTTGAAAAATGTGCTCATCTCTAGTTGTAACCATGGAAACAAGCAGTGTATAATGTAATGGAAAAATGAACCAAGCCAGCAAAGGAGGCAATATGGGTAATAACAATACATTAGTAAGTGCCTGCTATTAACTTTCTCCACATACAGTATATAATTTGTGTGCTGTCCACATAGAAATCAATGGGGCCACATTTGATCCATAAAAAATGCAAACTGAAAATACATTTGTGTGCATAAGGTCTATGTGTGTACACATATGTACATAGCTTTCAGTCACTGATAGTTGACCAGGGGCGATCTTACTTCAGCAAGTGGCATTTATCATGTTAATACAAGGCACTTACTAATGTATTGTGATTGTCCATATTGCCTCCTTTGCTGGCTTGGTTCATTTTTCTATCACATTATATGCTGCTCGTTTCCATGGTTACAACCACCCTGTAATCCATCAGTGGTGGTCATGCTTGCACACTATAAGAAAAAATGCCAGTCTCTCTTGTGGCCGGGACCATGGGAGCTCGCGTAGGCTGGTGCTTTTTTCTATAGTGTACAAGAACAGCCATGCTGCCGGGCTGCAGGGTGGTCGTAACCATGGGAACTTCTCTGCATAATAAATGCTATTTGCTGAAGTGGCAAAAACCTTTTAAGCACTCCAATTTCTCATGAAACAAATCCGATACAATATCACTACAGTCTAGCAAAACCCACGACAGGCAGCGATTCAAACCACAATCACAAGTGGCTGAACATAAACTTATATAGCATAGACATTTTACGGTAAAGTATCACCAATTTTTTTTTTCAAAGCTAATTATCTCTTGCAACACCTTGGCTTGGCACATGATAAGCCTAAAGAAAAGTTAAGGAAGGAAACATCTGTATGATGTTTGTCAGAGGATCCTTCTAACAAAAGCACTTGACTTAATCATATGATCCATTTGATCGGCACTAGTATTGACTTCTGAAAAATAATATTGAAGCCTCTCACGGCAATGTCATTTGTAAATGATGCTGTGTTGACATAAAAGGAACCAAAATGCCCTCCACAGAATTGTTCAGGAAAAATTTGATTTCCCACGAAGCGCAAGGAAATTCGGCTTTGTGCCTAATCAAATTTTTCCTGAAAAGTCAATTTGTTTTATTTCAATTTGCTATTCTCTATGAATGAGGATGGAAAAGAGTGATGAGGTCAATGAATCTATTTTTCCTGAAGTGGTGGTTAAGAAAAAGAATACATACTCAGCTCACCTATTTGCTCGTGGAGATGCTGTCATGGCCATCTTGGTTGAAGAAACCATGCAAAATATTAAGTGCAGTAACGGTGGCCAGGTGCAGTGATGTAATCAGTAATGACATCACCATGCCTGGCCAGAGTGGTGACGCGGTATCTTTAATCAAGATGGCTGCAATAGCCTCTCTGCAAGCAAATGGATGAGGTGAGTATGTATATTTTGTTACCCTGATTTACCCCTGAAAGGCCTCAATTTTAATGTCAGATGCCACGCTCAGCGTTGAATGTGACATTTGAGGGGTATAATTATGGGGGGGCAGGCGCGATCTTCATTCCCGGTCATTGCACCCGTAGTGATGAATGAAATTATAAAAAATTCGATTCGGCTGCTTCGCCGAATTTCAGAAGAAAATTTGGTTCATTACTAACTACTTTGTCATGAAATGCATTCCATTGTATGTAGCATACAATGGAATGTGTTTCATGATGAAGTAATTCGTAATGAATCAAATTTTCTTCTGAAATTTGGTGAAGCAGCCGAATCGAATTTTTTATAATGTCATTCATCACTACCCATTTATGGCATTGCGGCTGTTTAATTTCTGTTTCTGAAGACACTAAAAAACTATTCTTTACCAGCCTGCAAACATTTGCAGTACCCAACTAATTAACCCAATGATAAAATCTTGTTTTGGAATATAGATCCCATATTAACAACCTGTGTATGTACCTTTTCCTCTCTGGCATTGTTACATCATATCTCTGTACCAGTTTGATGTGCTAATGCCAAAGCGAGTGTACAGAAATTAGGTTTTTATATAATTTATGTGATTTCTAGCCAAGGTTCCATGCATTGAAAATGAAGACCAGACTCACACAATGAGGTTCCGGTGCATTTATCTCAGACATGGTGCTTGTTTTAGTCATTCCCTTTATGCTTCTCCGTTTGAAATTCAAAGTCAGTTTTGGCTAAAAACACATTTGGCAACTAAATCGCAATCTGCTCAGTGAACTTTGGAGACATTTGCATGTGATATTGAGAAATACAGGCATGAATGTAACACAAGCTTTTAATTTCAATTTTGTGATTTCTCCTCAATTTTGGTCTTGGTTCAAAAGGTCATCTACAACTACAAGTATCCAGCTGCTTGAAGCTTTGCTCTGTCTTAAATATCAATGTTCTTAGATCTCTGCTTTTCTTTTTATAAATGTAAGAACACTTCAAATATGAAAGAATCCTTACAGTCTTTGAATCAGCTGTAGGCTAGGTGGATTTCACGCCTTTCTTTCAAAGTATTTCCCTACAATTCGGGGAAACCGATTCATGTGATCTTTTTTCCGTTAAAGTCATACATGAGGATTTTTTTTTAGGTCTAAATAAAACATTTTACAATTTGCACAGCATACCCACAATTTTCTGCATGTCAAAATAATGAAAAAAGGGGCAAAAAAATAATGTTATAGATTTCAGGTAAATGAATGTCCTAGTTAGTTGAAGTCGTAACTTTTCTACTTTTCCATTTCTTTTTACGAAGAAAAGTCATACATGTTTGCATGATTCTGACTATGTTGAACAATTTTTTTCATTGAGATTATACATTTCTTGATGTGCTGACATTGATAGCCAAGTGACTCTAAAGGTCCCTTTACACTGTTTAACAGAGCAGACAATTGTGGTGAAAGTGAAGTTCCTTCCTGAGAGTTGGCTGCTCTTCAAGTGAAGGAAACCGCTCATTTACATGGAGCAATCTTCTCCAGAGTATGAGGAGGAGCAATCACTAATGCCATTGCTCGTCCCCATAAAGAATTATTGTTTGCAAGCAGCAGAGTGCTGTTTAGATGACACGATCTGCTGCCGGCAAACAATGATTAAGGTGCCCGCACAAAAAATCATATTACCCAATAAAAGAGCATTTTGCTTGCTCATCAAGTAATTGGTGGAACTTTTACACCCGCAGATTATCGTTAACGAGCCTTCCTATGAGCGCTTGTTAGCAATTATCTGTCCAATGTTTGGCCAGGGTAAAGGGGCCATAAGTCTTTAGTTTATTGGCAGTTTATGACTTTATTATATGATGTAATTAGTGATAAGGAAGGAGGTTTGGAAAGCATGGACCTTCATGACTAGAACCTTCCTTATAGCATATCAGCATGTTCCCGCCTCTTATATAACTAGGCTTTCCTATAAAAGCTTTGTGGACGTCCAGAGAATATTTCTTTTATAAATATGTCATTTATATTATTTTCTAAAATATTTCCCTCAGAGTTAATTATGTAAACCGGGCTTAGGACTTTTCTGTCTCCCTGGATTCATATGAAATGTTAAAGGCTTGAAGCAAGCTATGCTTTGTTGCTTTTGTGAGCAAACAATTAAACCACTGCTGACACACCAGGAGATCAGAGAATTACAGGAACTGTTCAACTTACACAGCAAAATGCATTTCTCCAGTCAAAAGCAGCATACTGCCAAAATCCTAAAATACCAATTGAGATCAAATTGCAAAAGGGAAGTATTTATTACAGGAGAAATGGTGCATAGCTCCATAGTTTCAGACTTCTAGCTGCCATCTTTTTAATGACAACTTTTCTTATATCTTTTCTTTTATAAGTGATTGATCAGTGATGCTAAACCTATACAATGTAAACACTTGGGGTTGTGTCAAGTTTTAAAATCATCCTCTATCCGCAGAAATAATCTGTCCCTTTAATGTTCAGCTATCTCCAGCAGTAGAGAATGAATGGAGCAGCATTTATATGGTGGACATTGGACCATGAATGCCGCTAAATTCATTCTCTATGGGTCTGCCAGAAGTAGCTGTGCATTAAAGGAGGACGTATTTTTTTCTAGGCAGAAGTAAACATGTTATGTGCTACTCTCCGTTAAAATTACTGCAAAGGGTTTACTACAGTGTAAGGCGAGAATCTGAGATCCTGACTTCTTCTTAAAAAAATGCCCTATAAAACCCTCATCCTCCGCAGTCTCCGCCATTGTCTTGTGAGCTGACTAAAGGGAGAGATGTGACGAGCGCTCATGCACTAGGGACAGTGTTGTGGAAAACAATTAATAGTATAATATTGGAGAGGGAGAGTGAAGTGAGACTTATTCTACATCAGTTTTATTTATTTATTCCTACAATTACTTGTTCCTACATCAGCCGTAAACTAAGATGTAATTCAATACCAATAAGATGGAAGCCTTTATTATTCCACTGCCAGCATTCCAACCAATACCATCCAGTCTACACCCATTAGGGGGCCAAGTCCTAATGATGACCATCCTCATCTTTTTCTGGATTTACATCTTCAAAATAATCCTTCAAAGTCTCCATGTCCTAGAGAAGCAGTAGAAGGAGGGCTCCCACCTATATTGCAGGAGAAAGCTGGGGTTGGAAAAGTAGGTATGCCAGAGCTGATAATTATTCAGTGTTTACTGTCAAATAACCTGCAGGAGATTGCAGTCCAGAACAACAATCATTTGCATATTGTCCCCTTGATTTGTAGTGATCCGTGGCAAATTAATTCTGAACACATCGAATTTCATGGCGAACTTCAGCGAAGTTGCCGAATCAAATTTTCCAAAACTTTTCTCATATCTAGTTATAATCTATAATGATCTGTTATGATCTATTATGGCTTGTTTTCCACTTTAGCTTAATTGGTACATCAGGATTATGTTTTTTTATTGTTTACTGAGATGCTCTGTTTTTCTGACCGTCAAAAATTAATGGAAACTTGATTAAAAGAAACTAGTCCAGATGTAAACAGAGTTTAAAATATAAAGCAATGGAAATTATTTGTAAAGGACAAGTATAATTTGCTGTAAACCAGTGGTGTTAGGGCAGTGAGAATATTAGAAACCCTTCAATCTCTTCTTATTTTCTATTTAACCTCACCATAATGCCTTGGGTATAGCTATTTTTTCAGTTAAAGTGGTTTTCTGGTTACACAAAAAATTAAATAATACCAGCATTGAACATTAAGCTGCATTTACATGAATCAATAATCGTCCAGAATATCGGGAACGACCATTCCTGCAAACAGTTATTCTTGACCATCTGATCATGTAAATGTGCCGCAGATCACCCAATGAACGAGTGAAACGCTCGTTCATTGGGTGATCCTGTTGTTCATGCAGGCACCACTGATCATAATTTCTGGGCAGCAGATCATGTGGTCTAAAGAGCGATCTTCTGCTCAGAAACCATGAATCTGCATGGGGTAATCGTAAAAGTGATCCCTTGTCCTCATACAGTGAAGGAGATCACTGCATGTAAATTCGCAGTCTCCTTCAATGAATAAGCAGCCGAACGCTTCCTTCCCCACAAACAGCTGCAGAATCGACCCATCTAAATCCACCTTTAGGCTGAATTCACACGTCCGTGTAACATGGTCCGTGAGGTACCAGACTGGCATCCTGCTTAGTGCAGGAGCACACGGCGTCATTGGTTGCCAAGACACCAAGCGCTTCATGTCGCCACTGCTGTACAGTAATACACTCATATAGATCAGTGTTTCCCAACCAGTGTGCCTCCAGCTGTTGCCAAACTACAACTCCCAGCATGCCCGCACAGCCAAAGGCTGTCCAGGCATGCTGGGAGTTGTAGTTTTGCAACAGCTGGAGGCACACTGGTTGGGAAACACGGATATAGATAATACGAGTGTATTACTGTACTGCGGCAGCAGCACAAAGCGCCTACAACTGCACTAAGCAAGATGCCAGTCCGGTATCTCACGGACCGTGTTCCACTTACGTGTGAATTCAGCCTTACTGTATTTAAGTCAGATGGTGAAGTTCTGAGTGCATTTTACTCCTCCAGCGTAATTGTGATCTGTGACCCACACCCTAGGTTTACAACCCAGAACAAGACTCATGGGGAGTGTCTGTAGCATCAGGTCTCTGCCTCTCCTTACACTTTTTGAAGCCCTGCTGGAAAAATCTGTGCCCTAAGACACAGTATAATTGCTGACATCACATCTACAGGGCAGGATCCAGGAGAATGAGCAGAACACTACCTTGAGAGGCAGGGTCACTGATGATGTATTGTCTACAGGGCAAATCCTTGCAAGCCTTGCCACGCCTCATACTTCTTGTCATCGGGACAGGAAACCAACGCAGCTGAAAATGTCATGTTACCACTATGGAGTGCAGGAAAATGGGACCTTACAGATAAACATTCACTATTAGTAGGTGATAACATGTTGTCTCATGTCAATTAATGATGAAACTTGCAAAGCTGGAATACCCCTTTAAAACAGTATGGTTCTGGTCTAGTTCTTGATAGAAATTCCTAGTGGTTACTTAAGAACTTTCATGTCATCTTATATATGATGAGGCATAAAATACAGCATTACTTTGTTTCACAAGAACACAATCAATCAAGAGCAATATTTGACACAAATGCAGACATTTTTTTCAGTGACAGATACTGTATATTGAGCACATTTAGTTGTGTTTCCAGCTCAGATGTGAAGTATGCCTTATTCTTGGCTTTGTTGTGTGAATTCAGGTCAGTGAGTCTCTGCATGAAAATTATTTCCTTGAAATATTATATATGTTGATATGTTAATTAGTAGTGTTGGGCGAGCATGCTTGGCTGAACACCATTTTCACTCGAGCATCGCGATGCGATGCTCGAGTCGCCTCCCCGCACGTTCCTTGGCTGCTACGCAGCCAATAAACATGCTGGTAAGTACTGGCCCTTACTATAATGCTGTAGCCATGTTGGTTACTGACATTACAGTTATTGGCTGACCGAAACGTGTCATCGGATGCTATATAGCACCCGATGACACGTGGTTCGGCTCAGTCTTAGTCAGGGAGAGCTGCAGCAAAAGGGAAAGATAGTGTATGGACAGGAATTGTTTAGTGTTGAAAGGTGTTAGAGACCCAAAAGTAATTTTAAGGGCTATTGTTTTATCTGGCCACAATATATATTATTAGCGCAACCTGTCCTAAATTGCGTGCAATTGTTTGGCTGCTGCTGACAGTGACACAACCTCTGCTACATCTGTTGTTACATTAGTGCATCCTAAATATCTGTTACCTTCAGTGTCATTTTTTCTTAGCCGCTGGTGACAGCGACATTACCTGTGCTACATCTCTTGTATAATGTTTGCGCATCCCAAATATCTGTGACATTTAGTAAAAAAATTTGCCGCTGGTGACAGCAACATTACCTGCGCTACATCACCTGTATAAAGTTTGCGCATCCTAAATATCTGTGACATTCAGTCTAATTTTTTCACTGCTGGTGACAATGACATTATCTGCGCTACATCTCCTGTATAACGTTTGCACATCCGAAATATCTGTGACATTCAGTCTAATATTTTCCCCGCTGGTAACAGCAACATTACCTGCGCTAAATCTCCTGTATAACATTTGCGCATCCTAAATATCTGTGACATTCAGTCAATTTTTTTTACGCATACACTTACAAAACCTGCGCTATTGTACGTGTGACATACTTGCAAGAATATATACCATTTAATATGCTCAAGGCGAGCAGTAAGGGACAGGGAAGTTGCCATGCCGCTAATGGTGCACCCAGAGGCTGTGGCCCTGGGCACCGTGAAACTGTGCCTGCTACCAGAGCACAAGAAACACACTCAATTGCCAGCTCACCGACTGTTGTGCGACATGCACAAGCACTGGAACTCCACGTTCCACATGCTTTCCAGGCTTTGTGAGCAGGGCAGTAGTGGAATACCAGCTGCAACATGGTCATCACCTTTCCAGTCAGCTTCCGCTCTTCACAAGTGACGAGTGGGCATGGATGTCTGACCTCTGTAAGGTTTTATGCAACTTTGAGGAATCAACACAGATGGTGAGCTATTATGTCACGACTATGCTTGGTCGTGACTCTTTGTGTCGCATGCAGTTGTCAGCGATCTGCTCTTTGTTCTCTACCGCAGGTGAGGGCAGTTAGTTTGTTGCCTCACGTGTGGTTGCCGCTGGCAACATGATGTCGTTGGCAGTGTAGCAGCCTGAGCTGGTTGCTAGGCGGCTCGCTGTCAAGGCATGCGGTTGCACCTGGCAACGTGTGTTTGAATGTGCTCACTTTCTATGTTTGGTGTGCACGGGATTTAGTTGTGTGTGCATTTCCCCTTTAAGTGACACTTACCTTGTCTGGTGTTGGAAGGGTTAACTCCTTTCCTAGTATGTGTGTGTGGGTGTGGCTGCTTGGGCTATTTAGCTTCTGCTGGATGTCAGTAGCTGAGGGGTACTCCAGCCATGCTCTATGCTGGAGTCATCCTCCTGGTCTTATATGCCATCTATCCAGTGAGGGCCACACTTGTGGTCATAAATATATGTTATGATGTTAAGAAGATGTTTTTATGCTCTTTATATTTATTGCAGCTATGGGTGTCCTGGATACCTGTGTGATTTGTGTGTGTGCTGTGTCCTTAATGTTTGTGTGGTCATCAGTACGTATACACGGGTTCCAGTCAGCGTGTCTGTGGCAGGTAGGTGTAGTACTGGTTTAACTCACCTGCCATATCCATATGCTGTATATGTTTCCCCTCTCCTTGCTCCTTGGCCAGTGAGACTCCTGTTCGTCCATGTCTAGGAGGAACAGGTCTTCTTACCCTGCTCCTAGTCCAGGGATTTCCTGAGGGCTAGTAGGGACCCTAGGTTCTGGAGTATGAGCCCTCCTACCATCTGGGTTGGCTCATACGGTTAGGAGTCAGGGTCTTAAGAATTAGGGGCGTGCTAGGAGGTGACCTGCTCCCTGATCCTGTCGACCTGGCCTAGCAGCTCCCCTTATTCTATTGACATCGCACAGTTGAGGGTTTCCCCCACTCTCATCCGTGACATATTATCAGCGTAACCATCCCACTTCTGTGTCTACTGAAACGCTCGCTGCTCACAATGAAGACAGACGCTTTGCATGTGGAAGAGGTGGAAATGGGGGAAGACAGTACACAGGGTGATAGCCAGACCACCCTCCGTTTGTCTTCTCAACGCAAATTGGATGATGATGATGAGGAGCAGTTGACAGTTGCCTCCGCTACAGAGGGTAGTACCCATGTCAGGTTTATTCTATCTGTTCAGCGTGGATGGAATGAAGAGGAGGAAGAGGATGAGGAGATTGAGAGTCATCCTCCTGTTGAGGACAGCGAAGTCTTGTCTGTTGGCACACATGGCTGACTTTATGTTATGCTGTCTTTCCCGTGATCCTCGTGTTATACGCATTTTGGCCAACACCGAATACTGGTTGTTCACCCTTCTCTGCCTCGCTACAAAGAGAACTTCTCATCTGTCATTCCTGTGGTGGAGAGGACTAGAAAAATGGTGCTATACCAGAAGGTCCTTGTGGAAAAATAGTTTCAGAAATTTCCAGATGACAACGCTGGCGGCAGAGTACGCAGTTCCTTGGGCAACTGAGGAGGGGAGACCAGGGGAACACACAGCAGTTCCAACATAGGCAGGGCAACACTCTCCAAGGTCTGGGACAGTTTCATGACACCCCGCCAGCACCCTCACCCTGATGCGCAGCCTAGTGTCACAAGGAGGGAAACGTTTTGGAAGATGGTGAAAGAGTACGTAGCAGACCGCGTCAGCGTCCTTAATGATCCCTCTGTGCCTTACAACTATTGGGTGTCCAAGCTGGACACATGACACGAACTGGCGCTCTACGCCTTAGGGATGCCTGCCTGCCCTGCCACCAGCGTTTTGTCAGAGCGTGTATTTAGTACTGCTGGGGGCATAATAACTCATAAGCGCATCCGCCTGTCAACTGAAAATGCTGACAGGTTGATTCTGAACAAAGCCTAGATTGCCCCTGACTTCTCTACTCCACCAGAGGAAAGCGGCTGAACATAAAGACACTTTAAATGTGGCTTTTATGGTGTATTAAATACACTACATTCTCATGCACCCCTTCCACCACAAAAAAGGGTATACGGTTCAATCTTCCTTTTCTCGTCCTCCTCCTCTTCATCCTCCTCCATCATATCAACATGCTTATTAGGCTGCCCTCGCTCCTAATATTTTAGATAGTCAGAGCAGCAGCAGGCCCTCGCCACTAATGTTTTAGATGGTCAGCTCAGCAGCAGACCCTCACCCCTAATGTTTTAGATGGTCAGATCAGCAGCAGGCCCTCGCCCCTAATGTTTTAGTGGGTCAGCTCAGCAGCAGACCCTCACCCCTAATGTTTTAGATGGTCAGATCAGCAGCAGGCTCTCACCCCAAATGTTTTAGAGGGTCAGCTTAGCAGCAGACCCTCACCCCTAAGGTTTTATATGGTCAGATCAGCAGAAGGCCCTCGCCCCTAATGTTTTAGAGGGTCACCAGCAGGCTCTCGCCCATAATGTTTTAGATGGTCAACAGCAGCAGACCCTCACCCCTAATGTTTTAGATGGTCAGCTCATCAGCAGGCCCTCACCCCTAATGTTTTAGAGGGTCACCAGCAGACCTTTGCTTCTAATGTTTTTAACGGTCAACAGCAGGCCATCAATCATAATTTTTCAAGGGTGTGTATGATTCCTTTCCTTTATGTGTAATAAAGGATGTATTGGAGTGCCGGTTCCTTGGAATTTTTGGCAGCCCTTTCACTTAGTGCATAGGCTTTATGAGTGTAGGAGTCGCACTACCTCAACAATTGTGCCACAATGTGAATGAGGCCCTCCTTTATGTGATATACATGTTGTATCGGAGTGCCTCTTCCTTGTAATTCTTGGCAGCACTTGTACTTTATATACAAGTAAATATACAGGAAATAATGTTTCCTAACAATTTTTCACGGTTTTGTGCGTATTGTCAGTCTGTAAAAGTGGCATACTACTCGGACAATATCGTTCCCAGCAGCGACCTGGAAATCCAAGATGCATCCAGACATCCTCCCAATG
The DNA here is from genome assembly GCF_014858855.1 of Bufo gargarizans. NCBI lineage: Eukaryota > Metazoa > Chordata > Amphibia > Anura > Bufonidae > Bufo > Bufo gargarizans. Next base: position 295,038,796 of record NC_058081.1, on the reverse strand, counting down.
CTGTTCCCGAATCATTTCAGTGGTGTTTCCATCAATTTCTGACTTTTCCAATGAACCAGACACTCTCCCATCTTCAGAGCAAGGGGTACCTGGTTTAATGCTCAGGATCTCCCATTGACTTCCATTGTGTTCGGGTGCTCTGTAGAGCACTCGAGCATCCCAAAGTGTTCTACTCGAGCACCCAAGCACTTTGGTGCTCGAACAACACTATTAATCACATTGCTACTGTAAACATAAAATAGGAATATGGCTTGTTATTCTCAAGAATATGTATGCTTGCCACAACAGGCTATGCTTCCTGTAACACAACAAAAGAGGGTGGAGATGACATTGCTAAAAGAACATATAGAAATTCTATAGCACATTTATAACTAAAGAAATCCAAACTAACACACTTCCCTGTTTCGAGCTGGGCATACACATTAGACTACATTTGGCCGAATCGGTGAATTTTGGCAGGACAAAGTGACCATCCAATGAGTAATAGATGTTTAGCCAATGTTCATTCTGCAGATATCAAGGGGAAAAGAAAACATTGGTCATGTTGAATTTTCACTGATCCAATGCTATGTTCTCAAGGGAAAAACGCCATTAGCAAAGTTGCCTGTCTTCCCATTAAGAACACATACAGGTGAAACTCAAAAAAATTTGAATATCGTGCAAAGTTAATTTATTTCAGTAATGCAACTTAAAAGGTGAAACTAACATATGAGATAGACTCATTACATGCAAAGTAAGATATTCCAAGCCTTTATTTGGTATAATTTGGATGATTATGGCTTACAGCTTATGAAACCCCAAAGTCTCAATTTTGAGGTACATTTGCTCAGGGGGTATAGATTAATTAGCTGATTAGAGTGTGACACTTTGATCCTAGAATATTGAACCTTTTCACAAAATTCTAATTTTAAGCTGCATTAATGCAATTCCTTTTCATTTGCATTACTGAAATAAATGGACTTTTGCACGATATTCTAATTTTTCGAGTTTCACCTGTACAAACTCGGCCAAACAGAGTGTGCTTGTAAATGTGGAAGTTTAGAGCAATAGCTTCTGGCTAAACAATGAATCACTGACAGCTATTGAAGGCTTATGGCCACCTTAAGAACCTTTATATTTCAGGGGTTTCTAGGAATAATTAGTTTCTTGCTAGCATTAAAAAATGTATATTTCCCTGGCTTTTTTCTTCCAGCCTTTTTGTTTAATTCCAGACAGGAATGCACATGGTGACATTCACCACTGCAGCCAATGACTGACTTCAACAGGTGATGTGTCCCCAAGCAGTCATTGGCTGCAGCGCCGCTTGTGACTATGTGCATCCCTGGCCAAAAGTAAACCAGCTGGGGACTGGAAGATGGTGGTGTTGGACCTAGGACCCAGGAGAGAAGCGGCAGGGCTCAGATAAATCTTTCAATAGGTCATAAACACAAGGAGGAATCAACAAAATGTTCCTGGAAAACCTCTGTAACCCTTTTACTACCGGAGGTTTTTTTGTTTTTGCGTTTTCATTTTTCTTCCATATCTTCCTTGAGCCATAACTTTTTTATATTTATGTTCACATAGTTGTATGAGGGCTTATTTTTTTGTAAGACAAGTTGTACTTTCTAATGCCATGATTAGTAGGGAACGATGAAAAAATTCCAAATGGGGTGGAATTGGAAAAAAAGGCAAATCCTCCACCGTTTTACAGGTTTTGTTCTCACGGCATTTAGTTTGCGGCGAAACTGACCCATGCCTTTCATTCTCTGGATACCCCATATGTATCTTTTTTTATGTCTAAATAGTGTAACAATAAATTTCAATTTTAACTTTTACATTACCATATTTTGACCCCCATAACTTTTTTTATAGTGATATCTACTGAGCTGTGTGGGGGCTTATTTTTTGCGGGACAATCTTTTGTTTTTATTCATACCATTTTGGAGTGTTTGTGACTTCTTGATCCCACTTTATTAAATGTATTTGGGTAAGAGAAGCAATGAACAAATGGTAAATTGGCCATTTTGACCCTTTTTTCTATCACGCCATATACTTTTGAATAGTACAGGCGTTTTCAGTTGCAGTGATAAATGATCTCGATGCCTACTTTCATCTGTGAAGTGCACTGACAGAATGATTCTACTTGGCGATTTTAATGTGACAGTGGGATCCAAACACTTCACCTGGGATGGCGTCATTGCCAAAAAACGGAATCAGCACATGTAACAGCAATGGTCTGTTACTATTGAAGACATGTGCTGCTCATGACTTAGTCATTACTAACACCATCTTCCGCCTACCTACTCGCAAAAAGACATCCTGGATGCACCCACGCTCCAAGTACTGGCATCTAATTGATAATGTCATAGTGCGGAGGAAAGACATACAGGAGTAGCTAAAACAATGCCGAGTGCTGACTGCTGGACTGACTCATCATTTCTAAACTAAATATCCACATCAAACCTAAGAAGCGGCCACAGGGAAACATAGTTGTGATAAAGAAGATCAATGTCAATACATTGGTAAATCCCAATATAGCAGTCTCATTGGTAAAAGATCTTTAAAATCAACTCACGAACCTGCAAATGCAGGAAAGTGTTCAGAAGGACTGGGAATGCATCCGGAACATCTTGTATTTGTCTGCACTTAAGGCTCTCGGACCCGCATGCAGGAAACAGCGAGACTGGTTTGATGAAAGTGATGAAGAGATCAAGGCCTTGCTATCCGAAAAACATCGCCTTCACCGTGCTCATCAAAATGACCTGTCATCAACTGCAAATAAAAATGCTTTTATCAACACTCGCAGGACTATACAGAGTAAACTCCATAAGATGCAGGACTCCTGGCTGAGTGCCAAAGCAGATGAAATTCAGAAGTTGGCTGATAGAAACGATGCCAAACGATTCTACGAAGCCATCAGATCCCTGTATGGACCTCAGTCTACAGGAAGCTCTACTGGATTCGAATGATACAACTCTCATCACTGAGAAAACTCTGATTCCACAGCGTTGGGCTAAACATTTCCACTCTGTGCTGAACCGCCCATCTACCATCAATAATGAGGCAATTGACAGAATTCCTCAGGTGGATATTACCTATAGCCTGGATGTCCCACCATCAGAGGCTGAAACCTTACAGGCCATCAGTCAACTGTCCAGCCGTAAGGCTCCAGGATCTGATGGAATTTCGGCGGATGGCTATAAGGCTGGTGGTGCAGTGCTTGTTTAAAAACTCACCCAATTGTTCCAGTCTTTCTGGAATCAAGGTTCCATACCACAGGAACTGAAAGATGCATCCATTGTATACTTTTATAAGAGGAAAGGAAATAGACAAATCTGCGATAATTATAGAGGAATATCACTTTTATCAATTGCAGGCAAGATCTTGGCACGAATGTTGCTAAATCGTCTGATTGATTATCTGGAACGGGGTCTGCTACCTTTGACACAGTGTGGTTTTCGCAAAGAGCGTGGCACGATGGACATGATATTTGCAGCTCGACAGCTTCAGGAGAAATGTCAGACTCAGGAGCAAAATCGTGAACTATACACCACCTTCATAGATCTTACTAAGGCTTTTGACACAGTCGCCAAGGCTAATGGCGCATTATGTCGAGTATTGCTTTTATTGCACTGCTGCCCTTTGCACTTTTGATGCAAACTGTATTTCGTTACCCTGTATTTATACATGTGTAATGACAATAAAGTTGAATCAAATCAGTTAAGTACCACATATGTATTACTGAACATATGTATTACTGAATATGATCAGGTTCTATTGGACTTTGTTAGGATAAAACATCTAAAAATGTTTCTCTTCCTTTTTGCAGAGAGCTCTTTGAAACCTGGAATGGTATTAATGTATCACATCTAACTTTATTTAATGCTCATTCAGATGACCATATGAATGGGTCTGCATCCATTCCGCAATTTTGCGGAATGTGTGTGGACCCATTCATTTTAATGGGGCCGCAAAAGATGTGGACAGCACACCATGTGCTGTCTGCAAACGTAGTTCCGTTCCATGGCCCCACCAGAAAGATAGATCATGTCCTTTCTTGGCCGCAATCGTGGACAAGAATAGTAATTTTTATCATAGTGCCGGCCATGTGCGGTCCACAAAATGCGAAACACACACAGCCGGTATCCGTGTTTTGCGGATCCACAATTTGTGGACTTAAAAACTCTACGGCCGTCTGAATGAGCCCTTAAAGGTATAATTTTTTAGTTTTTTTAAAATGATATCTGTACAGCCATGGACAAATTAAATAAAAATGAGCATGACTCCCATGTGCCACTTGTCTCTGGATCAAAGAAGCAACAGTATATGACCTTGAACTTAATAAATAGATGAAGATATTGCACTAGTGATAATAAGCTAATATCTGCAGTTAGATTTACAGTTTTAAAATACTAACAGTGCATTGTTAATAAACAGCAGTGTTCTATTTGAAGGCAGAGGGGATATGTGACTATATGGGTTTTCTATCATTCATCCAGAGAGTTGTAGTACAATTTGTTCTAAGAGATAAGCAAGGAAAGCTTTAAGTAAATTATAAGTTATATTGGCAGCAAGTCTAATGAGGCAAGACGTGGTATGACGTGGATGGTACACTGCTGGTTAGTTATTAGACTAATTGGTATATTCTCCACCATCTGTTATTGGTACAATCCCATGTCTGTAAATGTTGAGAATTAAACTAATCCAGCCAAAAGAGTACATGTGTGAATTACTGTAGACCTTCTGGAGCATCAAGATGCTTGTGGAGGCTGTATATAAGGAAAAAAAAACATGATGCATTATATTCTGAAGGATACTGGTTGAAAGTGTAACTCCTGCGATAGACACCTTTTCCGTAATAATATACAGACTTTTCTTAGCAGATTTATGAAAACTCTCCTCTTCTCTCATAGACTTCAACAAAGAAACTCTATTGCTCCCATGTGCCCTTGTAATGTTGCCTGCGTATAATAGAAAAGTGTATTTCCTATGATTTACCTGCTATTTGTAATTCAGCAATCTAAAGAATACAACTGTATCCACTAGTATTACACTTAGACCTTAAGGTCATGTCGCCACACAGTGGTTGTAGTGCAGTATGGCATGTTTGCAGTTCAAATGTTTTTGTTTTTTTTTATTCAAAAATTGATCCCAAGGAGTAGAGGTATATGGTGATCCATCATGCCCCTCTTGACAGTTTTTGAAAAAAAATATGTAGACCCAAACATATTAGTTTAGCAAGGCAAGCAGTTATGACATTGCATCCAACATGACTGGCTTATACAGGGTGGCCCACGAAAAAGGAGGCCGTCTCCAGTAATAGTATGACAAGATAAACAAGCAAGTGGATTTATTTATTTATTTTTATTACCCACACGTTACAAAAGATGCTGAATGTGGTCCCCGGTCACGTCTATACATCTTTGGGCACGTCAGATTTTGTTGGCCGATACTGCTTGCAGTGATGCTGCCTAAGAAAAAAATGTCCTGCTTTTTCCAACAAGATGGGACAACATGCCACATCTCACAGAACTCACTGGCATGGGTTTATGAACTGTTTACGGAGGAGCGAACTGTGAGCCTGTGAGCAAGGCATTCTGGCCACCACGTTCCCCAGACTTGTCCACATGCAATTTTTATCTGTGCAGAATTTTTATCTGTGCCCTGGATGAGCTCAAGGAAAACATCACCATCCACAGCATCACTGTTGAAAAGCTGCAAGCAGTATCAGCCAAAGTAATCCGACGTGCCGAAAGATGTATAGACCTGAACGGGGACCACTTTCAACATCTTTTGTGATGTGTGGGTAATAAAAATAAAAAATCCACTTGCTCTTTCATCTTGTCATACTATCACTGGAGGCGGCTACTTTTTTGTGGGCCAACCTGTATAATAGTCAGCCATATCTTCTGTATAACCAGTTGATGCTACAATGATATGATACAATTATCCAGCAGTATGACTTTGACATTGAAAAAGTTTTTAGCCAACTTTGTCACTATGTAGTTTAGATAACCTCAGATGAGGTGAGAAGTGAGAATTAACTTCAAAGTACTAACAAATACATACAAGGCCTTCCATAACTTGTCCCCTCCCTACATCTCTGAGCTACTTTCCCGATACATCCCCACACATAATCTCCGATCCTCACAAGACCTCCTTCTCTCCTCTTATCATCTCTTCCCACAATTGCCTCCAAGATTTCTCCCGTGCATCTGTCATACTCTGGAACTCTCTACCCCAACATATCAGACTCTCACCTACAGTGGAATCCTTCAAAAGAAACCTGAAAACCCACCTCTTTAGACAAGCCTACAACCAGTGACCCTGCTGCCTCTATACCGCCATGACCAACTTCACCTGCACCTTCTGTGTCCTTCTCCCATACTATGTAGATTGTAAGGCCTCACGGGCAGGGTCCTCTCTCCTTCTGTACCACTTTGTAACTCGTCTTGTTTATGCTTAGTGCAATTGTCTGTATTATGTATGTATACTCCTTTTCATATGTACAACGCTATGGAATGAATGGCGCTTTAATCATAAATAATAATAAGAATAATGAGTTTAGATAACCTTGAATCATTATTTCACTAATAAAGCAGTCTATATCATATTTTTGGAAAATAAGGTTATACATAACCTTGCCTATAATGAAATACGGAAGATATGCAGTATGATGAAAGTAAAATGTAATAGCAGTAATTCAGCTGTTCCTGTTTGGTAATGTTTCTCAATAATACAGTCTAGTCCCTGTCCATGGTGCTGATTGCTCATGAAATGTACAGGGAGTTTGTATTACATTGTTTCCTTGCCTGTATAGTCTAACATAAGTGCTATTTGAATATATTTTCTCACCAATTTTAAAAGAATAATGTGCGGATAAGGTAAAATCATACTCTGCAATTCATATTTCATTTTAAAATAACATTTTTTCTATAACCATTCTTTGATTATAGGAGTTCAGTGAACCATTCCCAGGTTTTTACAGCAACTAAATTAAAATGCGCCCAGATTAAAAGCAGCCCTAACTTCTGTTAACTGGTACAATAGGAAGATGGCCTCTGGCAATGAAAAAAAAAAAAGTTGAAAAATGTACCCTTGAAATTAAAACAATGGCAAACTGGTATCTTGTGGTTCCCATGTTTAGCTTGATGTATTAATTGCACAGCAGTTCAGGAACAAATGTATGGAAGGAGATTCAAGTTTGCAATTATAAACAGCTTAAATTTAGCAAAATTAAAAATGTGGCCTCAAATGCTGAAATATTATTGTACCAACAAAGTCACATTCAGTCATTTTAGAAGATGGTATGGAGGGATGGAGCTCTGATGTCTAGTTCTGGTCATGTTGTTAGGGTCTTAAATAGGGATGAGCGAACTCGAACTGTATAGTTCGGGTTCGTACCGAATTTTGGGGTGTCCGTGACACGGACCCGAACCCGGACATTTTCGTAAAAGTCCGGGTTCGGGTTCGGTGTTCGTCGCTTTCTTCGCGCTTTTGTGACGCTTTCTTGGCGCTTTTTGAAAGGCTGCAAAGCAGCCAATCAACAAGCGTCATACTACTTGCCCCAAGAGGCCATCACAGCCATGCCTACTATTGGCATGGCTGTGATTGGCCAGAGCACCATGTGACCCAGCCTCTATTTAAGCTGGAGTCACATAGCGCCGCCCGTCACTCTGCTCTGATTAGCGTAGGGAGAGGTTGCGGCTGCGACAGTAGGGCGAGATTAGGCAGATTAACTCCTCCAAAGGACTTGATTAACTGATCGATCTGCAGCTGTGGATCATTGAGCTGCTGATCCTCAATTGCTCACTGTTTTTAGGCTGCACAGACCGTTTGTCAGTCTCATTTTTCTGGGGTGATCGGCGGCCATTTTGTGTCTTGTGGTGCGCCAGCACAAGCTGCGACCAAGTGCATTTAACCCTCAATGGTGTGGTTGTTTTTTGGCTAAAGCCTACATCAGGGTGAAGCTGTCACACCAAGTGCATTTAACCAGCAATAGTCTGTTCATTTTTTGGCCATATACAAAATCAGGGGCAAGCTGCGCCTGTCACCAAGTGCATTTAACCCTCAATGGTGTGGTTGTTTTTTGGCTAAAGCCTACATCAGGGTGAAGCTGTCACACCAAGTGCATTTAACCAGCAATAGTCTGTTCATTTTTTGGCCATATACAAAATCAGGGGCAAGCTGCGCCTGTCACCAAGTGCATTTAACCCTCAATGGTGTGGTTGTTTTTTGGCTAAAGCCTACATCAGGGTGAAGCTGTCACACCAAGTGCATTTAACCAGCAATAGTCTGTTCATTTTTTGGCCATATACAAAATCAGGGGCAAGCTGCGCCTGTCACCAAGTGCATTTAACCCTCAATGGTGTGGTTGTTTTTTGGCTAAAGCCTACATCAGGGTGAAGCTGTCACACCAAGTGCATTTAACCAGCAATAGTCTGTTCATTTTTTGGCCATATCCCAGTCTAATTCTGTCACTAAATCCATACCGGTCACCCAGCGCCTAAATACTAGGCCTCAAATTTATATCCAGCTAAATCTGTCCCTAGTGCTGTAGCTGGGCGAGTTATTTAGTGTCCGTTCAAGCACATTTCTTGTTCTGGGTTGAAATACAATTCCCAATTTAGCAATTTCATAATTTAGTGGTTCCTGCTATATCAGAGCTATTTGAAATCTATCCCAAAAAGGGTATATAATATTGAAGGTGCACATTGGGTCATTCAGAATAACTTCACACACACCCGCTACTGTGTATTTCCAAGTCTAATTCTGTCACTAAACCCATACCTGTCACCCAGCGCCTAAATACTAGGCCTCAAATTTAAATCCCTCTAAATCTCTCGTTACCCACCGCTGTACTGTTGTTGCTGGGCAAGATATTTAGTGTCCGTCAAAGCACATTTTTTGTTCTGGGTTGAAGTACAATTCCCAATTTAGCAATTTCATAATTTAGTGGTTCCTGCTATATCAGAGCTATTTGAAATCTATCCCAAAAAGGGTATATAATATTGAAGGTGCACATTGGGTCATTCAGAATAACTTCACACACACCCGCTACTGTGTATTTCCAAGTCTAATTCTGTCACTAAACCCATACCTGTCACCCAGCGCCTAAATACTAGGCCTCAAATTTAAATCCCTCTAAATCTCTCGTTACCGCTGTCCTGTTGTAGCTGGGAAAGTTATTTAGTGCCCGTCAAAGCACATTTTTTGTTCTGGGTTGAAGTACAATTCCCAATTTAGCAATTTCATAATTTAGTGGTTCCTGCTATATCAGAGCTATTTGAAATCTATCCCAAAAAGGGTATATAATATTCAAGGTGCACATTGGGTCATTCAGAATAACTTCACACACACGCTTCTGTGCATTTCCAAGTCTAATTCTGTCACTAAATCCATACCGGTCACCCAGCGCCTAAATACTAGGCCTCAAATTTATATCCCGCTGAATTTGAATACAATACATTGGGCCAAATAATATATTTGTTGTTGTGGTGAACCATAACAATGAGAAAAACATCTAGTAAGGGACGCGGACGTGGACATGGTCGTGGTGGTGTTAGTGGACCCTCTGGTGCTGGGAGAGGACGTGGCCGTTCTGCCACATCCACACGTCCTAGTGTACCAACTACCTCAGGTCCCAGTAGCCGCCAGAATTTACAGCGATATATGGTGGGGCCCAATGCCGTTCTAAGGATGGTAAGGCCTGAGCAGGTACAGGCATTAGTCAATTGGGTGGCCGACAGTGGATCCAGCACGTTCACATTATCTCCCACCCAGTCTTCTGCAGAAAGCGCACAGATGGCGCCTGAAAACCAACCCCATCAGTCTGTCACATCACCCCCATGCATACCAGGGAAACTGTCTCAGCCTCAAGTTATGCAGCAGTCTCTTATGCTGTTTGAAGACTCCGCTGGCAGGGTTTCCCAAGGGCATCCACCTAGCCCTTCCCCAGCGGTGAAAGACATAGAATGCACTGACGCACAACCACTTATGTTTCCTGATGATGAGGACATGGGAATACCACCTCAGCATGTCTCTGATGATGACGAAACACAGGTGCCAACTGCTGCGTCTTTCTGCAGTGTGCAGACTGAACAGGAGGTCAGGGATCAAGACTGGGTGGAAGACGATGCAGGGGACGATGAGGTCCTAGACCCCACATGGAATGAAGGTCGTGCCACTGACTTTCACAGTTCGGAGGAAGAGGCAGTGGTGAGACCGAGCCAACAGCGTAGCAAAAGAGGGAGCAGTGGGCAAAAGCAGAACACCCGCCGCCAAGAGACTCCGCCTGCTACTGACCGCCGCCATCTGGGACCGAGCACCCCAAAGGCAGCTTCAAGGAGTTCCCTGGCATGGCACTTCTTCAAACAATGTGCTGACGACAAGACCCGAGTGGTTTGCACGCTGTGCCATCAGAGCCTGAAGCGAGGCATTAACGTTCTGAACCTGAGCACAACCTGCATGACCAGGCACCTGCATGCAAAGCATGAACTGCAGTGGAGTAAACACCTTAAAACCAAGGAAGTCACTCAGGCTCCCCCTGCTACCTCTTCTGCTGCTGCCGCCTCGGCCTATTCTGCTGCTGCCGCCTCGGCCTCTTCCTCCGCCTCTGGAGGAACGTTGGCACCTGCCGCCCAGCAAACAGGGGATGTACCACCAACACCACCACCACCACCTCCGTCACCAAGCGTCTCAACCATGTCACACGCCAGCGTTCAGCTCTCCATCTCACAAACATTTGATAGAAAGCGTAAATTCCCACCTAGCCACCCTCGATCCCTGGCCCTGAATGCCAGCATTTCTAAACTACTGGCCTATGAAATGCTGTCATTTAGGCTGGTGGACACAGACAGCTTCAAACAGCTCATGTCGCTTGCTGTCCCACAGTATGTTGTTCCCAGCCGGCACTACTTCTCCAAGAGAGCCGTGCCTTCCCTGCACAACCAAGTATCCGATAAAATCAAGTGTGCACTGCGCAACGCCATCTGTAGCAAGGTCCACCTAACCACAGATACGTGGACCAGTAAGCACGGCCAGGGACGCTATATCTCCCTAACTGCACACTGGGTAAATGTAGTGGCAGCTGGGCCCCAGGCGGAGAGCTGTTTGGCGCACGTCCTGCCGCCGCCAAGGATCGCAGGGCAACATTCTTTGCCTCCTGTTGCCACCTCCTCCTTCTCGGCTTCCTCCTCCTCTTCTTCCACCTGCTCATCCAGTCAGCCACACACCTTCACCACCAACTTCAGCACAGCCCGGGGTAAACGTCAGCAGGCCATTCTGAAACTCATATGTTTGGGGGACAGGCCCCACACCGCACAGGAGTTGTGGCGGGGTATTGAACAACAGACCGACGAGTGGTTGCTGCCGGTGAGCCTCAAGCCCGGCCTGGTGGTGTGTGATAATGGGCGAAATCTCGTTGCAGCTCTGGGACTAGCCAATTTGACGCACATCCCTTGCTTGGCGCATGTGCTGAATTTGGTGGTGCAGAAGTTCATTCACAACTACCCCGACATGTCAGAGCTGCTGCATAAAGTGCGGGCCGTCTGTTCGCGCTTCCGGCGTTCACATCCTGCCGCTGCTCGCCTGTCTGCGCTACAGCGTAACTTCGGCCTTCCCGCTCACCGCCTCATATGCGACGTGCCCACCAGGTGGAACTCCACCTTGCACATGCTGGACAGACTGTGCGAGCAGCAGCAGGCCATAGTGGAGTTTCAGCTGCAGCACGCACGGGTCAGTCGCACTACAGAACAGCACCACTTCACCACCAATGACTGGGCCTCCATGCGAGACCTGTGTGCCCTGTTGCGCTGTTTCGAGTACTCCACCAACATGGCCAGTGGCGATGACACCGTTATCAGCGTTACAATACCACTTCTATGTCTCCTTGAGAAAACACTTAGGGCGATGATGGAACAGGAGGTGGCCCAGGAGGAGGAGGAGGAGGATGAGGAAGAGGGGTCATTTTTAGCACTTTCAGGCCAGTCTCTTCGAAGTGACTCAGAGGGAGGTTTTTTGCAACAGCAGAGGCCAGGTACAAATGTGGCCAGCCAGGGCCCACTACTGGAGGACGAGGAGGACGAGGATGAGGAGGAGGTGGAGGAGGATGAGGATGAAGCATGGTCACAGCGGGGTGGCACCCAACGCAGCTCGGGTCCATCACTGGTGCGTGGCTGGGGGGAAAGGCAGGACGATGACGATACGCCTCCCACAGAGGACAGCTTGTCCTTACCCCTGGGCAGCCTGGCACACATGAGCGACTACATGCTGCAGTGCCTGCGCAACGACAGCAGAGTTGCCCACATTTTAACCTGTGCGGACTACTGGGTTGCCACCCTGCTGGATCCACGCTACAAAGACAATGTGCCCACCTTACTTCCTGCACTGGAGCGTGATAGGAAGATGCGCGAGTACAAGCGCACGTTGGTAGACGCGCTACTGAGAGCATTCCCAAATGTCACAGGGGAACAAGTGGAAGCCCAAGGCCAAGGCAGAGGAGGAGCAAGAGGTCGCCAAGGCAGCTGTGTCACGGCCAGCTCCTCTGAGGGCAGGGTTAGCATGGCAGAGATGTGGAAAACTTTTGTCAACACGCCACAGCTAACTGCACCACCACCTGATACGCAACGTGTTAGCAGGAGGCAACATTTCACTAACATGGTGGAACAGTACGTGTGCACACCCCTCCACGTACTGACTGATGGTTCGGCCCCATTCAACTTCTGGGTCTCTAAATTGTCCACGTGGCCAGAGCTAGCCTTTTATGCCTTGGAGGTGCTGGCCTGCCCGGCAGCCAGCGTTTTGTCTGAACGTGTATTCAGCACGGCAGGGGGCGTCATTACAGACAAACGCAGCCGCCTGTCTACAGCCAATGTGGACAAGCTGACGTTCATAAAAATGAACCAGGCATGGATCCCACAGGACCTGTCCGTCCCTTGTCCAGATTAGACATTAACTACCTCCCCATAACCATATATTATTGGACTCCAGGGCACTTCCTCATTCAATCCTATTTTTATTTTCATTTTACCATTATATTGCGATGCTACCCAAAGTTGAATGAACCTCTCCTCTGCCTGTGTGCTAGGCCTAAATATATGCCAATGGACTGTTGCAGTGGTGGCTGACATGAAGCCTGATTCTCTGCTATGACATGCAGACTAATTCTCTGCTGACATGAAGCCAGATTGTCTGTTACGGGACCTCTCTCCTCTGCCTGGGTGCTGGGCCTAAATTTATGACAATGGACTGTTGCAGTGGTGGCTGACGTGAAGCCTGATTCTCTGCTATGACATGCAGACTGATTCTCTGCTGACATGAAGCCAGATCGTCTGTTACGGGACCTCTCTGCTCTGCCTGTGTGCTAGGCCTAAATATATGCCAATGGACTGTTGCAGTGGTGGGTGACGTGAAGCCTCATTCTCTGCTATGACATGCAGACTGATTCTCTGCTGACATGAAGCCAGATTGTCTGTTACGGGACCTCTCTGCTCTGCCTGTGTGCTAGGCCTAAATATATGCCAATGGACTGTTGCAGTGGTGGGTGACGTGAAGCCTCATTCTCTGCTATGACATGCAGACTGATTCTCTGCTGTCATGAAGCCAGATTGTCTGTTACGGGACCTCTCTGCTCTGCCTGTGTGCTAGGCCTAAATATATGCCAATGGACTGTTGCAGTGGTGGGTGACGTGAAGCCTCATTCTCTGCTATGACATGCAGACTGATTCTCTGCTGACATGAAGACAGATTCTCTGTTACGGGACCTCTCTCCTCTGCCTGTGTGTGTGCTGGGCCTAAATATATGCCAATGGACTGTTGCAGTGGTGGCTGACGTGAAGCCTCATTCTCTGCTATGACATGCAGACTAATTCTCTGCTGACATGAAGACAGATTCTCTGTTACGGGACCTCCCTCCTCTGCCTGGGTGCTGGGCCTAAATATATGCCAATGGACTGTTGCAGTGGTGGGTGACGTGAAGCCTGATTCTCTGCTATGACATGCAGACTAATTCTCTGCTGACATGAAGACAGATTCTCTGTTACGGGACCTCTCTCCTCTGCCTGTGTGTGTGCTGGGCCTAAATATATGCCAATGGACTGTTGCAGTGGTGGCTGACGTGAAGCCTCATTCTCTGCTATGACATGCAGACTAATTCTCTGCTGACATGAAGACAGATTCTCTGTTACGGGACCTCCCTCCTCTGCCTGGGTGCTGGGCCTAAATATATGCCAATGGACTGTTGCAGTGGTGGGTGACGTGAAGCCTGATTCTCTGCTATGACATGCAGACTAATTCTCTGCTGACATGAAGCCAGATTCTCTGTTACGGGACCTCTCTCCTCTGCCTGTGTGCTAGGCCTAAATATATGCCAATGGACTGTTGCAGTGGTGGCTGACGTGAAGCCTCATTCTCTGCTATGACATGCAGACTATTTCTCTGCTGACATGAAGACAGATTCTCTGTTACGGGACCTCTCTCCTCTGCCTGGGTGCCGGGGCCTAAATATCTGAGAATGGACTGTTCCAGTGGTGGGTGACGGGAAGCCAGATTCTCTGCTATGGAACCTCTCTCCAATTGATTTTGGTTAATTTTTATTTATTTAATTTTTATTTTAATTAATTTCCCTATCCACATTTGTTTGCAGGGGATTTACCTACATGTTGCTGCCTTTTGCAGCCCTCTAGCCCTTTCCTGGGCTGTTTTACAGCCGTTTTAGTGCCGAAAAGTTCGGGTCCCCATTGACTTCAATGGGGTTCGGGTCCGGGACGAAGTTCGGATCGGGTTCGGATCCCGAACCCGAACATTTCCGGGATGTTCGGCCGAACTTCTCGAACCCGAACATCCAGGTGTTCGCTCAACTCTAGTCTTAAATGATTGAGGGCACAAGCCCCAAGATATATGTGTCCCCAAACACACAACAATGATTTATAGTTATAAAGTAATACCATTATACCAGGATCAAATGTTTCCATGTTTCCATTTCATGCAGCGATGAAATGTTGCCTACATACAGTTACTGAACAAATCACTCTACTAACAATCAGTTTTAACAATGATACTACCACACCGCAACTAAATAATACCACTATACAAGGTCCAGACATCACACAATGACTATTATACTGTTAACACTACATAGTGACTAAATAATAATATTACCTATATAGTGTTGCTAAATAAAAAAACACTATACAAATAAGAATTTTAACACCATAAAGGCATTGCAGTCCAGTACAGCTAAGGCCAGTAACACACACATCTCTGATTGTAGTCATATACTTTTTCTGACTTTTCCATCTGGCAAGGATCACCATGAAGAATTCTTACGACCATGACTTGTTTCAGCAGAATTTGCTGTCAAGTCATCTTTGGTTACTCACTTTTCCATTGCCTTCCCTACCTTTGAAACCTACATAAACTCTCCATTTATCTCCTACTCTAACAGTTTCTTCTAATTGTCCCAGTACAGTACCTGTTGTGTTGCACAGTGCCCCGTAATAGTGAAATTCTGAAATAATAGTGTCATATCTATAGTTACCCCCAAAAAACTATTCAGACATCACGGTTGAAAACAATAGTGTCTGATAGATAGTGACCTCAAGAATAATAGTGCCAGGAAAATATTGTGCCACAGACAGCTGCCCATTGGACAGTAAGAGTATACCAAATGGTTATAGTTTTATAGACCAGCTTATTGGCAAAACAATCTTTCCATCTAGCCAAGATTTTCAGTGATGGATGTTTTAGTCCTAGAGATAGATATACTAGAGACCACCTGTCTAAGTGACCATTTTTCAATGTCATTTTGGGTTGTCATCACAGTAAAGTTTCTCTGCATTTGTACTGTATTGAGAATTCTGCATACATGTTAGTTATTTTTTAAAGAACTGTGCAGTTTCTATTGAAATTATTTCCAGCTGCCATTTTTAAGATATCTTCCTATGATATGAATCTTTAATAAAAACTATACGAGGCAGAAGGCTCATGTGTAACAGCCCAACCTCTAAGAGAGGGAAAAGAATGCATTTATTAGATCATGGTACTAGTGTCTGGCAAACGTCCATGGTGGTTTGTGCTACCTGATTAAAATGTATTGAAACAGACAGCAGCAAGATCATATACACTAATAATAACTTGATGAAGTAAAATTGAGGCTTATTAAGGACTAAGACACTCCTAAGTGAATTGCATTATGTTAATTGAATATGTAATACAAGCATTGGGCTCATTTCCAAAATGACCAGTGCTAATGATGAGAACGTGTCAGACGTTCCATGCTAAACCTTCTGATCTGAAAAGACTTATTGTGACTCTAAATATCACCGCAAAGGTTTCCATTGCATTTTTATGTGGCTGTGACAGATGTATGATTTTGCAGATGAAAATGTAATCAGAAGGAAAGGATTGCTTTATTCTGTCTCCTGCTTCCTTAGCTTTGAAATATGGGACTTGTTTGATTGAAGTGCTCAGTGCTAAAATAAGTTCATCAAATCAGAGGTTCTTCTGCTGTTCATTCTTTATGTCGACCATGCCTGATAACTTTTTCAATGCTTATTCGTTATTTTGTGATTATTAGTTGCAAAAGTGGGAAAGAGAAATGTAAAATAAGCTGAAAATAAGCTAAAAAAGTATTATCCGGTGCTCTGCATTTCAAATCAAGTCTGTCATATAAAGTAGATTCAGTGTATCTTTGGCAGCACTATGTAGAGTTCTCAACAGTATCATTAAATAACTCATTTAAACGTTAGGTAGCACAGTGGGGCATGTGTCCAGGGTGCCGCAGGGGTTCATAATAGAGTTTTAATAATCGTGGGAATACATATTACGGTATTCTGTCAAGTGGAGGAAAGTGCAACCATACAGCAGTACCAGTGCTGGGGCGCAGCAATGTGTATATGTTACTTTGTGAATAGGAGCACAAAACGTAGCCTAGGCCTTGCTTCATCCCCCAGAAAGATACCCAAATAAAAAGAAAATCTATAGTCATGTTACATGACTTACTAGCCTTCCAAGGCATAATATTGACTTGTTCTGTATACTAAATTCAAGAGAGTTTAAGACGCACAGGTCTGAATGACCACCATACGGGGTGCCCACAGTCGAGTAGTAACACCCCACTACTCAAAAATGGAAATTGTATATATTAAAAAGAGACTGGGCACACCTCCAGATATTTGGCCACTAATTTTAATAGTTAAGATGGTTAAAATAATTTAGACAGACAATAGTAAAAATAATGTTCAAGATAATATTGAGACTGATAATTGGATATTCAGACAAATAGTGATCATAAAACTTCCAATAGATAGTGAGCACTAGTGGATAAAATACTAAATAATCAGTATTACTAAAATACTTGACTCATAAAACTTCAAACACAATAAAAGACTTAGGTCACATGAAATATCAAAGCATTAGTGGTGGTTTAAAATGGAGCTCGATAGCAGTCATATGAGTGGCATATTGGTCATAGCCTAGTTGCGGAGAATGGCTAGCACTAGTATGGGAGAGTTCATTGAGAGTTGCCGTAAAAGGAAATAAACTCCGTATCTCACAGGCGGCTTTGTACTGCCTATATAGCGCATGCAGTGAAAGCAAGGAGAAGTTGAACAAACAGCGGCGTCCCGCTGTATGTGTGCTTCTGCAGTGGTGTCCTGTTATATTGTGGGTATAATGACCTCTAGGTCGGAATGGTCTTACCCTCTTGGTGCGGCTCCAGCCGTCCTGCAGAGATCGAGTATACTTGCGTTGTCTTTTCCTCTAAAATATCTTACCCTGGCGTAGACTTGTACACGTGGGTCCGCCGGTTTGGCTTCGGATCCAATTGAGTGTAATTTTCTACGTGGGTTTTCAATGGACACAGAATAAGGTCTTTGTCCTTGTGGGTAGTGCACTACTCCTTTGGTTGATGGGGGGTCCGACCAGACGCGTTTCGGGGCTGAGATATCCCCTTCTTCAGTGGTAATCAGTGCTGATTACCACTGAAGAAGGGGATATCTCAGCCCCGAAACGCGTCTGGTCGGACCCCCCATCAACCAAAGGAGTAGTGCACTACCCACAAGGACAAAGACCTTATTCTGTGTCCATTGAAAACCCACGTAGAAAATTACACTCAATTGGATCCGAAGCCAAACCGGCGGACCCACGTGTACAAGTCTACGCCAGGGTAAGATATTTTGGAGGAAAAGACAACGCAAGTATACTCGATCTCTGCAGGACGGCTGGAGCCGCACCAAGAGGGTAAGACCATTCCGACCTAGAGGTCATTATACCCACAATATAACAGGACACCACTGCAGAAGCACACATACAGCGGGACGCCGCTGTTTGTTCAACTTCTCCTTGCTTTCACTGCATGCGCTATATAGGCAGTACAAAGCCGCCTGTGAGATACGGAGTTTATTTCCTTTTACGGCAACTCTCAATGAACTCTCCCATACTAGTGCTAGCCATTCTCCGCAACTAGGCTATGACCAATATGCCACTCATATGACTGCTATCGAGCTCCATTTTAAACCACCACTAATGCTTTGATATTTCATGTGACCTAAGTCTTTTATTGTGTTTGAAGTTTTATGAGTCAAGTATTTTAGTAATACTGATTATTTAGTATTTTATCCACTAGTGCTCACTATCTATTGGAAGTTTTATGATCACTATTTGTCTGAATATCCAATTATCAGTCTCAATATTATCTTGAACATTATTTTTACTATTGTTCTGTATACTGTATTCACCCCCTTTAAATGTAATCAGAATTCTGTATAATTTGTATCAGGGCTACTCCCATTTTGTCCAATTTTAGGTGGGCATCTCAAAGAGGTTCCACTGTATTCCAAATGCTTCATATTAATCTTCACTAGCAATGTTTTAGCTTTCTTTAATCGTATCTGTATCTTAGACTTTAGAAGGTCACAAATACACAGTCATGCTTGACCTGCACGCTCTCATGTTAAGCTTATAAAAGACTTAACTTCTGTCCAGCAGACCTGAACTCATTTCCCTTGAGTGAAGACATCAATAATGCCTCCCATATATTTATATAACTATGCTCTGTAAGGTTAGTACAAGGTTATTGTGTTCTACAGAGAACCAAAAATGAGAATATGGATTTTGATCTTGAAGGAACTACTGTATGTTATTCTGAAGCTGTAACTGGAGACAATTGTTCTTTTCATTAATGATTAGTGTTGGGAGCGAATATTCGAATAGCGAATATTAATCATGAATATCGTCACTTTGAGAATTCACGAATATTTAGAATATAGTGATATATATTCAGAATTTCGAATATTCTAGATTATTTTTTTTTCATCAGTAACCTCCCTTCTTGCTTGTGGGCCAATGAGAAGGCTGCAATGTCTTTGTCTGAGCTTAGCAACATCCCTAGCAACCAATAGGAAAGTTGCCTACCCCTTACTATATAAGAACCTCCCCAGCAGCCCTTGTATGCAGTATTTTGCAGATCTGAGAGAGACAGCAGTGACATTGCTGTGCTCTCTGCTTACCTGTGTCATTACATTAGATAGTTAGCTAGTTAGTTAGTTAGCTTATATATATAATACCGATAGTTAGTGGGAGATAGTCAGTGTAGGTTAGATAGTGATGTAGTGTAGCTGTTCTGCTGTCCGTACATACATGCTGCATACATATATACATACAGACATAGTACTGTGATGTCACAAGTTCACAACAATACTTAGTGCACCAATCACTAATAAGTAGACAGACCTGTTAAAATGTGAAGTTGCACGTATTGCGCCAAAATATCCGCATCATTAGTGCTGATTTCGCAATCGCAAATATATTGGAGCACTCTATCTACATATAAAGCTATTGTAATGTTCTGCCGTGCCAACCATTTTCTCCAGTCTCAGGAAACTTCTAGCAGCTTTAAAAATGTAGCAAAAGTGACCCACCCCTGTAATTCATGCGCATTAAGTAAATATTACATTGCCGATTTTTCGCGATCAAGAAAATAATCTCTAATTCGCGAATATATGACAAATATTCTACCAAATATTTGCAAAATATCCCGAAATCGAATATTTCCCCTGCCGCTCATCACTATTAATGATATGCAGATATCATTTTTAGTCATCTGTAATAACAGTGCAGCTTGTCTCTTCTAGGTTTTGTTAAAGGCTGTTTTTACCAGATATAGCTGCCTACATGATTTGTGTTTGCAGAGTTAAATGTGTAGCATAAAAATGGCACCCAAGGCCTAATCTAAGGATGTTCAACACATTTTCTGTCTTTCTTATGCCGTCTAATGGCTTGCAAACATTTACACCAATATTTTGTGTACGGTTGACAATAATTTTCATAAGTTTGGGCATTTATTAATTAGCACTTAGCCAGACAGCATCCTAAGGTAAGAACATTTGCCTCACATTGTGCCTTACGGTCTCCATTGCAGGTTTTTCCAGCAGAAACCTTTAATGTATACCACTATTGGATGCCACTGTATAGGCATACACTGGCACAAGGTCGGTTTTAGACCCTGGGCAAAATTGTGTGACCTTGGGCAAAATTGAAAGTGGTGCCCCAAATCCTGAAATATTGGACTAGCAGTTTTACAGGACTTTGTAGGCACGGACAGCGGTTGCAACCACAGCAGCTGATTGTAGAATGTCACATAGCCTTTCCACTGTAAGCTGCTGATCCTGCAGCCTCTTTGGGTATGTTCAAACAGAGTATTTTCTGTGCCTAAAAAAACCTAATGCAGAATACACATCAGTTTTTTTGGGACGTGTTTTTTTTTCAGACAAATTTTATAAAACACTTTTTTTATGCAGTTTTGGCGTGGATTTTTATTCCTTCCCATTTTCAGTGGGAATTCTGGACATGGACCCCGCATTATGAATGGTCAGGGCACTTCTGTTTTTCCATGATGCAGTTTATAAAACCACAAGCTTAAAACCACAAGCTTAAAAAAAGGGGCTGTCCCATCCGGGCCCCTGAAGTGAAGGGAAAGCACAATGGGCATGCATGGTCATCCTCCATTATACTATGAGTGTTCTGAAAATAACTGATCACTGTCTCTCTTGTTTTTTTTTTATTCCATAGCAGTGAATGGAGATAATGCTGTTATAGGGGATCTGTGGAGGACACACTGTTATGGAGGACCTGTTAATGACACACTTTTATGGGAGACCTGTGGATGTCACACTGTTATGGGGACCTGTGGATGACACACTGTTATTGGGGATCTGTGGAGGACACACTGTTATGGGGGACCTGTGGATGTCACACTGTTATGGGGAATCTGTGGATGACACACTGTTATGGGGGGAATCTGTGGATGACACACTATTATGGGGGAATCTGGGGATGACACACTGTTATGGGGGACCTGTGGATGTCACACTGTTATGGGGGAATCTGTGGATGGCACACTAAAAAAAATAAAAAAAAGTTGCAGTACTTACGAATCTATGGTGGTGGTTCCCGCATTGTAGGATACCAGTCTGTAGTATCCACAAATCATCCAGAATAAATCAAAAATAAAACTGCAGCACTCGACGGTCTTCAATTCATGCTGGTTTAGTCACTCAAAATTACGACGTTTCAACCTCCCGGTCTTTCTCAAGACCACTTTGCTTGAGAAAGACCGGGAGGTCGAAACTTCATAATTTGGGGTGAATAAACCAGCATGAATTGAAGACTAACGAGTGCTGCAGTTTTATTTTAGATTTATTCTGGATGACACACTGTTATGGGGGAATCTGTGGATGACACACTGTTATAGGGGATCTGTGGATGACGCACTTTATGGGGGAATCTGTGGATGACACACTGTTATAGGGGATCTGTGGAGAACACACTGTTATGGGGGATCTGTGGAGGACACTGGTTAAGGGGTATATCTGGCTGTGATACGGCTACAATGTGTGACATAGCTTTACAGATTCCTTTATTAGCAGTCCTGGTCTGCTCCCCCCAAGTACAGAAAAAAATAGACACTGCTAATTTGGACTCAAGTTCTTAATCTATACTCCAACGCCTCCACCACCATTAACAATGCACAATGTTGTCTTCATTAGTTTAAGAGCTCGCACAGGGAGCACACACAGTGGGAACAGTGAGAACACACAGTGGACACAGGAAGCGCACACAGTGGGCACAGGGAGCTCGCACAAGAGGGGGCACAGGAAGTGCACAGGGAGTACACAGGAGGGGGCACAGGGACTACACAGGAGTGGGCACAGGGGAAACACACAGCTGACAGTGGGAACTCACAGGTCAGTGACCATCAGTAGTTGAGGGCAGTGCATGGCTGCTACAATGAGAGTGTGACCCCTAGTAGCCCTTCACCTCCTCCACAGACATTGCTGCATGCTTCTTACTAGATGGACTTACCAGGTGCTTTAATAGGAAGGTCCTGAGAGCTCCTGCAGTCCAGCATCTGAGGTCAGAGCCTGTGGGTTGGACACAGCAGAAGGCCCAGTCATCCCAGTCTGAGGTTTGGGCCTTGCAGCCTAGAGCAAGTGCAGGCAAAGGATGGGTACGGAGCTATGTTAGCTCTGCCCACACAGAACGTCTTGATGCTGGTCTGTGGCATCAGGATTGTGGATAATGCTGGCCTGTCACCAAGCTCTGGTGAGATGGGGAGACTGTGCACGGGGGGTGATACTTAAGTATCTAACGGCAGGGGGCCCCTTTTGGAAAGGTGGCCCTGAGAAATTGCCCTGTTTGCCTCCCCTAATACCGGCCCTGACTGGCATCTGTCATCCATAGGGGTTCATGTGAAAACATATACCACCTAGCATTCTTTTTTTACATGACACCTCTGCACAATAGTCTATGCTATTCCATGAGCAAGATAAAACATTTGTACAGTCTACTGAATGGGTGGCTCGTGTATATATTTGATATATGCACTGGGAGCTCTCCCAGTGTAAAGTAGCCTAACCGTATATATATATATTTTTTTTACCTCATTACAACATAAGAATAGCAGATTAACATTATTTCTTTCTCATAATTTAACTACAGTAACAGTATTTGAAGCGCTTGTCCATGTTACTTCTGCAGTAGTTTAGTAGTAAGGCCAGGGCTCCATGAAGACTTGTGACCTTCACGGCAACATTCCCTCCATAGTTATTACATGGCCTCCATAGTTGTGATCACCAGTAAAACAGTTGTGGTATGAACACATAGCTTAAGGTTGTATCATGTCTATCGACCACACCCCACACGCGTGTCGAGTACACACAGATTTCCCATAGTTTTACAGCAACAGAGCAGTCTCAAGGGAAGAGAAGGACTTATCTTCCCACCTTATCCACCTCTTGATCTTACAGATGAAGCCAGCATTATTTTGACACCAGCCACACCAGGATGGTCATTTTAATGTGATGTGTTGTATTAATGAGTTAAACCCTTCAAAATAACAGTGGCTGTGTCTGTATTACCCCTCTAAAGTGGTGGGATGCAATTAAAATTAACCTGTTTTAAAAGTTTCACCCCTAGTGAACAAAAATATAACCATAGCAAATCATTAATATACAGCCATGTGCATGTTATGAATGATAGCAGCACTATCGCATTCAAATCTATAATGTCGATATACAGAATGACATTGTTTCCTGTATTGAAGCCCCTGAATGTCTTTTGAATTGACTTGACAAAATACCCTGGACAATTTGTTTTTCAGTCTCTGCAGTTCAAATATAAACCCTGTGGATGTGACTTTGAAGAAATGGTGATAGAAGTTTTTGAAAACACCCAACAAATGTTTCGTGGTTACATCCACGGCATTCTAAGCAGAACTTCTCAGCGATTTATTTTATCCCTAAACGAATCTGTTAAGCTAAAAAGAAATGGCAATTTGCTGTTTATACAATGCTACTGCTATTTTTATTCCCGTGATAAGCAGGACAATTGCTCAGCTCCAGATAATTGGCTGATATCTTGCTCTAATTCTAAGTGAAATCGAGGCTTTCAAATTAGTACCTTCACATAATTATGGACCCTATTCAGCAGTCATGGTTAGAATGTTAACTAGAATTTATATTTTGCTAATGTTAGAATTGCTGCCGCATTTATCTGGAAAAACATTGCTTGCTCTCGCTGTCAGTGCTCAACCGGGAAGAGACAACACAGATCCTCAATTTAGAAAAAATAAATAAGAAATGTAGGCAGTGGTTAGGTCTCAAAATACACAGTTTAAACGCTAGAATAACTATAGAGAAGATAGTGCTGACCCAGGAGATGCAGAAATGTTGTCCTCATTATCAGTTCACTAGACTTAAATCAACTTGAATCTTTATTGCTTCCATGCATTACAATAGATCTCATGTTTTAACCCTTTCACTGCCAGGGGTGTTTGGATATTTTGCACCAGGTGTATTTTTGCAGTTTTGACATGTAACAAAAAAAACTAAATTCCAAAATAGACTAATGACATTAACCCACTTTACCCGTATATTTTCTGAAAGTAGACACCTGGCACATTGTGAAAATGCTGCTCAGCCCTTTATGCACAAAGATGCCTTCTTGCAACTTTGTGTCAAAGTGTAATTATTCATAAAAAATTGCATTTGGGTGATACTATATCTGCTTATGGAGAGCGCTTATTCAACAAAAAGAGTCTTGTAGGCCAGGCAAAGCTCCTCTGGAACTCTGGGAAGAGGCTATGCAAATGAGCTCTTAGCAAGCTCTCCCTCTAATACCACCAGATGTAAGGCAGCTATCCTATAAGTCAATGTTCAACCTTTTAGACAGGCCCTGTGACATGGCTTAGATAATAATTAAGCCATCAACCCATCTGCAGACAGCTGTTTTGAGGTTACTACCCCCCTTATTAGTGCAAACAGAGAGTACTGGCTTAACTGGGTGAGAGGCCCAGGTCAAGATTCGGGGGATTCTATGTCTTCTTATGCATAAAAAAATCAATACTAGTGGGTATAACCCAAGTAGAAAATTATACACCACACCTCTAAAAATGAAACATTCAACTTGTGCAGAGTTCTCGCATACTACTTAGAACATGCGCATATTTTCATAAAATCGCCCTGAAAAGATCAAAAATCTAGGTTTAAGAACAAAATTTTAAACAACCTGTAAATGCACAGCCTTAAGTAAATGCACAGCCTTAATGCACCAACCAGGTTTTGCATGCAAGTATTGGAAGTTACGTAGTATATAATTTTTAAATCACCCTACACAAACTGTAATCTTAATTGAAAATTATACAAGCCTAATATAAAGTATTAACTAAAGCTTCTTTTAGACAGGTATAATATGGGTGCTTTATTACTCCCATATTATGGACCAAACACCTGAACTTCCTCTAGTTCATGGATGGCCAACCTGCGACTCTCCAAGTGTTGCAAGACTACTACTCCCAGCATGCAAAGACTGCCTACAGCTATCAGCCTACAGCAGAGCATGGTGTGAATTGTATTTTTACAACAGCTGGGGAGCCACAGGTTGTCCATCCCTGCTCTAGGTCTTTAGAAAATGAGTTACAGCACCATACCTCTGGTTCTGATGAACCACATGAGGTTGTATGCATAATATATGCACAAAAAAGCCCCTTTATTACACCTCCAAAAAGACAAAGTTAGCCAGAAAATCCTTTAAAATGACATCAATGCGCATGTGTGTGTTGGCATGCTGAAAATACAAAAACAAAAGTAAACACAATGAACGGGGAAGAGTGCTGTTTTTGAGTTTGATTTTACGCTTGTGCTACACCCTTGTACTTCAGCAGTCTCTTCAGTGTCTCTACTGAAATCCTGTCTCAATCTGCTCCTGCTCACTCCTCCTCCTCCCCTCTCCATAGACTTGCATTGTCAATTGTAATATGATACTTCAGTGGAGAAAATCTGTCCTGGACAGGTTTAAGGGCTCCTTCACATATATATGGTGATCTAGTTCAGTTCCACACCGGCGTGAAGCACAAAATGCCAGAGGGTAACTGAAGCCAGAACTGATTACATAGTTTTATATGGAATCTTCTCTTACATCCGGTGCATCAGTTGTGATGCTGGCTATCAAGTAGCGCCAGACAGAAAAACACTGCATGCTAAGCTTTTCTATCTGGCACCATCAGTGCATGGATGGGCACAACTGATATTTCTCGCTGATAAGACATATTACAAAGTTTCTTATCGTCGCTTGTACTATTGAGTTATTCAACGTTGTGAACGTTAGTTACCATTTAAGGAAATACTCAACTGGAAGATTCAGGTTTTCAGATTTGATCTCTACCTTCATGAGTAACATAGTTATGAGTCAGCTATTTTTCTATTCAAGTTGAGGGACTTTATTTATATAGATGACTTACATTAGCATACAGGGTTAAAGCTTTGCACTGAACAAAGGTCTGACATATGGACCAAACATGCAGAACCCATGCTGATGTGAAATCAAGTCTGCATTTATACTGGACTGAGGGATTAAAGTGTTTTCTTGTGGAGAATACCAATTCTTCATGGTGAGAAAGTCTTATTAGCTAGGCAGTGCTGGGAAAATAATTATGCAAAGTATCTGTCCTACAGGAAGAAGTTAAACAGTAAGCAGCAAGCAGAAAATACGATAGAATGTATTCATGGAACATTTCTATTTACCTTATTAAGAAATCAGTGTGTTTAAAATAGTTTATCTTTTAGATTTTTCATTCCACCTGAATTTGTAAGAGTGAGTTATTCTCTTGTCACCTACTGTCTAAATGTACTTTCTGGCAAGAGCCCATGCTTTCTATAACAGAAAATCTGGTAAAATACACTTACTGTGAGTGTTACTTTTGTACAGCAGTTTTTCTAATATGCGTCATTGCTACATTTCTGCATTTTGTGATAATAGTTTCCAAAGGACTATTTTATAGCTGCGTATGCTGCATCGTTTATTTCGCTATCACCTTTCCTATCGCGAGCTGCACCGAGCCATACTGTAAATCACTCCATCTAAAATCAATTGTTACCTGGAAAGAATGAAAAAATATGTGGGAGTAACAAAGCAGATTGTTCTAATGCAGATAAACACATGAGCAGTTTAATATTGTAGTTCTAGAGAACAAAATGCCTTATGAACAGTCTGTAAAAATAAGATACCTCCAGTATTTGTACCGGTATTTGTGCCATGTTAGCCAGTAAATGAAAGATAAATAAATAGACATTCCTCAGTGTTTGATACCTTGTATTGCCATTAAAATGTATCAACCACTGATAATTTTTCTATTCTTTCATTGTTATTTTCTATTATAGCTCTATACATTGTCCAAGTTTTATGGCGCTACATCCATTGAAGTCTGTGGGGTCCTAGTGTACTTCCATCTAAGACCATATGAAATACACATTCTCTCCTAGAAGCATCTCTTTGAGGGTAGAATGCTTAAGTAATACATGTTGTATGAAGGCACCATACGTTGGTACATGGAGTGCCTACAACTTATGGCTGTGGATAGTACAGAAACACATGGTTTCAGTGTGACACCTCACAATCTATGTGCTCACTGCTATGCCATGTGTATTAGCTATAGTTAGTCATGATGATACATATATTGAAGGAGGTCAAGACAGGGTATCCAAGGGGTGGTACTGAAGGAAAAGGGTTTAGTTACCTAAAAGTACAGTAGAGATTACAAATTGACCATACAGAAAGGGGTGTTTGGCAGGGAGAAGCAGAGTGTGTGGGGGATTTAACCATGCCCATTACCAGCAATAATTACTAAATGACCCCAGTTCTACCAGGTCTTAGTATATTTATTTAGAGATTTATCAGTAACTTGTATCATCTATATTTTACTAATTAAACCAGATGGTACAATAAAATGATTTGCTTCAAGTCAGTTTTTATTTCCTACTAGTTTGTAATTTTTTTGTACTTTACTATCTGTACAAGAATGTGGGGACAGCCATCTTGTTTTAGTTGTTCTTAACAGCCTTTAGAAAAATTCTTTATATAGCAGGGGGTGTAGATTAGCTGTGTTTTTCCTATTATGAATGGTGGATTCTGTGTTACCTATGCAAAGGTGTTATGCTCTATAGTAATTCTGCCTATGATGATAATGAGATGACTACTGAAAAGTAATATATACACAACAGGAGTTGTCAGCTTATTCGTATGCTTACTTGCTATTGTGAGAAAAATTCTTGAAAATATATTTTACCATAGCTGAAGGACCCGGCTTCGCACGTGTATATTTCATCTATTTTATTTAATGTTTGTGTGTGTCTTTAAATGATATCGACAGCATCCACTATAACAGTGACATCTACAGCACCCCGCCCTTTTAACAGTGACCTCCACAGCGGCCTGCCCCCTTAACAGTAGCATCCACAGTGCCCTCCCCTTTACCAGTGAACTCCACAGCGGCCGCCCCTTTATTAGTGACCTCCACAGTACACCATCTCGTTAAAGGGCTTCTGTCACCCCACTAAAGTTTTTTTTTTTGGGCTAGTGAAATTAGTTATATTGCGATATATGACAATATAATTGTGTTACTTACTTTGATCCAGCAGTTTCTGCAAAAAACAAAGTTTTAATATATGTAAATTCGGTCTCTACCAGCAAGTAGGGCGGCTACTTGCTGGTAGCTGCTGCAGAAATCCGCCCCCTCGTCGTGTTGATTGACAGGGCCAGCCCGGGATCTCCTCCTCCGGCCAGCCCTGTCGGCATTTCAAAAATCGCGCGCCTGTGTTGATTCGGCGCAGGCGCTCTGAGATGAGGAGGCTCGTCTCCTCAGAACTCCCTCAGTGCGCCTGCGCCGATGACATCACCGAAATAGAAGACGTCATCGGCGCAGGCGCACTGAGGGAGTGCTGAGGAGACGAGCCTCCTCATCTCAGAGCGCCTGCGCCGAATCAACACAGGCGCGCGATTTTTGAAATGCCGACAGGGCTGGCCGGAGGAGGAGATCCCGGCTGGCCCTGTCAATCAACACGACGAGGGGGCGGATTTCTGCAGCAGCTACCAGCAAGTAGCCGCCCTACTTGCTGGTAGAGACCGAATTTACATATGATAAAACTTCGTTTTTTGCAGAAACTGCTGGATCAAAGTAAGTAACACAATTATATTGTCATATATCGCAATATAACTAATTTCACTAGCCCAAAAAAAAAAAATCACTTTAGTGGGGTGACAGAAGCCCTTTAATAGTGATTTCCACAATAACCTGCCCCCTTAACAGTGACCTCCACAGAGCCCATTCCCTTAAAATGTGACCTCCACAATACCCCACCCCCTTAAGTGACCTCTACAGCACCCGGCCCCTTATCACTGGCCTCCATAGCGGACCGTCTCCTTAACTGTGACCTCCACCATTCCCTGCCCCTTTAACAGAGACCTCCACAGTGCCCGCCCCATCTAACAGTGACCTAAACAGCATCCCACACCTTTAACAGTGACCTCCACAGCATCCCGCCTCCTAAACAGTGACCTCCAAAGCAGCCCACCCCTTTAACAGTGACCTCCACAGTGGCCGCCCCTTTATTAGCGATCTTCACAGTACCCCCTCTCCTTAACAGTGATTTCCACTACACCCCGACCTCTTTACAGTGGCCTCTACAGCAATCTGCACCTTAACACTGATCTCCATAGCGGATCGTCCTCTTAACTGTGACCTCTACAGCAGCCTCCTCCTAGGGTGGCCATAGGTCTGGTTTTAGGCTGGACAGTCCAGCTTTCAGACTCCCTGTCCTCCATCTGGCACAGGGATGTCCTTTTGAACAGCTCACTCTCAGACAGCAGCACTGTGCTGTTGGAGTGTGAGCTGCAGAGAGAAAGTCACCCTCCCTAACACCCCTGCAGCTGACAGAAGTTGATTTTTACCTTCATTTTTTCAATCCCCATCGGCTGCGGGGTGGGATGGGCTTGGTCTAACCGGGTTGGGACGTGGCTTAGTGTGGCCTGGGGGCAGGGTTTGTGACCTCCACAGCACTTTGCTCCCTTAACAGTGTCATCCCCAGCACCCTGCCCCTTTAAAGCTGACCTACAGCAGTGAAGAAAAATGGCTGGGTTGTTATATAAACATGGTGTAGAGCTGAGACCCAGTCTAAAACCTTCCCGGACACCTGATGTACCTGTGTGCCAAATTTCATGATTGTAAATGTGATGTGCTGATTCCTTTAGTGGACATACATACATGCACACATACATACACTCAGCTTTATATATTAGACTAGCTGAAGGGCCCAGCTTTGCTCAGGTATATTTAATCTATTTAATTTAATGTTTGTGTGTGTTGTTGAAAGATATCAACACTATCCACTATAACAGTGACATCTACAGCACCCCGCCCCCTTAACAGTGACCTCCACCCCTTAACACTGACCCCCCACAGTGCCCCGTCACTTAAAATTAGACCACCACAGCAACCCACCGCCTTAACTTTGACCTTTACAGCAGCCTTCCCCTTAACAGTAGCCTTTACAGCAATCTGCCCTTAACACTGACCTCCATAGCGGACTATCCCCTTAACTGTGACCTCCACAGAAGCTTGCCCCTAGGGTGGCCAGAGGTCCCGTTTTAGGCCGGAAAGTCTGGCTTTCAGACTCCCAGTCCTCCGTCTGGCGCAGGTCCTGGACGGACACAAGGATGTCCTTTTGAACAGCTCACTTTCAGACAGAAGCACTGTGCTGCTCTGTCCCTCCCACCCCTGCAGCTGACAGAAGTTGATTTTTAACTTCATTTTTTCAATCCCTGTCAGCTGAGGAGGGGAGGGGGTGTGGCCTAACCGAATCTGGGCCGTGGCTCAGCGGGACCTAGAAGTTGATTTTTAACTTCATTTTTTCAATCCCTGTCGGTTTGAGAAGTGGAAGGCGGCGTGGCCTAACTGGATCGGGGGCATGTCCTTTTGAACAGCGCAGTATAAGACAGCAGCACTGTGCTGTCTGAGTGTGAGCTGCAGGGAGAAAGTCACAGCTGACAGAAGTTGATTTTTAACTTCATTTTTTCAATCCCTGTTAGCTGAGGAGTGTGAGGGGGCATGGCCTAACCAGATCAGGGGCATGGCTTAGTGGGACCTGGGGGCAGGGTTTTAAGTTTGTCTTTTGAGGGTGGACACATTGTGGCAGAGGGCGTGTCTCGGCTCCTTCCAGCAAGAGTGACGCCCTCTAAGCACCTTACTGGCTCATTTGTATACCAAATAAATGGATTTTCAGAGGATAAAAATATCTATTGCTGGAACAAAGGCACATCTTGAAATAAGGTACTAAGTGCTATTAGGTCATGGCTTTACTTCAATAGCGATTATCCTGGTGACAGATTTCCTTTAAAGCTCTCCTACAGCAGTGAAGAAAAATGGCTGGGTTGTTATGAAAAACCTGGAGTAAAACTGTGTATGTGGAGGCTAACGGCCTGCGATCTTCTATTGGCTGATAAGGGACATGTGACCAAGCTTCTATTGGTTAAAGCATTTTTTGGGATTATCTCAGGAACAGTACATCCTAGAGAGCTAAGACCTGGTCTAAAACCTTCCCGGACACCTGATTTACCTGTGTGCCAAATTTCGTGATTGTAAATGTGATGGTGCGGATTGCTTTAGAGGACATACATACATACATACACACACACACACACATACACTCAGCTTTATATATTAGATAAAACCTTATTAAAGCAATAGGTCATTGTCTCATGACATATTCCTTTTAAAACATATATTGGGACACCAATTTCAAGATTCAGCTCTGCCGTGTTTACTTAGAATCTTGTGACACGGATCTCTTGGATTATGATGTAAAAAGCATTTACATGGCTCCGAATCCAGTGAGCCATCCCCTCCTCTCTCTTGGCTTGTGTGAAGACAGTAAGCCATCTGTTCCTCTGTGTATTTGTGCTTTCTTGGTCCCTAGAGAAAAATGTCTGATGGGGTGTTTTTATGTCATGCACTTGATAGACTCCCTCATGCTACATTGGTTATGAAGACGGGCAGCATTCTCCGCAGTTACCAGGCTATACATTTTTTTTTGCTTAAAGTACGCGCTTCCAGGTGTCTGAACAATCAAACACAATTTAAAATCTATCTTTTTTTCCAATCATCTTTCTCTGATTGAAAGTGTCTTTGGCAGAATTTTATGTATAGAGCCTGTAAAACTGTCACCAGCAGCAGGAACATTGCCTTTATCAACACTCCATAAAAATATTATTGTATACTATACGAATCACAAAGAATCATTCTTTACTATTTCAACATGAAATAACATAATTTATATTAAGCACAAAATAAATCTTTTACATATTCCAACTAGCTAGCTGTGAATTCTCAGCTGTGGTGACACATTGAAGTGTGCGCAAAGTTGTAAGGTCGCTGCATAAACTGTGGAAGGTCACATCCATGCATAGAAGAATGCTACTAATACAAATATATGGCCAGATCATTGTATTAGGAAACTGTAAGTCCACCTATTAATATAATACAATCAGCTTGTGATCCAAGGCAGGATCTTGTGGATGTGCATCTACTGCAGAAAGCTACACCTCTGTATATCTGCTTGGGAGATAGCAATGTGTATAAAATGTTATTCCAATCTCAGACATTGATGGCATATCACCATCAATGTAAGAAAGGTACGGATCCCACATCTGGGAACTGTTCCTACCTCCAGAACGGGGTCGACAACGTTAAGGAGACTACACCGCACATGTGTGGCATGATCTCCATTCATCACTATGGGAGTTCTGAAAATAGCTAAGCCAACATATGCTTGACCATTTTTGGAAGTTTCATAGAAGGCAATGAAAGAGCACCGCGCACGTGCAGCTATCGCTCCATTCACCGCTATGGGACTGCCAGAAATAGCCAAGTCCATGCTCCTTTTTTTGGGGGACTCCCATAGTGTTCAAAGGAGAGTAGCACGCATGTGTGGCTGCTCACCTTTCGCTTCGGGGGACCGTTCTGGAGATAGGAGCAGGGCACAGACTTGGGACCAGCACCTATATAAAATTGATGGCATATCCTAGCAATGTCTGAGATGGGAATACCCTTTTAATAAGTGTATTTTTTTATAGCTGGAATTCTATATTTTACTTTGTATACTGTAATACCCTGTGTATGCAAGGGACCTGCAAACAGGTTTACATATTGGAACATTCATTTTTTCCAAATCTCTGTGCAGCCGCTTTAACACGCTCAGTATTTGGTTAGCATTTTGTAAGTCGAAACCAGGAGTGGTTCCAAATTAACAAGAAGTGCGGATCTTTCCATAATACTCTCTAGGTTCCACCCCTGTTTTTGGCTTACAAACACTGAAGTGAAATACTGACCAAAGACTGACCATGTAATAGTGGCCTTAGGCCGAATGCACACGGCCGTGTTTCACGGCCGTGTGCGGGCCGTGGAACCGCGGCCTGGATCCCTGCTGAGAGCAGGAGCGCACGGCGTCATGGGTTGCTATGACGCCGTGCGCTCCCTGCTGCCGCCACAGTACAGTAACACACTGGTATAGATCATACCAGTGTATTACTGTATTGCGGCGGCAGCAGGGAGCGCACGGCGTCATAGCAACCCATGACGCCGTGCGCTCCTGCTCTCAGCAGGGATCCAGGCTGCGGTTCCACGGCCCGCACACGGCCATGAAACACGGCCGTGTGCATTCGGCCTTAGACTGAGGATAAACAAAGTTGAAACAGCCATGGTTTTGCAATGTACAGGTATAGCAGGGTTAACACACAAACTCTTAACTCAAATTTCTTAACTCATCGTGTTATCTTGAAACAAAAGCCATTGAAAAGCAATTGAAGGTGTTTGCTTAACGGATTTAGTTTAGATAACACGTCTCATAAAGCATGTGTGTTAACTCTACTACATCCGTAGTTATTGACTGTGCCTTTTTGACAAGTAAAATGTGTTAGAAAATGTGTTTCACCAATAAAAAAAACACTGGATTTAATCAAAAATGTGTTGCTTTTTTTAATTCACTTGCAGTTTAATACCTAATTATTTCAGATTGATTTACCTGACCATGTGTTCTGGTTCTTTCATGGTAACATTTGGTTATTGTACTGTATTTACTGTATGTAACTATAGTGTTACGTTTACATGCTGTGGCTCACTACAGAGTGACCATATAAAGGGTGTTTTATCATGAATTGCTCCAGTATGGTCATGCATTTAGGTGTTTTGATGCAGTTTTAGAAGCCAAAACCAAGAGTGGATTCAAAAAACTGTTTTTCTTTTATGATGATCCACTGATTTGGGCTTCAAAAACTGCATTGAGTGTGTGGCCGTAACCTGAAACTAGCATTCAACTTGGCAAAAAGATGGTGCCATTTGGCATGTGTGAAAGCACCCTTAGAGGGGAATTACTTTTTTACATAGATGAAACTTATATAAATGCAGTAATAATTTGACATTTTTGAAATGCATTTTCTTAGGTTACCTTTTCGTACTACTGTATTTTAGGAGCTCATGCACACAACAGTGTTACAGATCCATGAGGTATGCATGTGATTTGGTACTAATGTCCTGCTGTGGGTTCATACTGTACCTCAATATGCCTTCACATGCCACATCATGAAGATTTTCTCCCAGAGAATCTCCCATGCAAAGCCTTATAAAGGTGGTATTCTGGTTTCAGAATACTAACCTGTGGGGAGTACTTACTGCACCCGTAAAGGGTGCACAAGCTGCTGCCATTGTTGCGAGCATTGGCCCTTGAGGGAGTTATCTGAGATTTTGATATTGATGACCTATCCTAAAGATAGATTATGAATATCAGATCGTTGGGGATCCAACTGCTGGCACACCCACTGATGAGCTGTTTGAAGAGGCAGCGGTGTTCGTATAACGTCACATTCATTGGACAGTTGGTCTAGGTGCAGCTCAGTTTCATAGAATTGAATGGGGCTGAGCTGCAATACCAAGAACAGCCACTATCTAGCGGATGGCGCTCTGCTTGATAAGCTCTGAGGAGGCTGCGCCTCTCACTGGAGTGCCCTGGTATCCTCAAACAGCTGATCAGCAGGAGTCCCGGTTATCAGACCCCAGCCGATCTGAGATCCTGACAATAGGTTATCAATATCAGAGTCTCAGAATACCCTTTTAAGATCATAAAAAATCTTTTTCACTGCATTGTATTCTGTTCATCAGAACATGTCTAAAATCTTCTCACCTATCCACTCTGGTTGAAATAATGAGTCCAGTGTAATGTTCTATGTAAACCTACCTCCTTTAGCATCCTTCTCAGGTCTTATTGCAATGGGTTAATATGAAAAATCCTCAGCCTTATTACGCACAGCCACCTACACCAACTGTTTGCATAGAAATGTTAAATACCATTTTATAGAGCTTTCTATTCAGCATACTTACTTCTAATTAAATTTAAATCTTTCCAGATCCCTATGTGAAAATTCATCTCATGCAGAATGGCAAGAGACTGAAGAAAAAGAAGACAACTATTAAGAAGAATACACTTAATCCATACTACAATGAGTCTTTTAGCTTTGAAGTACCATTTGAGCAAATTCAGGTAGTCTGAAACATCACCTTGGAGCATCAAAACATAGTTCCTATCTGTTTCTGCTTTAGAAAGGATGTAATGAGGGTTGTAATTACTGCTTTCAGACCACATTTTAGATTGCAGAACCTTTCTATATACTGTTTAAAATTGTATTTTAAGAGCTAGATAACAATGTGAAGAACAAGCATGAGTTACCTGGTCACGCTTTTATTCATACCTTTTATTAATTAGGCAGTGTTTTATCTGCCGCTATGTCAAAAGATAGGCCTGGATGGGAACCTTAGCACTTTCTCATTACATAAGTGCTGAACTCATGAAGTGACATTATGGTTAAATACCAAGAGCTCTAATGGAAACACCCCGGACTGAATAGCAAGAGGTAGCCAGACAAATGTTATACAGATAAGAGCAAATTAGATTTTGCTACTTTTCCTCCCATCATTTTTGACAGTTATCATAATTTGTCTCATGGCAGGCTGTCACGAGGAATACATATGTAATGCAGATCCACAAGTGCTCCTTTGAGATATGAAGTCTACAGTATATGCAATAACTACACTCCTCAACATTGAAATTGTAACAACAAGAAGGAAAAGCCATGGAATTATGGAAATCACAAAATCAATAGACATGTTAATGATATACAAATGATAAAAAAAATCTCAATTTTCCCAGTATCAAGTATTAGTGTGACACACAGAAATACACTCACACACCTTGGAATGCTATCAATGAGGTTATCAATGGTTGAGGAATGTTCTGCAATGTGAATGTACTTTGGCACGCAAATCATTAAGTTCCACTGCTGGCAGCTCCCTTTGTAATTGCTGACCAATGATGTCCCAGATGTGCTCGATGGGAGACAAATCTAGAGATGCTGTAGGCTATAATAGCAAATTTGGGCCATATAGGATGCTTATAGTAGTCCTGTTGAAAAACGGCTCCTGGGACACTTTGGAGAAATGGTCATACCAAGGATTACCATTTTGCTCTGCACTATGATAGCCTTTGAGAGCAGTGGTGTGAGGTCAATGGACACCTGTAGCTGGGCATCATGCAATGATGTCATGTAAATATCTTCTGATGGTTTGTGTAGACACTGTTTGCCATCCTAGGCTTTGGATGTGATATCCAATTTTACTTGCAGTATAAAATGAATCACTATGTGCTATTCTTCTAATCAGACAATCTATCTGTGCAGAGGTTCGCCACTGTGCACCTCTTGCTGTCATTCCAGTTCATCATTGCTCTCAAAACCAAAAGACTTGCAACGTTGAACAGTGCTGACATCTTGGTATAGGCACGTAGCTATCTGCCAGAGGGATAAAACAAGGTTCAAAGATTAGGTCCCTCTCAGGCGATATCTGCCACGTCAACTAACAGGAGGCATTTCTCAGTCATCCAACGCAACTTAATCCAATTTTTGAAGTTTTAAGTAGCTAAAAAAAACTTTCCTTTCAATCTGGCTTTTACACCCCTCTCACACACCACAGATTGGAACTACAGTGCTTGAATATTTGATCATCTGCAGATATTAGTACTTCCTTGATTTGCCTAACATTATGGCTTGTCCTTCTTGGTATTGCAATTTCAATGTTGAAGAGTTTATGTAGTGTATTCTAAATACTCTTCAATAACAACATGCTTCTGTACTAGAGTAAACAGAATCTAAGGTGATAAGTTAAGACATATTTCTATTTCCTATTTGATTTACTTATTCTAATTTGATATTCAGACCCTTACTTTCTTGTATAAAAGAGTTTAAAATAAATGATAATACTTTGGTGAAAAATATTCTCATCCTGTATACTTGCAGCAACATATTCATGAAATTGTGTAGGTTATTGCCCCTTTTAGTTTATATTAAAGTGTAACTGTCATGTCAGTTTATTTTTATTATTGTGTAGGGACAGTGATGTTAAATATTTTTTATAATATACTTTATTAGGGAAAGATGTTTCTTTGTACTGAAAAAACGGTGTATAGTCTTCCTAGCAAAGCAGTAACTGAGCGTTGCTAACAAGAGCTTGTCTTCAGTCTTCAGTGTTGTACTGAGTGCTGAAGACATCTGTGTGTAACAAGTCAGATAGGCAGGGAGATGGGCTGTGATCGTTGGGCCACATGTCCATAGTCATGGACTGGGCTAGTGACGAGGTGCCGGAAGCTTCTGTATGTTACACACAGGTGTCTTCAGCGCTTATTAGAACTGAAGACAGACTCTTCTTAGTAATGCTCTGATAGAGCTTTTCCAGGAAGACTATTTACACGCTGTTTTCTAGTAGAAAGAAATATCTTTCCCTAATAAAGTATATTAAAAAAATGTTTAACATCCATTTCACTACACTGTATTAAAAATAAAGTGAAATTAAGGATTTTCTTCATAATTCCTTTAGCTGATTCACCTGCAATCTTTTTATAATTTGTTTTTGGAGAATTTCAGAAAACAATGGCCAAATAGACTTTCCAGTTGAACCAGGGAAACAGTTAATCAGTACAGCTAGCTAAATAGGCAAATCAATTCACTTATTTCTATGTCTGTTATTAAGGTTATATATATATATATATATATATATGTGTATATTATTTAGGTAACTTTCAGTCGCATCTTAGACATTTATGGTATATTCATAGGATATGCCATAAATATGCTATAGGTGAGATAACAAGAGTTCCATTGACTCCTCTTCCTCTTGGAAAGGTATTTGCCATCCAACAAACGTGGCATAGGGTGAATCGACATACATAGAAAGATTGTACAAGCAATTGTTGCAGGGTATTCAGGCACATATGACACTTTACATACAATGTATAGCACTGGAATCCTCTGGTGTAGAGTAGGAATTATTGGTTCACATCAGGCACAGTT
This sequence comes from Bufo gargarizans, assembly GCF_014858855.1. Classification (NCBI taxonomy): domain Eukaryota; kingdom Metazoa; phylum Chordata; class Amphibia; order Anura; family Bufonidae; genus Bufo; species Bufo gargarizans. The sequence continues at coordinate 295,000,540 of NC_058081.1, read as the reverse complement.
TTCCAGGTGCAATGACAGTACCAGTTATGTCACAATGCAGGGATGATGGACCCATGAGTATGGCCACAGTGTAGCACTATATAGGAATAGTACACAATGTAATGTCACAAAATTGGAATTAGAAACACAATGATGTTACAGCATTAGAATAATGTACACAGTAATGTCAAAGACCTGGTGTAATAAACATAGTGATGTTAAATTGGAATAATATACATAGCTTCATAATATAAGTATAATGCATGTAGTGATGTCACAACATAAGAATATCAAACACGGTGATGTCAGAGAACAGGCATGTACATAGTGATGTCACCGCACAAAATACTGACTAAATACCGAATGCAATTATATCACAACATAAAGTTAAGCACAAAATTAAAATGCCTCGCAAACAGTTATGTCACATTACAGAGAATAAACACTGGTATTCCTCTAGATTTGCAAGTGGCTATTGAATGCTGGCAGGCGGGGGGGCTAAGAAAATAGATACTCACATTTCATGTACAGGATAACCCTTTTATTACTTATTAAAATACCTTTTTTTTTCTTTTTCAGAAAGTGCAAGTTGTTGTTACTGTTTTGGACTATGACAAGATTGGAAAAAATGATGCCATTGGGAAGGTGTTTGTTGGTTACAACTGTACTGGTGCAGAGCTTCGACACTGGTCAGACATGCTGGCCAATCCACGACGACCCATTGCACAGTGGCATACTTTACAGCCTGAGGAGGAAGTAGATGTAATGCTTGGGGTCAAAAAATAAAGAGAACCTAATCTGCAGTTGCCCATATAGTGCTCTTTAGCCAGTATGTAAATACCTCAGTAATATGGGTCCTTTCATGTCTTTCCATGCATTCCTAATCCAGGTCATTCGTACCTATTCATTTAATTTGCACAAATTTTAATGTCCTTACTTCCCTTGAAAAGAAAACATATTGTGCGCCACACAACTGCCCTCGTACTCTTCTTTTAAGCAATATGATGTGTAGATAGAGCATGAATCAATTTATTATCACACTCTTGTATATAACAGTATGCCAACATTTATTTCTAGTCTATGTATTTGTATGTTGTACGCGTTTCTTATTCCATGTATACTTCGATGTTTTTAATACGATGTTCTATTTTAAACTATGTAAATTGACTAAATATAGAAGAGCTGATAATATATTACAGGTTAACTATTGTACCGTCCGCATTCCAGAAGAAATTCCAACTTCTAAGGCACTAGTAGAGTTGCATCTGACATCTTAAAGGACAACTTAAATCTGAGCTCGACCAGATCCATTAGATTACTAAATAGGTGTACATTGCATATTTTCCGTGAGCAAATTAGTTCATATGTTTAGGTTTCAGTCAGAGGCAACAGCTACGATCAGAGGAGACGTGTAGATGTTCACAACAGGTCTGGTCACTAGATGCCAAGCTATTACTTTGTATATATTTATGTGTTACAAAAAAAAAATCAAAGCTAAAATTGTGGCATTTTTCATTCCGGACGATGAGGTAATAACAGGGAATACAGAGATTATATATATATATATATATATATATATATATCCAGGATTACTCCTATATCCCAAAAGATTTGCTTGTGCAAATAGCACTTTTTGCTCGTCAGACGCAGTCCTATAAATTTTAGCTTTCGATAGAATGTACATTTTGTGGTTTATCTGTATGTTTCACCTGCCATATTTCATATACTCTTTGTGTGTATGCTGTACTCGCGTACTCTGCTTCACGGACAGGTTGTGAGGCGTATGGAACATTGTTGTAAAGCATTGTGCCGAGTACACAGTCACCTACGTCTTCATAGTTAACAAACAGTATTGTGACCCAATATATAAATATATATATAAAGACTAAACTGATTTAGCCATAATTCTGAATGCACTTCAAGTAAGCCAAAACAGCTAGTGACCTTTTTTATATATACTATTTGTATAATGAGTTTTAATTTGTCCTTTAAAAATGGTATAAAACAATGAACAAGTGCTAGCAAACTGGAGCACCCTCTTGTGTATACTAGATGCTCATTTCAGGAGGAGTTTTTAAATGTTTTCAATGTTATTATGTAGTAAATGGCACTATTATGAAGCTATTAGTCATTCCATAAGAGTCTTAAACGACTGCTCTGTGTATCACTGTGACTGCCGTGTGTGCTTAGATGAAACTTAGTTTTCTCAGTGAATAGCAATCAATTAATTCTATGTGATATTGTACTGATACTGCCATCTCTTTCTACTGCACTGCTGCAGGAGAGCATAGCACAAATAGGTTACTACGGACCAATTTGAAACTGGGAGCTATGCTGGATCTTGGATACAGAATAGGTAGATCACACAGCAATGTATTGAGCACTGTGTAATATAATCCGTAAATTATCTATATTTAAATATATATATGAATATATATCAATAAGCATTGTTGACTATATCTAATTATCCTGTAAGCATATCATTTGGAAAAAAAAGACTTTTAGTGAAAGTATAGTGATATATTCACCTTTATTTTCATTGCACAGATCAGGAATAGGAGACATTTATTTTTTTACTTGTTTTTTTTCTCAAGACACTGGATCATATATACAATAGAGGTCATAAATGACTTTATGGGCGAGGTACATCAGTGATGTCCCTGCCTATGTACAAGTGGCAGCATTGTCTAGCTGTGCAAATGATTGCTAAGAAATGTGATCATTGTCAAAGGGAATCTTTCACTACAAAATGCAGCACAATCTGCAGGCAGCATGTTATAGAGCAGGAGGAGCTGAGCAGATTGATATATATCGTTTCTGGGAAATCTCTGCTCATTCTGAGCCTAGCAGTCATGTAAGCGGTCCTACTCTGTCACTGAGTGAGTGTGTAACAGATAGCTGTCAGTCACTGATAAGACCGCCCACATGACTCCTAAGCTCAGAATGAGAGGAGATTTAAATGAATAAAATACACGTTATACTGAATCTTTCCCCACAAGACTATTTATATATATCTGCTCAGCTCCTCCTGCTCTATACCATGCCTGCAGATTGTGCTATATTGCATAGTGACAGGTTCCCTTTAACAATGTATCTCGTATAGAAATGACAGATCTTTATTCTACCAAACCATTGGAGAAACCCTACTATCTTGGATCTAAAATAGCATGAATAATATAGAATGGGTTTAGGCCTGTATGCTGCCTAATTTGAAATAGTAAGGTGATATAGATACTTACAATAATGACATTCACCAAAATGTTTCATACTATTTCAGCTTCTAACTATTATTATGGTTTTCTTGTTTTTTTTCTCCCCAACCTTTGTGTATATCTCTAATGGAAAGGCTCAAAATGCAGGTTCATAACTGCCGAAAGTGCATTCATAGTACATATCAATGCATTTTTACTGCCTAATCTTAATATTAGAACATATGTACGGTATGTACTTACTGAACCTGCTGTTTGATCAGAATAGGGTAAAAACCATAAACAGCCACATCTACCTTTTGGACAAAAGCTGTGTAAAGTCTTAGAATCTGATGCTGTAGAAATCCTAGTTGCCTTTGTCTATACTTACTGCCTGCTTGAGTGTTTCTATGTGTGAGTTTCTCTCCTGTATCTTGTAGAAATGTTTGGGTGTTTTCTCTTGCCATATTGCTCGTGACCCGCGGGCTAACAGAGTTTGCTGTGTATACCTTCATTTTTGATGAAGTGGTTACAATTTAGTTTCACTTTGTGTAGTGATTCCCACAGTAGAGTTTTCAGATTGTTGTTAAAAACCTTGACATATTCAGCAAATATTCAATAAAAATATTTTATTTCCTGTTTCAGTCTCCCTTTTTCAAATGGCGAGTTATATCATAAACTTTATATACATCTAATATACAAAAGGAAAGAAGAATTACTCATTACTATTGCTGTTGACTTGTGTATATGAGAAATGGAAGTCACATTTGTTTCACAGAGAACACACGGTCACTGCTTATGGGAAAATGAAGTCAATTTCATCATTGGAAAGCATTAGTTTACTGCCCACACCGTAAAGTTATGGAACATGCTCCCACCGGAATTGGTAATGGTTGAACGTGTAGCTAGTTCAGATGAGCAAATTGATTCTACACAAATCAAATTTTTTAAAAAAATTCTGAAATCTGAAACTATTTGATTCACCCTGTGCAAATTGCTCAAAATAATAGACACCATTCACAGAGAAGAAGGCATGTGACACCAAAAAGGGATAATTTCTGGACCACTTTTAGGCTGTTTACCACCTGCTACTATTAGTTTACCCACAGGCATATACTGTATGTTTCTATCACTTTGACATTACTAGCAGTGATGGTCAGTTCGCAGTGTTCGCCAGCGAACACATGTGGGCTGCCATCTTTAGTAAGGTTAGATTCACCCGTCTGGCGATGCACAGGTAAGCCCTTACCTGTGCCGCGAGCCGGTCTGAAATCAAATGCGGTCACCGGGAGCAGGCAGTTCCGAGAACAGCCCGGTGAAGGCCCCCGGCGGCTGTTCTCGGAACTGCCTGCTCCCGGTGACCGCATTTGATTTCAGACCGGCTCGCAGCACAGGCATAGGTAAGGGCTTACCTGTGCATCGCCGGACGGGCGAGTCTAACCTTACTAAAGATGGCAGCCTGCATGTGTTCGCTGGCGAACACTGCAAACTGACCATAACTGATCACTAGTGCTGTCTTGGCATTAACAAGCTTGATAGGGGTTGGATACAGTCCTATGAGACCTCAGGGTGACATACAAGACTAATCAGGACCACATTTATTTGTACCGAAAGAAATCTGATGGTCGATTCTACCAAATCGGAACCAAAAGGAATCTTTGTGAAATACAATTTACAGGGTTACTGGTATTAGTACAGAATGTTGCTCCAAGGATCTTTGCCAGCAGGGGACAGGATGATATGTTTTCTACTTTATAGTGAATTGGGTCTCCGCCATGTTTTTTTGCCTTCCTCTGGTTCAACTTGGGTATTAAGTATTACATTTTTGAATTTAAAGAGGAACTTTCACCACTCCTGGCATTCCTGTTTTAATATCTTCATGCATTCCCTATGTAATAACAATTCTGGAGCATCTATTCTTATGACTCTGTTGTGCCATTACTTTATTATTTCTAGTAGAAGTTATCAAGGAATTGCTAGCAGTCTGCAGTAAGGGTACAGAGGGGAGGTAACCAGTTGGGGGGGTGTCCCTGCACATTCTAAAAATGGCAGCACTGATTGGAAAGAGTGAGTATGTGCAGGAACACCTCCCCAATTTGTTACCACTTTTAGTAGAAATAATAAAGGAATGGCACAACATCGAGCCATAAGAATAGATGTTCCAGAATTGTTATTACATGGGGAATGCACGTAGCTATTAAAACAGACATGTCAGGAGAGGTGACAGGTCCGCTTTAATAATATAAAACATGTTAAACATTTTAAAGTAATGAACTACAATGTGTATCCTGTAGTTCAGAATTATAAAATGGTATCAGTTTTATTTTTTGATACACAACACACTGAGGTTCTAAAAGAGATCCCAATCTATGAAAACTATTATTGATCCAGAAGACCAAAAAGTAGGTGTCAATTTATTTTCCGGGTATATAAATTGGAACACATCAGCTATGAAAAATTATGAGTTTGTACAAGTTTTCAGTCTTTGGATATAATGTTCCCGGATCTTTAAAATGGTAGGTGTACATATGCTCTACTAGGGAATATAGATGTCATAAAGAGAAAGTGCTCTATTAACAAGAGCAAAAAGTGACCCATCCTGATGTTGTCATTCATTTGATTTACCATCTTGTAATAATACTTCTGCTATAGCTGGCTATAGATTCTTGCACTGATTGCAGTTGAACTCTATAGATTTCTGAAGCAAGGAATGCAGAAATCATTTGATGCTTGGCTGGCTTCAATCTAAAAAGGGTTGTCACTTGATGCCACTTTTATTTATACCGGTGAATTGGCACCCAGCATACCAAACTGGCATTTGAATAATAGAGGAAATAGTGAAGGAAAAAATTGTGAGTTATAGATGTGGGGTCCTGAGATGTCTATACTGTAGTGGTATTACCCACAGACAAACAGAATTTCAATCTAGCACTAATAAAAAATGTTTTCCATGAAACATCATCTAACATGCCAATCTAGACTTATCTACCTAAAAGAATGCAAATGCCAGCTTACAATCTAAAGGAGAGAGCTTACAATATAAGGTGACCAAAAATTACTGGGTTGTGTCCACAAGATAATAATTTCTTTTTTTTCGATTTAGCGTTAGTTCAGGCATTTCAAATAAAGTAAAGATGCAAACAACAGATGAAATATCATTTTATTTATGTATTCATTGATTCTACAGAGGATATGACGCATCCGCAGGAGCTTTCCTGATAACTTTGCCTTCTGGATTGTATTTACTTGATTCCCAGCTAACTGTATGACAAATTCAATCTTTTCAAGCACCTGGCACTTACAGCTTGCAAAGACTAGAAGTGAGGGGGCTGGAACAGAGGAGCAATTTTTTTAAAGTACAAAGAAAAATTGTATACAGAGACTAGAAAACAACAATTTGTCTAGTTTTCAAAACTGTCTTAAATTCTTTATTAAGGTAAAAGGCTATGAACATAAAACAGTAAAACATAAGGGGTCATGTAAACATATAATGTATATTGAGTAAAAAGAGAAATGAATATGTATCACACCGTATGCCACACCTCATATAGCACGTGTGCCTGGATGATACCCTAACATATGCAGATTCTCAAGACAAATCAGTTATTTGACCGTACCCTAAGATCACTTGAATTTGGTGTCAGAGGGATGATCTGTACCTCAGACTATTATCTTTCGTATTCTGTTGAATAAACAAGAAAGGTTTGATAAAATTTTGACTCCATGTGTATGCTATGTTGGATATGTCATAAATGTATTTTAGATTATATAAACGCCCAGTCTCATCTCTCCTCTACTTTTGTCACAACTTCTTTCTCTTTTTTTTTCCCTTGTCTTTTTCATTTGTTGGGGATGATAAAGTAATTATTATTGTCATATTTTTCCAGTGGATTTCATGGTTTCTAAAATGAGGATTTGTCATTTACGGTATGTTGTATGACAAGATGTCAAACTTTATCTGCCACATCTTTTTCTCCTTGATTGGGATATACAGGTGCATCTCAATAAATTAGAATATCATCAAAAAGTAAATTAATTTCAGTAATTCAATTCAAAAAAATTGAAACTCATATATTCTATAGACTCATTACACACAGAGGGATCTATTTCAAGAGTTTATTAATTTTATAGTTGTTGATTATGACTTACAGTTAATGTCAGTATCTCAGAAAATTTTTATATTATACAAGATGGCCCATTTTAATTACCCACAAGTCACAAAAGATGCTGAAAGTGGTCCCCGTTCACGTCTCTTCATCTTTGGGCACGTCGGATTACTTTGGCTGATACTGCTTGCGGCTGTTCAGCAGTGATGCTGAGGATGGTGTTTATGATGTTTTTCTCAAGTTCATTCAGGGGATGTGGATTGTTAGCGGACACTTTCTGTTTTACATTTCCCCACAGATCACATGTGGACAAGTCTGGGGAACGTGGTGGCCATAACCCCATGCCAGTGAGTTCCGTGCAGTGGGGAATGTTGCCCCATCTCATTGGAAAAAGCAGAACATTTTTTCTTCTGGTGTTAATCGGTTGTAATACTGTTTAAAGATGTCCCAGCAAATTGTGATATTCACAATTGATTTGAAGAAAATTTGGCCCACTGTTTGTGTTCCTGACACTGCGCACCAAATGCCTAAGACAGATTTACTATTAGGAAGTTTGATTTGGAGATATTGAAGGTGGGCTACTTTTTCATGGACCACCCTGTATAATACCAATTTAAAAAAAATATTTTTAAAATATTTTTAATACAGAAATGTTGGCCTACTGAAAAGTATGTACAGTATATGTGGCGAGGCATGGAGGTGATCAGCCTGTGGCACTAGTGAGTTTTTTTTTTTACTTCATATAACACAGTGTACTAACACCAGCAAATGGCATGGCTCCCCAAACCAACACTGACTGTGGAAACTTCACAGTGGACCTCAAGCAATTTGGATTGTGTGCCTCTCCACTTTTCCAAGGAAAAAAAATTACGGAAAATAATGCACTAACATAATAGATGAAAACATTATATATGGACTAAGCCCTCATTCTGGTATGATAAAATCTGAAACTCTCAGCCAATATATTTTGAACAAAACACATCTGTTCCCCCCTACCCTTGCAAAGGTGATCTCAGTCAGGCAGGTCCTACTCTCACTCTCACCTCTACATTTTTCCTCCAGACTCTGGGTCCTTGAATTCCAAATGAAATGCAAAATTGACTTTCATCTGAAAACAGTACTTTCGACCACTGAGCAACAGTCCAGCCCTTTTTCTCCTTAGCCCAGGTAAGATGGATATGTCTGAGGGGAGGGAGGGGGGGGGGGCTCTTGAAGCATTGACTCAAGCCACAGTCCACTCCTTGTGAACCTCTGAATCTCTCCCAAACTCTTGAATGACCTTTTCTTGACAATCCTTTCAAGGCTATGTTTATCCCTGTTGCTTGTGTAACTTTTTCTACCATACCTTTTCCTTCCACACAACCTTTCAATAATATGCTTGGATACAGCATGCTGTGAAAAGCCAACTTCTTTAGCAATCATCTTCTGTGGCTTACCCTCCTTATGGAGGGTGTCAGTGACTGTCTTCTGGACAACTGTTAAGTCAGCAGTTTTCCCCATGATTGTGTAGCCGCTTGAACTAGACTGAGCAACAATTTAAAGGCTTAGGAAACCTTTGCAGATATTTTGTGTCGATTAGCTGATTAGAGTGTGACACCATGATTCTACAATATTCAACTTTTTCACAATATTATAATTTTCTAAGATACTGACTTTTGGGTTTTCATTAGCTGTAAGCCATAATGATTAACATTAAAAGAAATAAATGCTTGAAATAGATCACTCTGTGTGTAGTGAATCTATAGAATATAAATTTCACTTTTTGTATTGAATTGCTGAAATAAATTAATTTTTAAATTATATTCTAATTTATTGAGAAGCACCTGTACTTGCATTGCATTTATTACATTTTTTATAAAAAATGTATAAAAACGTCTAAACACAAATTGCTAAGCCTTGCTGCCCTCTGTGCAGAAGATGTAGCCATGGACTGACCCATAGGGGAACAGTCCTGAACAAGTGGTACATGGCACAGTAGACTGACTGTCCTACAGACAAATAAGCAGGGTCTAGCATCTCCACCAGCCTGTGGGTAACATAGTAAAATAGTACATAAGGCCGAAAAAAGACATTTGTCTATCCAGTTCGGCCTGTTATCCTGCAAGTTGATCCAGAGGAAGGCAAAAAAAACTGTGAGGTAGAAGCTAATTTTCCCCACTTTAGGGGAATAAAAAATTCCTTCCCGACTCCAATCAGGCAATCAGACTAACTTCCTGGATCAACGACCCCTCTCTAGTAGCTATAGCCTGTAATATTATTACGCTCCAGAAATACATCCAGGCCCCTCTTGAATTCCTTTATTGTACTCACCATCACCACCTCCTCAGGCAGAGAGTTCCATAGTCTCACCACTCTTACCGTAAAGAATCCTTTTCTATGTTTGTGTACAAACCTTCTTTCCTCCAGACGCAGAGGATGTCCCCTTGTCACAGTCACAGTCCTGGGAATGAATAGATGATGGGATAGATCTCTGTACTGACCCCTGATATATTTATACATGTTAATTAGATCTCCCCTCAGTCGTCTTTTTTCTAAAGTGAATAACCCTAATTTTGATAATCTTTCAGGGTACTGTAGTTGCCCTATTCCATGTGTGGTCTGACTAGCGATTTGAAAAGTGGTAGGACTATGTTCTTATCACGGGCATCTATGCCCCTTCTGATGCAACCCATTATCTCATTGGCCTTGGCAGCAGCTGCCTGACACTCGTTTTTGCAGCTTAGTTTGCTGTTTATTAAAATTCCTAGATCCCTTTCCATGTCAGTGTTACCGAGTGTTTTACCATTTAGTATGTATGGGTGACTTACATTATTCCTTCCCATGTGTATAACTTTACATTTGTCAGTGTTAAACCTCATCTGCCATTTATCTGCCCAAGCCTCCAATCTATCCATATCCCTCTGTAGTAGTATACTGTCCTCTTCAGTGTTAATTACTTTACACAGTTTAGTGTCATCTGCGAAAATGTATACTTTACTATGCAAGCCTTCTACAAGATCATTAATAAATATATTGAAGAGAATAGGGCGCAATACTGACCCCTGAGGTACCCCACTAGTCGGAATAGATCAGTGGCGGGTAGGTAACAGGGGGTGGTCACCCACCCCGAGTGTCACACCGGTCACTGTATAAAAGTAGATAAGGTTAAGCTCCAAACTACCAAAAGACATTAGAGTATAAGGTGTTAGTTAATCGATGAGGTAATCAAAATTCACCAACCACAGGTGCTAGAGACTGGTAAGTAGGGCACAGTGGTGGGTTGGTAAAAGGTACAAGAATAAGGTGTAGCTTGTAATAGTATTAGGTCAATTATATAAATTGTGCAACACTAAAATGGAATAAAATATCGATGCTTAAAAAGGAATCAATTCTTCAGGAATGTTAAAAACATAGAGATAATAATAAAAGTAAAATCATTTGTAAAAATCCACTTACTTCACAGGGGAGTCACCACCAGGATAAACTCAAGACACCTGTGGCAAGTCACCCCCCTAAGCCAGGATCGCGTGTAAGTTGTTAGAGGTTGACGTGAATGCCCTGGGTGTACAGCCTGGTTGGTAAAGCAGCAGACGAATCCAGAAGTGCGCAATCAATCCTCTTTCTTGGTAAAATATACGGCTCAAAGCGTTTCAGGGGTCATAATACCCCCTTCATCAGGAGCAGAACATTCTGCATGTCATCTCAGTGAATACATTGGAGAAAAAAATATTTAACAGCTTTGCTTTCTCCTCGTCGTTCTCTGCAACTCCCCCCTCATTACTCTTTAAAGGGCGGTCACCTTAAGATTTATACTTTTTAGCATTTATATAATTGAAGAACATATTAGGGTTAGTTTTACTCTCTTTGGCAATTAATCTCTTGTCTCTCGTTTGGCCGCTTTTATTTGTTTTTTACATGTTCTATTTTTTTCCTTATAGTTTTTCACTGCTTCCGTGCTACCCTCCTGTTTTAGTGATTTATATGCTTTCTTTTTGTCATTTATTGCTTTCTTTACAGTTCTATTTATCCACATTTTTTTTTGTTCCTTAACCTTTTATTCCCATACGGTATGTACCTCTCACAATGATATTTTAGGATGCTTTAAAGATATCCCATTTTGTGGCTGTATTTTTATTTTTGAGGACTTTGTCCCAGTTAGTTAGGCCTATGGCCTCTCTTAGTTGGCTAAATTTAGCTTTTTTGAAGTTTGGTATTTTTGTTCCTCCCTGTAGAAACACTCTTCTGAATGATAATTGGAAGGTTATTACTTTATGGTCACTATGTCTCAGGTGTCCCCCAACCTGCACGTCTGTTGTTCTGTCAGGCATATTGGTTAATACTAAGTCCAGTATGGCCGTCCTTCTAGTTGGGTCCTGAACCAGTTGGGAGAGGTAATTGTCTTTGGTTATTACCAAGAACCTGTTTCCTTTATGAGATACAGTTGCAATAAAAAGTATGTGAACCCTTTGGAATGATATGGATTTCTACACAAATTGTTCATAAAATGTGATCCGATCTTCATCTAAGTCACAACAATAGACAATCACAGTCTGCTTAAACTAATAACACACAAATAATTAAATGTTACCATGTTTTTATTGAACACACCATGTAAACATTCACAGTGCAGGTGAAAAAAGTATGTGAACCCTTAGACTAATGACATCTCCAAGAGCTAATTGGAATGAGGTGTCAGCCAACTGGAGTCCAGTCAATGAAATGAGATTGGAGGAGTTGGTTACAGCTGCCCTGCTCTATAAAAAAAAAGCACGCCAGTTCTGGGTTTGCTTTTCACAAGAAGCATTGCCTGATGTGAATGATGCCTCACACAAAAGAGCTCTCAGAAGACCTACGATTAAGAATTGTTGACTTGCATGAAGCTGGAAATGGTTATAAAAGTATCTCCAAAAGCCTTGCTGTTCATCAGTCCACGGTAAGACAAATTGTCTATAAATGGATAAAGTTCAGGACTGCTGCTACTCTCCTTAGGAGTGGCCGTCCTGTAAAGATGACTGCAAGAGCACAGCTCAGACTGCTCAATGAGGTGAAGAAGAATCCTAGAGTGTCAGCTAAAGACTTACAAAAGTCTCTGGCATATGCTAACATCCCTGTTAGCGAATCTACGATATGTAAAACACTAAACAAGAATGGATTTCATGGGAGGATACCACAGAGGAAGCCACTGCTGTCCAAAAAAAACATTGCTGCACGTTTACAGTTTGCACAAGAGCACCTGGATGTTCCACAGCAGTACTGGCAAAATATTCTGTGGACAGATGAAACTAAAGTTGAGTTTGTAACGGATCACCTGGCACCCCGACTGAGTACCTCCGTTTACGGATGCGCCTAGCGTTTTCCTGAGGCTTCCAAGCACTCTGGCAGACACCACAATCACCGAACCAGCATATAAATCCTCTCCCAGCAATGAATGCTGTAGGCAGTTGAATAGGAACCATACGAATAGGTTTACACTCCTAGCAGTCAAACTGGGACAGCATGCAATAAATCCTCCCCCAAGAATGAGACGACACTTCACCTTGAGGTTTAAAACAGGAACTCCCTTTATTTTAACACAAGCATTGATTTATACACATCTTTCAACAAGGTACCACCCACAGCCAATCATATGTATCTACAGTATTTAAACCTTCCCAGCAATTGTACACAAAATCCCCTTCCCTCTGTCTGTAACGTAATAAACAAAACACAATGAGCATTGTCTGAGACGTAATTAACCAACACTATAAGCATTGTCTCAGACGCAATCCACAAAATACAATTATCAAACGTAATGGACTAACTTGAACCCTGGCATACACATATACAATGTAACCGAACACATAATAACATACATAGTATTTAAGACAGCCTGAATGCAATCTGCTACACAGTCTTAAAGGGGCATTGTTCCTAAAAGTCAGACATGTCCCCGGATGGCCATTAAAGGGCCAGTAGCAGCAATATAAAATAGCACATGCCCAAATATTGCATTCAAACGTACCAAATCACCAGGGGCCATAGTCAGTAGGTAGGAGGCGGCCAGCCAGTCCTCTCCAATGCCCAGTGGCGAGGCGGGTTCCGCCACATTTCTCCCCTTTCCCATTGAGACTATCCAGACTCCAGACCTCCAGGCGGTCTGGGGCTCTGATAGTCAGCCGGCCTTTCTCCAAGGGTGTAGTTGTTCCTATGGCCCCCTGCCACTTGTGCCCAGTTGTAGATCCATGACTTGGGGGGAAGGTAACCAGGGTGCCCTCTCCCCTGGTTGAACAAAGCTGTTGCTGGGGGGAAGGGGTAACAGGCTCCTCTCTCTGCGACACCTTCCCTTGTTGTAGGGGAAAACAGACTGCCTCTCCTTCCAATACATTGTCCTGTTGTTGTGGACCAGGACAGACTGTCCATATCTCCAGTGGTGCAGGTACAGAGACTACGGTCCCATCTGCACTGTTGTGGGGCTTGCTGTCTCCCCTTGGTGTGCTAGGCAAACCGCTGGGGCTACTTGGGGAACAGCGGCCAGCGGTGTTCTGCACTGATGCCAGCACTTCTGCTGGGGTGAGGGGGGTACAAGCCAGCCCTGTAACAAGGGGGTCGGTGGAGCAGAGGCTAGCGGCTCTCTGCCCTGACGCCAGCTCTTCTGCTGGAGGGACTGGAGTACAGTCCTGCTGGGTAGTAAGGGGACAAGTAGGGCAGAGGTCAGCGGCGCTCTGCCCAGATGCCAGCTCTTCTACTGGGAGGGGGCCAGAGGGGGCTAACGACTCCTCTACTGACCCCAGTACCTGGTTTGGAGTTGGCTGTGGAGGGGAGGGGTTGCTTACCTCCTCCTCCTGGTACTGCTGCTGGAGTTGGAGATCTCGGCCGGCTGCCCAGTATCCCTGTAGGGCCGGTAGAGAGATCTCGGTCCCATCTCCACCTGCCATCTGTGGGTCTTCCCAGGACCAGTCTGTGAGGTCCCTCAACATTTGCGAGTAAGGACCACCTGCGTCCACACCTGGCAACTTCGGCTGCTGCTGAGGGTCTGGGCCAGCTGCCCAGCATCCCGGTGGAGAGACCTCGGTCCCGTCTCCACCTGCCTGTTGTGGTTCCTCACAGGACCAGTCTATGAGGACCCCTACTTAGGGTTCCTCTGGCCACCTCAAGGGGAAACGGCTTACCTCCTCGGATGCAGCCTCTGCTCGGCTGCTGTAACACTCCTTCTGCTGGGCAATTTCTCTCTCTTTCGCCAGTCGGAATTCTCGTTCCATCCTTGCGTGTCGCTTGGCTGTGACCTGGTTCCGGATGGCCTGGCATATATCCATGGACACATTATCTCCATACTGGTCCACTCGCTGCCTCACCTTGGCCAGCCAGTCATCTTCAGAGCCTTCCATACTTGTCTGCTCCAAGTCGCTGGATACCTCTGCTCCCAGGGGCGCTGCACGAGTGCTAGCGTTTGCCCTCAATTTGTAACTCCACACGTTACCGGTGTCTCTGAGCTGCTTCTCCTCGCACTAGGACGCCATCCCACTGCTTGCCACCAATGTAACGGATCACCTGGCACCCCGACTGAGTACCTCCGTTTACGGATGCGCCTAGCGTTTTCCTGAGGCTTCCAAGCACTCTGGCAGACACCACAATCACCGAACCAGCATATAAATCCTCTCCCAGCAATGAATGCTGTAGGCAGTTGAATAGGAACCATACGAATAGGTTTACACTCCTAGCAGTCAAACTGGGACAGCATGCAATAAATCCTCCCCCAAGAATGAGACGACACTTCACCTTGAGGTTTAAAACAGGAACTCCCTTTATTTTAACACAAGCATTGATTTATACACATCTTTCAACAAGGTACCACCCACAGCCAATCATATGTATCTACAGTATTTAAACCTTCCCAGCAATTGTACACAAAATCCCCTTCCCTCTGTCTGTAACGTAATAAACAAAACACAATGAGCATTGTCTGAGACGTAATTAACCAACACAATAAGCATTGTCTCAGACGCAATCCACAAAATACAATTATCAAACGTAATGGACTAAATTGAACCCTGGCATACACATATACAATGTAACCAAACACATAATAACATACATAGTATTTAAGACAGCCTGAATGCAATCTGCTACACAGTCTTAAAGGGGCATTGTTCCTAAAAGTCAGACATGTCCCCGGATGGCCATTAAAGGGCCAGTAGCAGCAATATAAAATAGCACATGCCCAAATATTGCATTCAAACGTACCAAATCACCAGGGGCCATAGTCAGTAGGTAGGAGGCGGCCAGCCAGTCCTCTCCAATGCCCAGTGGCGAGGCGGGTTCCGCCACAGAGTTGTTTGGAAGAAACACACAACACTATGTGTGGAGAAAAAGAGGCACAGCATACCAACATCAAAACCTCATCTCAACTGTCAAGTATGGTGGTGGGGGCATCATGGTTTGGGGCTGCTTTGCTGCGTCAGGGCCTGGACGGATTACTATCATCGAAGGAAAAATAAATTCCCAAGTTTATCAAGTCATTTTGCAGGAGAACTTAAGGCCATCGGTCCACCAGCTGAAGTTCAACAGAAGTTGGTGTTGCAACAGGACAACGACCCAAAGCATAGAAGTAAATCAACAACAGAATGGCTTAAACAGAAGAAAATACGCCTTCTAGAGTGGCCCAGTCAGAGTTTTGACCTCAAACCGATTGAGATGCTGTGGCATGACTTCAAGAAAGCAATTCACACCAGACATCCCAAGAATATTGCTGAACTGAAACAGTTCTGTAAAGAGGAATGGTCAAGAATTACTCCTGACCGTTGTGCACGTCTGATCTGCAACTACAGGAAATGTTTGGTTGAAGTTATTGCTGCCAAAGGAGCTTTAACTAGTTTTTAAATCCAAGGGTTCACATACTTTTTCCACCTACACTGTGAATGTTTACATGGTGTGTTCAATATAAACATGGCAACATTGAATTCTTTGTGTGTTAGATTAGTTTAAGCAGACTGTGATTGTCTATTGTTGTGACTTAGATGAAGATCAGATCACATTTTATGACCAATTTGTGCAGAAATCCATATCATTCCAAAGGGTTCACATACTTTTTCTTGCAACTATATACAAGTTTCAGTTTCCCAGTCTATATCTGGGTAGTTGAAGTCCCCCATAATAACCAACTTATTATGATTTGCCGCCTCGTCTAAATAAAAACTGGTTACATTATTTAAGAAACTATATCTATTATTATAGATACATCAGAAGGCTGAGATGACTTCTCAGTATGCAGACAGAACAGCCTCTTTCTTAGGGACCTGCCTTTCCCAAAATTGCTGCTAGGACCCCCATAATCAATCATTTTGCACTGTTTTGTCGCAACTTTTTGCCCATGCCCCACTTGTGACTTTCTGCCCTTTTCCTGCTACCGCTTTCACTAGAGACCTGGGGCAATGTAATGAAACTGAGGGAGGAATGGAGGGAGGGACTAGTACAGTTCATAAGGAAAGGTATAGGGTAGAAAATATGCAAAAACCTCTTAATTGTATGTATACTAATGCAGAAGCCTGACTAATAAAACTGGTGAACTGGAAGTAGTAATGTGTGAGAAGGACTGTAACATAGTGGGAATAACATGGCTGGATGATGACTGGGCGGTTAATGTACAGGTTTACAATCTGTTTAGAAAGAATCGTCAAAACGGGAGCAGTGAAGGGGTTTGGTTTTATGTAAAATCCTATCTACAACCCATACTCTGGGAAGATATAAGTTAGGGAAATGAACATATGGAAGTAACTGTGGGTAGAAATACACACAGAGGCAAAAACAACAATAAAATACTGATTGGTAGTGTTAAGCAAAGTTATGAAAAATGATATTACTTTGTTGCAAAGCGCATTTCTTTGTAAATAGTGGGTTCATTGACAGAGAGTGGCGATTGTGCCGCTCCCCTTCATTGTACCCCTCAGATTCTGCATTCAACGTTGATCGCAGCACCTGACTTAATATTAAATTTGAAGTTAAAAAAATTATAAATTCATACTTAACTCATTCATTGTGAAGAGCCTGTCTTCGCCATCTTGATTCAAGATCCATCATGAAATCTCACGCAGCCAGTGAAGACGTCATCACATTGCCAGTCGTGGTAACATCATACGTCACCATGCATGGAATTTCCCGTGGGATCTTCAATCAAGATGTTGGCAGTGGGTTCTTTGAACTCGAATAGATGAAGTAAGTATTTTTTTCTACCCTATTTCAGGAAAAAGTTTAATTAGTTACTCCAAAGCATGAGGAAATTTGGCTTTGCAGTGAATTGAATTTTCCCTGAAATTTGGATTGAAGTCTACTTCGTGAACTTCGATTTGCTCAACACTACTGATAGGAGTTTGCTATAAGCCACCTAATATACAAAGTCGACAGAAAATCTTTTACTAAGGGAAATTTATGAGGTGGCAAATCATAATCGGGTAGTTATTATGGGGGATTTCTACTACGAGATATAGACTTGGAAAATGAAATCTGTAGATCTCATAAAGCAGGGATGCTCAACCTGCGGCCCTCCAGCTGTTGTAAAACTACAACTCCCACGATGCCCTTCTGTAGGATAATAGCTGTAGACAGTCAGGGAATTATGAGAGTTGTAGATTTGCAACAGCTGGAGGGCCGCAGGTTGAGCATGCCTGTCATAAAGCAAACAGGTTTTTGGCAATAACCTTTTCCAACTGGTTCAAGACGCAAATAGAGGGACAGCCATACTGGACTTAGTACTAACCAATAGACCTGACAGAACAAAAGATGTGCAGGTTGGGGTACACCTGGAAAATACTGAGCATAAAATAATAATCCTCCAATTGTCATTCAAAAGAGTGTTTCTCTAGGGACGCACAAACTTACTTAACTTCAAAAAAGCAAAATTTGACCAGCTAACAGATGCCATTGGCCTCACTAACTAGGACAATGTCCTCAAAAATAAAAAACTATGTGGATAAATTGATATGTAAAGGAGGAAATAAACAACAAAAAGAAAGAATTGAAATCACTAAAACAGGAGAGTAGCAAATGAGGGGATTCACTGCCAAAGAAAGTAATAGTAATCCTAAATGTTCTTCTACGGGTATTATATCAATGGTAAAGAGTATATATCCGAAGGTGTCGGCCATTTAAATAGTGATGAGGGGGGAGTTGCAGCGAGCGATAAGGAGAATGAAAAGCTATTAAATATTTTTTCTACACTGTATTCACTAGGGATGAGTGAATTTCTCAAAAATTCGATTTGGCAGATTGGCCAAATTTTCAGAAAATTTTAGATTCTAATCTAATTTATTTGTGGTGAATCATGTTAAAAAATGGTTATTTACTGGCTGCAGAGAGCCTTTATAGTGGTGTAGAACACTGTGCCTTGCAGTAACACGCATCGGGAGTCTCCTGTGGTAGTGAAACAATACTGTGGATCAGTATGACATGTAGATGACAGGCGTCGCTCTTAGAATCACTGCACACTTCACTTATTTGGGCAGTTACGGGGCCAAAACTGACCAAATAACTCAAGTGTGAACTCAGCCTTACAGGTCAATGTTAGCGCCAGGTATAAAGAACCATGCAGAGGCCCAAGATCCAACTTTAGCATGAAAGAGCGCTATTCTTTTACACCAATTCACTGATTCCACATAGATTTCTACAGAACCTGTTCTAGTAAACCCTTATACCAGTAAAGCCCCCCGACAGAGTGGAGTGGGTGTGAGCAGTAAGTTTGTGTTGAAGTCACTGATTATTTTGCCCTTCCTCTGATCCATCAGAACAATAACCCACAAAAAACTGATCCTGTCTGTGGAGCATCCGCCTTCACTTGGTCAGCATTTGGTCAGTAATCCATCAGTATTGCTAAAGCCAAAAAAACATGTATTCTGTGTTTTTTCTACCCACTCCTGCTTTTGGCTACCAAATCATAAGCTCATTCTGATGCAAAATAGGGACCATGTCATACAGACCTTACAGCTGTTACATAGACAGGATCCGTTGTGCGTCTCATTTTTCCTTCCTTCTGACAGATCAGAAGAAGGGTCAAATAAATGATGATGTCAGCCAGGCTAAAAGGAGAAATAGTGGCGCAGTCATGAAGTGGGGAGGGTAGGAACAGCATGAGAAGTCTGCAGAGTGACCCTATGACATAGTGGTGAGATGAAAGCAGCATGATGAGACCACAGAGTGGCCCAATGACATAGTGTTGATGTGGCAGAAGCAGCAGTATCAGGAGGAGGCCACAGGGTGACACAATGACAGTGTGGAGGTGGCAGCAGCAACATCAGGAGGAGGCCACAGATTGGCACAATGACACAGTGTGGAGGTGGCGGCCGCAGCATAAGGAGGAGGCCACAGGGTGGCACAATGACAGAGTGTAGAGGTGGCAGCAGCATCAGGAGGAGGCCATTGCTTTGGTGATTTGCTGACGGAATGACTGACAAAGAGTAGGAGGAGCAGCAGGAACATCAGGACCAGCAGATGATGGGAAGGACAGACAGTTCCCTTCGGCTGAGGTGGTGGAGCCTTGACTGCCTGAAATCTGGTGCGTGCCACTGTGTGATGCAGCGGTTGCTGAGACAGGCTTGACCACCACATCGGAGCCACGGTTCTCCAAGACCACTTTTTGGTGATGCTGTATATGCAACATTGTCACCCTGGCCACGCTTCACCTTCTGCCCATAGATTCTACAAATGGCCATGTTCACTCCTCCAGCTGCTTAACAAAAAGCTGCCACACCGCCGGGTAGGTGATTTTTCCCCCAGCACTCCGCACTGACTGACTGCTACCGCCGCTGCTTCCGTGATCCCTTGCACCACTACTTTCCCGGCTCCTGCGAAGTGGGTGGTCTACCCCAGCCACATTTGGCTCCCGACCTCCCAATTCTGCCACTCTGCTGACTCCCGGCCACGCTAGCGACATGCTGGCATCGCCGCTGCCTCACGGTCAAGCTGCCACCCTCTTCTACTGATGATGATGATGATGATGAAACCTCTAATTCACCCGGCTCCCAAATGCGATCATCTACAACATCATCATTGAGTACTGTCTGCACGTCACTGCTGTCCTCCTGAACGGTCTCTGGGTCAGGAGCCTGGCACTTCTCTGTCTGACATACAGTTAGATCAAATAAATAAGTAAAAAGGAAATTAAAATACCCCAAAAAAGTCTGTAATTTTCTCACTTCACACAATGGCTAGTAAGCCCTTTTTTGTGCCACTAATACATGCCAAAAAGGGCTTTAGAACACATAACTGCAAAGATGAAAGGCAAATATATATATGAATTTTCTCACTTCACCAGACAACAGCAAATACTTTTTTTTGTGCCACTAATACACGCCAAAAAGGGCTTTAGAACATATAACTGCACCGCTGAACGGCAAATATATATTTTTTGCCAATGCACGCCGAAAAGGGCTGTAATTTTCTCACTTCAACACAAAACGGCAAATACTTTTTTTTGTGCCACTAATACACGCCAAAAAGGGCTTTAGAACATATAACTGCACCGCTGAACGGCAAATAGGCCCTTACTGAAAAAGACTCCACAAAAGACTTCAGCACCGCTGAACGGCAAATAGTATATATTTTTTGCCACTAATACACTCCAAAAAGGGCTGTAATTTTCTCACTTCACCACACAAAAAATGCTTTAGAACATCGCACAATGGCAAATAAGACGCATAGAAATATTTCCTTGTAATAAACCCTGTTAATGACTGTATCAAACAGCACTTGTACCCCAATGACAGGAACGTTTTTCTGGAATTACAGAGCTGTATAATGGCAATTTGGATCCCCAGTCAGTGCACCAAGGTGTAATAGGATTGTTCCTATTACCCAGGCTGTAAACTCCCCTACTGAACCCTGTTCTGCTTCAATACTGTGGAATGATTCCTCCCTATCCTTTCCCTGAACTTCTATACAGCAAAATAAAAGTTTTAAAGTCTTTTCTACCACTGTCCCTAGCGTCTACTGACGTCTCTCCCTGCACTAAGTACACTGGAAAATGGCTGAATACAAGATGGCTGAGGCTATTTATAGGGCTGTGACATCACAGGGCTTGCTGGCTGCTGATTTCCCAGAGTTCCTTGCTCCATGTCACGCGCAGCAGGCATTTTAGGAAAAAATGGGATTCGTTACCACGAAGCATGAGGAAATTCGGATTCGGTGCGAATGAAATTTTTCTTGAAATTTGGATCGAATTCCACTTCATCAACTTCGATTTGTTCAACTCTAGTATTCACTAATATACTGTCAGATGAAATGCACAGTGTAAAAGTAAATTCTCCATTAAAAGTGGCCTGTCTGACCCAGAAAAAAGTGCAGCAGTGTCTTAAAAAGCTTAAAATAGACAAATCGCTGAGCCTAAATGGCATATGCCCCCATATACTAAGAAAATGAGGTAATGTCATAGACAGATGCTTAATTCTGATATTTAAGGACTCTGTGTGAGGAATATGGATTGTCAATTATTGGCAGCCCTGATTGTCATTTGATTCACCTTTTGGCATGTACACAGTCAGTATACATGCAAAATATGTTCTCACCCCACAGCCATCTGCTGTCAGCTAGCAAGAGAGGAAGCCCCAGGGGTCCAGGCTTCATGGAGGCCCCAGGTGGATAAAGTCACACCTCAACCAGCCAGGTTGTAGGCAAGCTAATCCTGTAGGAAAACCCCTAGCAGGAGGTATCAGCCCTTGCCCAGGATCAATGCTACCTCACAGACATGTTGGCACCTACATAAGGAATTATGAATCGGCCATCCATCCCAGGCAGAATTCGGTTATCTTTTTGTGATTCTGGGGCAAAGCCAAGCATCCACGTTGTACTGGCTTGATGCAAGGATGCCAGGGAAGGGAGATATACATATCTCCCCACAGAAACCAAATAATGGTACCATGTTTGAACTCTACTTGTAGCTGGAACCCAGGCGGATCCATTGGTCCCAGAACCATCTCCCTGTGACCTGATGGCCTGGAGCTATGAACCCTAAAGGGTTTTGTGGGTCAGTTGCTGCCAGCCCAGCAGAGAGGAGGGTGGACCCCTCCCAAAAACCAGGAGGGGAGGAACCGGCTACAGGTTAAAAGGTTTGCGCCATCAAGCGGGCGTGTCTTTTCTGAAGGGGGTCACATCGTGCCAATGTGTTTGGAGAGACTGGGAGCCAGCTAACATCATTGCCCCCACATGACTGCCGCCAAGGACTATTCCACCCTTATCACCCTAAGGAACTTTCATCTACCCGGTAAATGACTTTTGCTCTGCTTAACCCTGTTGTACATACACTCACCTAAAGAATTATTAGGAACACCTGTTCTATTTCTCATTTATGGGATTATCTAGTCAACCAATCACATGGCAGTTGCTTCAATGTATGTAGGGTTGTGGTCCTGGTCAAGACAATCTCCTGAACTTCAAACTGAATGTCAGAATGGGAAAGAAAGGTGATTTAAGCAATTTTGAGCGTGGCATGCTTGTTAGTGCCAGATGGGCCGGTCTGAGTATTTCACAATCTGCTCAGTTACTGGGATTTTCACACGCAACCATTTCTAGGGTTTACAAAGAATGGTGTGAAAAGGGAAAAACATCCAGTATGCGGCAGTCCTGTGGGCGAAAATGCCTTGTTGATGCTAGAGGTCAGAGGAGAATGGGCCGACTGATTCAAGCTGATAGAAGAGCAACGTTGACTGAAATAACCACTCGTTACAACCGAGGTATGCAGCAAAGCATTTGTGAAGCCACAACACGCACAACCTTGAGGCGGATGGGCTACAACAGCAGAAGACCCCACCGGGTACCACTTATCTCCACTACAAATAGGCTACAATTTGCACGAGCTCACCAAAATTGGACTGTTGAAGACTAGAAAAATGTTGCCTGGTCTGATGAGTCTCGATTTCTGTTGAGACATTCAAATGGTAGAGTCCGAATTTGGCGTAAACAGAATGAGAACATGTATCCATCATGCCTTGTTACCACTGTGCAGACTGGTGGTGGTGGTGTAATGGCATGGGGGATGTTTTCTGGGCACACTTTAGGCCCCTTAGTGCCAATTGGCCATTGTTTAAATGCCACGGGCTACCTGAGCATTGTTTCTGACCATGTCCATCCCTTCATGACCACCGTGTACCCATCCTCTGATGGCTACTTCCAGCAGGATAATGCACCATGTCCCAAAGCTCAAATCATTTCAAATTGGTTTCTTGAACATGACAATGAGTTCACTGTACTAAAATGGCCCCCACAGTCACCAGATCTAAACCCAATAGAGCATCTTTGGTGGAACAGAGCTTCGTGCCCTGGATGTGCATCCCTCAAATCTCCATCATCTGCAAGATGCTATCCTATCAATATGGGCCAACATTTCTAAAAAAATGCTATCAGCACCTTGTTGAATCAATGCCACGTAAAATTAAGGCAGTTGTGAAGGCAAAAGGGGGTCCAACACCGTATTAGTATGGTGTTCCTAAAATCTCTTTAGGTGAGTGCATATCACCTGTATCTGTAACCTCAGACCACTGTATATATTCTCTGTGTATATTGTGTTATATCTATTGTGCCCTTAAGGCGATTAAATATGTAATTTAATCTTGTGCTATCTTGTATCTCGATCACGAATCCCCACGTCCGTGTTTCGGCCTATTTTATAAGCTACCCCGGGTCTCACCCTATATAATCCCGTTAGCGGACCGGACGTATATCAAATGAGAAGCTGGTGGCAGATTTCCCGGGCTGAGAAGGCGCTGTTTTGCTGCGGTAATGAAAAGGCTCTCTCAGCTTGTTGCCTCTCTGTGCCCGTGTGGACAGGAGGTGTCTGTGTAAACTGTACCAAGCTGACCTTACCTGCTCCTCTGAAGGGCGTAACGTCACGCTCGTGGTAACCCGTGACCATACCGCGACTCATGAGCTCGACATAGGTGACGTCAAGCGGGCACCAGGCGTGGTATTAGTCACACTCTGTATTGACAGGGAGTGTTCCAAAATAAAATTCAGCTGCTTTGCCGAATAAAAAAAATATATTAGCTTGGTGACTAATTACTTTGTCATGAAGCACATTTTTTTGTAAGTAGCGGGTGCAATGACAGGGAGCTGCGATAGTTCCACCCCCATCATTGTACCCCTCAGATGCAGCGTTCATACATGATCGCAGCGTCTGAGTTTAAAACAGTGTAAAATTAACAATAAAAAAACAATTACATCAAACTTACCACCTCCATTTGCTCGCGACGGGCTGCCCTCCGCCATCTTGATTAAGGATCTCGGCCGAAATCCTGTGTGGCGCGAGATTACGTCATCACACCGGCTGGCGTGGTGACGTATTACTCCATCACGCCTACCGGCGTGGTGATGTAATTTTACGCCGCACAGGATTTCGAACGAGATCTTCAAGCAAGATGGAGGCTGGCGGCCAGTCATGAGCAAATGGAGGAGGTAAGTTTGAATTTTTTAGCTTTTTTATACTATTTCAGGATAAATCGATTCGCTGACACAAAGCATTAGGAAATTCGGCTTTTAGGCAAATCAAATTTATCCAAAAATTCGGATCTAATTCCACTTCGTGGGATTTGATTCGCTCATCTCTAGATGTCATATATCTAGACTTCTCCAAAGCATTTGACACTGTGCCAAATAAAAGGTTAGTAAATATAATGAGAATGCTTGGACTGGGAGAAAATGTCTGTATGTGGGTAAGTAACTGGCTCAGTGATAGAAAACAGAGGGTGGTTATTAACGGTACACAATAAGATTGGGTCACTGTCACTAGTGGGGTACCACAGGGGTCAGTATTAAGCCCTATTCTGTAAAATATATTTATTAATGATCTTGCACAATAAAATATCAATTTTTGCAGATGACACTAAACTGTGTAATTAATACAGAAGAGGATAGTACACTGCTACAGATGGATCTAGATAGATTAAAGGCTTGGGCAGAGAAGTGTCAGATGAGGTTTAACCCCTTAGCGCTATATGTCATGTATAATTGTCATGGAGCACTGCTACTTAGTCTGCAGACATGGTGACAGCTGAAATCCCGGCTGTTACACACAGCCAGGGATTCAGCTTATTGGTCCCAGGCCGGTGATCGCCCTGATTGGCTAGTCTAAACAGACTAGCCAATCAGAGGATAATAGTGCCGGCGAAAGGTTTTGATCCCCATAGGAGCCTTATTAGGCTTAGTGTAAATAAATATACTCTGCAGTACACTATACAGTGCACTGCAGTGTATTAATACCTTTAGGACACAGCCTTAAGGACCAGGCCATTTTCTGCAAATCTGACCAGTGTCACTTTATGTGGTGATAACTTTAAAATGCTTTTACTTATCCAGTTCATTCTGAGATTGTTTTTTTGTCACATATTGTACTTCATAACACTGGTAAAATTGAGTTAAAAAAAAAACATTTTTATTTATAAAAAAAATACAAAATTTTAGAAACATTTGCAAATTTCCAAGTTTCAATTTCTCTACTTCTATAATACATAGTAATACCTCCAAAAATAGTTATTAGTTTACATTCCCCATATGTCTACTTCATGTTTGGATCATTTTGGGAATGCCATTTTAATTTTTGGGGACGTTACAAGGCTTAGAAGTAGAGTTGAGCGAACACCTGGATGTTCGGGTTCGAGAAGTTCGGCCGAACATCCCGGAAATGTTCGGGTTCGGGATCCGAACCCGATCCGAACTTCGTCCCGAACCCGAACCCCATTGAAGTCAATGGGGACCCGAACTTTTCGGCACTAAAACGGCTGTAAAACAGCCCAGGAAAGGGCTAGAGGGCTGCAAAAGGCAGCAACATGTAGGTAAATCCCCTGCAAACAAATGTGGATAGGGAAATTAATTAAAATAAAAATTAAATAAATAAAAATTAACCAAAATCAATTGGAGAGAGGTTCCATAGCAGAGAATCTGGCTTCCCGTCACCCACCACTGGAACAGTCCATTCTCAGATATTTAGGCCCCGGCACCCAGGCAGAGGAGAGAGGTCCCGTAACAGAGAATCTGTCTTCATGTCAGCAGAGAATTAGTCTGCATGTCATAGCAGAGAATGAGGCTTCACGTCAGCCACCACTGCAACAGTCCATTGGCATATATTTAGGCCCAGCACACACACAGGCAGAGGAGAGAGGTCCCGTAACAGAGAATCTGGCTTCATGTCAGCAGAGAATCAGTCTGCATGTCATAGCAGAGAATGAGGCTTCACGTCAGCCACCACTGCAACAGTCCATTGGCATATATTTAGGCCCAGCACACACACAGGCAGAGGAGAGAGGTCCCGTAACAGACGATCTGGCTTCATGTCAGCAGAGAATCAGTCTGCATGTCATAGCAGAGAATCAGGCTTCACGTCAGCCACCACTGCAACAGTCCATTGTCATAAATTTAGGCCCAGCACCCAGGCAGAGGAGAGAGGTCCCGTAACAGACAATCTGGCTTCATGTCAGCAGAGAATTAGTCTGCATGTCATAGCAGAGAATCAGGCTTCATGTCAGCCACCACTGCAACAGTCCATTGGCATATATTTAGGCCTAGCACACAGGCAGAGGAGAGGTTCATTCAACTTTGGGTAGCATCGCAATATAATGGTAAAATGAAAATAAAAATAGGATTGAATGAGGAAGTGCCCTGGAGTCCAATAATATATGGTTATGGGGAGGTAGTTAATGTCTAATCTGGACAAGGGACGGACAGGTCCTGTGGGATCCATGCCTGGTTCATTTTTATGAACGTCAGCTTGTCCACATTGGCTGTAGACAGGCGGCTGCGTTTGTCTGTAATGACGCCCCCTGCCGTGCTGAATACACGTTCAGACAAAACGCTGGCTGCCGGGCAGGCCAGCACCTCCAAGGCATAAAAGGCTAGCTCTGGCCACGTGGACAATTTAGAGACCCAGAAGTTGAATGGGGCCGAACCATCAGTCAGTACGTGGAGGGGTGTGCACACGTACTGTTCCACCATGTTAGTGAAATGTTGCCTCCTGCTAACACGTTGCGTATCAGGTGGTGGTGCAGTTAGCTGTGGCGTGTTGACAAAAGTTTTCCACATCTCTGCCATGCTAACCCTGCCCTCAGAGGAGCTGGCCGTGACACAGCTGCCTTGGCGACCTCTTGCTCCTCCTCTGCCTTGGCCTTGGGCTTCCACTTGTTCCCCTGTGACATTTGGGAATGCTCTCAGTAGCGCGTCTACCAACGTGCGCTTGTACTCGCGCATCTTCCTATCACGCTCCAGTGCAGGAAGTAAGGTGGGCACATTGTCTTTGTAGCGTGGATCCAGCAGGGTGGCAACCCAGTAGTCCGCACAGGTTAAAATGTGGGCAACTCTGCTGTCGTTGCGCAGGCACTGCAGCATGTAGTCGCTCATGTGTGCCAGGCTGCCCAGGGGTAAGGACAAGCTGTCCTCTGTGGGAGGCGTATCGTCATCGTCCTGCCTTTCCCCCCAGCCACGCACCAGTGATGGACCCGAGCTGCGTTGGGTGCCACCCCGCTGTGACCATGCTTCATCCTCATCCTCCTCCACCTCCTCCTCATCCTCGTCCTCCTCGTCCTCCAGTAGTGGGCCCTGGCTGGCCACATTTGTACCTGGCCTCTGCTGTTGCAAAAAACCTCCCTCTGAGTCACTTCGAAGAGACTGGCCTGAAAGTGCTAAAAATGACCCCTCTTCCTCATCCTCCTCCTCCTCCTCCTGGGCCACCTCCTGTTCCATCATCGCCCTAAGTGTTTTCTCAAGGAGACATAGAAGTGGTATTGTAACGCTGATAACGGTGTCATCGCCACTGGCCATGTTGGTGGAGTACTCGAAACAGCGCAACAGGGCACACAGGTCTCGCATGGAGGCCCAGTCATTGGTGGTGAAGTGGTGCTGTTCTGTAGTGCGACTGACCCGTGCGTGCTGCAGCTGAAACTCCACTATGGCCTGCTGCTGCTCGCACAGTCTGTCCAGCATGTGCAAGGTGGAGTTCCACCTGGTGGGCACGTCGCATATGAGGCGGTGAGCGGGAAGGCCGAAGTTACGCTGTAGCGCAGACAGGCGAGCAGCGGCAGGATGTGAACGCCGGAAGCGCGAACAGACGGCCCGCACTTTATGCAGCAGCTCTGACATGTCGGGGTAGTTGTGAATGAACTTCTGCACCACCAAATTCAGCACATGCGCCAAGCAAGGGATGTGCGTCAAATTGGCTAGTCCCAGAGCTGCAACGAGATTTCGCCCATTATCACACACCACCAGGCCGGGCTTGAGGCTCACCGGCAGCAACCACTCGTCGGTCTGTTGTTCAATACCCCGCCACAACTCCTGTGCGGTGTGGGGCCTGTCCCCCAAACATATGAGTTTCAGAATGGCCTGCTGACGTTTACCCCGGGCTGTGCTGAAGTTGGTGGTGAAGGTGTGTGGCTGACTGGATGAGCAGGTGGAAGAAGAGGAGGAGGAAGCCGAGAAGGAGGAGGTGGCAACAGGAGGCAAAGAATGTTGCCCTGCGATCCTTGGCGGCGGCAGGACGTGCGCCAAACAGCTCTCCGCCTGGGGCCCAGCTGCCACTACATTTACCCAGTGTGCAGTTAGGGAGATATAGCGTCCCTGGCCGTGCTTACTGGTCCACGTATCTGTGGTTAGGTGGACCTTGCTACAGATGGCGTTGCGCAGTGCACACTTGATTTTATCGGATACTTGGTTGTGCAGGGAAGGCACGGCTCTCTTGGAGAAGTAGTGCCGGCTGGGAACAACATACTGTGGGACAGCAAGCGACATGAGCTGTTTGAAGCTGTCTGTGTCCACCAGCCTAAATGACAGCATTTCATAGGCCAGTAGTTTAGAAATGCTGGCATTCAGGGCCAGGGATCGAGGGTGGCTAGGTGGGAATTTACGCTTTCTATCAAATGTTTGTGAGATGGAGAGCTGAACGCTGGCGTGTGACATGGTTGAGACGCTTGGTGACGGAGGTGGTGGTGGTGGTGTTGGTGGTACATCCCCTGTTTGCTGGGCGGCAGGTGCCAACGTTCCTCCAGAGGCGGAGGAAGAGGCCGAGGCGGCAGCAGCAGAATAGGCCGAGGCGGCAGCAGCAGAAGAGGTAGCAGGGGGAGCCTGAGTGACTTCCTTGGTTTTAAGGTGTTTACTCCACTGCAGTTCATGCTTTGCATGCAGGTGCCTGGTCATGCAGGTTGTGCTCAGGTTCAGAACGTTAATGCCTCGCTTCAGGCTCTGATGGCACAGCGTGCAAACCACTCGGGTCTTGTCGTCAGCACATTGTTTGAAGAAGTGCCATGCCAGGGAACTCCTTGAAGCTGCCTTTGGGGTGCTCGGTCCCAGATGGCGGCGGTCAGTAGCAGGCGGAGTCTCTTGGCGGCGGGTGTTCTGCTTTTGCCCACTGCTCCCTCTTTTGCTACGCTGTTGGCTCGGTCTCACCACTGCCTCTTCCTCCGAACTGTGAAAGTCAGTGGCACGACCTTCATTCCATGTGGGGTCTAGGACCTCATCGTCCCCTGCATCGTCTTCCACCCAGTCTTGATCCCTGACCTCCTGTTCAGTCTGCACACTGCAGAAAGACGCAGCAGTTGGCACCTGTGTTTCGTCATCATCAGAGACATGCTGAGGTGGTATTCCCATGTCCTCATCATCAGGAAACATAAGTGGTTGTGCGTCAGTGCATTCTATGTCTTTCACCGCTGGGGAAGGGCTAGGTGGATGCCCTTGGGAAACCCTGCCAGCGGAGTCTTCAAACAGCATAAGAGACTGCTGCATAACTTGAGGCTGAGACAGTTTCCCTGGTATGCATGGGGGTGATGTGACAGACTGATGGGGTTGGTTTTCAGGCGCCATCTGTGCGCTTTCTGCAGAAGACTGGGTGGGAGATAATGTGAACGTGCTGGATCCACTGTCGGCCACCCAATTGACTAATGCCTGTACCTGCTCAGGCCTTACCATCCTTAGAACGGCATTGGGCCCCACCATATATCGCTGTAAATTCTGGCGGCTACTGGGACCTGAGGTAGTTGGTACACTAGGACGTGTGGATGTGGCAGAACGGCCACGTCCTCTCCCAGCACCAGAGGGTCCACTAACACCACCACGACCATGTCCACGTCCGCGTCCCTTACTAGATGTTTTTCTCATTGTTATGGTTCACCACAACAACAAATATATTATTTGGCCCAATGTATTGTATTCAAATTCAGCGGGATATAAATTTGAGGCCTAGTATTTAGGCGCTGGGTGACCGGTATGGATTTAGTGACAGAATTAGACTTGGAAATGCACAGAAGCGTGTGTGTGAAGTTATTCTGAATGACCCAATGTGCACCTTGAATATTATATACCCTTTTTGGGATAGATTTCAAATAGCTCTGATATAGCAGGAACCACTAAATTATGAAATTGCTAAATTGGGAATTGTACTTCAACCCAGAACAAAAAATGTGCTTTGACGGACACTAAATATCTTGCCCAGCAACAACAGTACAGCGGTGGGTAACGAGAGATTTAGAGGGATTTAAATTTGAGGCCTAGTATTTAGGCGCTGGGTCACCGGTATGGATTTAGTGACAGAATTAGACTTGGAAATGCACAGAAGCGTGTGTGTGAAGTTATTCTGAATGACCCTATGTGCACCTTCAATATTATATACCCTTTTAGGGATAGATTTCAAATAGCTCTGATATAGCAGAAACCACTAAATTATGAAATTGCTAAATTGGGAATTGTACTTCAACCCAGAACAAAAAATGTGCTTTGACGGACACTAAATATCTTGCCCAGCAACAACAGTACAGCGGTGGGTAACGAGAGATTTAGAGGGATTTAAATTTGAGGCCTAGTATTTAGGCGCTGGGTCACCGGTATGGATTTAGTGACAGAATTAGACTTGGAAATGCACAGAAGCGTGTGTGTGAAGTTATTCTGAATGACCCTATGTGCACCTTCAATATTATATACCCTTTTAGGGATAGATTTCAAATAGCTCTGATATAGCAGAAACCACTAAATTATGAAATTGCTAAATTGGGAATTGTACTTCAACCCAGAACAAAAAATGTGCTTTGACGGACACTAAATATCTTGCCCAGCAACAACAGTACAGTGGTGGGTAACGAGAGATTTAGAGGGATTTAAATTTGAGGCCTAGTATTTAGGCGCTGGGTCACCGGTATGGATTTAGTGACAGAATTAGACTTGGAAATGCACAGAAGCGTGTGTGTGAAGTTATTCTGAATGACCCTATGTGCACCTTCAATATTATATACCCTTTTAGGGATAGATTTCAAATAGCTCTGATATAGCAGAAACCACTAAATTATGAAATTGCTAAATTGGGAATTGTACTTCAACCCAGAACAAAAAATGTGCTTTGACGGACACTAAATATCTTGCCCAGCAACAACAGTACAGCGGTGGGTAACGAGAGATTTAGAGGGATTTAAATTTGAGGCCTAGTATTTAGGCGCTGGGTGACAGGTATGGGTTTAGTGACAGAATTAGACTTGGAAATACACAGTAGCGGGTGTGTGTGAAGTTATTCTGAATGACCCAATGTGCACCTTCAATATTATATACCCTTTTAGGGATAGATTTCAAATAGCTCTGATATAGCAGGAACCACTAAATTATGAAATTGCTAAATTGGGAATTGTATTTCAACCCAGAACAAGAAATGTGCTTGAACGGACACTAAATAACTCGCCCAGCTACAGCACTAGGGACAGATTTAGCTGGATATAAATTTGAGGCCTAGTATTTAGGCGCTGGGTGACCGGTATGGATTTAGTGACAGAATTAGACTGGGATATGGCCAAAAAATGAACAGACTATTGCTGGTTAAATGCACTTGGTGTGACAGCTTCACCCTGATGTAGGCTTTAGCCAAAAAACAACCACACCATTGAGGGTTAAATGCACTTGGTGACAGGCGCAGCTTGCCCCTGATTTTGTATATGGCCAAAAAATGAACAGACTATTGCTGGTTAAATGCACTTGGTGTGACAGCTTCACCCTGATGTAGGCTTTAGCCAAAAAACAACCACACCATTGAGGGTTAAATGCACTTGGTGACAGGCGCAGCTTGCCCCTGATTTTGTATATGGCCAAAAAATGAACAGACTATTGCTGGTTAAATGCACTTGGTGTGACAGCTTCACCCTGATGTAGGCTTTAGCCAAAAAACAACCACACCATTGAGGGTTAAATGCACTTGGTGACAGGCGCAGCTTGCCCCTGATTTTGTATATGGCCAAAAAATGAACAGACTATTGCTGGTTAAATGCACTTGGTGTGACAGCTTCACCCTGATGTAGGCTTTAGCCAAAAAACAACCACACCATTGAGGGTTAAATGCACTTGGTCGCAGCTTGTGCTGGCGCACCACAAGACACAAAATGGCCGCCGATCACCCCAGAAAAATGAGACTGACAAACGGTCTGTGCAGCCTAAAAACAGTGAGCAATTGAGGATCAGCAGCTCAATGATCCACAGCTGCAGATCGATCAGTTAATCAAGTCCTTTGGAGGAGTTAATCTGCCTAATCTCGCCCTACTGTCGCAGCCGCAACCTCTCCCTACGCTAATCAGAGCAGAGTGACGGGCGGCGCTATGTGACTCCAGCTTAAATAGAGGCTGGGTCACATGGTGCTCTGGCCAATCACAGCCATGCCAATAGTAGGCATGGCTGTGATGGCCTCTTGGGGCAAGTAGTATGACGCTTGTTGATTGGCTGCTTTGCAGCCTTTCAAAAAGCGCCAAGAAAGCGTCACAAAAGCGCGAAGAAAGCGACGAACACCGAACCCGAACCCGGACTTTTACGAAAATGTCCGGGTTCGGGTCCGTGTCACGGACACCCCAAAATTCGGTACGAACCCGAACTATACAGTTCGAGTTCGCTCATCCCTACTTAGAAGTTTAGATGCAAATCTTGAAGTTTTTCTGACATTTCAAAAACGCACTTTTTAGGGACCAGTTCAGGTCTGAAGTAACTTTGTGAGGCTTACATAATAAAAACCACCCAAAAAGTGACCCCATTCTAGAAACTACACCCCTCAAGGTATTCAAAACAGATTTTACAAACATCATTAACCCTTTAGGTGTTCCCCAAGAGTTGATGGCAAATGGAGATGAAATTTCAGAATTTAATTTTTTTGCCAAATTTTCCATTTTAATCAATTTTTCCACTAACAAAGCAAGGGTTAACAGCCAAACAAAACTCATTATTTATTGCCCTGACTCTGCGGTTTACAGAAACACACGATATGTGGTCGAACACCACTGTACGGCCCACGTCAGGGCATAGAGAGAAAGGAGCGGCGTGTGGTTTTTAGAAGGCAGATTTCGCTGGACTGGTTTATTTACACCATGTCACATTTGAAGCCCCCTGATGCACCCCTAGAGTAGAAACTCCAAAAAAGTGACCTCATTTTGGAAACTACGGGATAAGGTGGCAGTTTTTTTGGTACTATTTTAGGGTACATATGATTTTTGGTTGCTCTATATTACACTTTTTGTGAAGCAAAGTAACAAAAAATAGAAATTCTGAAATTTCGTCTCCATTTGCCATTGACTCTTGTGGAACACTTAACCACCTCAGCTCCCCTAGCTTAAACACCCTTAATGACCAGACCACTTTTTACAATTCTGCACTACACTAATTTCACCGCTTATTGCTCGGTCATGCAACTTACCACCCAAATGAATTTTACCTCCTTTTCTTCTCACTAATACAGCTTTCATTTGGTGGTATTTCATTGCTGCTGACATTTTTACTTTTTTGTTATTAATCAAAATTTACCCAATTTTTTTTTTTTAAATTACATTTTTCACTTTCAGTTGTAAAATTTTTCAAAAAAAAAGACATCTATATATAAATTTTTTCTAAATTTATTGTTCTACATGTCTGATAAAAATAAAAATGTTTGGGTAAAAAAATGGTTTGGGTAAAAGTTATAGCGTTTACAAACTATGGTACAAAAATGTGAATTTCCGCTTTTTGAAGCAGCTCTGACTTTCTGAGCACCTGTCATGTTTCCTGAGGTTCTACAATGCCCAGACAGTAGAAAAACCCCACAAATGACTCCATTTCAGAAAGTAGACACCCTAAGGTATTCGCTGATGGGCATAGTGAGTTCATCGATATTTTTATTTTTTGTCACAAGTTAGCAGAAAATGATGATTTTTTTTTTTCTTACAAAGTCTCATATTCCACTAACGTGTGACAAAAAATAAAAACTTCCATGAACTCACTATGCCCATCACGAAATACCTTGGGGTGTCTTCTTTCCAAAATGGGGTCACTTTTGGGGTAGTTATACTGCCCTGGCATTTTAGGGGCCCTAATGTGTGAGAAGTAGTTTGAAATCAAAATGTGTAAAAAATGGCCTGTGAAATCCTAAAGGTGCTCTTTGGAATGTGGGCCCCTTTGCCCACCTAGGCTGCAAAAAAGTGTCACACATGTGGTATCGCCGTACTCAGGATAAGTTGGGCAATGTGTTTTGGGGTGTCATTTTACATATACCCATGCTGGGTGAGAGAAATATTTTGGCAAAAGACAACTTTTCCAATTTTTTTATGCAAAGTTGGCATTTGACCAAGATATTTATCTCACCCAGCATGGGTATATGTAAAATGACACCCCAAAACACATTGCCCAACTTCTCCTGAGTACGGCGATACCACATGTGTGACACTTTTTTGCAGCCTAGGTGGGCAAAGGGGCCCAAATTCCAAAGAGCATCTTTAGGATTTCACAGGGCATTTTTTACACATTTTGATTTCAATCTACTTCTCACACATTAGGGCCCCTAAAATGCCAGGGCAGTATAACTACCCCACAAGTGACCCTATTTTGGAAAGAAGACACCCCAAGGTATTCTGTGAGGGGCATGGCGAGTTCCTAGAATTTTTTTTTTTTTGCCATAAGTTAGCGGAAATGATGATGTTAGCGGAAAATGATGATGTAAAATGACACCCCAAAACACATTGCCCAACTTCTCCTGAGTACGGCGATACCACATGTGTGACTTTTTTGCAGCCTAGATGCGCAAAGGGGCCCAAATTCCTTTTAGGAGGGCATTTTCAGACATTTGGATCCCAGACTTCTTCTGACGCTTTAGGGCCCCTAAAATGCCAGGGCAGTATAAATACCCCACATGTGACCCCATTTTGGAAAGAAGACACCCCAAGGTATTCAATGAGGGGCATGGCGAGTTCATAGAATTTTTTTATTTTTGGCACAAGTTAGCGGAAATTGTTTTTTTTTTTCGTTTTTTCTCACAAAGTCTCCCTTTCCGCTAACTTGGGACAAAAAGTTCAATCTTTCATGGACTCAATATGCCCCTCAGCGAATACCTTGGGGTGTCTTCTTTCTGAAATGGGGTCACATGTGGGGTATTTGTACTGCCCTGGCATTTTAGGGGCCCTTAAGCGTGAGAAGAAGCCTGGAATATAAATGTCAAAAAAAAATTACGCATTTGGATTCCGTGAGGGGTATGGTGAGTTCATGTGAGATTTTATTTTTTGACACAAGTTAGTGGAATATGAGACTTTGTAAAAAAAAAAATGAAAAAAAAAATCAATTTCCTCTAACTTGTGCCATAAAAATGTCTAAATGGAGCCTTACAGGGGGGTAATCAATGACAGGGGGGTGATCAGGGAGTCTATATGGGGTGATAACCACCCTGTCATTGATCACCCCCCCCCCTGTAAGGCTCCATTCAGACGTCCGTATGTGTTTTGCGGATCCGCGGTGTCTGTGTTTTGCGGATCCACTGATCCGCAAAACACATACAGACGTCTGAATGGAGCCTTACAGAGGGGTGATCAATGACAGGGGGGTGATCAATGACAGGGGGGTGATCAGGGAGTCTGTATGGGGTGATCACTCCCCTGTCATTGATCACCCCCCTGTAAGGCTCCATTCAGAGGTCCGTATGTGTTTTGCGGATCAGATCCATGGATCCGTGGATCCGTAAAACACATATGGACGTATGAATGGAGCCTGACAGGGGGGTGATCAGGGAGTCTATATGGGGTGATCACCCCCCTGTCATTGATCACCCCCCTGTAAGGCTCCATTCAGACGTCCGTATGTGTTTTGCAGATCCGATCCATGGATCCCTGGATCCATAAAACACATATGGACGTCTGAATGGAGCCTTACAGGGGGGTGATCATCCCATATAGACTCCCTGACCACCCCCCTGTAAGGCTCCATTCAGAGGTCCGTATGTGTTTTGCGGATCCATGGATCGGATCCGCAAAACACATACAGACATCTGAATGGAGCCTTACAGGGGGGTGATCAATGACAGGGGGGTGATCAGGGAGTGTATATGGGGTGATCACCCCCCTGTCATTGATCACCCCCCTGTAAGGCTCCATTCAGACGTCCGTATGTGTTTTGCGGATCCGATCCGTGGATCCGTAAAACACATACGGACGTCTGAATGGAGCCTTACAGGGGGGTGATAAATGACAGGGGGGTGATCAGGGAGTCTATATAAGGTGATCAGGGGTTAATAAGGGGTTAATACGTGACAGGGGGTGTAGTGTAGTGTGGTGATTGGTGCTACTTACTTGCTGAGCTGCCTGTGTCCTCTGGTGGTCGATCCAAGCAAAAGGGACCACCAGAGGACCAGGTAGCAGGTATATTAGACGCTGTTATCAAAACACCGTCTAATATACCTGTTATGGGGTTAAAAAAAATCACATCTACAGCCTGCTAGCGAACGATCGCCGCTGGCAGGCTGTAGATCCACTCGCTTACCTTCCGATTCTGTGAACGCGCGCGCCTGTGTGCGCGCTTTTACAGGAAGTCTTGCGTCTCGCGACATGACGCATAGATGCGTGACTCTGCCTGAGACAGCCGCCTCCGGACCGCGATCCTGGTTTAGGCGGTCCGGAGGCGGTTAAAGGGTTAACAAAGTTTGTAAAATCAGTTTTGAATACCTTGAGGGGTGTAGCTTCTTAAATGGGGTCACTTTTTGGAGTTTCTACTCTAGGGGTGCATCAGGGGGGCTTCAAATGGGACATGGTGTTAAAAAACAAGTCTAGCAACAACTGCCTTCCAAAATCCATATGGCATTCTTTTCCTTCTGCGCCCTGCCGTGTGGCCATACAGAAGTTTACTACCACATATGGGGTGTTTCTGTAAACTAAGGAATCAGGGTAATAAATATAAAGTTTTGTTTGGCTGTTAACCCTTGCTTTGTTTCGGGAAAAAATGGGTTAAAATGGAAAATTTGCTAAAAAAAATACCTGCTTTGGCACCGTTTCTATTTTTTATTATTTACAACATTCATCTGACAGATTAGATCATGTACTATTTTTATAGAGCAGGTTGTTACGGACGCAGGGATACCTAATACCTACACCTATACTTTTTAAAATTTATTTAAGTTTTACACAATAATATCCTTTTTGAAAGGTCTCCATAGTCTGAGAGCCATAGTTTTTTTTTTTTTTTTTGGGCGCTTGTCTTAGTTAGGGTCTCATTTTTTGCAGGATGAGATGACTGTTTTAATGGTATGGTATATTGGGGTGCGTATACCTTTTTGATCGCTTGCTATTACACTTTTTGTGATGTAAGGTGACAAAATTATGGCTTTTTTGACACCATTTTTATTTTTACGTTGTTCACCTGAGGGGTTAGATCATGGGATATTTTTATAGAGCAGGTTCTTACGGACACGGCAATACCTAAAATGTATATCTTTTTTTATTTATTAAAGTTTTACACAATAATATTATTTTTGAAACCAAAAAAACTTGTTTTAGTGTCTCCATAGTCTAAGAGCCATAGTTTTTTTATTTTTTGGGCCATTGTCTCATGTAGGGCTCATTTTTTGCAGGATGAGGCGACGGTTTGAATGGTACTATTTTGGCCTACATACGACTTTTTTGATCACTTTTATTACCTTTTTTGGGAAGTAAGTTGGGCAAAATTTAAATTTCATCATAGTTTTTATTTTTATTTTGTTATGGCGTTAACCGTGTGGGGAATGTAACATGACCGTTTTATAGATCAGGTCGTTATGGACGCGGTGATATATATAACATGTGTAGGGAATTTTATTTTATTTTTTTTAATCAGGGATAAATGTTTTTTTTTATTTTTACTTTTTTCACTTTTTACATTTTTTTTTTTACCCAGACCCACTTGGTTCTTGAAGATCCAGTGGGTCTGATGTTTGTATAATACAGTATAGTACACTATATCGTGTACTATACTGTATTTCACTTACACTTTGTCTGAACAGATCTCTTCCTTTAGCACAGATCTGTTTAGCACCAGCAGGATGCCTGAGAATGTGTCTTGTTGCCATGGGAACCTTCCCCGTCTGCCACAACTGAGCAGACGGGGAAGGGGAGGGAGGGGGGCTCCCTCCCTCTGTGACCACATCCTGTCCAGGGGCTGCAAAGGCACAGCAGCCCCCGATGGGAGAGGGAGGGAGCTCCCTCCCTGTTAACCTCTTCCATACAGTGTTCCCTATGGACCGTGGCATGGAAGGGGTTAAAACAGCTGACATCTGCACAGATGTCAGCCATTTGAATCAGTGTCAGCAATGAGCTGACACTCTAATTCAACCGCTCGGTCATCCTGAGAATAAACGGGGGGCGGGCGGAAGATCGCGCGCCTGCCCCCCACACTGTCGCCTGCCTCCCGCACCGCCCGCAATCCTCCCCCCGCTGCGCCCGCAGGCACAAAAACACAGAGGGCTGCAGGGGGGGTTAACTTTGAAATACAGGCACTTTGAGGTCTGATCCCTGCGGTCATGGACTGCAGGGATCAGAAACTTGGATAAGCACTACAAACTGTAGGTCTGAATTGACCTGCTGTTTGTAGCGATCGACAATGCGGGGGGGGGGGTCACAGGACCACCTAGGCATTGTCACAGGGTGCCTGCTGAATGATTTCAACAGGCACCCCGTTCTGATCACTGCTGGTCGTGCGGCAGTGATCGGAACTACACAGGACATACAGGTACGCCCTGTGTCCTTAAGTACCGGGACATCAGGGCGCCCTGTGTCCTTAAGGGGTTAAAGAGCCATTAGACCCACTGGATCTTCAAGAACCAAGTGGGTCTGGGTCCAATTTTTTTTATAAAAAGTGAAAAAAAGTAAAAGATTAAAAAAAAATCTAATGTCTTCTGATAGCCACACATTTATAATTGATGAAAAATTAAACAAATAAAATACACTACACATTTTCGGTATCACAGTGTTAATAACCATCTGATCTATAAAAGGATAATTTACAATAAATTCCCTGCACAGGAAATGCCATAAAAAAAATGAAAAACATGATCGAATTGAAATTTTGGGCACCTCACTTCCCAAAAAATGGTATTAAAACTAATCTAAAAAGTCATATGTACTCCAAAATAGTAGTAATCAAACTGTAACCTCATCCCGCAAAAAATGAGATGAGCCACTACATAAGACAATCGCCTAAAAATGTTGACGTGCAGAAAATGGAGACACAAAAATATGTAGTTTTTTTCTAAAACGCTTTTATTGTGTAAAACAAAAAACAAAAACAAAAAAGAGACATATTAGGTATGACTGCATCCGTAATGTCCTGCTGTATAAAAATATCACATTACCCCCAAAGGTAAAAGCCTTAAAAAAAAAAAATTTAAACTGTGCCAAAAAAGCCATTTTACCTTACATAAAAAAGTATAATACCAAAATAGTACCAATAAAAATTGCCATCTATTCCCACCAAAAAATGAGCGTCTACACAAGACAATTTTTTTCAACAATGCTTCTATTGTGTAAAACCCAAAAAATTTTAAAAAAATTGACATATTAGGTGTCACTGCATCCATAACAACCTGCTCTATAAAAAAAAAAAAAATCACATGATCTACCCATAAGGTGAATACTGAATAAAGATGTGCCAACCAATTTTTTTGTCTACTTGCCCCATAAAGTGTAATATTAAAAGATCAAAAAAATCGTATGTACCCAAAAATGTAATGATTATTTTTTTTTTAAATACTTTATTTTGGAAAACTGAAACAAACAAAAAAGTAGACATACTTGATATCATCATGTCTGTAAAAACTTGCTCTATAAAAATATCATAGGATCTATCTTGTCAGATGAATATTGCAAAAAAATATAAATAAAAACTGTACCAGAACAGCCATTTTTAGTAACCTTGCCTCACAAAAAGCATAATATAAAGCAATCAAAAATCATATGTAACCCAAAATAGTAGTAATAAAACTATCACCTTATCATGTAGTTTCCAAATTAGGGTCACTTTTTATTGTTTCTACTGTAGGGTGCGTCAGGGTGGGATTAAAATGGGACATAGTGTCTAAAAACCAGTCCAGGAAAATCTACTTTCCAAAAATCATATGGCACTCCTTTCCTTCTGAGCCCTGCTGTGCATCTGTACAGCAGTTTATGACCACATATGTTGTGTTTCTGTAAACCTCAGAATCAGGGTAATGCATTTTGAGTTTTGGTAATCCTTGATGTTTTAGGAAAAAATTGATTAAAATGGAAAATCTGCCAAAAAAGTAAAATTTAGAAATATCATCTCAATTTTCCTTTAATTCTTGTGGAACACCTAAAGAGTTAGCAGAGTTTGTAAAATCAGTTTTGAATAATGTGAGCAGTGTAGTTTCTAAATGGGGCTATATATGGGTCACTAAGTGACTTTATAACTGGCCCTTAATAAAAGTGGGTTTTGGAAATTTTCTTAAAATTTTAAGAATTGCTTCTAAAATTCTAAGCCTTCTAATAAAAAATAAAATTACATCTACCAAATGATGCCAACATAAAGTAGACATGGGAAATGTAAAGTAATAACTATTTTGTAAGGGCCTCAAAAGCAGAAAAAGTAAAATTTTAAAAATTAAGAATTTTTCAAAATTTTCTGTAAGTTTAGGATTTTTTTTAAAATAAATATGACTCAAATTTACTACTGTCATGAAGTACAATGTGTTACGAGAAAACAATCCCAGAGTGGCATGGATAAGTAAGTATTCCAAAGTTATTACCACATAAAGTGATGCATTTGGCCTAGTCCTTAAAAGGGTATTCCCATCATAGACAATGGGGGCATATCGCTAGGATATGCTCCCATTGTCTGATAGGTGTGGGTCCCAGCGGTGGGACCCGCACCTACAACGAAAACAAAGTGGGGAGCGCCGTGGCTGGAAGACCCAGGATTTCCCGGGGTCTGTCCACCACTAAACGCTGCTCCCATAGAAGTGAATGGGAGCGCACCGCGCATGCACGGCCCATGCTCCCATTAATTTCTATGGGGCAGATGGCAATAGCTGAGCCAGTGCTTGGTTATTTTCGGCGGCCCCATAGAAATGAATGGAGAGCGGTTGCGCATGTGCAGTGTGCCCTCCGTTCATTTCCCGGCTTCGTTCTCATTGTAGGATCAGAAAATGGGGGCATGTTCTAGAGATATGTCCCCATTGTCTGAGATGGGAAAAACCCTTTAAGGTGAAATTGGCAATGTCCTTAAGGGGTTAACACTAACAAATGTAAGATTATGCACATGGGAAGGAAAAATACATGTCACCAGTACATACTAAGTGGTAAAACACTGGGTAACACTGACATGAAAAATGACTTAGGAATATTGGTAAATAGCAAACCAAGCTGTAGAAACCAGTGTCAGGCAGCTGCTGCCAAGGCCAGTAAGATAATGAGTTGCATCAAAAGGGGGCATAGATGCCCATGATGAGAACATAGTCCTGCCACTTTACAAATCACTAGTCAGACCACACATACTGTGTACAGTTCTGGGCTTCTGTGAACAAGGCAGACATAGCAAAGTTGGAGAGGGTTCAGAGGAGGACAACTAAAGTAATAACTGGAATGGGTGGACTACAGTACCCTGAAAGATTATCAAAATTTGGGTTATTCACTTTAGAAAATAGATGACTGAGTGGAGATCTATGTATAAATATATCAGGGGTCAGTACAGAAATCTCTCCCATCATCTATTTATCCTCAGGACTGTGACAAGGGGACATCTGGAGGAAAAAAGGTTTCTACACAAACATAGAAGAGAATTCTTTACAGTAAGAGCAGTGAGACTGTATTTCTGGAGTGTAAAAATTTGAGATGAGCAAATTTTTCTAAAATTCGATTTGCAGGTTTGCCGAATTTTTTCAGAAACATTTGCTTCGATCCGAGTTAATTCGAAGTGAATTACTTTGAAAAAACGTCTATTTCCGGGCTACAGAGAGCCTTTATAGTGGTGTAGAACACTGTGCCTTGATGTAACATGCATAGGGAGTTTGCTTTGGTAGTGAAATAATACTGTGAGTCCGTATGACATCCAGATAACAGACGTCTCTCTAGAATCACCACACACTTCATTTATTCGGGCAGTCACTGGGCCAAAACTGACCAAATAACTGAAGTATCAACTCAGCCTTACAGGTCGATGTTAGCGTCAGCTGATTTCACATAGATGTCTACAGAACCTGTTCTATTAAATGCTTATATAAGTAGAGCCCCCGACAGAGTGGAGAGGGCTTCAGCAGTAAGTTTGTGTTGCTGTCAATGATTAATTTGCCCTTCCTCTGATCCGTCAGAACAATAACCCACAAACAACTGATCCTGTCTGTGGAGCATATACCTTCACTCGGTCAGCATTTGCTCAATAATCCATCAGTATTGCTAA
Organism: Bufo gargarizans; assembly: GCF_014858855.1. Taxonomy (NCBI): domain Eukaryota; kingdom Metazoa; phylum Chordata; class Amphibia; order Anura; family Bufonidae; genus Bufo; species Bufo gargarizans. The sequence continues at coordinate 294,957,672 of NC_058081.1, read as the reverse complement.
TGCCCCAAAAAACAGGACTAGATCTTAAACAGAGATGACACGTGAATGGAATATTTGCATCTTTTGTGTTTTGTACCCACTCCTTCTTTTGGCTACCAAATCATAAGCCAATTCTGATGGGACCATACAGGCCTTATAGCTGCTGCACAGACAGGATCTGTTGTGCGTCTCATTTTTCCTTCCTTCTGACAGATCAGAAGAAAGGTCAAATAAATGATGATGTCAACCAGGCTGAAAGGAAAAATAGTGGCCCAGTCATGAAGTGAGGGTGAGAACAGAATGAGAAGTCCACAGAGTGGAACTATGACATATTGATGAGGTGGAAGCAGCATGAGGAGACCACAGAGTGGACCAATTACAGAGTGTGGAGGTGGCGGCAACAGCAGCAGCATCAGGAGGATACCACAGAGTGGCAAGGTGACATAGCGTGGAGATGGCAGCAGCAGCAGGATGCCACAGAGTGGCAAGGTGACAGAGGTTGGAGATGGCAGTAGCAGCAGCATCAGGAGACCACAGAGTGGCAAGGTGACATAGTGTGGAGATGGCAGCAGCAGCAGCATCATCAGACCACAGAGGGGCAAGGTGACATAATGTGGATAGGATATGGCAGCAGCAGGTGGATACCACACAGTGATAAGGTGACATAGTGTGGAGATTGCAGTAGCAGCAGCATCAAGAGATCACAGAGTGACAATGTGACAAAATGTGGATATGGCAGCAGCAGTAGCAGCAGGATGATACCACAGAGTGGCAAGGTGACATAGTGTGGAGATGGCAGGTGCAGCAGCATCAGGAGACCACAGAGGGGCAAGGTGACATAGTGTGGAAATGTCAGCAGCATCAGGAGACAACAGAGTGGCAAGGTAGCATAATTTTGAGATGGCAGCAGCAGCTGCATCAGGAGACCACAAAGTTACCCGGTGACAGAGTGGGGCGGTGGGTGGCACTACCAGTTCCCGCTGATGAAGGTGGCTGAAATAAGAAGCACTTGGCATCAGATATGTGGCATCACACGGGTGGCAGCAACAGAGTAGTAGCTGAGGCAGGAAGACAGAAGAAACCAGTCTCTTTTTATCAAAGTGTTGGTGTGACACCATGGATGATCTAGTCTGATGCATCAGGAATTGGTGGTTGGAAATCCTGGCTGATCCACGCCTGATTAATCTTGACAAAGGTCAGTCTCTCCACATTTTGGGTGGACAGGTGAGTTCTCCTTAGGGTAACTACGGCCCCTGCCGCACTAAACACCCTCTCTGATGCCCTACTACTGGCCAAGCAGGCAGCTTTTCCAGGCTAAACTCTGCTAGTTGCGGCTACAAATCCAGTTCAATGACAGCTCGCAGGGTACACTCAAAGAATGCCACCACCTGCTGGTTCAGGTTCTGCTCCATGTCTACCTGCTGGTGAGTAGTTTCTTCACTATGCGGGTGAAAAAAGCTGCTCATCACCGACTCTAGACTCAGGCTGCTGGTGCTGCTGTCACTTGCAATCAAGTCAACCAATCAATGGTTGCTGGTCAAGACACGACCGCTAGCTGACACTGGGAGCTCAGGCCTCTCAAAGTGACCCCTGCTGCCACGCCCCCTTACTCTGCTACGACCTCTAATTGCACCAGAAACATTAAGGTCTCTGCCACTCCTCTGTGCATGGCCTGGCACTTCTCTACCTGACATACGTGTAGCTGAACTAAGCAAATTAAACGGAAATTAAAACACCCCTAAAAGCGACTAATATATTTTTCTATTTATCCTGAAATAGTCCACTAAATGCTTTAATCACAATTAACTGCAGAAATGCACTGAGAATATATTTTTCTTGTTGTACTGTAATATGACCCTATACGCTTTGACAAGAAAAAAATTAAAGAGTAAAGTGCGTATATATTTTTCTTGTAGTACTGAAATACGCCCCTATACCCTTTCACTGGGAATAACTGCAGAAGTGAAAATGAGAATATTTTTTTTTTTGGTGAACTGAAATAGGCCACTATACGCTTTGACCAGAAAAAAATGAGTGAAGTGCGTATATATATTTTTTTGTTACTGAAATACGCCCCTATACGCTTTCAACAGGAATAACTGCAAAAGTAAAGTGTGCATATATTTTTCTTGTAGTACTGATATACACCCCTATACATTTTCACTGAAAATAACTACAGAAATTACCTGAGAATAGTACTGAAATACACCACTAGACGCTTTCACCAGAAAACAAAAGTGAAGTGCATATATATTTTTTGTAGTACTGAAATACGCCCCTATACACTTTCAACAGAAATAACTGCAACAGTGCAGTTCGTATATATTTTTCCTTTTTTAATGTAATACGCCCCTATACACTTTCAACAGAAATAACTGCAGAAGTGAACTGAGAATATATTTTTCTTGTTGTACTGAAGTACGCCCCTATATGCTTTCAACAGAAATAACTGCAACAGTGCAGTGCAGATATATTTTATTTTCTTACTATAATACGCCCCTATATGCTTTCAACAGAAATAACTGCAGAAGTGAACTGAGAATATATTTTTCTTGTTCTACTAAAATACGCCCCTATACGCTTTCAACAGGAATAACTGCAAAAGTAAAGTGCGTATATATATTTTTTTTGTAGTACTGATATACACCCCTATACATTTTCACCAGAAATAACTACTGAAGTGACCTGAGAATAGTACTGAAATACACCCCTATACGATTTCACCGGAAATAACTGCAGAAGTGACCTGAGAATATATTTTTCTTGTTGGACTGAAATAGGCCACTAGACGCTTTCACCAGAAAACGAAAGTGTAGTGCGTATACATTTTTCTTGTATTACTGAAATACGCTTTCAATAGAAATAACTGCAACAGTGCAGTTTGTATATATTTTTCTTTTTTTTACTGTAATATGCCCCTATACGCTTTCTACAGAAATAACTGCAGAAGTAAACTGAGAATATATTTTTCTTGTTGTACTGAAGTACCCCCCTATATGCTTTCAATATAAATAACTGCAACAGTGCAGGGCAGATATATTTTTCTTTTTTTACTTTAATACGCCCCTATACGCTTTCAACAGAAATAACTGCAGTAGTGAACTGAGAATATATTTTTCTTGTTGTACTGAAGTACGACCCCTATATGCTTTCAACAGAAATAACTGCAACAGTGCATTGCGTATATATTTTTCCTTTTTTACTGTAATACCCCCCTATAGGCTTTCAACAGAAATAACTGCAACAGTACAGTGTGTATATATTTTTCTTTTTTTACTGTAATGCGCCCTATATGCTTTCAACAGAAATAACTGCAGAAGTGAACTGAAAATATATTTTTCTTGTTGTACTGAAGTACGTCCCTATATGCTTTTAACAGAAATAACTGCAACAGTGCATTGCGTATATATTTTTCCTTTTTTACTGTAATACGCCCCTATAGGCTTTAAACAGAAATAACTGCAGAAGTGAATCAATAATAATATAGGCTGGCTCACAGTATTTTTGCATAAAAGTTTTATTAATAAACTAAACAAACTAACTTTATGTCATCATGTCAGCATACATATATAAATGTGAAATTAGGTAAGTATGTGCGGAGCTCACGCACAGACTTAAATAACTGGAGTACTCCTAAGTATAGGACCAAATGGCTATAGTGAGGCTGCAAGAAATAATTACTTAGACCGCTTGAGTGTCCAGGACATAGATATCAATTTGCCAGATAGTTGAAACAAAGTTGCAGCAACGTTCACTATTCTCAGTTCACTGCAGAAGTGAACTGAGAATATATTATTCTTGTTGTACTGAAATACGACCCTATATACTTTCAACAGAAATAACTGCAATAGTGCAGTGCATATATATTGTTCTTTTTTTACTGTAATACACCCCTATATGCTTTCAACAGAAATAACTGCAACAGTGCAGTGTGTATATATTTTCTTTTTTTACTGTAATACGCCCCTATACGCTTTCAACAGAAATAACTGTAGAAGTGAACTGAAATGTTTTTTTTCTTGTATTACTGAATAAGATACTAAGATATAAGCCACTAAAGGCTTTTCAACATAACACTTGCAGCCCAATAACAAAAAGCTGGAATGACAGTGCTGTCTAATGGCTATTTGAATCCCCAAATAATCATTACCTGCACTTGTAAATCACTTTCCTATCAATGTCCCTAGCGCCTTCTGACGTCTCTCCCTGCACTAAGATGCTGTACAATGATTCCTCCCTATCCTTTCCCTGCACTTATAAATCGTTTTTTCAGTTACATAGAGGTTTTTCCAATTGCTGTCCCTAGAGCCTTCACACGTCTGTCCCTGCATTCTGAATGCTGGAAAATGTCTGACTGTAAGATGACCGACATATTTATAGGGCTGTTGTGACATCACAGAGCTGGCTGCTGATTGGCTGCATGCAGGCATGTCAATCTGGGTGATCCCGCCTTCCCAGTGTTCCTTGCCCCCTGTCCTCAGTCCTCACAAGTGTAGCCGCCATTTTAGTAAAATTGTGATTCGTTACCACGAAGCGCGAGGAAATTCACATTTGTTGTGAATCAAATTTTTCCTAAAATTATAAACGAATTCCACTTCATCAGCTTTGATTCGCTCCTCTCTAGTAATAATATTACAGGTTATAGTTACTAGAGATGGGTCGTTGATTCAGGGATTTATTCTGATTGCCTGATTGTAGTCAAGAAGGAATTTCTTTCCCCTAAAGTGAGGAAAATTGGCTTCTACCTCACAGTTTTCTTTTGCCGTCCTTTGGATCAACTTGCAGGATAACAGGCTGAACTAGATGGACAGATGTCTTTTTTCAGCCTTACTGTATGTAACTATTTGTGTTAAGCGAATCAAAGTTAAGGAAGTAGAGCAATTGGAATTTGAGGAAAAATCTCCTTGTGCTTCGTGGTAATGAATCAATTTTTCCTGAAATGGCAGTAAAAAAAGAAAAATACATACTCACCTTATCCATTTGATTTCAGAAATGCCGTTGCAGCCATCTTGATTGAAGAAAATGCACCAAATCTTGGGCGCACTGATGCCACGTCATCATGTATAATTTTTTTATGGTCGCTATTCACTTCCCATTTGAATAGCCCAATAGACTTTAACTGGCTTTAAAAATGATCATGTGAATGCAGTCTTAGGCTACTTTCACACTAGCGTTTGATCGGATCCGTTCTGAACGGATCCGATCATATTAATGCAGACGGAGGCTCCGTTCAGTACGGATCCGTCTGCATTAATAACTTAGAAAAAATTCTAAGTGTGAAAGCAGCCTGAGCGGATCCGTTCAGACTTTCAATGTAAAGTCAATGGGGGACGGATCCGCTTGAAGATTGAGCCATATGGTGACATCTTCAAGCGGATCCGTTCCCATTGACTTACATTGTAAGTCTGAACGGATCCGCTCGCCTCCGAGCGGAGCGGAGGCTGAACGCCGCCAGACTGATGCAGTCTGAGCGGATCCGCTCCATTCAGACTGCATCAGGGCTGGACGGAGGCGTTTGGGTCCGCTCGTGAGCTCCTTCAAACGGAGCTCACGAACGGACCCATGAACGCTAGTGTGAAAGTAGCCTAATAGCAGGACCAAAATGAATAACAACCAGATTGTTTCAAAAATAATATTATGAAGTACTGTACATATCAACACTAGTAGACAACTAATGATGATGGCAAACAGATAACAGAACAAATGAATAAAGGCAGGCTTGGACTGGCCTACAGGGGTGCAGGTGAATTCCCAAATAGCACAGTAGGCTTACTGCACTAGATAAATATAGGCAGTGTACAGCACCTGAACCAGCCTATGTTCATATAAAAAACTGGTTGGAATGTTTAAGAAACTCCCCTGTTTAATATTATAGATGATCTTGTGGCTGCGATGACTTTGAGGTATAGAGGCAGGACATCCAGTGTCCTGTAACATCTCTCTGCTGCTGTGTGAGCAAGTAATATTTGGATGTATCCATATGATGGGCCCCCAAAATAAATTTTACTGGTGGGCCCTAGGAAGTCCAGTCCGACACTGAATGAAGTAGATATCAGCCAGGCAATAGAGCAGAAAGAAGCTTCACAGACATGACACAAATCGAGTCTAAGAACAAGATACTGTACAAGGAATAATAAGGATTTTGGATAAATATGCACAGAGCTCACCGTGAGTATTGCAGCATGAGTAAAGCATATATACTTAAAGAAAGGCCAACCAATCAAAAACTCCTCCTTAACCCTTTCATGACCAAGGGTCATTGATGCCCCAGTGTCCAGGTCAAAATTTACAAATCTGACATGTGTCACTTTATGTGGTAATAGCTTTGCAACACTTTTACTTATCCATGCCATTCTGAGACTGTTTTCTCGTGACACATTGTACTTCATGGTAGTCATATATTTGAGTCAATATATTTCACCTTTATTTATGAAAAAATCCCAAATTTACCAAAAATTTAGAAAAATTCTCAATTTTCCAAATTTCAATTTCTCTGCTTCTAAAACAGAAAGTCATACCTAATAAAATATTTATTTCTTAACATTCCCCATATGTCTACTTTATGTTGGCATCATTTTGGAAATGTCATTTTATTTTTTTTAGGACGTTAGAAGGCTTAGAAGTTTAGAAGCAATTCTTACAATTTTTAAGAAAATTTCCAAAACCCACTTTTTAAGGACCAGTTCAGATCTGAAGTCCCTTTGTGGGGCTTACATAGTGGAAACCCCCATAAATGACCCCATTGTAGAAACTACACCCCTCAAGTTACTCAAAACTGATTTGACAAACTTTGTTAACCCTTTAGGCATTCCATAAGAATTAAAGGAAAATGGAGATGAAATTTCAAAATTTCACTTTTTTGGCAGATTTTCCATTTTATATTTTTTTTTTCTTTAACACATTGAGAGTTAACAGCCAAACAAAACTCAATATTTATTACCCTGATTCCGCGGTTTACAGAAACACCCCACATGTGGTCGTAAACTGCTGTACGGGCACACGGCAGGGCGCAGAAGGAAAGGAATGCCATACGGTTTTTGGAAGGTAGATTGTGCTGGATTGGTTTTCTGAGCGCCATATGTTTTTTATTTTTCTGCCGTCTTGTGCAGGGGCTCGTTTTTTGCAGAAAGTGTTGAGGTTTTTATTGGTACCATTTTTGGGGTAAATAGGATTTTTTGATCATTCATTATTACACTTTATGGGGCAAGGTGACTCAAAAATTGGCTGCTTTGGAACAGTTTTCATTTATTTATTTTTACAGAGTTCATCTGAGGAGTTAGGTCATGTGATAGTTTTATAGAGAAGATCGTTACGGACGTGGCAATACCTAATATGTATACTTTTTCTTATTTATTTAAGTTTTACACAATAATAGCATTTCTGAAACCAAAAAAATGATGTTTTAGTGTCTCTATAGTCTGAGAGCCATAGCTTTTTTATTTTTTGGGCGATTGTCTTAAATAGGGTATCTTTTTTTGCGGGACGAGGTGATGGCTTGATTGGTACTATTTTGGTGATCATAAGCCTTTTTGATCGCTTGCTGTTGCACTTTTTGTGATGTCAGGTGACAAAAATAGCTTTTTTGGCACTGTTTTTTTATTTTATTTTTATGGTGTTTATCGGACGGGGTCTATCATGTGATATATTTATAGAGACGTCGTTACGGACGCGGTGACACCTAATCTATGTATTTTATTTTATTTTTTAATTTTTTTTATAGGAAAAGGCAATGTCTTTTTTTAATTTACATTTTTATTTATTTATTTATTTTTACTTTTATTATTTTCACTTTTTTTTATCAGTTCCCTCTTGGATCTTGAAGATCCAGTGGGGCTGATAGTTGTACTATACTTTGCAATGCTCTTGCATTGCAAAGTATAATACTTCCAGATTGCCTGTAGGTGGCAGCACTGGACGCCTTTGCCATGGCAACCGGACGCTTTTGCGGCATCTATGGGGTTACAGGAGAGTGTCAGCATAGAGCTGACACTCTCTGCTGATGGCGGCGGCTCAGTAATGGAGCCGCCGCCATCACACACAGAATGGGGAATCGGGGGCAGCGCTGGAAGGGGGGGGATCGGGGGGTACTGACTACAATGGGGCAGGAGTGGCGGCTAGAAAATTAATGCATGGGGAGAAAGGGGATGAGCGCAGGAGAGGGGCACAGATCGGCGGGGCACAGATTGGGGGGCACAGAGGGGCACCAAGGGCTTGGAGCAGCACAGATCGGGGGGCATGAGGAACACTATCGGCTTTGAGGCTCTGATCTGCAGAGCGCAGTTTAGAGCCTGAAATCGGCATTTTAACACTGCCGCGATCCGATTGGTTAGTCTGCACAGACTAACCAATCGGATCGATTGCCAGCAAGGGGCCACTCTGATTGGTCCCTTGCCGGCATTACTGCACTCTATGCTGTCCGTGACAGCATACAGGGCAGGGGCAGAAGCTTTAATCCAAGCGCTTTGCAGCGCTTGGATTAAAGAGCTGCCAGAACGGGGTATGTGCAGCTATCACGTATATATACAGATTGCGGTCGGGAAGGGGTTAAATTAACCAATCTCATCATCTGATCCAGAAATCTGCTGCAAGTCAGCAGCCTATCAAATACCATAAAAAAGTCAAGTAAACAGGAGAAGATGATTCAATAGGGAAATCCCCGCTGCTCGTAACAGATACTTTACTACAAGCTAGCTTTGACAGCATTTGGCACATGTACAGTGCATACAGTAGGTCAAGCAGATGCCAGTATATGAATGTAATCTAGCCAAGACTGCATGACTCCCATTGAAACCTAGAATGCTCACATCTCTTCTTAAGCAACTTACATATGGCCTGCTGTATTATATTATTTTGATATATAATGATAAAGAAGACACTTTTGACAGGGACATGTCTAGAAAGCTCTTTAGCAACAGTGTAAAGGGAACCTCGTTACAGGTTCCCTTTAAAGGGAATGTGTCATCATAAAATGTCCAATTATTTAAATCACATTTTTCTGTTGACAATTGTTTATTTTCCATGTCACTATACTGTATTATACTGTAATACTGTATTTAAAAAAAAAAAAAAAAATACAATCCTGCAGCTTTCACACTGGCCACTAGGCTCAAAATCTATTAAGACTTCCTGTCTTTTGAGAGCAGCTACATGGGCTAGAGACACAATTTGCAGCAGGGGATTTTAATAAGAGTTTTCTAGGCATGCGCTATGACCTGTACAGAGGTCAGGAGTGAGCTGATAAACAGTGCTATCACCGTTTATGAATAGTGGATTCTGTGCCATCTACAGTTGCAAGAAAAAGTATGTGAACCCATTGAAATGATATGGATTTCTGCACAAATTGGTCATAAAATGTGATCTGATCTTCATCTAAGTCACAACAATAGACAATCACAGTCTGCTTAAACTAATAACACACAAAGAATTAAATGTTACCATGTTTTTATTAAACACACCATGTAAATATTCACAGTGCAGGTGGGAAAAGTATGTGAACCCTTGGATTTAAAAACTGGTTGAACCTCCTTTGGCAGCAATAACTTCAACCAAACGTTTCCTGTAGTTGCAGATCAGACGTGCACAACGGTCAGGAGTTATTCTTGACCATTCCTCTTTACAGAACTGTTTCAGTTCAGCAATATTCTTGGGATGTCTGGTGTGAATCGCTTTCTTAAGGTCATGCCACAGCATCTCAATCGGGTTGAGGTCAGGACTCTGACTGGGCCACTCCAGAAGGCGTATTTTCTTCTGTTTAAGCCATTCTAATGTTGATTTACTTCTTTGCTTTGGGTCGCTGTCCTGTTGCAACACCCATCTTCTGTTGAGCTTCAGCTGGTGGACAGATGGCCTTAAGTTCTCCTGCAAAAGTCTTGATAAACTTGGGAATTCATTTTTCCTTAGATGATAGCAATCCATCCAGGCCCTGATGCAGCAAAGCAGCCCCAAACCATGATGCCCCCACCACCATACTTCACAGTTGGGATGAGGTTTTGATGTTGGTGTGCTGTGCCTCTTTTTCTCCACACATAGTGTTGTGTGTTTTTTCCAAACAACTCAACTTTGGTTTCATCTGTCCACAGAATATTTTGTCAGTACTGCTGTGGAACATCCAGGTGCTCTTGTGCAAACTGTAAACATGCAGGAATGGGTTTTTGGACAGCAGTGGCTTCCTCTGTGGTATTCTCCTATGAAATCAATTCTTGCTTAGTTTTTACGTATCGTAGATTCGCTAACAGGGATGTTAGCATATGCCAGAGACTTTTGTAAGTCTTTAGCTAACACTCTAGGATTCTTCTTCACCTCATTGAGCAGTCTGTGCCGTGTTCTTGCAGTCATCTTTACAGGACAGCCACTCCTAGGGAGAGTAGCAGCAGTGCTGAACGTTCTCCATTTATAGACAATTTGTCTTACCATGGACTGATGAACAGCAAGGCTTTTGGAGATACTTTTATAACCCTTTCCAGCTTTATGCAAGTCAACAATTCTTAATCGTAGGTCTTCTAAGAGCTCTTTTGTGCGAGGCATCCTTCACATCAGGCAATGCTTCTTGTGAAAAGCAAACCCAGGCCTGGTGTGTGTTTTTTATAGGGCAGGGCAGCTGTAACCAACACCTCCAATCTCATCTCATTGATTGGACTCCAGTTGGCCGACACCTCACTTCAATTAGCTCTTGGAGATGTCATTAGTCTAGGGGTTCACATACTTTTTCCACCTGCACTGTGAATGTTTACATGGTGTGTTCAATAAAAACATGGTAACATTTAATTCTTTGTGTGTTATTAGTGACTGTGATTGTCTATTGTTGTGACTTAGATGAAGATCAGATCATATTTTATGACTAATTTGTGCAGAAATCCATATCATTCCAAAGGGATCACATACTTTTTCTTGTATATAAAGGTGTTACTTGTCAGTGTAATTCTGCCTGTGGTGATAATGAGATGGCTACCAAAAAGTTACCTGTGCAGAACAGGAAATCATGACCTATTATTAGACCTAGTGGCCAGTGCAAAACCTGCAGGATTATATAATTAAAAAAATATATAGATAGTGACATGGAAAATTAAAAAAAGTAACCAAAAAAAAAAACAACAACATTAAAACCCGTTTTTTTTTTTTTTTTTTTTTTTTTTCTCCTTTTTTCTTTTTTCCTGCAGGGTGGGGGGGGGGGCGGGGGGGGAGAAGGATGGGGAATGATCTATTTGTTATGTATTATGTAAACAAATCTTTTGTATATCAATAAAAATTTATTAAATAAAATAAAAAAAAACCCGTTTTAAACAAAGGGTAGTTTTCTGATGATGCATTCTCTTGCAAATTTTCTTGAATTACAGCACCTTGTCTGCACATGGTTCTGTGTATAGTAGAGAATGGACTTTTTACTTATTTGAAACTATTTTGAAACTCTTTTGAAATTTTTAACAACTATATTTCATAAATATTTCTAAATGCCAATCAGCCACCCAACCCATTGCCCCCGGGCCCACTAATCACTACATTTTTAAAAACGGATGTGCATGACAGAAATACCACTAAATAAATTCTGTAGCAAATGTTTAGTAAATAAGTTACACAGCAGATAAAATGTAGCAAATAATAAAGACATTGATACATTCATAAATATGGGCCAATATTTTTCAATAATATTCCTAATATTCCTCTTTTTCAATAATATAGCACCAACTTTGTTAGAGAAAATAAGTGTTGCCTGGTAGCTAATAGACATCTAAAAACAATCAGGCCTGTTATCAGCCCCTAATCCCTGCAGATAGATGGTTGTTACAGTAAAATTATGCATGTTAAATCCTGCATATTTTACCACAAAGATTTGCTGCTACGAGCTAAGTTTATGTCAAGTAATATTCCTTTGAAATTCAAATGTTATCTTTGTCATCTCATAGGATTCTAGGCTGTGACCACATCTATTTCCCTTTGACAAGCTTTGGCAGAGATTGTGAGAACAGATTAAAAGTCGTGTAAACACCAAAAATTTAAATATTTTTTATTAAGGAGAAAAAAGCAGAAAATCATTGCTCCAGTGGAATTTCACGTCTCGCTCAAAGGCTCGACAATGAAAGTGTGGCTTTCTTTTACTGATGTTAATGAGGTTGACGCTGAAAATAGATTGTGGCCTGTATGCTACATTCAATGTATGTAGCCTATTGCTGAAACATACGCCCCATTACCTTTCTGTGCAGAAGACCGTAACTAAATTATTTAATTAGAAATGTGCAGGAAATTACATTGCATGTTTAATGTGGATCCTGCCTCAGAGGCCTATGTCAGGTTTAAAGGAAATGACAGCCATATTGAGGATGATGCATGTGTTTGCTATTCTTCCAGTGGGTATTAGAATGGTTTATTAGAGCTCTCAAGAATCACAGGCAAAAAATAAGATGAAATCAAATAAACATGAATAAACTGCAATATGTGCAAGAAGGAAAGAACAAAATATCTAGCCTCTATACTATATTAGCATAGAAATGTTCAGTCCCATAATCATCAAATAATTAATGCAGGTCGTGCAAATGTTACGTTATTAATATATTCACTGGCGTTCCTGGGAGGTTGATATAAAGGTTAAATTTGGATTATTTTTAGCAGATTGAGTGTTTAATGACATTTTTTCAAATTAGAGGTCATATACAGTATGTACATTCTGCATAATCTGCTTATACTCTGTATTTTGCTCTTATTCGCTCTTAGGTCAATAATATTCATTAATACAGAATCCACATTAAAATCCAAACTGGACAAGGACAAGGGGTTAGGGGGTCATTTATGATGCTGAAATACACCTATATTAGGCATATTTCAGGTGCAGATTGCGGCACAATGGTTAGTTGCGCCACTCTCTGCGACTTTGCCCCACTCACTTGTGGGAGGGAAAGGATTGGGCCGGCAGGCCTGTACTAGTCATAATTTTCTACGCCTGTTTTAGGCATAGAAAATGGTCTAAATGTAAGACAGCTACATTTAGAACTAGCGCTGGATGTGCCAAAGTTATGGAGAGGCCTGCGCCTCTTCATAACGTCGACAGATCCAATGCCAGCATTAATAAATGACCCCCTTAGTGACTATTTAGATATTAGTATTATTTGTGTATTAAGTTATTATAATGCACATACATTACACATACATATAGTATCAATATTAGGCTATATTAAAAACCGGAGCCAGACCTCACCTTTCAGTATGTTATATAAATCCAAGAGAAGACCCCTGTATGTCACCATAAAAATCATAGATAAATAGAGGTACATTAGGGTTAGCGCTGAGTGAACACAAAGTTAATGAAGTGGAATTTAATCCAAATTTCAGAAAAAATGTGATTTGCCACTAATCCGAATTTCTTGGCGTTTCGTAGTAACAAATCCATTTTTCCTGAAGTGACAGTAAAAAAAAAACATACATACTTTATCCATTTGATCGGGGAGAGGCTTTCGCTGTCATCTTTATTGAAGTAAATGCGCCAAATCTCATGCATGCTCACTAGTGTTGATTGAGCACCAAAGTGCTCGGATGCTCGTGTAGAACACCTCAGGATGCCCGGGTGCTCTAGTGAGCACCCGAGCACAATGGAAGTCAGTGGAAGAACCCGGGTATTAAACCAGGCACTCCCTACTCTGTAGAGGGGAGGGTGTCTGGTTCACATGAAAAGGTCAGAAATTGATGGAAACACCACTGAAATGGTTCGGGAACAGCATGGGGAGGATGTCTGTATGCATCTTGGACTCCCAGGTCACTGCTGGGAACAATGTTATCCGAATAGTACGCCAATTTTACAGACTGACAATAATAAGCACAAAACCAAAGATAAAATCGATTTTAGAGTAAAAATTTTTAGGAAACATTCTTTCCTGTATATTTGCTTTTATATAAAGTGCAAGTGCTGCCAAGAATTACAAGGAAGAGGCCCTCCGATACAACCTGTATATCACATAAAGGAGGGCCACATTCACATTGTGGTACAATTGTTCAGGTAGTGGGACTTCTACACTCATAAAGCCTATGCACTAAGTGAAAGGGCTGCCAAAAATTACAAGGAACCGGCACTCCAATACACCCTTTATTACACATTAAGGAGGGCATCATACACAACCTTGAGAAATTATGATTGATGGCCTGCTGGTGACCCTCTAAAACATTAGGGGCGAGTGCCTGCTGCTAATCTGACCATCTAAAACATTGGGCAATAGGGGCTGCTGCTGAGCTGACCCTCTAAAACATTAGGGGCGAGTGCCTGCTGCTGATCTGATTGTCTTAAACATTAGGGGGCGAGGGCCTGCTGCTGATGTGACCATCTAAAACATTAGGGTTGAGGGTCTGCTGCCGAGCTGACCCACTAAAACATTAGGGGCGAGTGCCTGCTGCTGATCTGACCTTCTAAAACATTAGGGGCAAGGGCATGCTGCTGAGCTGACCCTCTAAACTAGGCATGTTCAACCTGCAGCCCTCCAGCTGTTGCAAAACTACAACTCCCAGCATGCCCGAAAATCCTACAGCAATCAGCCTACAGCAGGGCATTGTGGGAGTTGTAGTTTTACAGCAGCTGGAGGGCCGCAGGTTGAGCATACCTGCTCTAAACCATTAGGGGCGACTGCCTGCTGCTGATATGACCATCTAAAACATTTGGGGTGAGGTCCTGCTGCTGATCTGACCATCTAAAACATTAGGGGTGAGGGTCTGCTGCTGAGCTGACCCTCTAAAACATTAGGGGTAAGTGCCTGCTGCTGATCTGACCATCTAAAACATTAGGGGTAAGGGTCTGATGCTGAGCTGACCATCTAAAACATTAGGGGTGAGGGTCTGCTGCTGAGCTGACCCTCTAAAACATTAGGGGCAAGTGCCTGCTGCTGATCTGACCATCTAAAACATTAGGGGAGAGGGCCTACTGCTGACCCTCTAAAACATTAAGAACAAGAGCCTGCTGGTGACCCTCTAAAACATTATAGGTGAGGGCCTGCTGGTGACCCTCAAAAACATTATGGGCGAGGGCCTGCTGGTGACCCTCTAAAACGTTATGGTTGAGGGCCTGCTGGTGATCCTCAAAACATTATGGGCGAGGGCCTGCTGGTGACCATCAAAAACATTATGGGCGAGGGCTTGCTGGTGACCCTCTAAAACATTATGGGTGAGGGCCTGCTGGTGACCCTCTAAAACATTAAGGACAAGGGCCTGATGTTGATATGATGGAGGAGGAGGACGAGAAAAGGGAGATTAAACCATATACCCTTTTTAGTGGTGGAAGGGGTGCATGGGGATACAGTGTATTCAATACACCATAAAAGCCACATTTAGAGTGCCTTTATGTTCAGCCGCTCTCCTCTGGTGGAGTACAGAAGTCAGGGCCTTGTCAACCGGTCAGCATTTTCAGTTGACATTCGGATGCGCTTATCAGTTATTATGCTACCAGCAGCACTAAATACATGCTCTGACAAAACGCTGGTGGCGGGGCAGGTCAGTACCTCCAAGGTGTAGATCGCCAGTTCGTGCCACGTGTCCAGCTTAGACACCCAATAGTTGTAAGGCACATAGGGATGACTGAGGACGCTGACACGGTCTGCTACGTACTGCTTCACGATCTTCGAAAAATTTTCCCTCCTAGCATTTGAGTAGACACAGAAGTGGAATGGTTAATAGATAATAGCAGCATCAATGTTCACCATCTGTGTTGATTCCTCAAAGTTGCGTAAAACCTCACAGAGGTCAGACATCAATGCCCACTCATCGCTTGTGAAGAGCGGAAGCTGACTGGAAAGGCGATGACCATAATGTATCTGGTATTCCACTACTGCCCTCTGCTGCTCACATAGCCTGGCCAACATGTGGAACATGGAGTTCCAGCAGGTGCTCATATCGCACAACAGTCTGTGAGCTGGCAATTGCAAGAGCTGCTGCAGCGTTGCCACACCGGCGGAAGCTGTTGATGACTTGCGGAAATGGGCACACACGCAGGGCACTTTAACCAGTAGCTTAGGCAAATTGGGGTAGGTTTTGAGAAACCGCTGAACCACTAGGTTGAACACTTTAGCTAGGCATGGTATGTGTGTGAGCTTGCCCAGCTCCAAAGCCGCCACCAAGTTACGGCCATTATCAGACACAACCATGCCTGGCTCTAGGTTGAGTGGCGAGAGCCACAGCTCAGTCTGGTCCCTTATCCCCTGCCACAGCTCTGTGGCGGTGTGCTGTTTGTCACCTAAGCAGATCAGTTTAGGCACGGCCTGTTGCCGCTTCCCCACTGCAGTGCTACACTGCTTCCAGCTACTGACTGATGTCTGACTGGTGCTGCAAGATGATAATTCAGAGGTGGAAGTGGAGGAGGAGGTGGAGGTAGAGGAGGAGAAAGGGGGGTTGCAGCCACTAACGTAGGTGGTGGCGGAAACCCTGATGGAAGTAGGGCCCTCAAACCTTGTCGTCGGTAGCACTTGTGCCATCCCACAACATTCACCCAGTGTGCCGTCAGGGAAATGTAGCATCCCTGGACAAAAGCACTTGTCCATGTGTCAGTCATTAAGTGGACCTTTCCAAAAAAGATGTTGGTCAGGGCACAAGTGATGTTACGGGACACATGCTGCTGTAAGGCTGGGACTGCACACCGTGAAATATATTGGCAGCTGGGGACAGAGTAACACGGGACGGCCACCGCCATCAGGCTGCGGAAAGCCTCAGGGTCCACAAGCCTAAATGGCAACATTTCCAGGGCCAGCAATTTGGAAAGATGCGCATTTAGTGCTATGGCCTGTGGGTGGGTGGCTGGGTATTTGCACTTTCGTTCCAAGGCCTGGGTATGGACATATGTAAGCTGCGCTGGGACACAGAAGTGGATGTGATAGCTGATGGTGCTTGCAAAGGTCCAGGTACATCGCGGGAGGCATCCCAGCTGCGTCTTGGACAGGGGATTTGCCAGCACGTAACACAGGGGAAGAGAAGGCAGTGGTGTGACCCGCAGACACTGATTGTGGACCCAGGCTTTCTGCCCACCTATTAGGGTGCTTTAATGCCATGTGGTGGATCATGCTGGTGTTGGTCAGGTTGCTAGTGTTCATGCCCCTGCTCATTTTGGTACGGCACTGGTTGCAAATGACAATTCTTTTATTGTCCGCACTTTCCTCAAAAAAAGCGCCAGACTGCGGAACACCTACCCTTTGGCAAGGGAGATTGCCGCAAAGGGGTGCTCCAGGGAACAGCTGCGGGCCTGTTTGGTGTGGCCTGCCTTCTCCTTTTTGCCACCCCACTGCCTCTTCCAGCTTGTTG
Source organism: Bufo gargarizans (assembly GCF_014858855.1). NCBI lineage: Eukaryota > Metazoa > Chordata > Amphibia > Anura > Bufonidae > Bufo > Bufo gargarizans. Next base: position 294,940,437 of record NC_058081.1, on the reverse strand, counting down.
CGGTGCTGCAGATCCCTCCCCCTCTGTACTTCTGTCCTCACTCGGCTTGCCACCTTCCCAAGTTGGGTCAGTGACTTCATCGTCCACCACCTCCTCTTCCACTTCCTTACTCTGGTTATCCTCCTGACTTGTTGACCTAACAACAACTTCAGTCATTGACAACTTTTTGTTCACTGTCACGAATCTCTTGAGACACTAATTGCGGTTGACTTATTGGCAACTGTGTCTCATCATCATCATCCACCTCATGAAACACTAATTGCCATTCCCCACTGTCATCTTCTTCTGACTGTGGATGCTCCAGTGTTTGGGAATCAGGGCACAAGATCTCCTCAAGTCCCTCTTTAAGCGGGCTTGGCGAGAGGCCCAAATTAAGGAATGGTGATGAAAACAGCTCCTCGGAATATCCGAGTGTGGGATCACTTGTTTGCCAAGACTCTCCATGGTGGGTGGAAGGAATATCAGGGTGAGGATTCTGTTGACCAGACTCTTCCGCGCCCAGGGCCTCGACCTCTGAGTGCACCATCAGCAGCACGGCCATTTCCCTGTCCCTTACTTCTTGCCTTGCGCATATTAAATGGTATATATGCTTGCTAGTATGTCACATGTACAGTAGCGCAGGTTTTGTAAGGGTATGCGCAAATAAAGTACACAGAATGTTACAGATATTTTTAGGATGCACACACGTTAAACAGGAGATGTAGAACAGATAATGTCGTTGCCCGCAGCGTCTATGAAAAAATGTACAGTGAATGTCACAGATAATTTTAGGATGCGCAAACTTTATACAGGAGGTATAGCGCAAGTAATGTCGCTGTTACCACCGGCTAATAAAAAATTACACTGAATGAATGTCCCTGACATTTAGGTTGCACAAACGTTATACAGGAGGTATAGCACAAGTAATGTTGCTGTTACCACCGGCTAATAAAAAATGACATTGAATGATTGTCACTGATATTTTGGTTGCACAAACGTTATACAAGCGCAAGTAATTTCGCTATCAACACCGCCTAATAAAAAATAACACTGAATGAATGTCACTGATATTAGGATTGCACAAACGTTATACAGGAGGTATAGCGCAAATAATGTCGCTGTCACCACCAGCTAATAAAAAATTTCACTGAATTAATGTCACTGATATTTAGGATGGGCAAACGTTATACAGGAGATGTAGTGCAGGTAATGTCGCTGCTACGAGCAGCAAAAATATTTGACTGGGTGTCACTGATATTTCGGATACGAAAACGTTATACAGGAGATGTATCGCAGGTAATGTAACTGTCTGCAGCGGTCACTGTCTACGGAAAAAGTACACTGGATGTCACAGATATTTTTAGGTTGCACACACTTTAGACAGATGTAGCGCAGATAATGTCGCTGTCTGCAGCGGCCAAACAATTGCAAGCTATTTCGCGCAGGTTGCACTGAAAATATATGTTGCTGCCAGATACAACTATAGTTCTTAAAAGGACTTTTGGGTCTCCCTAACAATTCCATGCAATTTAGTGCAGGTTGCGCTAATAATTATATTGCTGCCAGATACAACAATAGTCCTTAAAAGGACTTTTGGGTCTCTAACAATTTGGGGTATGTGCAAAGCTGTAATCATATGAAGTCCTTATTCTTATAGCAGAAAGCCAGAATGTAGATACGAGGCTACAACTCAGAATCAGTACAAGATAAGTAATGCACTGTATTGAAAAATGTACTTCATTTCTTGATGTACGATAGATCATAAGTATATAAATTTATATAAACTTTTAAACTATGTTCAAAGGTGGATAAACCCTTAAAACTTATCCCAGAGGTATTCCAGTTGCACCTTATAATTCATTTTTATTTGTAACTTTGCTATGCAGTCCAAGAGCTCACAGATGATGCCTAATAGGCTGACTCACTTGTACAGCACGTTCTTTTAATTTGGGAGAATTGCTGCCAGCAGCCTCCTTGGTATCTGAAGTCAACGTCATTTTAGTAATTATGTTAATCCCATTTGTCCTTTTTAGTGGCTTCTCTATGCTTTAACTCTTTTATAAATCACAGCAATTTCTTCCTGTAAGTTGTTTAAAGTGATTGAAAAAACTAGAACAAATATATATATATATATATATATATATATATATGCATAGGTGTGCGCACAGTGTGTGCCAGGTGTGCCTGGGCACACCCTAATCAAACCGACTTGAGGTTCTGTAAGGGCCGGGAAGTGCTGAAAGCTCTATGCTCACCTCTTCCTTCCTGGTCCTCGCTACTCCACTGTGAATGCTGGGCACAGTGTGAGGCCGCACTATGACCGCACACTGTGCACGCCCACACAGCAGACTATACAAGAGGATTACCAAGTGAGGGCAGCAAGAGCGGCAGCATCCGGAGCAGGAATGGTTAGGCCTCTTTCACATGGGCGAGATTTCCACGCGAGTGCAATGCGTGAGGTGAACGCATTGCACCCGCACTGAATCCGGACCCATTCATTTCTATGGGGCTGTGCACATGAGCTGTCATTTTCCCGCATCACTTGTGCGTTGCGTGAAAATCGCAGCATGCTCTATTTTGTGCGTTTTTCACCCAACGCATGCCCCGTAGAAGTGAATGGGGCTGTGTGAAAATCGCAAGCATCCGCAAACAAGTTCGTATGCGGTGCGATTTTCACGCATGGTTGCTAGGAGATGATCGGGATGGGGACCTGATCATTATATTATTTTCTCTTATAACATGGTTATAAGGGGAAATAATAGCATTATAAATACAAAATGCTTAGTAAAATAGGGCTAGAGTGGTTAAAAAAAAAATATTATAATTTAAAGAGGACCTTTCACCTGGAAAAACATTGTGAACTAAGTATCCTGACATATACAGCGGCGCCCAGGGATCTCACTGCACTTACTATTATCCCTGGGCACCTCTTCGTTCTCCCGTTATGTCCTCAGGTATCTTCGCTCAGTAGGTTATAGTAGGCGGAGACTTAGGACTCTAGGTTATAGTAGGCGGAGTCTGCCCTTGTTCTACTGGGAGTCTCCTCCTCCTAGGCTGTAGCGCTGGCCAATCGCAGTGCAGAGCTCACAGCCTGGGAGGTTTTTTTCTCCCAGGCTGTGAGTTGCGCCCTGCGATTGGCCAGCGCTACAGCCTAGGAGGAGGAGACGCCCAGCAGAACAAAGGCAGTCTCCGCCTACTATAACCTACTGAGCGTAGATACCGGAGGACATAACGGGAAAACGGAGCGGCACCCAGAGATAATAGTAAGTGCAGTGAGATCCCTGGGCGCCGCTGTATATGTCAGGATACTTAGTTCATAATGTTTTTCCAGGTGAAAGATCCTCTTTAACTCACCTTAATACACTTGTTCGCGCAGCCCGGCTTCTCTTCATTCTTTTTCTTTGAGGAAAAGGACCTGTGGTGACGTCACTGCGCTCATCACATGGTCCGTCACATGATCCATCACCATGGTTATGGATCATGTGATGGACCATGTGACGAGCGCAGTGATGTCATCAAAGGTCCTTTACCCAGGTCCTGAAGAAAGAAGAAAGAAGAGAAGCTGGGCTGCGCGAACAAGTGGATTAAGGTGAGTTAAAAAAAATGTAAGCCCTATTTTAATAAGCATTCTATATTAAGAATGCTATTATTTTCCCTTTTAACCATGTTATAAGGGAAAATAATTACATCTACACAACGTTGAACCCAAACCTGAACTCGCGCGGGTTTGCCGCAATGCACCTGGGACGCATCCTGAGCCAAAGCGTGATGCCCGTGTGAAAGAGGCCTAAGTGTTTTTTTTATTTTTTTATTTGGGGGCTGATGGAGGCACTGGGGGCTGAAGAGGGACACTGTGGGCTGATATAAGGCATTGGGGGCTGAAGAGAGGCTGCTGGGGGGCTGATATGAGGCACTGGGGGCTGAAGAGAGGCTGCTGCGGGGCTAAAGAGGGGCTTTGGGGATTGATTTGAGGCACTGGGGGGCTGAAGAGACAATACTGGAGCTTAAAAGAGGCTGCTGGGGGGGCTGAAGACAGGCTGCTGGGCGCTGAAGAGGGGCATTGGGGGCTGATATGAGGCAATGGCGGGCTGAAGAGAGGCTGCTGTGGGGCTGAAGAGGGTTACCTGGGGGATGAAGAGGGGCACTGTGGACTGATATGAGGCACTGGGGGCTGATACAAGGCACTGAAGGCTGAAGAGAGGCTGCTGGGGGCTGAAGAGGGGCACTGGGGGCTGATATGAGGCACTGGGGGCTGAATAGGGGCATTGGGGCTTGATATGAGGCACTGGGGGGCTGATATGAGGCACTTGGGGGCTGAAGAGAGGCTGCTGGGGGGCTGAAGAGGGGCACTGGGGGCTGGTATGAGCACTGGGGCTCTTATCTGAGGTCTGATTGGGGGTCATTCACATTGGGGGTCTGATCTGAGGACTTGTTGGGGTCTTATTAACATTGGGGTGCTTATTGGGGCCATCAGCTGAGGTCTGATTAACATTGAGAATCTGATTGGTGGTCTGACCTCAGGTGTAATGAATTTTTTTATTTTATTGTCCCTCTCTAAAACCTAGTTGTGTCTTACGGGTACGTTTAAAAATGATTTCTTCTCCCTTCATTATATTGATAGTGCGGGTCTGTATGTATGTATGCAGAGTGTATTTGTGTGTGTATATATATATATATATATATATATATATGTGTGTATGTGTATATAATATATACATACATACACACGCGCACGTGTGTTTGTGCTTTAGGGTGCACACCCTAATGCAATAGGCTGCGTACGCCTATGTGTATGTACAGTATCTCACAAAAGTGAGTATACCACTCACATTTTTGTAAATATTTTATTATATCTTTTAATGGGACAACACTGAAAATATGACGCTTTGATACATTGTAAAGTAGTCCGTGTACAGTTTGTAGAATTGTGTAAATTTGGTGTGCCCTCAAAATAACTCAACACATAGCCATTAATATCGAAACCGCTGTCAACAAAAGTGAGTACACCCTTAGGCGAAAATGACCAAATTTTTCCCCAAGTGTCAATATTTTGTGTGGCTATCTACAAACCGTATTCCCAAAAAGTTGGGACACTATACAAATCGTGAATAAAAACTGAATGCAATGATGTGGAGGTGCCAACTTCTAATATTTTATTCTGAATAGAACATAAATCACGGAACAAAAGTTTAAACTGAGAAAATGTACCATTTTAAGGGAAAAATATGTTGAATCAGAATTTCATGGTGTCAACAAATCCCCAAAAAGTTGGGACAAGGCCATTTTAATCACTGTGTGGCATCTCCCCTTCTTCTTACAACACTCAACAGACGTCTGGGGACCGAGGAGACCAGTTTCTCAAGTTTAGAAATAGGAATGCTCTCCCATTCTTGTCTAATACAGGCCTCTAACTGTTCAATCGTCTTGGGCCTTCTTTGTTGCACCTTCCTCTTTATGATGCGCCAAATGTTCTCTATAGGTGAAAGATCTGGACTGCAGACTGGCCATTTCAGTACCCGGATCCTTCTCCTACGCAGCCATGATGTTGTGATTGATGCAGAATGTGGTCTGGCATTATCTTTTTGAAAAATGCAGGGTCTTCCCTGAAAGAGATGATGTCTGGATGGGAGCATATGTTGTTCTAGAACCTGAATATATTTTTCTGCATTGATGGTGCCTTTCCAGACATGCAAGCTGCCCATGCCATTACGCACTCATGCAACCCCATACCTTCAGAGATGCAGGCTTCTGAACTGAGCGTTGATAACAACTTAGGTTGTCCTTGTCCTCTTTGGTCCGGATGACATGGCATCCCAGATTTCCAAAAAGAACTTCGAATCGTGACTCGTCTGACCACAGAACAGTCTTCCATTTTGCCACACTCCATTTTAAATGATCCCTGGCCCAGTGAAAATGCCTGAGCTTGTGGATCTTGCTTAAAAATGGCTTCTTCTTTGCACTGTAGAGTTTCAGCTGGCAACGGCGGATGGCACGGTGGATTGTGTTCACTGACGATGGTTTCTGGAAGTATTCCTGAGCCCATTCTGTGATTTCCTTTACAGTAGCATTCCTGTTTGTGGTGCAGTGTCGTTTAAGGGCCCGGAGATCACGGGCATCCAGTATGGTTTTACGGCCTTGACCCTTATGCACAGAGATTGTTCCAGATTCTCTGAATCTTCGGATGATCTTATGCACAGTTGATGATGATAGATGCAAAGTCTTTGCAATTTTTCGCTGGGTAACACCTTTCTGATATTGCTCCACTATCTTTCTGCGCAACATTGTGGGAATTGGTGATCCTCTACCCATCTTGGCTTCTGAGAGACACTGCCACTCTGAGAAGCTCTTTTTATACCCAATCATGTTGCCAATTGACCTAATTAGTGTTAATTGGTCTTCCAGCTCTTCGTTATGCTCAAATTTACTTTTTCCAGCCTCTTATTGCTACTTGTCCCAACTTTTTGGGGATTTGTTAATTACTTGGATTAAACGTTTGATCTGTCATCTACGTTCTATTACAAAAAAAATATTGACATTTGCCATCTCCACATCATTGCATTCAGTTTTTATTCACAATTTGTTTAGTGTCCCAACTTTTTGGGAATCCGGTTTGTATATTTTCCAGCACTGTCTTAACTCTTGGGCATTGCGTTCAGTAGAGCTTTACAGGTTGCCACTGGAATCCTTTTCCACTCCTCCATGACGACATCACGGAGCTGGTAGATGTTAGAGATCTTGTGCTCCTCCACCTTCCATTTGAGGATGCCCCACAGATGCTCAATACAGTTTAGATCGGGAGACATGCTTGACCAGTCCAGCACCATTGCCCTCAGTTTCTTTAGCAAGGCAGTGGTAGTCTTGGAGTTGTGTTTGGGGACGTCATCATATTGGAATACTGCCCTGTAGCCCAGTTTTTGAAGGGAGGGGATCATTCTCTGCTTCAGTATGTCACAGCACATGTTGGCATTCATGGTTTCCTCAATGAACTGTAGCTACCCATAGCCAGAAGCACTTATGCAGCCCCAAACCATGACACTCCCACCACCATGCTTGACTGTAGGCAAGACACACTTGTCTTTGTACTCCTAACCTGGTTGACACCACAGATGCTTGACACTTTCTGAACCAAATAAGTTTATCTTGGTCTCATCAGACCACAGGACATGGTTTCAGCAATCCATGTCCTTAGGCCTCATGCACACGGCCGTTGCCCGGCCGTGGTCATATTGCGTCCCGCAAACAGCTGGTCCGCAATATGCGGGCACTGGCTGTGTGCCCCCTGCATCACGGATGTGGACCCAATGACTTGAATGGGTCCGCAATCCGGAGCTGCAGTGCGGAACGGCGGCATGGAACCTCACAGGAGCACTACGGAGTGCTTCCGCTGTGTTTCTGTCCATGCCCCAACATGCTCTATTTTTTTACAATGTTGACGGATCACCGACCCATTCTAGTTGAACTGGTCTCGATCCGTCCCGGTCACCGCACAGATGTTGCCCGTGCATTGGGGACTGCAAATTGTGGTCCCCAATGCACGGAACGGGCACACAACAGCCGTGAGGCCTTAGTCTGCTTGTCTTCATCAAACTGTTTTCGGGCTTTCTTGTGCATCATCTTTAGAAGAGGCTTCCTTCTGGGATGACAGCCATGCAGACCAATTTGATGCAGTGTGCAGCAAATGATCTAGCACTGAAAGGCTGACCCCCCACACCACCACCCCTTTAACCACTGCAGCACTCATGCTTCTATTTTTAAAAGACAACCAATGGATATGATGCTGGGCAAGTGCACTTAACTTCTTTGGTCGACCATGCCAAGGCCTGTTCTGAGTGGAACCTTTCTTGTTAAACATTATGTATGGTCTTGGCCATTATACTGCAGATCAGGGTGTTGGCAATCTTCTTATAGCCTAGGCCATCTTTATGTAGAACAACAATTCACTCAAGGAGTCACATGATACCGGAAAGGTAAAATGGCTATTTGGGCACAATTTGGCCATTTACACCTAGGGGTGTACTCACTTTTGTTGCCAGCGGTTTAGACATTAATGGCTGTGTGTTGAGTTATTTTGAGGGCACCCCAAATTTACACTGTTATACATGCTGTACACTGACTACTTTACATTATATCAAAGTGTAATATCTTCAGTGTTGTCTAATGAAAGGATATAATAAAATATTTACAAAAAAGCTAGGGGTGTACTCACTTTTGTGAGATACTGTATATATGTGTGATTACTGCAGCAATAGCCACAGTGTAGCCGCAATCTACGTATTGTCAGTTTCCACACGGTCGCAATTTCATTTTTTTTGCCATTGTTAAATGTAATTAAACCAGCATATATATGTGATTAATACAAAACATAAGTTATATTATAGCAGCAATTTATTAACGAGAAATTGAGAATTCAAGACCCAGTCATCCATTTATGTAGGTATTTTCAGTTTCCACATGGTTGGAATTTAAATGATTTGGGGACTTGTTTAATTCAGGCTACTTTCACAATCGCGTTTCGAGCGGATCCGTCATGGATCTGCAAAAACAGATCCGTTACAATATTACAACCGCATGTATCTGCCATGAACGGATTCGTTTATATTATCTGTAACATTGCCAAGACGGATCCGTCATGAACTCCATTGAAAGTCAATGGGAGATTAATCTGTTTTCTATTGTGCCAGATTGTGTCAGAGAAAACGGATCCGTTCGTTTAGCCCAGTTTCGTCAGACGGTGTCCCCCTCCAAAGCGGAATGGAGACGAAACGGAGGCAAACTGATTCATTCTGAGCGGATCCTTTTCCATTCAGAATGCATTAGGGCAAAACTGATTAGTTTTGGACCGCTTGTGAGAGCCCTGAACGGATCTCACAAACAGATTTCCAAAACATGAGTGTGAAGTAGCCTTAATTAAACCAGCATATACTGTAGGTGATCAACACCAATACACAGGCCAGCATACAAAAGTATCTGTGAGGTATAACGAATTTAGGTCTTTGTTCACAAACACGTTTCCAATAAAAATTAATTATTAGGGACTGATAATATTTAAACTAGCAGCACATATACATGATTACTACACCAATACATGTTTTCTACACAAAGACACAGGGTAGTGCACAACATTATCTGAGAGGCCCAAAAATGTCTGGGCTACGGAAAGGTTCCAAATGAAAGACCGAGAGTCAGAATGTGGGTAGTAGCAGCACCATCTATCCCATCAGAAGTAGTAGTAGTAGTAGTAGGCCGCAGTTGTCCCTGCTGGTTTTGGAAAGGCGCAACATTATAGTTGAGGAGAAAGAGAATGAGATAGTGGATTGGATGGCTCACTCCTCCTCTCAGTCACAGCAGGATGACATGGAGGTGACTTCAAGGTTCTATACCATGCTGTGGAGCCAGGTGTCACAGAGATACTACTGCTCTTACTCCTTGCAGCCCCAAAAAAGGCTTTCAGTGGAGTTCTCCCAGACTTCACTGCCCCATCCTAGAGGGGCACCATCCTTTTTCCTAAGACGTGGCAAGAAAACCCCACCACACCCGATGGCAGATAGTCAAGAGAGACTCCCTGTTGACGGCTTGTGTGAGAGTAGTCAGTACTACACTGATGAAGAGGTGTTGAAAAAAGCTGCAAACCCCAGGCATAGACTTGTTGGTGGTGGTAATAGTGGCACTCGTAGCTGCGGTTTGTTGTTAGGGGAAGCAACTATGGCAGTTGGGGAAGAGCAGGGGGAGAACCAAAGAACCCACCATGAAGGTTCTGAGGAGGATGGTGATGACTGCAGCAATAAAGAGTAGAGGCCACATACCTCTCAAAGAACAGCGAGGGCCATGTCTGCTTTGGGATCTGCTTATGGCACTGACGCAGTGGGTGGGTTCAGCCCAAAATGTGTCAAAGCTCAGCTCCCTCTACCCCTGCGCAAGTATCTCCTGCCTGGCAGTTTTTCTCTGCCGGAAGACAAAAGCACTGCTTTGTGCAAGCTGTGCAAGAGCAAAATAAAAAGTGGGCTGGCAAACACAAACATAGGCAACATCACCCCAACAGAGGTGGCAGCCTGCCACTGCGGAAGGATTTAATTTGTTCTCCCGGTACAACTTGCAGCAGTTAGGCATTCACGAGCAGTGATTTTTCACGTTGTCATCATCCCTTTTTGTTTTTACAGCCCAGACGTCTCCTCCTCCACCACTCCATCTTGAGTCATCGATAACGGAATGCATGGCCAGGAAACAACTTTATGAACGCAGCAATCCAACGGTGTGCAAGCTTAATTCCCACCTGGTCAAGTTCCTGGCGGTGCAGTTGCTGCTGTACCATTTAGTAGAGTCTGCTGCCTTTAAGGAGCTAATGGCATGTAATCAGCCTTGCAGGGAGATTCCCAGTTGGCAGTATTTCTCCAAAAAAGCCATGCCTGCCTTGTACTCTCACATGGCAGAAAAAATGGGCTGTTCCCTACGATTCTTGTGCAGCAAGGTTCACACCACGATGGACACCTCGAACAGCCCTTACAGGCAGGGACAGAACATGTATTTCATGGCCTACTGGGTCAATGTTTTTTCTGGCAGTGGCAAGGAACCCCCCTGGCAAAGAGGCTATGTTCTTTTGACCCCCCCCCCCATGATTGTGACAGCCTGGCTCCCACACCAGGCACTTATCTGCCTCCTTCTCCCCCTCTGCGGACATGTTCCCATCCACAAAAGCAGCTGGTTACAGGGTCGCTCAAACTACCCCTCCTTCCTATCCCATGTGTCTGGTCAAGCGTTGCAATGGGAGCTGATCAGCTTGGGAGAGAGTAGCCACACCATCAAGCAATTGCTCAAGTACATCAAGCAGCAAACATGCCGATAGCTGGCAACGACAATGGGCTCAACATTGCGGCTACCCTGAACCACGGCAAAATAACACAAGCTCTTTGCATGGCTCACATCAACCTAGTGGTGCAGCGCTTTCTAAATAAGTACACTCGCTTGTGCAAGGAGCTGACAAAGTCCATGAGACTGTTCAAGCACTTTAGTGGCGAGGAATGCTCTCCAGGACCGGCAGATACAGAACAGCCTGTCACTACACTGCTTAATCTGTGACATGCCAACCCGCTGGAATTCACTGTCGAGCGCTGACGCCCTTCAAAGAAGCCATAAATTTTGCCAGCAGGGACAACTACAGCATAAAAGACGTCATCCCTCTCATATTTATCTTAGAACAGATGCTAACACTCATGCTGCAGGGGTCCACGCAGCTGACACATGTTGTTGTCTGCCCTATGGCTGTTGGGGACACACAAAGGGAATCTGTCATGGAGGACTATGACGAACATGAGGTTCAGGAAGATGAGGATGAAAAGCGGCCACTGAAAAAGGAGTAGGAGTCGGAAATGGAGGAGCAAGATGATGGCGATGAGGATGGCACCTGCCAAAACACCAAATCATCTCTGTGGGGGGCAGACCCAGATAGAAGTGGCTCCTCCAGCATGCTGGCTAGAATGACCCCCTATATGCTGGCTTCCTTACTCAGTGACAGGCGTATCGTTGACATCAAGCAGTCTGATATTTAGTAGATAAGCATGCTTTTAGACCCTCGATAGATACCAAGGCAAAATGGGGGAATGTTTTCCTCTCGCAGAAAGGGAGGACAAATTAAATTATTACCAGGAAACACTGTGTACACAGCTTGTACATATCTACTATCCGCAGAGTCACCCACCACCACGAGCAGCAGAAGCCTCAGTTGCAGCAGCAGCAATTTAAGTCTCAACACGATGGAGCAGTTTTTCCACATGCCATGACTGGCTGAGGCCAGTTAGCAAGCCGACAGCTCGTGCCTCAGCGCCCAGATTCAAGCCTGCCTAAACTATGGCCAGTCTCGGTTGCATACACAGTTCCCTGACCCTATGGATTTCTGGGTAGGTGGACTAGAATTCGCAGTGGCCAGAAATGGCACAGCAAGCTCTCTATCTTCTTTCTTGTCCTGCTTCCAGTATCATCTCAGAAAGGGTTTTCAGTGCCATGGGGGCTGTGGTGACACCCAAATGGACTAAATTGTCCTCCGCCAGTGTCCAAAACATCACCTTTGTCAAAATGAACCAAGCCTGGATTCAGGAGGATTTTCACACTTCTCCAGCTGATTCCGATGTAAAGACCTCGCCAGGGGCGTAGCTAAAGTCTCATGGGCCCTGGTGCAAAAGTTCAGCTTGGGCCCCCCTTCCTCATTGCTTTGTGGCAAGGGGTAGAGAAGCACATAGTCTTCACGCTGCGCACTCCCACTCCCCTCCAGCCAGAGGTGTAACTTGACCAGCATGCATTTTCTATAATACTGGTGTCTTCTTATGCACCACAGCGGTCTTTGAGCCCCCTCAGGCTCCTGGGCCCGGTAGCGACTGCTACCTCTGCACCCCCTATAGCTACACCCCTGACTATGTGATTATCAATATAGGCATGCAAGCAAAGGGCCAGTCCGAGTCTGTGTAGGCAGATCCAACTTCACAGAAGGCAAGGGCAAAACAGGTAGTCAGGGGCCAGTGATACCACAGTGCAGCACAAAATACTGCCGCCCCCACTGCAGTAGAATTCAGGAGGGCACTTGGTGCTCCTAGCATTAAATAATGCTGACAGCACCAGAGTGTTATGTACCCATCCAACGGCTGTGAGGAGGGCTCGGGCGGCCCCCAGGGGTAGGCAACCTCCGGCACTCCAGCTGTTGTGAAACTACAACTCCCAGCAGTCATAATTGCTCTGCTCTTAGAACTGCTGGGAATTGCAGTTTGACAACAGCTGGGGTGCCGAAGGTGGCTGACCCCTGATGTAGGGTCTGTGACAGGTCTGCCCTTACTCCCCCCCCCCCCCCCAACGAGTTCTAGCCAGGAGCATGATATGATGGCGGTTATGGCTCATGCACACAGCTTTCAAATATATATATAATGAAAGCGATAATTGGGAGGAATATGCGGTGTCAGGCCATTGCTGAAATACATGAAGCCCACAGGGGCACTCGGGAAAGCGGCATTTGATATTTGCCATTCGGTGTTCTCGGAAAGGAGGGTGACCACTTTTTTGCGCGCAGTAATATCGGACATATTGCTTAAGACTCATAGTCATTGGTTATTATTTTTTAACTTTTGTTTTTGAAGAAAATTTTCCACAGCTCACAGATAGAACATTTTCCCTCAGAGCCTATGTTCATTTTTGAGGGCTATTTTCCCTCAGCACAGTTCAGTCATTAATCCTAATTCATCCCTGTTTACTAAAACTTCCCCCGACGTTAGTCTCCACACCTCCCCATTGACTGCGACCTTTATCTGTATTATAAAGTACTGTAGAGGGCCCGGCCAGAGGCTATTCAAAACTCACCTTGCGCCGCCAGCCACCGCACGTCCGCACAGTCACTGCCGCCTGCTGCTTCTGAGTGTCTGACTGGGAGGGAGCCGGAGATGCGCGGAAACCACGCCTCCGGGCGGCTCCTCCTCACTCAGTCACTCAGACCTCACTTAATGTCTGCTTCCGCGGCCGCCCCCTCTGACACACGTGCGCTGCCTACTGCGCTGCGCCGTGCGCACTGCCCCCGGCACGATTAGATCACATTTTGAATAGGAGGCGGTGGGGGGGCCGTGGGCCCCTCTGGCTCAGGGGCCCGGTCGCAATTGCAACCGCTGCAACCCCTGTAGCTACGCCACTGGACCTCGCCCACCTCCGCTTGCTGGTTATGCTCCATCTTGCCACTATTGCTGTTTGTCTGCTTACTATCACATTCACTATGACTTATGTAGCCTGCATCATGCTACTAATCACTCTCAATCATCAGTTTAGGTGTATTCAGTTTCCATACAGTTGACATTTTTAAATTCTGAATGTCATCACTTACAATTTAAAAAAAAGAAAAAGAAGAAAATATACATTTTGGCTGTGGGGTGGTTAAATTTCTTTAAGACAGAGCATAAACGTACATGATTATTGCATCAATACTGCTATTTTCTCAGTTCAGGCCAAATTTTTACCCCCCGCCGCCTTTTGGGAAGGCCCACTGTCGCCGCAAAATTTTTGTGGATAACTGCATCAATATCGCCATTTTGTTACATTCAAGGCAAAGCTGGGGTCTGCAATGTATCATGCCAATGCACAGTTGAAATTTTACATTTTTTTTTCAGGAGTTTGTTAAATTTGTTTAAGGCAATGCATAAATGTACATGATTACTGTATTAATACAGAAATTTTCTCACAATCCAGGCAGGCTGAATGCCATTAATATACCTCTCCTTGCTGCCGATGCCCCATCTTGCCAACCATCACGTTCAGTATGGCTGCTGTTGCAGCCTGCATCATGCTACTAATGCCACTTGACTACTATCATGTTTCCTCAAGCCAATTATTTTTCCTTATAACACTGTGTGTTTAAACATCATCTGCCCTCGATCAGGGACAATTTTTGGAAACTTTAGAATATGAAAAAGCATAAGACTAGGGATGAGCGAACTCGAACTGTATAGTTCGGGTTCGTACCGAATTTTGGGGTGTCCGTGACACGGACCCGAACCCGGACATTTTCGTAAAAGTCCGGGTTCGGGTTCGGTGTTCGTCGCTTTCTTGGCGCTTTTGTGACGCTTTCTTGGCGCTTTTTGAAAGGCTGCAAAGCAGCCAATCAACAAGCGTCATACTACTTGCCCCAAGAGGCCATCACAGCCATGCCTACTATTGGCATGGCTGTGATTGGCCAGAGCACCATGTGACCCAGCCTCTATTTAAGCTGGAGTCACATAGCGCCGCCCGTCACTCTGCTCTGATTAGCGTAGGGAGAGGTTGCGGCTGCGACAGTAGGGCGAGATTAGGCAGATTAACTCCTCCAAAGGACTTGATTAACTGATCGATCTGCAGCTGTGGATCATTGAGCTGCTGATCCTCAATTGCTCACTGTTTTTAGGCTGCACAGACCGTTTGTCAGTCTCATTTTTCTGGGGTGATCGGCGGCCATTTTGTGTCTTGTGGTGCGCCAGCACAAGCTGCGACCAAGTGCATTTAACCCTCAATGGTGTGGTTGTTTTTTGGCTAAAGCCTACATCAGGGTGAAGCTGTCACACCAAGTGCATTTAACCAGCAATAGTCTGTTCATTTTTTGGCCATATACAAAATCAGGGGCAAGCTGCGCCTGTCACCAAGTGCATTTAACCCTCAATGGTGTGGTTGTTTTTTGGCTAAAGCCTACATCAGGGTGAAGCTGTCACACCAAGTGCATTTAACCAGCAATAGTCTGTTCATTTTTTGGCCATATACAAAATCAGGGGCAAGCTGCGCCTGTCACCAAGTGCATTTAACCCTCAATGGTGTGGTTGTTTTTTGGCTAAAGCCTACATCAGGGTGAAGCTGTCACACCAAGTGCATTTAACCAGCAATAGTCTGTTCATTTTTTGGCCATATACAAAATCAGGGGCAAGCTGCGCCTGTCACCAAGTGCATTTAACCCTCAATGGTGTGGTTGTTTTTTGGCTAAAGCCTACATCAGGGTGAAGCTGTCACACCAAGTGCATTTAACCAGCAATAGTCTGTTCATTTTTTGGCCATATCCCAGTCTAATTCTGTCACTAAATCCATACCGGTCACCCAGCGCCTAAATACTAGGCCTCAAATTTATATCCAGCTAAATCTGTCCCTAGTGCTGTAGCTGGGCGAGTTATTTAGTGTCCGTTCAAGCACATTTCTTGTTCTGGGTTGAAATACAATTCTCAATTTAGCAATTTCATAATTTAGTGGTTCCTGCTATATCAGAGCTCTTTGAAATCTATCCCAAAAAGGGTATATAATATTGAAGGTGCACATAGGGTCATTCAGAGTAACTTCACACACACCCGCTACTGTGTATTTCCAAGTCTAATTCTGTCACTAAATCCATACCGGTGACCCAGCGCCTAAATACTAGGCCTCAAATTTAATTCCCTCTAAATCTCTCGTTACCCACCGCTGTACTGTTGTTGCTGGGCAAGATATTTAGTGTCCGTCAAAGCACATTTTTTGTTCTGGGTTGAAGTACAATTCCCAATTTAGCAATTTCATAATTTAGTGGTTTCTGCTATATCAGAGCTATTTGAAATCTATCCCAAAAAGGGTATATAATATTGAAGGTGCACATAGGGTCATTCAGAATAACTTCACACACACCCGCTACTGTGTATTTCCAAGTCTAATTCTGTCACTAAACCCATACCTGTCACCCAGCGCCTAAATACTAGGCCTCAAATTTAAATCCCTCTAAATCTCTCGTTACCGTTGTCCTGTTGTAGCTGGGAAAGTTATTTAGTGCCCGTCAAAGCACATTTTTTGTTCTGGGTTGAAGTACAATTCCCAATTTAGCAATTTCATAATTTAGTGGTTTCTGCTATATCAGAGCTATTTGAAATCTATCCCTAAAAGGGTATATAATATTGAAGGTGCACATAGGGTCATTCAGAATAACTTCACACACACGCTTCTGTGCATTTCCAAGTCTAATTCTGTCACTAAATCCATACCGGTGACCCAGCGCCTAAATACTAGGCCTCAAATTTAATTCCCTCTAAATCTCTCGTTACCCACCGCTGTACTGTTGTTGCTGGGCAAGATATTTAGTGTCCGTCAAAGCACATTTTTTGTTCTGGGTTGAAGTACAATTCCCAATTTAGCAATTTCATAATTTAGTGGTTTCTGCTATATCAGAGCTATTTGAAATCTATCCCTAAAAGGGTATATAATATTGAAGGTGCACATAGGGTCATTCAGAATAACTTCACACACACCCGCTACTGTGTATTTCCAAGTCTAATTCTGTCACTAAATCCATACCGGTGACCCAGCGCCTAAATACTAGGCCTCAAATTTAATTCCCTCTAAATCTCTCGTTACCCACCGGTGTACTGTTGTTGCTGGGCAAGATATTTAGTGTCCGTCAAAGCACATTTTTTGTTCTGGGTTGAAGTACAATTCCCAATTTAGCAATTTCATAATTTAGTGGTTTCTGCTATATCAGAGCTATTTGAAATCTATCCCTAAAAGGGTATATAATATTGAAGGTGCACATAGGGTCATTCAGAATAACTTCACACACACGCTTCTGTGCATTTCCAAGTCTAATTCTGTCACTAAATCCATACCGGTGACCCAGCGCCTAAATACTAGGCCTCAAATTTAAATCCCTCTAAATCTCTCGTTACCCACCACTGTACTGTTGTTGCTGGGCAAGATATTTAGTGTCCGTCAAAGCACATTTTTTGTTCTGGGTTGAAGTACAATTCCCAATTTAGCAATTTCATAATTTAGTGGTTTCTGCTATATCAGAGCTATTTGAAATCTATCCCTAAAAGGGTATATAATATTGAAGGTGCACATAGGGTCATTCAGAATAACTTCACACACACGCTTCTGTGCATTTCCAAGTCTAATTCTGTCACTAAATCCATACCGGTGACCCAGCGCCTAAATACTAGGCCTCAAATTTAAATCCCTCTAAATCTCTCGTTACCCACCGCTGTACTGTTGTTGCTGGGCAAGATATTTAGTGTCCGTCAAAGCACATTTTTTGTTCTGGGTTGAAGTACAATTCCCAATTTAGCAATTTCATAATTTAGTGGTTTCTGCTATATCAGAGCTATTTGAAATCTATCCCTAAAAGGGTATATAATATTGAAGGTGCACATAGGGTCATTCAGAATAACTTCACACACACGCTTCTGTGCATTTCCAAGTCTAATTCTGTCACTAAATCCATACCGGTCACCCAGCGCCTAAATACTAGGCCTCAAATTTATATCCCGCTGAATTTGAATACAATACATTGGGCCAAATAATATATTTGTTGTTGTGGTGAACCATAACAATGAGAAAAACATCTAGTAAGGGACGCGGACGTGGACATGGTCGTGGTGGTGTTAGTGGACCCTCTGGTGCTGGGAGAGGACGTGGCCGTTCTGCCACATCCACACGTCCTAGTGTACCAACTACCTCAGGTCCCAGTAGCCGCCAGAATTTACAGCGATATATGGTGGGGCCCAATGCCGTTCTAAGGATGGTAAGGCCTGAGCAGGTACAGGCATTAGTCAATTGGGTGGCCGACAGTGGATCCAGCACGTTCACATTATCTCCCACCCAGTCTTCTGCAGAAAGCGCACAGATGGCGCCTGAAAACCAACCCCATCAGTCTGTCACATCACCCCCATGCATACCAGGGAAACTGTCTCAGCCTCAAGTTATGCAGCAGTCTCTTATGCTGTTTGAAGACTCCGCTGGCAGGGTTTCCCAAGGGCATCCACCTAGCCCTTCCCCAGCGGTGAAAGACATAGAATGCACTGACGCACAACCACTTATGTTTCCTGATGATGAGGACATGGGAATACCACCTCAGCATGTCTCTGATGATGACGAAACACAGGTGCCAACTGCTGCGTCTTTCTGCAGTGTGCAGACTGAACAGGAGGTCAGGGATCAAGACTGGGTGGAAGACGATGCAGGGGACGATGAGGTCCTAGACCCCACATGGAATGAAGGTCGTGCCACTGACTTTCACAGTTCGGAGGAAGAGGCAGTGGTGAGACCGAGCCAACAGCGTAGCAAAAGAGGGAGCAGTGGGCAAAAGCAGAACACCCGCCGCCAAGAGACTCCGCCTGCTACTGACCGCCGCCATCTGGGACCGAGCACCCCAAAGGCAGCTTCAAGGAGTTCCCTGGCATGGCACTTCTTCAAACAATGTGCTGACGACAAGACCCGAGTGGTTTGCACGCTGTGCCATCAGAGCCTGAAGCGAGGCATTAACGTTCTGAACCTGAGCACAACCTGCATGACCAGGCACCTGCATGCAAAGCATGAACTGCAGTGGAGTAAACACCTTAAAACCAAGGAAGTCACTCAGGCTCCCCCTGCTACCTCTTCTGCTGCTGCCGCCTCGGCCTATTCTGCTGCTGCCGCCTCGGCCTCTTCCTCCGCCTCTGGAGGAACGTTGGCACCTGCCGCCCAGCAAACAGGGGATGTACCACCAACACCACCACCACCACCTCCGTCACCAAGCGTCTCAACCATGTCACACGCCAGCGTTCAGCTCTCCATCTCACAAACATTTGATAGAAAGCGTAAATTCCCACCTAGCCACCCTCGATCCCTGGCCCTGAATGCCAGCATTTCTAAACTACTGGCCTATGAAATGCTGTCATTTAGGCTGGTGGACACAGACAGCTTCAAACAGCTCATGTCGCTTGCTGTCCCACAGTATGTTGTTCCCAGCCGGCACTACTTCTCCAAGAGAGCCGTGCCTTCCCTGCACAACCAAGTATCCGATAAAATCAAGTGTGCACTGCGCAACGCCATCTGTAGCAAGGTCCACCTAACCACAGATACGTGGACCAGTAAGCACGGCCAGGGACGCTATATCTCCCTAACTGCACACTGGGTAAATGTAGTGGCAGCTGGGCCCCAGGCGGAGAGCTGTTTGGCGCACGTCCTGCCGCCGCCAAGGATCGCAGGGCAACATTCTTTGCCTCCTGTTGCCACCTCCTCCTTCTCGGCTTCCTCCTCCTCTTCTTCCACCTGCTCATCCAGTCAGCCACACACCTTCACCACCAACTTCAGCACAGCCCGGGGTAAACGTCAGCAGGCCATTCTGAAACTCATATGTTTGGGGGACAGGCCCCACACCGCACAGGAGTTGTGGCGGGGTATTGAACAACAGACCGACGAGTGGTTGCTGCCGGTGAGCCTCAAGCCCGGCCTGGTGGTGTGTGATAATGGGCGAAATCTCGTTGCAGCTCTGGGACTAGCCAATTTGACGCACATCCCTTGCTTGGCGCATGTGCTGAATTTGGTGGTGCAGAAGTTCATTCACAACTACCCCGACATGTCAGAGCTGCTGCATAAAGTGCGGGCCGTCTGTTCGCGCTTCCGGCGTTCACATCCTGCCGCTGCTCGCCTGTCTGCGCTACAGCGTAACTTCGGCCTTCCCGCTCACCGCCTCATATGCGACGTGCCCACCAGGTGGAACTCCACCTTGCACATGCTGGACAGACTGTGCGAGCAGCAGCAGGCCATAGTGGAGTTTCAGCTGCAGCACGCACGGGTCAGTCGCACTACAGAACAGCACCACTTCACCACCAATGACTGGGCCTCCATGCGAGACCTGTGTGCCCTGTTGCGCTGTTTCGAGTACTCCACCAACATGGCCAGTGGCGATGACACCGTTATCAGCGTTACAATACCACTTCTATGTCTCCTTGAGAAAACACTTAGGGCGATGATGGAACAGGAGGTGGCCCAGGAGGAGGAGGAGGAGGAGGATGAGGAAGAGGGGTCATTTTTAGCACTTTCAGGCCAGTCTCTTCGAAGTGACTCAGAGGGAGGTTTTTTGCAACAGCAGAGGCCAGGTACAAATGTGGCCAGCCAGGGCCCACTACTGGAGGACGAGGAGGACGAGGATGAGGAGGAGGTGGAGGAGGATGAGGATGAAGCATGGTCACAGCGGGGTGGCACCCAACGCAGCTCGGGTCCATCACTGGTGCGTGGCTGGGGGGAAAGGCAGGACGATGACGATACGCCTCCCACAGAGGACAGCTTGTCCTTACCCCTGGGCAGCCTGGCACACATGAGCGACTACATGCTGCAGTGCCTGCGCAACGACAGCAGAGTTGCCCACATTTTAACCTGTGCGGACTACTGGGTTGCCACCCTGCTGGATCCACGCTACAAAGACAATGTGCCCACCTTACTTCCTGCACTGGAGCGTGATAGGAAGATGCGCGAGTACAAGCGCACGTTGGTAGACGCGCTACTGAGAGCATTCCCAAATGTCACAGGGGAACAAGTGGAAGCCCAAGGCCAAGGCAGAGGAGGAGCAAGAGGTCGCCAAGGCAGCTGTGTCACGGCCAGCTCCTCTGAGGGCAGGGTTAGCATGGCAGAGATGTGGAAAACTTTTGTCAACACGCCACAGCTAACTGCACCACCACCTGATACGCAACGTGTTAGCAGGAGGCAACATTTCACTAACATGGTGGAACAGTACGTGTGCACACCCCTCCACGTACTGACTGATGGTTCGGCCCCATTCAACTTCTGGGTCTCTAAATTGTCCACGTGGCCAGAGCTAGCCTTTTATGCCTTGGAGGTGCTGGCCTGCCCGGCAGCCAGCGTTTTGTCTGAACGTGTATTCAGCACGGCAGGGGGCGTCATTACAGACAAACGCAGCCGCCTGTCTACAGCCAATGTGGACAAGCTGACGTTCATAAAAATGAACCAGGCATGGATCCCACAGGACCTGTCCGTCCCTTGTCCAGATTAGACATTAACTACCTCCCCATAACCATATATTATTGGACTCCAGGGCACTTCCTCATTCAATCCTATTTTTATTTTCATTTTACCATTATATTGCGATGCTACCCAAAGTTGAATGAACCTCTCCTCTGCCTGTGTGCTAGGCCTAAATATATGCCAATGGACTGTTGCAGTGGTGGCTGACATGAAGCCTGATTCTCTGCTATGACATGCAGACTAATTCTCTGCTGACATGAAGCCAGATTGTCTGTTACGGGACCTCTCTCCTCTGCCTGGGTGCTGGGCCTAAATTTATGACCATGGACTGTTGCAGTGGTGGCTGACGTGAAGCCTGATTCTCTGCTATGACATGCAGACTGATTCTCTGCTGACATGAAGCCAGATCGTCTGTTACGGGACCTCTCTGCTCTGCCTGTGTGCTAGGCCTAAATATATGCCAATGGACTGTTGCAGTGGTGGGTGACGTGAAGCCTCATTCTCTGCTATGACATGCAGACTGATTCTCTGCTGACATGAAGCCAGATTGTCTGTTACGGGACCTCTCTGCTCTGCCTGTGTGCTAGGCCTAAATATATGCCAATGGACTGTTGCAGTGGTGGGTGACGTGAAGCCTCATTCTCTGCTATGACATGCAGACTGATTCTCTGCTGTCATGAAGCCAGATTGTCTGTTACGGGACCTCTCTGCTCTGCCTGTGTGCTAGGCCTAAATATATGCCAATGGACTGTTGCAGTGGTGGGTGACGTGAAGCCTGATTCTCTGCTATGACATGCAGACTGATTCTCTGCTGACATGAAGCCAGATTGTCTGTTACGGGACCTCTCTGCTCTGCCTGTGTGCTAGGCCTAAATATATGCCAATGGACTGTTGCAGTGGTGGGTGACGTGAAGCCTCATTCTCTGCTATGACATGCAGACTGATTCTCTGCTGACATGAAGCCAGATTCTCTGTTACGGGACCTCTCTCCTCTGCCTGTGTGTGTGCTGGGCCTAAATATATGCCAATGGACTGTTGCAGTGGTGGCTGACGTGAAGCCTCATTCTCTGCTATGACATGCAGACTAATTCTCTGCTGACATGAAGACAGATTCTCTGTTACGGGACCTCCCTCCTCTGCCTGGGTGCTGGGCCTAAATATATGCCAATGGACTGTTGCAGTGGTGGCTGACGTGAAGCCTCATTCTCTGCTATGACATGCAGACTGATTCTCTGCTGACATGAAGCCAGATTCTCTGTTACGGGACCTCTCTCCTCTGCCTGTGTGTGTGCTGGGCCTAAATATATGCCAATGGACTGTTGCAGTGGTGGCTGACGTGAAGCCTCATTCTCTGCTATGACATGCAGACTGATTCTCTGCTGACATGAAGCCAGATTCTCTGTTACGGGACCTCTCTCCTCTGCCTGTGTGTGTGCTGGGCCTAAATATATGCCAATGGACTGTTGCAGTGGTGGCTGACGTGAAGCCTCATTCTCTGCTATGACATGCAGACTAATTCTCTGCTGACATGAAGACAGATTCTCTGTTACGGGACCTCCCTCCTCTGCCTGGGTGCTGGGCCTAAATATATGCCAATGGACTGTTGCAGTGGTGGCTGACGTGAAGCCTCATTCTCTGCTATGACATGCAGACTAATTCTCTGCTGACATGAAGACAGATTCTCTGTTACGGGACCTCTCTCCTCTGCCTGGGTGCCGGGGCCTAAATATCTGAGAATGGACTGTTCCAGTGGTGGGTGACGGGAAGCCAGATTCTCTGCTATGGAACCTCTCTCCAATTGATTTTGGTTAATTTTTATTTATTTAATTTTTATTTTAATTCATTTCCCTATCCACATTTGTTTGCAGGGGATTTACCTACATGTTGCTGCCTTTTGCAGCCCTCTAGCTCTTTCCTGGGCTGTTTTACAGCCTTTTTAGTGCCGAAAAGTTCGGGTCCCCATTGACTTCAATGGGGTTCGGGTTCGGGACGAAGTTCGGATCGGGTTCGGATCCCGAACCCGAACATTTCCGGGATGTTCGGCCGAACTTCTCGAACCCGAACATCCAGGTGTTCGCTCAACTCTACATAAGACATGTATTGGCGCAGAGTCTTTTTAAACACATTGTATGTTAACATTGTCAGTGTTATTGTCACTCAGATATCATTTACTATTGCTGTCATTGCATGCAAGAGCTTGGGAAGGGGAAAAAATCATAAAAAATAAACAAAAATAGATAACTAGGAGGCTAGAGGGGGTTATTCACCAACTTTCAGGGCAAATGTAGCAACTTCAGTTCGGTCCGAACCAAACTTTTTTCAAAAATTCGGCAAACCGGACATGATACGAATCTTGACTAGTTCACTAATCTCTATGTGGGACTAATTACATTTGGGGTTCCTTGTGATCATATTTTAGCAACATTCATGTGTTGATCTTAATAGCACAGGTACAAGATTTAATGTCTCTAGCATATCATGCTACATAAGTGTAGCTCAATGGAATATTTTTATATTTGTAGGTTTATGTGCCATAAAGGGTAAGGAACAAGAAAAAAACAATGTGGATAAATAGAATTGTAAAGGAAGCAACAAATGACAAAAAGAAAGCATGAGTTCCACCATTGAAAATTATCCGAAATTTAGCTGGATAAACAAATGAGTACTTAATGTCCCTTTCCTGCAGCCGTTTTTTGAACTGCAATGAAACTGCGTCTCTCTCATGTCTCTGTCTTGTGAAACAAGTATCTTCGTCAGGAGTACCCGTGGCTGCCTTCCAGGTTCCTTGGTTTGCCCCCTGGAATCCGGTGTACCCTTTCTACCAAAAAATAGTAGAGAGAAATATTTTCTTCCAAATTTCTCCAGAATTAGGCCTCATGCACACAACAGTATTTTTTCACGGTCCGCAAAAACGGGGTCCGTAGGTCCGTGATTCGTGACCGTTTTTTCGTCCGTGGGTCTTCCTTGATTTTTGGAGGATCCACGGACATGAAAAAAAATCGTTTTGGTGTCCGCCTGGCCGTGCGGAGCCAAACGGATCCATCCTGAATTACAATGCAAGTCAATGGGGACAGATCCGTTTGACGTTGACACAATATGGTGCAATTGCAAACGGATCCGTCCCCCATTGACTTTTAATGTAAAGTCAGGAGTCCCTTTTATACCATCGGATCGGAGTTTTCTCCAATCCGATGGTATATTTTAACTTGAAGCGTCCCCATCACCATGGGAACGCCTCTATGTTAGAATATACTGTCGGATATGAGTTACATCGTGAAACTGAGATCCGACAGTATATTCTAACACAGAGGCGTTCCCATGGTGATGGGGACGCTTCAGGTTAGACTATTCTAAAAAACTGTGCCCCCTGCTGCCTGGAAGGTGCTGCCAGGCAGCAGGGGGCAGACCCCCCCCCCCCGTTTTTAACTCATTGGTGGCCAGTGCGGCCGGACCCCCCCCCTCCCCCTGTAGTTAACTCATTGGTGGCCAGTGGGCCCCCCCTCCCTCCCTTGTAGTTAACTCGTTGGTAGCCAGTGGGCCCCCCCTCCCTCCGTAGTTAACTCGTTGGTGGCCAGTGGGCCCTCTCCCCTCCCTCCCCCTCCTAATTAAAATCTCCCCCCCTATCATTGGTGGCAGTGGAGAGTACCGATCGGAGTCCCAGTTTAATTGCTGGGGCTCCGATCGGTAACCATGGCAACCGGGACGCTACTGCAGTCCCGGTTGCCATGGTTACTTAGCAATTTGTAGAAGCATCATACTTACCTGCGAGCTGCGATGTCTGTGTCCGGCCGGGAGCTCCTCCTACTGGTAAGTGATAGATCATTAGGCAATGCACCGCACAGACCTGTCACTTACCAGTAGGAGGAGCTCCCGGCCGGACACAGACATCGCAGCTCACAGGTAAGTATGATGCTTCTACAAATTGCGTCCCGGTTGCCATGGTTACCGATCAGAGCCCCAGCGATTAAACTGGGACTCCGATTGGTACTCTCCACTGCCACCAATGATAGGGGGGAGATTTTAATTAGGAGGGGGAGGGAGGGGAGAGGGCCCACTGGCCACCAACGAGTTAACTACAGGGGAGGGAGGGGGGGCTGGCCACCAACGAGTTAACTACAGGGGAGGGAGGGGGAGCCCACTGGCTACCAACGAGTTAACTACAGGGGATGGAGGGGCTGGCTACCAACGCGTTAACTACAGGGGAGGGAGGGGGGCCCACTGGCCACCAATGAGTTAACTACAGGGGAGGGGGGGGCCCACTGGCTACCAATGAGTTAACTACAGGGGAGGGAGGGGCGGCCGCACTGGCCACCAATGTGTTAACTACAGGGGCAGTCATGTACACAGTTCTTTTAGTATATTCTAACCTGAAGCGTACCCATCACTATGGGAACGCCTCTGTGTTAGAATATACTGTCGGATCTGAGTTTTCACTTCGTGAAAACTCAGCTCTGAAAAAGCTTTTATGCAGACGGATCTTTGGATCCGTCTGTATGAAAGTAACCTACGGCCACGGATCACGGCCACGGATGCCAATCTTGTGTGCATCCGTGTTCTTTCACGGACCCATTGACTTGAATGGGTCCGTGAACCGTTGTCCGTCAAAAAAATAGGACAGGTCATTTTTTTTGACGGACAGGATACACGGATCACGGTCTCGGCTGCAAAACGGTGCATTTTACGATTTTTCCACGGACCCATTGAAAGTCAATGGGTCCGCGGAAAAAAAACGGAAAACGGCACAACGGCCACGGATGCACACAACGGTCGTGTGCATGAGGCCTTAAAGTCTGAATCATTTCAACAGGATTTTTTCTTCTGTGCCTTCAGGTAGGCCTAGAAATCTCACATTACATCGTCTCGACCTATCCTCCAAGTCCACCACCATTTTTGTTTAAGATCCATCCTCAGAGTGGAGATTTCAGTTTTAAATGTTTTAGCTTTATTCTTCAAGACCCCCACAGATTTTTCTATAATTGTAACTCTGTCCCATATCTTTGAGACATTGTCCCTTATCAAGATCACATCAGACTGAAATACCCGAAGCTGCGTTGAGATATCTTGTATTGATTCTCCATTTTTTTTATCCGCGGCCAGGATTTCATTCAGTAGAGAGGGTTTAAGAATAGACAAATCATTTGCGTCCTCTCTCTCCGCCCCCTCATCCTGAGAGTAATCATCCACCACTTCTTCCACTCTAGATCCAGCATTTTTTTGCTATTATGCCTCATGTACACCACCGTAGTTATGGTCCCATTCACTTCCATGTGCTCCGTGTGTTGTCCATTGCTCCATTCCCAGGCCCCGCAAAAAAATATAGCATGTCCTATTCTTGTCCTTTTGCGGACAAGAATAGGCATGTCTACAATGGGCCTTTTTTGTGGATTTGCAGTTTGCAGACCGCAAAAATTGCCACGGTCATGTGCATGTAGCCTTAGAATCATAAGTCTCTTTTTGTCCTGCTCTTGTAATTACATAGGGAAATTTCAAGAACTGATCAATTTTGGCCGATTTTTTGCCTGTTTTGCTTAGGACCCATTTTTTTCATTTTTTTCCTCTCCTTTCCCTTTTTTTTCTTTCCTCTCTTTTTATCCTCCTTTCTTTTTTTTCTTTTTTTTTCCTGTTTCCCCTTCTGTCTTTCTTTCTTTCTTTCTTTCTCCTTCTTCAATTCCACAAGACCACTTTTGAAATCTTAATCGGGGGAATTTTTCCCATCTAAGGGTACTTTCACATTAGCGGCAGGGGAGTCCGACAGGCTGTTCCAGGGGGGTGAACAGCCTGTTGGATCTCTCCTGCCGCTAGTTCACGTGTGCCCCCTGACTGCCGCTCTGTCCCCATTGACTAACGGCAGGACGGATCCGACAGGCTGTTCAGCTGCCGGAACAGCCTGCCAGACTCCCCTGCCGCTAGTGTGAAACTAGCCTAATTCAACAGTGTTATACTCTTCAATAGAAAAAATAAATAAAAATTTGGCTCAATATAGACAGGTCTCACTGATCTTCCTCTAGTGACAAAAGTACCGCAACAGTTCATCCAAATCAGGGCCAGCACGAATCCAGTACCAGAATTAAAAAGACCAAGGCAGGACGAATTGTAGAGGAAACAGGGAGACACCGATACCTGGTTGTCAGCAGGAGGATCGAGGAGGCAGACACAGAGCACAAAGGATAGATGGATTAAGCATGGAGGCATGAGGAAGCACGAGACCAGGGCATTTCAGACCTTCTTCAGGAACCGACATGAACGGAGGGCGGAGAAACCAACAGAAACCAGAGGAAGCCGGGCGCACCATCTATCCACGGAGCAGCAGCCAGCAGTGTTCACAGCAAAGCACCCTCACAGATAACCATCAGGTCGGGCCGGGGTGCAGCACCTACAGCGCTTAGGAGCTGATCAGACCAGCAAGTAGGAGAGAGCGTGGCGTGGTGGGGTGGAAGGAGTAGCCGTACCTACATCATCACCTGACTGATCCGAAAGCAAAGTTATTAAATCTTTTTTTCTCCACTGTAATCACTGAGGAAAATAAACTGTCAGATGAAATGCAGAATGTAAAAGTAAATTCCATATTAAAAGTACCCTGTCTGACCCAGGAAGAAGGGTCTTAAACATATTAAAATAGACAAATTGACGGGAACAGGTGGCATACACCCCCGTATCCTAAGATAATTAACTAATGCAATAGAAAAACCCTTATCGCTGATATTTAAGGACTCTATATTGACAGAGAGTGTTCTGCAGGATTGGCGCTTAGCAAATGTGGTGCCAATATTCAAAAAGGGTCCCAAAACAGAGCACAGAAACTATAGGCCGGTAAGTTTAACATTTGTCATGGGTAAACTGTTTGAAGGTTTTCTAAGAGGTGTTATCTTGAAGTTCCTCAATGAGAATAAGCAAATAACACCATATCAGCATGGCTTCATGAGGGACTGGTCGTGTCAAACTTATTTAATCAGTTTCTATCAGGAGGTAAGTTCTAGACTTGACCGTCGCAAATCAATGGATGTCGTTTATCTTGACTTCTTTTAAGCATTTGATACTGCCACATGGAAAAGGTTAGGCTACTTCCAAACTAGCGGTAGCCCTCTCTGGCAGGCTGTTCTGGCGAGGCAACAGGCTGCCGGATCCGCACTAATGCTAGTGCACTGTGCCACTTGAAGTCCACTCCAGCCCCATTCACTATAATGGGGCGGACTGGAGGCCCAGCCGCAGCACAGCAAACATGCAGAGAGGTGGCCGGAATAAAACGCCAGCATATTGTAGTTTTATTCTGGCTGCCTCTTGGCATGTTTACCATGCTGCAGCCAGACCTCTGGCCAGCCCCCATTATTGTGAACACAGATTGGGTCACTGTCACTAGTGGGGTACCACAGGGGTCAGTATTGGGCCCTATTCTCTTTAATATATTAATTAAAGGGGTTGTCCGGGTTCAGAGCTGAACCCGGACATACCCTTATTTTCACCCAGACAGCCCCCTGAGGCTAGAATCGGAGCATCGCGTAGGGCACGGGCTCTTTTGTTTTCAATAACACACTGCCGGGCTGAAACTTCCGCCCCACAGTGTGTTCGGTGACGTCAACGGCTCTGATGGGCTGGCTCTATCTCTGCCCTAGCCATTTTACTGGCTAGTGCAGCGTCTAATCCTGCCCATCCATGCTGGTGATGTCACCGGGGTTCCTGGCAGCCCCATGGAGAGCCCCGGTACGTCACCGGATCTCCAAAAAATGCCTTTCCCCTTCGAGATTTAGCGCAGGGCAAAGGAGAGCATCGGAGCATGAACTGCTCCGATGCTCATGTCAGGGGGGCTGCCTGGGTGAAAAAGGAGGGAAGTCCGGGTTCAGCACTGAACCCCGACAACCCCTTTAATGATCTTGTAAAAGGCTTGCACAGTAAAATATAGATTTTTGCAGATTACACACAGTATACTGCTGCAGATGGATTTGGATAGATTGGAGGCTTGGGCAGAGAAGTGACAGATGAGGTTTAACACTGACAAATGTAAGGTTATGCACATGGGAAGGAATAATGCAAGTCACCAGTACATACTAAATGGCAAAACAAAGGGTAAAACTGACATGGAAAAGGACTTAGGAATTTTAGTGAACAGCAAACTACAGAAACCAGTGTCAGGCAACCAGTGTCCAAAGCGAATAAGATAATGGGTTGCATCAAAAAGGGCATATATGCCTGTGATGAGAACATAGTCCTGCCACTACAAATCACTAGTCAGACCACACATGGAGTACTGTGTACACTTCTGGGCTTCTGCAAACAAGGCAGACATAGCAGAGCTTGAGAGGGTTCAGAAAAGGGCAACTAAAATAATAACTGGAATGGGTGGACTACAGTACCCAGAAAGATTATCAAAATTAGAGTTATTCACTTTAGACAAAAAGACGACTGAGGGGAGATCTAATTACTATGTATAAATATATCAGGGGTCAGTACAGAGATCTCTCCCATGATATATTTATCCCCAGGACTGTGACTGTGACGAGGTGACATCCTCTGTGTCTGGAGGAAAGAAGGTTTGTACACAAACATAGAAGAAGATTCTTTACAGTAAGAGCAGTGAGACTATGGAACTCTCTGCCTGAGGAGGTGGTGATGGTGAACTCACTAAAAGAGTTCAATGAGAGGCCTGGGTGTATTTCCAGAGTGTAATAATATTACAGGCTATAGTTACTAGAGAGGGGTCGTTCATCCAGGGAGTTATTCTGATTACCTGATTGGAGTCGGGAAGTTTTTTCCCCTCAAGTGAGAAAAATTGGTTTCTACCTCACAGGTTTTTTTTTGCCTTTCATAACTTGCATGATAACAGAAACCTACAAATAATTTCCAGACCACTTATAAACAAATATCAATTTATTGCACTATTACATATGACTTACAAACATGATTAAAAGACATAGATGCAGGGAAAAGAAGGCGGCATTAACTGCAGGACAAACACAGCGGATAACATGTTCACAAATCGCCCATCAATATAAACATGATTCCATTAAAGTGCAAGTGCAAAACCAAATTCATTTACAATCAAAAGGACATAGAACATTTACCCATGCTGTGTCTCCTCCGGGATGGCGCCAACCCCGACACACGTTTCGGCGGACCTTCGTCTGAGGGTGGCATCATCACTGGGGGACACAGATTGAATATACTGATCGACCAATCACCATTCATAAATTGATTATCTTACTCTGTGACATCTGTATGGCAATGGAAGTGAGTCGCAGTTGCATCGGGCAGCACTCGAAGATCATGTGATCCACGTAATACCATGTGACCGCAAACCGCGGTCACATGACGATAATGTCAGCACGGGATCGCGTCGCCTAGTGTCGAAAGTCCGTGCTTCTACCATCATTTTAAACCAGTGCGCATGTCAGCCCTAATAGTCTTTGAAAGCTCCACACATTCCATGTAAATGCAAATAGGATCATAGGATCATGGGACAGAATGGGGGCTAGATATTGAAAAACATGCTAATGAGAATTGATTATTAATAATGAGAATTAACAAAATGAAAGAAAAGAAAGAAAGGAAAGAAAGAAAAGAAGGGCGGCAACCCAAAAAATGAAAGACATAATTAAAGACATAATTAATAAACAAAAATATGGGTGGACAGCACTCCTTAGTAATAATGTTTCGGGTGCTCGTCTCCAGAAAGGGTGGTAAAAAGCCCCTAGTAAAGCAACTTGTAGGTATCCAGAAAAATAAAAGGCTAACACACAGCCGAAACGTTGCATCTGGAATTAATTCCACTTTTTGCACCTTTTGGACCTGCTGTCTCCATTTTTTTATTTTTCTGGATACCTATAATTAATAAACAGTGATTAGTGATATTATATAAATACAAATACCAAAAATTATTATTAAATAAACATGGTATATTATACCAAATAAATATATGCATACAGAAATATAAGAATAAGTTATGATTGTGAAAAAAAGTGATAATAATGAAAAAAAATAATTTTAATATATATATATATATATATATATATATATAAATATATAAATTATAAAGTAGAATAAATAATAATAATAAATAATGAATAATAAATAATGAAAAATAATAAATAATAAAATAAAATATATATAATAATTATATAAAATTCCAAATACAAAAATTGCAAAAATACAAAAAATTCTAAAAATAAGTTACTTGTGAAAAACTACTACATTACCTAAAATACACCAAACACGTATATCAGACAAGTGTATAAATAGCCATATATATTGTACACATCATTAAGTATGTGACCATATAAATACGTTCACTTGGATTACCCCACTACCTTATGTGCTATACTAAAATGATGACCACCCTAAACTGTAAAAGTTAGATCAAATGATATATAACATGTCGGCCAGATCAAAACAGCCTACCATCTAGATCCTTGACACCCTAACTATGCCCCATAAGACAAATCACCACCCACTTAGAACATCTCCCAGATCTTGGGAGTCACAGATTGCCCAATATAGGCATTACATATATTATTCATGGTGTGTGTATATACCACCATGAAACCAAATAGATGACCACAATAAGGGTCATAATCTGTTAAAATCATATAATGAAAACATACAAGTACTAAAACTAAGAACAAAACCCTAAAGGATGTGGAGATCCAGAAACAGTCACTATCTCATGGGCCTATAGAAATGATACAAAACCGGTGGATTCATTAAGACCATTTGGACACTAAGTGTTCAGTTTCCAAATCCACTTGCATCCAAGCTGTGCTAATCTTTTCGATATATCCACACCTCGCATTTTCTTCAAGACACAATCAATCGCCCGAACCTTCAAAAACATAGTATTGCAACCATGATGTAATTTGAAGTGTCTGGCCACAAGTCTTAAATTATTCAGATCTCTCTTGTTGGTTGCTGACATAATATCTCTCATGTGTTCACGTACTCTGACTTTTAGTTCCCTTGTGGTCAAGCCCACATAAATTCTTGGGCAGGGACATGTCCCGTAATAGATAACCGCTGTACTCGTACATGTTTGGAATGTTTTCTCTTGAGTCGAGTCATGAAAAGAAGTGGCTCTCTCCATGTTCGAACAAGCAATGCATTTTCCACAAGGGAAAAAAAAACAACGTGGTTTACTCACCCCTGGAAAAATTGGCGGAATATGTTTTGAAAAATAGTTCCGAACAAGATGATCTCTTAGATTTTTAGATCGTCTTGCCATTATTAATGGGCTAGAGCAGGGCTGGCCAACCTGCGGCTCTCCAGCTGTTGCAAAACTACAACTCCCAGCATGCTCAGACAGCCTACAGGTATTAGTCTACAGCATGGCATGGTGGGAATTGTAGTTTTACAACAGCTGGAGAGCCGCAGGTTGGCCAGTCCTGGGCTAGAGGATAGACATTTTACTAAGATAGGATCAGTTAGAAGAACCAGCCAGAACTTTTTCAAAGTGTCCTTCATCTTGGACCATCTGCAATTATAGCCTGTGATGAACCTTGCCTTATCATCACTCAACCTTTGCTTCTCTGAAAGTAGGAGGTCATGACAGGGACAGATCTTTGCTCTTCTATATGCTTTTTTGATCGAACGTTGACTATACCCTCGGTTTGTGAATCTCTTTTTCAGATCCTTTGCCTGTTGTTCAAACATCTGGTCTGTCGAACATATCCTCCGAACTCGTAAAAATTGTCCGGTCGGAATGGAATTGATCATCTGTGGAGGATGGGATGAAGAGGCATGTAAGTACGCATTCACAGCTGTTGGTTTCCTGAACACGTTCATTAAATTGGAACCATCCATACCCCGTACCAATTGGACGTCCAAGAACTCAATGGAGTTCTTGTCAAATTTGTATGTCAATTTGATATTCTTGGAGTTCTTATTTAATATCTAAAAAAAATCTTGTAACTCCATTGAGTTTCCCTGCCAAATCAAGAATACATCGTCGATGTACCACGCACAAAAAATGGCGCGGTCCATCGACATGCACCGATCTGACAGGACGAGGTCCATCTCCCACAGCCCAAGGAAAAAATTGGCATATGAGGGCACACAAGGTGCCCCCATCGCGGTCCCCTGGAGCTGTAGGTAGAAGGACCCGCCGAAGGTGAAAAATTTGTGCGTGAGAACAAAGGACAGGAGGTCCAACAAAGAACACCTCCTGTCAGTATCTAGGTTCTCTTGCATGAGAAAAAATTCCACCGCCTAGATCCCATCCTGATGTCTAATACTTGTGTAAAGGACTTCGACATCACAAGTCACCATCAATACATCCTCTCCAAGATGAATCCCCTCAATTTTCTGCAGAAAATCGGTGATATCCTTGATGTACAAGGGAATATTAGCCACCATGTTCTTAAATTGAGAATCTAAATATCGTCCTACATTTTCGGTCAAGCTTCCTCTACCCGAAATGATGGGCCTGCCAGGAGGTGTTCTAGCATTTTTATGAATCTTCGGCAAGAGGTATAAGGTGGATATCGTGGGTTCTTTGAAAATTAAGGCATCACGAAGAGCTTTAGATATCGTCTGATTAGCAACAGCTTTGTCTAAAATTTGATTTAGGCTACCTTCAAAAGAATGCAAAGAGCTGTAAGTCAATTTCTTGTAGCATTCCTTCTCCCTCAATTGTCTATAGGCCTCTCTTTCATAGAGGGTGTGGGGCCATACTACTATATTTCCCCCTTTATCAGAGGGTTTAAATACTACATTAGTAAGTCTAGAAAGATGTTTTAGACTTTGACGCTGAGCCCTGGACAGATTGTCCCTTGGAATGAACATTGCCATGTTTTCAAACTCTTTGAATACGAGCTTGACAAACATGTCAATTGCCGGACATAAAGACAAAGGGGGACATTTTTTTTACTTACATTTGATAGATGTAGGAATTTCCTCTAGGATAGGCTGTTCACCCTCTCCTTCCAATTCCTCCAAAATCCCTACAGCTTGTAGTTCCTCTGGAGTGGTCAAATCTCCCAAATTACCCTTATTGTGATGCCATCTCTTTAAAAGAAGAGAACGAGCAAAAATGTGTAGATCTTTTACTGCTGTAAAGGAGTCAAAAGCAGCACATGGTGAGAAGGTTAGATCCCTTCCCAGTAAAGATATATCTGTTGATGAGAGAGTATGTTCAGATAAATTAATTACCTTCAGATCATTTTGATTACCATTCTCTCCCTTTTCAAGGAACGTCCTCCTCTTTCCACTCAGAAAGGGGCCAGGAGGTCTCTTTCTTTTCTGTACTGAACCAGACCGCGTCATTCTGCCAGTGGGTTCCGGGTTGTCTGAAACTGATGATATAGACAACATCGAGGATGTACGATTGTGAAAAGCTGGATTGCCCCTCCTCTGTGGATAATTATCTTTATGTCTCCATTTGAACACTCATTTCTGCTGGAAATCTCTATGATTTTACTTCTTAGATCTCCTTCTCCCACTTCTCAAAATTATTATTGAGTGTCATATCAAAGGCTGCTAAGGATTCTTTATTACACTCCTGTTTGAGAATCAGTTGAATCTTCTCAATATCTTCATCCAATGAGGTTAAGGTCGGGATATTCTGATTAATCAGGAGGTTCATAAATTTCTTAGCTGACTCCTTGCATATTTCTTCCCAACTAGAGAGAAAGCCTTCATCGTCAATGTCAAAATATAGTTGGAGTCACCTGAATTTGTAGACCTCGTGTTATCATGTCTAGCTGTATGTATCTCTCCAAAAAGGCCTTATTCCACCATGTCTTAGTTCTTTTATGAAGTAAATTGAGAGTTGACTGTATTTATTTCAGATTTGCCGGATCTCCACATCCTGCACCTGCACCATTGTCCTAAAAAATCCAAGTGCACGTATTTACATGGTCACATACTTAATGATGTATACAATATATATGGCTACCTATACACTTGTCTGATATACGTCTTTGGTGTATTTAGGTAATGTAGTAGTTTTTCACAAGTAGCTTCTTCACGATCATGGTCTCATAACTATGTGTTATCATATCTGTGCTGAATCATGTTTTCTAAGTTTTTTATGAATTTTATTAAGTGTGCATTTATTTTTATATATGATTTGTCACATATGAAGAATTTTTAGAATTTTAGAATTTTAGAATTTTTTATATTTTAGCTATTTTTGTATTTGGATTTTTATATTCATAATTATTATTTTTAATTATTATTATTTTTATAATTTATTACTCATTATTTATTATTATTATTATTATTTTTTATTATACTTTATAATTTATTTATATATATATTTATATATATATATTAATTTTATTTTTTTCATTATTTTCCGTTATTACCCTTTAATTTTTTATTTTTCATTTTTACATTCTTATCACTTTTTGTCACAATCATAACTAATTCTTATATTTTGTATACATATTTTTATTTGGTATTATATACCATGTTTATATAATAATAATTTTTGCTATTTGTATTTATATAATATCACATGAATTCACTAATCACTGTTTATTAATTATGTCTTTTAATTATGTATTATTTTTTTTGGGTGGCCGCCCTTCTTTTCTTTCTTTCCTTTCTTTCCAGAGATTCAGGCTTCATGTCAGCAGAGAATCAGTCTTCACGTCACCCACCACTGGAACAGTCCATTGTCATATATTTAGGCCCCGGCACCCAGGCAGAGGAGAGAGGTCCCATAACAGAGATTCAGGCTTCATGTCAGCAGAGAATCAGTCTTCATGTCATAGCAGAGAGTCATGCTTCACGTCACCCAACACTGGAACAGTCCATTGTCAGATATTTAGGCCCCGGCACCCAGGCAGAGGAGAGAGGTCCCATAACAGAGATTCAGGCTTCATGTCAGCAGAGAATCAGTCTTCATGTCATAGCAGAGAATCATGCTTCACGTCACCCAACACTGGAACAGTCCATTGTCATATATTTAGGCCCCGGCACCCAGGCAGAGGAGAGAGGTCCCATAACAGAGATTCAGGCTTTATGTCAGCAGAGAATCAGTCTTTATGTCATAGCAGAGAATCATGCTTCACGTCACCCAACACTGGAACAGTCCATTGTCAAATATTTAGGCCCCGGCACCCAGGCAGAAGAGAGAGGTCCCATAACAGAGATTCAGGCTTCATGTCAGCAGAGAATCAGTCTTCATGTCATAGCAGAGAATCATGCTTCACGTCACCCAACACTGGAACAGTCCATTGTCAGATATTTAGGCCCCGGCACCCAGGCAGAAGAGAGAGGTCCCATAACAGAGATTCAGGCTTCATGTCAGCAGAGAATCAGTCTTCATGTCATAGCAGAGAATCATGCTTCACGTCACCCAACATTGGAACAGTCCATTGTCATACAATTTAGGCCCCGGCACCCAGACAGAGGAGAGAGGTCCCATAACAGAGATTCAGGCTTCATGTCAGCGACTCAGGAGAGAATCAGTCTTCATGTCATAGCAGAGAATCATGCTTCACGTCAGCCAACATTGGAACAGTCCATTGTCATATAATTTAGGCCCCGGCACCCAGACAGAGGAGAGAGGTCCCATAACAGAGATTCAGGCTTCATGTCAGCGACTCAGCAGAGAATCAGTCTTCATGTCATAGCAGAGAATCATGCTTCACGTCACCCAACACTGGAACAGGCCATTGTCAGATATTTTTAGGCCCCGGCACCCAGACAGAGGAGAGGTTCATTCAACTTTGGGTTGCCCCGCAATATAATGATAAAATGAAAATAAAAATAGGATTGAATGAGGAAGTGCCCTGGAGTACAATAATATATGGTTAAGGGGAGGTAGTTAATGTTTAATCTGCACAAGGGATGGACAGGTCCTGTGGGATCCATGCCTGGTTCATTTTTATGAACGTCAGCTTGTCCACATTGGCTGTAGACAGGCGGCTGCGTTTGTCTGTAATGATGCCCCCTGCCGTGCTGAATACACGTTCAGACAAAATGCTGGCCGCCAGGCAGGCCAGCACCTCCAAGGCATAAAAGGCTAGCTCTGGCCACGTGGACAATTTAGAGACCCAGAAGTTGAATGGGGCCGAACCATCAGTCAGTACGTGGAGGGGTGTGCAAACGTACTGTTCCACCATGTTAGTGAAATGTTGCCTCCTGCTAACACGTTCCGTATCAGGTGGTGGTGCACTTAGCTGTGGCGTGTTGACAAAACTTTTCCACATCTCTGCCATGCTAACCCTGCCCTCAGAGGAGCTGGCCGTGACACAGCTGCGTTGGCGACCTCTTGCTCCTCCTCTGCCTTCGCCTTCGGCTTCCACTTGTTCCCCTGTGACATTTGGGAATGCTCTCAGTAGCGCGTCTACCAACGTGCGCTTGTACTCGCGCATCTTCCTATCACGCTCCAGTGCAGGAAGTAAGGTGGGCACATTGTCTTTGTACCGTGGATCCAACAGGGTGGCAACCCAGTAGTCCGCACATGTTAAAATGTGGGCAACTCTGCTGTCGTTGCGCAGGCACTGCAGCATGTAGTCGCTCATGTGTGTCAGGCTGCCCAGAGGTAAGGACAAGCTGTCCTCTGTGGGAGGCGTATCGTCATCGTCCTGCGTTTCCCCCCAGCCACGCACCAGTGATGGGCCCGAGCTGCGTTGGGTGCCACCCCGCTGTGATCATGCTTCATCCTCATCCTCATCCTCCTCCACTTCCTCCTCATCCTCCTCGTCCTCCAGTAGTGGGCCCTGGCTGGCCACATTTGTACCTGGCCTCTGCTGTTGCAAAAAACCTCCCTCTGAGTCACTTCCAAGAGACTGGCCTGAAAGTGCTAAAAATGACCCCTCTTCCTCCTCCTCCTCCTCCTGGGCCACCTCCTCTTCCATCATCGCCCTTAGTGTTTTCTCAAGGAGACATAGAAGTGGTATTGTAACGCTGATAACGGCGTCATTGCCACTGGCCATGTTGGTGGAGTACTCAAAACAGCGCAACAGGGCACACAGGTCTCGCATGGAGGCCCAGTCATTGGTGGTGAAGTGGTGCTGTTCCGCAGTGCGACTGACCCGTGCGTGCTCTAGCTGAAACTCCACTATGGCCTGCTGCTGCTCGCACAGTCTGTCCAGCATGTGCAAGGTGGAGTTCCACCTGGTGGGCACGTCGCATATGAGGCGGTGAGCGGGAAGGCCGAAGTTACGCTGTAGCGCAGACAGGAGAGCAGCGGCAGGATGTGAACGCCGGAAGCGCGAACAGACGGCCCGCACTTTATGCAGCAGCTCTGACATGTCGGGGTAGTTGTGAATGAACTTCTGCACCACCAAATTCAGCGCAAGGCAAGGGATGTGCGTCAAACCGGGCTTGAGGCTCACCGGCAGCAACCACTCGTCAGTCTGTTGTTCTATACCCCGCCACAACTCCTGTGCGGTGTGGGGCCTGTCCCCCAAACATATGAGTTTCAGAATGGACTGCTGACGTTTACCCCGGGCTGTGCTGAAGTTGGTGGTGAAGGTGTGTGGCTGACTGGATGAGCAGGTGGAAGAAGAGGAGGAGGAAGCCGAGTAGGAGGAGGAGGCAACAGGAGGCAAAGAATGTTGCCCTGCGATCCTTGGCGGCGGAAGGACGTGCGCCAAACAGCTCTCCGCCTGGGGCCCAGCCGCCACTACATTTACCCAGTGTGCAGTTAGGGAGATATAGCGTCCCTGGCCATGCTTACAGGTCCACGTATATGTGGTTAGGTGGACCTTGCCACAGATGGCGTTGCACAGTGCACACTTGATTTTATCGTATACTTGGTTGTGCAGGGAAGGCACGGCTCTCTTGGAGAAGTAGTGCCGGCTGGGAACAACATACTGTGGGACAGCAAGCGACATGAGCTGTTTGAAGCTGTCTGTGTCCACCAGCCTAAATGACAGCATTTCATAGGCCAGTAGTTTAGAAATGCTGGCATTCAGGGCCAGGGATCGAGGGTGGCTAGGTGGGAATTTACGCTTTCTATCAAATGTTTGTGAGATGGAGAGCTGAACGCTGGCGTGTGACATGGTTGAGACGCTTGGTGACGGAGGTGGTGGTGGTGGTGTTGGTGGTACATCCCCTGTTTGCTGGGCGGCAGGTGCCAACGTTCCTCCAGAGGCGGAGGAAGAGGCCGAGGCGGCAGCAGCAGAATAGGCCGAGGCGGCAGCAGCAGAAGAGGTAGCAGGGGGAGCCTGAGTGACTTCCTTGGTTTTAAGGTGTTTACTCAACTGCAGTTCATGCTTTGCATGCAGGTGCCTGGTCATGCAGGTTGTGCTCAGGTTCAGAACGTTAATGCCTCGCTTCAGGCTCTGATGGCACAGCGTGCAAACCACTCGGGTCTTGTCGTCAGCACATTGTTTGAAGAAGTGCCATGCCAGGGAACTCCTTTGGGGTGCTCTGTCCCAGATGGCGGCGGTCAGTAGCAGGCGGAGTCTCTTGGCGGCGGGTGTTCTGCTTTTTGCCCACTGCTCCCTCCTTTGCTATGCTGTTGGCTCGGTCTCACCACTGCCTCTTCCTCTGAACTGTGAAAGTCAGTGGCACGACCTTCATTCCATGTGGGGTCTAGGACCTCATCGTCCCCTGCATCGTCTTCCACCCAGTTTTGATCTCTGACCTCCTGTTCAGTCTGCACACTGCAGAAAGATGCAGCAGTTGGCACCTGTGTTTCGTCATCGTCAGAGACGTGCTGAGGTGGTATTCCCATGTCCTCATCATCAGGAAACATAAGTGGTTGTGCGTCAGTGCATTCTATGTCTTCCACTGCTGGGGAAGGGCTAGGTGGATGCCCTTGGGAAACCCTGCCAGCAGAGTCTTCAAACATCATAAGACTGCTGCATAACTTGAGGCTCAGACAGTTTCCCTGGTATGCATGGGGGTGATGTGACAGACTGATGGGGTTGGTTTTCAGGCGCCATCTGTGCGCTTTCTGCAGAAGACTGGGTGGGAGATAATGTGAACGTGCTGGATCCACTGTCGGCCACCCAATTGACTAATGCCTGTACCTGCTCAGGCCTTACCATCCTTAGAACGGCATTGGGCCCCACCAAATATCGCTGTAAATTCTGGCGGCTACTGGGATCTGAGGTAGTTGGTACACTAGGACGTGTGGCTGTGGCAGAACGGCCACGTCCTCTCCCAGCACCAGAGGGTCCACTAACACCACCACGACCATGTCCGCGTCCGCGTACCTTACTAGATGTTTTCCTCATTGTTACCGTTCACCACAATAACAAAAATATTATTTGGCCCAATGTATTGAATTCAAATTCAGGCCTTTTTTTACAGACACCTAACACTATCTGGCTATCTATTTAGGTACCGTATTACACTAATACAGGCACAGCAGTAACGATAGATTTAGCTGAATATAAATTGTAGGCCTATTATTTAGGCGCTGGATGACAGGTATACGTTTACGGACAGAATTAGACTTGGAAATGCACGGTAGCGTGTGAATTTGTTGTGAGGCGCTGGATGACAGGTATACGTTTACGGACAGAATTAGACTTGGAAATGCACGGTAGCGTGTGAATTTGTTGTGGATGACCCTATCAGCACCTTCAATCTAATATACCCTTTTATGGATAGATTTAAAGTAGGCCTGATACAGCAGAAACCACTAATTTAGGGAATTGCTAAGTTGGGAATTGTATTTCAGCCCAGAACAAAAACTGTGCTTTGATGGACACAAAATAACTTGACCAGCTACAGCAATAACCACAGATTTAGCTGAATATAAATTTGAGGCCTATTATTTAGGCGCTGGGTGACAGGTATACGTTTACGGACAGAATTAGACTTGGAAATGTACGGTAGCTTGTGTGTGAAGTTATTGTGGATGACCCTATCAGCACCTTGAATCTAATATACCCTTTTATGGATAGATTTAAAGTAGGCCTGATACAGCAGAAACCACTAATTTAGAGAATTGCTAAGTTGGGAATTGTATTTCAACCCAGAACAAAAACTGTGCTTTGACAGACACAAAATAACTTGACCAGCTACAGCAATAACCACAGATTTAGCTGAATATAAATTTAAGGCCTATTATTTAGGCGCTGGGTGACAGGTATACGTTTATGGACAGAATTAGACTTGGAAATGCACGGTAGCTTGTGTGTGAAGTTATTGAGAATGACCCTATCAGCACCTTGAATCTAATATACCCTTTTATGGATAGATTTAAAGTAGGCCTGATACAGCAGAAACCACTAATATAGAGAATTGCTAAGTTGTGAATTGTATTTCAACCCAGAACAAAAACTGTGCTTTGACGGACACAAAATAACTTGACCAGCTACAGCAATAACCACAGATTTAGCCGAATATAAATTTGAGGCCTATTATTTAGGCGCTGGGTGACAGGTATACGTTTACGGACAGAATTAGACTTAGA
This sequence comes from Bufo gargarizans, assembly GCF_014858855.1. Taxonomy (NCBI): domain Eukaryota; kingdom Metazoa; phylum Chordata; class Amphibia; order Anura; family Bufonidae; genus Bufo; species Bufo gargarizans. The sequence continues at coordinate 294,898,913 of NC_058081.1, read as the reverse complement.
AATGCACGCGTGTGTGTGAAGTTATTGTGGATGACCCTATCAGCACCTTAAATCTAATATACCCTTTTATGGATAGATTTAATGTAGGCCTGATACAGCAGAAACCACTAATTTAGAGAATTGCTAAGTTGGGAATTGTATTTCAACCCAGAACAAAAACTGTGCTTTGACGGACACAAAATAACTTGACCAGCTACAGCAATAACCACAGATTTAGCTGAATATAAATTTGAGGCCTATAATTTAGGCGCTGAGTGACAGGTATACGTTTACGGACAGAATTAGACTTGGAAATGCACGCGTGTGTGTGAAGTTATTGTGGATGACCCTATCAGCACCTTGAATCTAATATACCCTTTTATGGATAGATTTAAAGTAGGCCTGATACAGCAGAAACCACTAATTTAGAGAATTGCTAAGTTGGGAATTGTATTTCAACCCAGAACAAAAACTGTGCTTTGACAGACACAAAATAACTTGACCAGCTACAGCAATAACCACAGATTTAGCTGAATATAAATTTGAGGCCTATTATTTAGGCGCTGGGTGAGAGGTATACGTTTATGGACAGAATTAGACTTGGAAATGCACGGTAGCTTGTTTGTGAAGTTATTGAGAATGACCCTATCAGCACCTTGAATCTAATATACCCTTTTATGGATAGATTTAAAGTAGGCCTGATACAGCAGAAACCACTAATTTAGGGAATTGCTAAGTTGGGAATTGTATTTCAACCCAGAACAAAAATATATCCTTTGCCAGACAGCAGACAGTATTACAATTGGCTGGCCACAGCTAAAACACCAGATTTAGGGTACTGCTATTTTGGCAATTGTATTTCACCCCTCTATAAAATAGCAAGCACAGCCAAGCCCCTGATGTAGGATATAGCAAAGAAATAACCACACTATTGATGGTTAAATGGACTTGGTGGCAGCTTGCCCCTGATGTAGGATATAGCAAAAAAATAACCACACTATTGATGGTTAAATGGACTTGGTGGCAGCTTGCCCTCGATGTAGGATATAGCCAAAAAATAACCACACTATTGATGGTTAAACGGACTTGGTGGCAGCTTGCCCCTGATGTAGGATATAGCCAAAAAATAACCACACTATTGATGGTTAAATGGACTTGGTGGTAGCTTTCCCCTGATGTAGGATATAGCCAAAAAATAACCACACTATTGATGGTTAAATGGACTTGGTGGCAGCTTGTGCTGGCGCACCACAAGACACAAAATGGCCGCCGATCACCCCAGAAAAAAGTGACTGAAAAACGCTCTGGGCAGCCTAAAAACAGTGAGCAATTGAATAGCAGCAGTTCAATGATCTACAGCTGTAGATCGATCACTGACTTAAGTGTTTTTGCTGAGTTAATCACTGCCTAATCTCGCCCTAACAGTCGCAGCTGCAACCGCTCCCTACACTGGTCAGAGCAGAGTGGCGTGCAGCGCTACGTGACTCCAGCTTAAATAGAGGCTGGGTCACATGATGCACTGGCCAATCACAGCCATGCCAATAGTAGGCATGGCTGTGACGGCCTCTTGGGGCCTTTCAAAAAGCACCAAGAAAACGACGAATACCGAACCCGGACTTTTACGAAAATGTTCGGGTCCGTGTCACGGACACCCCAAAATTCGGTACGAACCCGAACTATACAGTTCGGGTTCGCTCATCCCTATTTACGACCACATGTGGGGTGCTTCTGTAAACCGCAGAATCAGGGAAATAAATATTGAGTTTTGTTTGGCTGTTAACCCTCAATGTGTTAAAGAAAAAAATGTAATAAAATTGAAAATCTGCCAAAAAAGTGAAATTTAGAAATGTATTCCTTTAATTCTTGTGGAACACCTAAAGGGTTAACAAAGTTTGTAAAATCAGTTTTGAGTAACTTGAGGGGTGTAGTTTCTACAATGGGGTCGTTTATGGGGTATCCACTATGTAAGCCCCACAAAGTGACTTCAGATCTGAACTGGTCCTTAAAAAGTGGGTTTTAGAAATTTTCTTAAAAATTTTAAGAATTGCTTCTAAACTTCTAAGCCTTCTAACGTCCTAAAAAAAATTAAATGACATTGATGATGTCAACATAAAGTAGACATATGGGGAATGTTAAGTAATAAGTGTTTTATGAGGAATCAATTTCTGTTTGAAAAGCAGAGAAATTGACATTTAGAAAATTGCTAATTTTTCAAACTTTTTGGTAAATTTGGGATTTTTTCATAAATAAAGGTGAAATATATTGACTCAAATTTATAATTTATGACTATCATGAAGTAGAATGTGTCACGAGAAAACAATCTCAGAATCGCTTGGATAAATAAAAGTGTTCCAAAGCTATTACCATATAAAGTGACGCATGTCAGATTTATTAAATTTGACCTGGACACTGGGGCATCAATGACCCTTGGTCATGAAAGGGTTAATAATCAATTCTCATTAGCATGTTTTTCAATATCTAGCCCCCATTCTGTCCCATGATCCTAATTGCATTTACATGGAATGTGTGGCGCTTTCAACGACTATTAGGGCTGACATGCGCAGTGGTTTAAAATGATGGTAGAAGCACGGACTCGCGACACTATGCAACGCAATCCCGTGCTGACATCATCATGTGACCGCGGTTTGCGGTCACATGGTATTACGTGGATCACATGATCTTCGAACGCTGCCCAACGCAACTGCGACTCACTTCCATTGCCATACAGATGTAACAGAGTAACATAATCAATTCATGAATAGCGATTGGTCGATCGGTATATTTAATCTGTGTCCCCCAGTGATGGCGCCATCCTGGAGGAGACACAGCATGGTTGAACGTTCTATGTCCTTTTAATTGTAAATTAATTTGGTTTTGCACTTGCACTAATGGAATCGTGTTTATATTGATGGGCGATTTGTGAACATGTTATCCGCTGTGTTTGTCCTGCAGTTGATGCCGCCTTCTTTTCCCTGCATCTATGTCTTTTAATCATGTTTGTAAGTCATATGTAATAGTGCAATAAAGTGATATTTGTTTATAAGCGGTCTGGCAATTATTTGTAGGTTTCTGTTATGGTGTGTGCCATAGGCTTATACTGGTAACTACTTTAATTAGTACAGGATTCTTTGATTGGGGCATATATAGGGTATTTTGCATGATAACAGGCTGTACTAGATGGGCAGATGTCTTTTTTCAGCCTTATAAACTATGTTACTATGTAAATCGTCAGAGAATGGTAAAGCATATCAAAATAATCAGTCTTTAGCATGCGTGTCTGTGTGTGCATATATGGATATGTGTATCTATATTGAGTAGGAACTGCAGTATCTCAGGCATAACTATGTCAGATTTGTCAAAGTCCGCAATCAAAGGATTTTACTTTACTGAAATTATCCTCGAAATCCGACTCATTTCATGCAAAAGAGAATGCCAGCCCCTGTACCCTGCACACAAAATCACATATTAGGACATATTTATTCATGCAGCTTAGATATTTTCCAGCATGTTCACACCTTCCTAGAAGCTACAGATTGCTATGTTGCGCTTCCTTTGAAGTCCTGCTGTAGTGGAATTGACAAAAGCTGTGGATGCTGAAGCAATATACAAAAACCTATAGTCACTCACATGCTTCAGTGCTCACCCAAAGCCCATACACGATTACCTTTACAGTAGAAAAAAACATATTTTATTCACTGCATTTAATCCCAAATTGGTCGTCTAAATTAGACAATCCCACTGGCAGCATCAATTAGGGAATGAATGCATTTCTCAATTCTATTTCTTGCAGATTATGATCCAAAGAAAGCAAACTAATTGCATATCACTTATGCAAAATAAGAATGAAGCCATTATGTGTTCTGATTACAGTTTTAAAATGTTCCCTATAGGTTTTTTTCCTATTGCCTTGTCAAGTGTAAGAATGCAACATTCTCCCCTTTGAAGATTTAGATCTGAAAGCAAGCAGCTGTTGGAGCTAATCTTCTTCACTTTGCGGGATGCTTTTTATAGTTTATTAGCATTGACAGCAGTTGCTATCTCTTGTAAAAATACAGCCCCCAATACTGTAATAGGGATTACTAACATAAGGTTCAAGAATGTCTGCCTCTTCATGTGGCAATACATGAACTATGGCTTTTACATTTTATAAGATAGCTTTTAAAAATTTGCAAACAATACAAAAACAGTCACATTATTTTAAATATTTATTTTAATACATGCAACATAAAAAGTGACAACTTTGCAAATAGTCTTGATTGACCATGTTCTTTTTTGCACAGTTCTGTGCATAAAGCTTGAATACAGATCTATGGGTCTCCATGGTTACAGACTACAAACAAACTCAGTGTAGTCAACTTTGGCCACAAATTGAGGGCTCGTTCACATGACCGTGTGAAGCCTGTGCCCGTGCTGTGGACCGCAAATTTCAGTCCGCAATGCACGGGCACCGACCGGGATGGTAGACCCATTAACTTGAATGGGTCCGCAATCCCTCCGTTCCGCAAAAAGATAGAGCATGTTCTATCTTTTTGCTGTGCGGAGGCACGGAACGGAATCCCAGAAAGCACTCCGTAGTGCTTCAGTAGTGCTCCGTTACGTGCTTCCGTTCCGCATCTCCGGATTTGCGGGCCCATTGAAGTGAATGGGTCCGCATCCGTGATGCGGAATGGCAACGGAACAGTGCCCGTGTATAGCGGATCCGCAAATGCGGCAACAGGCAGCACATGTTCGTGTGAACGAGCCCTAAGATTGCAATATTGCTAAGATTACAACCTATAATAGTGAATGAAGTCAAGATACAGATTGCTGTGTAGCCCTAGTATAATTCTGCAGTGATACTGCTTTCCATCTACCCTTTGCTTTTTCCTAATGTACAGTTAGTACTGAAGGTGTGCACGGAGGAAATACTCCTCTAAAATGTTTATTTGGTTGATGTTTCCTTTTTCTGAGTTCCTTAGGTTCATATCAATTTTACTACTTAATGCATTTAACTGCTACTGCAAACTGACTAGCATGAAGCACAACTACGGTATATGTGGATTTTCCGATATCATCCAGTGTTATGGATCAGGATTCATGGTTTGACTGCATATTAGGGGGAGGAATCCAGCTTAGGTAGCATTTTGAAATCATATCTTTAGGACATCGAAGGCCAAGAGGATAAGGAAGGTCTAAAATGTGTATATGTGCAGGCTCGGACTGGCCCACAGGGGTAGAGGGGAAACGCCCGGCGGGCCCCTGAGCAGGCTGAGTCCCTAGTCTCCCACCCCCTGCACAAGTGGCACATAACACAGTAGACTTACTGCAATACATACATATATTCAATGTACAGCACCTCAACCAGTCTATGTTCATATAAAAAACTTGTTAAACTATTTATTATATTTAAATGTATCCGTAGTAAATACATTTTACTGGTGGGCCCTAGGTACCCCAGTCCGACTCTGTATATGTGTGTAGCATGCAATGTATATGTATATATGTACTGTATATAAATATATATATATACTCAATATAATCTATACATGTGCATAATGTGTATATATACTGTATATATACTGTGTACATATATATATATATATATATATATATATACATACTTACTATACATAAAAATATAATTAATATGTAAAGTAAATGACAGTATATTTGTATGTACTGCATGTGGGATTATTATTTATATGTGCATTATTATTTGCAACAGAATGTAAATGTATGTTATTCATGATACGTGCACCAGAGCTTCTTTTATTTAGTCCTAGTGGAGCCCTGACAGCATATAAATGAAATATACAATTCAGCAGTGTGTGTGCAACACACAGGCTCGGATTGGCCCACAGAATACAGGTGATTCCCCTGATGGACCACCTGAACAAGGTGGCCCCGAGCCCTCACCCCCTGGACAAGTGGCACATAACAGAGTAGACATACTGCACTACATATAAATACAGTACAGCACCTCAACCAGCCTAAGTTTATTTTTATTTTTTAAATGTTGAATATTTAAGAAACTACCTAGTTTATTATTACAACCACGTTCATGTGGCTGATATGACTTATAGGTATAGAGGCAGGGCAGCCAGTGTCCTCCTTTCCCACGGACCTGCCTTCTCAAAGTTGCTGCAGGAACCCCATAATCAATCATCTTGTAGCGTCTTGCTCTCTACTGCTATGAGAGCAGTATCTGGATGTATCCATATGGTGGGCCCTAGACAGCCCAGTCCAACACTGGCAACATATGTATAAAATGTGAGCGACATACATGTATGATGATGTGTCTAATATTTCTTATGTTAGTATATCTGTGTGTATCTGTGGATATGGATATATATGCACATATACTGTAGATTGGGGTGTGAGCATAAGCACGTGTATGAATGTGTGTATGTGAATCCATACAGTATGTATATCAGTGTATGTGTATAAATAGGTGTGCATGATTGTGTCTATACATCAGTTGTACAAAGACCCACTTAGATGTACGAATCATTTTTTCTTTCATCAGTTTCGAAGTCATTTTTACAATAAAAGTCCAGTGTAAAAGCACAGAGACTGGTCATTCATATTGTACATGAAAATAGCTTGTTTGTAAAATTGTCAGGCTCTCTCCATATATACATTGGAGCCTCCATCACATGGTTCCATCAAAATTGACAGGAACAATAATTCCATGTCAAAAAGATAGACACCTCAGTGGAACCCAATGGGCGCCATTGTAAGTCAATGGGACTTTTTGGGTGACAGTGGTGTCTGTCACATCTTGGACCTTTAATTGTGTAAGTATATAATTTTGTACATGTAGATCAGTAAGCTTGTGTGTGGATGTATATATAATGTACATGCACACACATACATACTGTACATAGGGGTGGGTATATCTACAACAATTAGTACATTAAGCATGCATGTATTTTATGTGATTGACAATAAGTCTATCCAGATAAGCAAACAAAAAACGGATAGATCTGCAATCTCTAGAAGAGTGAACATGCACCTGAACAAATACATCTGGATAATGCATATGCTTACATACAATGTGCAAGTAGGGGTGCAATTGGACAACTTTCCCTGGTGTGTGCACCTGTACATCTGACCTTGGTATACAGACGAGTCAGTGTGCTCCAAGCGATAGATACGTATTTGGACTAGAAACATAGAATGTGTCGGCAGATAAGAACCATTTGGCCCATCTAGTCTGCCCAATATACTAAATACTATGGATAGCCCCTGGCCCTATCTTTTATGAAGGATGGCCTTATGCCTATCCCATGCATGCTTAAACTCCTTCACTGTATTTGCAGCTACCACTTCTGCAGGAAGGCTATTCCATGCATCCACTACTCTCTCAGTAAAGTAATACTTCCTGATATTACTTTTAAACCTTTGCCCCTCTAATTTAAAACTATGTCCTCTTGTAGCAGTTTTTCTTCTTTTAAATATTCTCTCCTCTTTTACCTTGTTGATTCCCTTTGGCCCCTTTTCACACGAGCGAGTTTTCCGCGCGGGTGCAATGCGTGACGTGAACGCATAGCACCCGCACTGAATCCTGACCCATTCATTTCAATGGGTCTGTGTACATGAGCGTTGTTTTTCGCACATCAGTTCTGCATTGCGTGAAAATCGCAGCATGTTCTATATTCTGCGTTTTTCACGCAGCCCTGGCTCCATCGAAGTGAATGGGGCTGAGTGAAAAACGCATTGCATCCGCAAGCAAGTGCGGGTGCGATGCGTTTTTCACTGATGGTTGCTAAGAGATGTTGTCTGTAAACCTTCAGTTTTTTATCACGCGCATAAAAAAAACGCATCAAAACGCATTGCACCCGCGCGGAAATACTGAACAACTGAACGCAATCGCAGACAAAACTGACTGAAGTTACTTGCAAAATAGTGCGAGTTTCACTGAACGCACCCTGAACGCATCCGGCCCTAATCCGCAACGCCCGTGTGAAACCAGCCTTTATGTATTTAAAAGTTTCTATCATATCCCCTCTGTCTCGTCTTTCTTCCAAGCTATACACGTTAATGTCCTTTAATATTTCCTGGTAAGTTTTATCCTGCAATCCATGTACCAGTTTAGTAGCTCTTCTCTGAACTCTCTCCAAAGTATCAATATCCTTCTGGAGATATGGTCTCCAGTACTGAGCACAATACTCCAAATGAGGTCTCACTTCAGACTAGAGTTTAGTGATTTCAAAAATTTTATGATGATAATTATTCTGAGCTGATGTACTACAGACCACTTTAAGAAATTGCTTCCATGATTTTCTTAATGAACTGCAGCAGTAAATGTGCCTCTCAGGAAAACACGTACCTACATAAACGCAGAGCCAGCAATGCTTCTAACAAACAAGGATTGTCCTATGTGTACAGACACTGATATTATGTTCAATTATGGACTTACTTTCTCTAGATCAACATTGCAGGAAAATAGATTGACCTGGATGAACTTGTGTATTTTTCAGTCATACATATGTAACTGTTACCTGCTCAGCAAATTTTCAGGGGTGGCGCAGTGCTTTAATATTGATGACCTATCCTCAGGATAGCACATGTGGGCAAGGATAGATCATTTATTTTAAAGTAAAAAAGAAAATGCCAGCAAGCATATGGCTGGGATCCATGTTTTGCGGCTCTGCAATTTGCGTACAGTCGTGTGCATTAACCCTGATACAATTTTTTTTTATTAGCTGCACAAAACTCTGAAGGACAGACTCTAAAGTTAAAATATTAAAATATAAGTGCTTTTAACTCAAGTTTTACAGTCTTGTGAATTTAATAAACGTATTTGCATTTATTTATATACTTTGGCATGCTACAATTTCATATGTAGTTTTGTTGTGTTGACTATCCTCCAGATAGGTCATCAATATCAGATCCAAGGGGGTCCGACACCTGGCACCCCAACCAATCAGCTGTTTGAAGAGGCTTAGCGCCCCTATTAGTGCTGCGTCCTTTTCACTGTTTAAACCTTTTGCTACATGTATGGTGCTGGAGCAACATGTAAAAATGGTGCCCGCTCGCACATGCAGCGAGCACCATGGCCGGCGGGTCTCTGATGTTTCAAACAGCAGAGACCCGTGGCTAATGACTGGCAATAATGCCGATCGCAGTCATTAAAGCCTTTTAGATGCTGTGATCAAGTGTGATCACGACATCTAAACAGTGGAAAACCCGGAAGCGCACGCTTCTTACCGGCATCCACCTGCGGCCAATGAGGATGCTGGCAATTCACTTTAATACGCTGGGTCTCTCTGAAGAGACCCAGTGTATTAGAGCTACAATTCTTATGTTGGCCAGCAAGAAATGAGAAATATTACCATGCTCCTGTATGCAGTGTGATAAAGAGTGAATGTTGTAGTCTCAAAAAAACTAGCTACAAAAACATAACAAAAATGTAAATATATAAAACAAATGCAAAAATTTAAATTATCCCCCTTTTCTTAGAATAAAAAAAGACATAAATAGTAAAAAATATAAACATTATGGGCATCACCAGATCTGAAAACGCCCATACTATTAAAAAAGAAAAAAAAAATTTTTATACGGCAACTGGTGTAACGAAAAAAGAATTCGCCATTTTTTCATAGCTTCTCTTACCCCCAAAAAATAATAAAATGTGATAAAAAATTTACTCACACTTTAAAATGTATCAATAAAACCTACAGATCGTCCTGCCAAAAATTAGCCCCCAGACAGCTCAGTAGACATAACTATAAAAAAAATTATGGGGGTCAGAACATGGTGATGTAAAAAACCCCATTATTTTTCAAAATTTTCATTTATTTTTACAGTATTTAGACATATAAAACCTATACATATGTGGTAATGTTGTAATCGTACTGACCCAGAGAATGTAGGCTTCAGTTTTGCCACAAAGGGAATGCTGTAGGGACAAAACCTGTAAAACGGTGGAGGATTTTTTTTTCCAATTCCAATTCCACCCAATTTGGATTTTTTTTTCCCGCTTCCCACTATATTGTATGCCATATTAAATGGTGACATTAGAAATTACAACTTGACCCACAAAAAAAGGAACTTCTATGAATATTCGAAAGGAAAAAAATAAGTTATGGCTCCAGGAAGATAGGGAAGAAAAAGGAAAATGCTAAACCAAAAAAAATCTCTGGTATCCAAAGGGTTAACTGCACACAGTTTAGCTCGTAGGGGAGTGCAATCTAAGTATATTTGCTTGTCTCCCACACTCTAATGAGACGAGCAGCTGTAATTACCCTGCACCACTGCTACAAGCTAGACAGCATGCAGTTAAACAGTGAAGAGGATGCAGTGAGGACGCAGAACTCACACGAGCACAGCAACCCCTACAAACATCTGATTGGTGGGGTTTCTGGGTGTTGGATCCTTGACGATCTGATATTGATGACCTATCCTGAGGATATGTCAAGATCATAGCACTGCACAACCACTTTAACTAAAAAATATTTAGATGATGAGCATTTGTGTGAGCTTTATACATTGCTCAAAAATGCATATTTCTACATAAAACAATGGGAAGCAATGGAAAGAATATTTCCTGAAATGGTTTGCAGAAATGTCTACGAATATGATGTAGATCAACCAGACAGCACAAGCTTCTCTTTGATTCCAGACATACATTGCTTTGATCAGTATCTTTAAATAGAGTAATCGACACATATAATAATCTAATAAACTTCTCAGTTTGATCACTTGATGGTTCATGTAAAGGCCATCTTTAACAATCTCTCCATAATAAAACATTCTTGACTGAGACTTGGCCATGCTTCAGTGCCTCATAATTAAACACATACAGTAAGCTGCCATTCAGCATCAGAATGGGTGAGCTGCATCCTTAATTACAAAAAAAAACTTTCCAAATTTCTGCCATTCTGTAATCTAAATTGAGTTTGCCGGAATGGCAGCTACTGTGCAAATTGAATGCTATTTTATTTAAACAAAGCAAAAATCATTAAGGTGGCCTACATAGCTACTTAATGAAAAAATCAAATAAAGCTGACAAATTATTAGTCAGAAAATTAAAAGCTCTACTACTATAATCACAGATTACATCTGAAAAGACACACAAGCGCTGATGTATAATCAACAGGAAATTAAATTAACCTTTGAAAAATATTGCAGAAGATAGGCAAGGCATTATTAGATAATATATGTATATTTGTCAGAAATTCCTGTGCAGTAAAAGCTAGGCTGCGCTCATTCAGGTATCTCATAGGGTGCGGCCACATGGTCAGGTTTCTGATTTTTCACGGTCAGGTTTCTGATTTTTGGAAGCCAAAACCAGGATTGAATAAAAAAAAAAAGGAGAACTCATATTTGTCCTTTATACTTTCCCTCCTTTTATCATCCATTCCTGATTTTAGCTTCCAAAACTGCAAAGTTAGAATACATTTTTTTATTTCCCATACACATGTTGGCAGATCACAAAAAGATTGTTCAATGGTCACCAATGTATCTTCCCCAAAACCTTCAATAAGGCCTCTTTCACACGGGCATCACTTTTTGGCTCCAGATGCATCCCGTGTGCATTGCGGCAAACCCACACGAGTAGGTACGCAATTGCAGATGATTGAAAAACGCACAAAGTAGAGCATGCTGCGATTTTCATTAAAAAAACGCACAAGTGATGCGTGAAAATCACCGCTCATGTGCACAGCCCCATAGAAGTGAATGGGTCCGGATTCAGTGCGGGTGCAATGCGTTCACCTCACGCATTGCACCTGCGCGGAATTCTCGCCCGTGTGAAAGAGGCCTAAGCAAATCTGACATATCTCACTTTATGTGGTAATAACTTTGGAACGCTTTTACTTACCCAAGCCATTTATAGATTGTTTTCTCGTGACACATTGTACTTCATGTAGGCATATATATTTCACCTTTTTTTATGAAAAAAATCCCAAATTTGCCCAAAAATTTGAAAAATTAGCAATTTTCTAAATTTCAATTTCTCTGCTCTTAAAACAGAAAGTGATACCTCATAAAATATTTATTACTTAACATTCCCCATATGTCTACTTTATGTTGGCATTATTTTGGAAATGTCATTTTATTTTTTTAGGACGTTAGAAGGCTAAGAAGTTTAGAAGCAATTCTTGAAATTTTTAAGAAAATTGCCAAAACCCACTTTTTAAGGACCAGTTCAGATCTGAAGTCACTTTGTGGGGCTTACATAGTAGATACCCCCATAAATGACCAACTTGTAGAAACTACACCCCTCAAGTTACTTAAAACTGATTATACAAACTTTGTTAACCCTCTAGGCCAGGGCTGGCCAACCTGCGGCTCTCCAGCTGTTGCAAAACTACAACTCCCAGCATTCCCAGTCTGCCTACAGCTATCAGCCTACAGCAGGGAATGGTGGGAGTTGTAGTTTTACAACAGCTGGAGAGCCGCAGGTTGGCCAGCCCTGCTCTAGGCGTTCTACAAGAATTAAAGGAAAATGGAGATCAAGTTTAACATTTCACTTTTTGGGCAGATTTTCCATTTTAATCCATTTTTTACTTTAACACATTGAGGGTTAACAGCCAAACAAAATTTTATTTATTTAGAAAAGGAGCGCCACATGGTTTTTGCTGAACTGGTTTTTAGATGCCATGTCCCATTTGAAGCCCCCCTGATGCACCCTTACAGAAGAAACTCCCAAAAAGTGACCCCATTTTGGAAACTAGGGGATAAGGTGACAGTTTTATTGGTACTATTTTTGGGTACATATGATTTTTTGATCATTCATTATAACACTTTATGGGGCAAGGTGACCAATAAATTTGTTGTTTTAGCACAGTTTATTTTTATCTATTTTTACAGCGTTCACCTGAGGGGTTAGGTCATGTCACATTTTTATAGAGCAGATGGTTACAGACGTGGCAATACCTAATATGTATAATTTTTCTTATTTATTTAAGTCTTACATAATAATGGCATTTTTGAAACATTGAAAAATTATGTTTTAATATGTCCATATTCTGAGAGCTATAGTTTTTTTTATTTTTTTAATTATTTTTTTATGTAGCGGCTCATTGTTTGCAAAATGAGGTGACGGTTTTATTGATACCATTTTGTGGGACATATGCCTTTTTGATCACTTGGTGTTGCACTTTTTGTGATGTAGGGTGACAAAAATGGCTTTTTTTTACACAGTTTTTTTTTAATGGTGTTTACCCGAGGGGTTAGGTCATGTGATATTTTTATAGAGCTGGTTGTTACGGACGCGGCGATACCAAATATGCATACTTTTATTCATTTATTTCACTTTAACACAATAATAGCATTTTTTAAACCCAAAAAATTATGTTTTAGCTTCTCCATGTTCTGAGAGCTAAAGTTTTTTTATTTTTTGAGAGATTTCCTTATGTAGGGGCTCATTTTTTGCGGAATGAGGTGTAGGTTTTATTGGTACCATTTCTTGGGACATACGCCTTTTTGATCACTTGGTGTTGCACATTTTGTGATGTAAGGTGACAAAACTGGCTTTTTTTTACACCATTTTAATTTTTTATGGTGTTTATTGGACTGGGTGGATCATGTGATATATTTATAGAGCCGGCCGTCATGGACATGGCAATACCAAATATGTATATTTATTTTATTCCTTACTTGGGGAATTATTTTTTTTTTACATGTGAAACCTTATATTTCATTTTTTTACTTTAGCACTTTTTATTTTTATTTTACACTTTTCGTCCCCCATAAGGTCATACAAGACCTCTGGGGGACATTTAACTTCACTTTTTTTTTCACTCCCCCCCCCCCCCCCCCCCCAGAGAGGCTGTACAGCACAATACAGCACTGTACTTCCTCGACGTCTGTGAATGCTCCTGCACTCTCCAGCCCCGGCGGTCAAATGAATAATAATAATAGGTGTCCAGTGGGCCCCCCCTCCCTCCCCTGTAGTTAACTCATTGGTGTCCAGTGGGCCCCCCTCCCTCCCCTGTAGTTAACTCATTGGTGTCCAGTGGGCCCCCCCTCCCTCCCCTGTAGTTAACTCATTGGTGTCCAGTGGGCCCCCCTCCCTCCCCTGTAGTTAACTCATTGGTGTCCAGTGGGCCCCCCCTCCCTCCGCTGTAGATAACTCGTTGGTGGCCAGTGGGCCCTCCCTCCCCCTTCTAATTAAATTTGCCCCCCCCTATCATTGGTGGCAGTGGAGAGTACCGATCGGAGTCCCAGTGTAATCGCTGGGGCTCCGATCAGAAACCATGGCAACCGGGACGCTACTGCAGTCCAGGTTGCCATGGTTGCTTAGCAATTTGTAGAAGCTTCATATTTACCTGCGAGCTGCGATGTCTGTGACCGGCCGGGAGCTCCTCCTACTGGTAAGTGAAAGGTCTGTGCGGCGCATTGCCTATAGCACAGACCTGTCACTTACCAGTAGGAGGAGCTCCCGGCCGGTCACAGACATCGCTGCTCGCAGGTAAGTATGAAGCTTCTAGAAATTGCTAAGTAACCATGGCAACCGGGACAGCAGTAGCGTCCCGGTTGCCATGGTTACCGATCGGAGCCCCAGCGATTACACTGGGACTCCGATCGGTACTCTCCACTGCCACCAATGATAGGGGGGGCGATTTTAATTAGGAGGGGGAGGGAGGGGAAAGGGCCCACTGGCCACCAACGAGTTATCTACAGTGGAGGGAGGGGGGCCCACTGGACACCAATGAGTTAACTACAGGGGAGGGAGGGGGGCCCACTGGACACCAAACACTTAACTACAGGGGAGGGAGGGGGGCCCACTGGACACCAATGAGTTAACTACAGGGGAGGGAGGGGGGCCCACTGGACACCAATGAGTTAACTACAGGGGAGGGAGGGGGGGCCCACTGGACACCAATGAGTTAACTACAGGGGAGGGAGGGGGGGCAGCCGCACTGGCCACCAATGAGTTAAAAACAGGGGGGGGGTCTGCCCCCTGCTGCCTGGCAGCACCTGCCAGGCAGCAGGGGGCAGTCATGTACACAGTTTTTCAGTATATTCTAACCTGAAGCGTCCCCATCACCATGGGAACGCCTCTGTGTTAGAATATACTGTCGGATCTGAGTTTTCACAAAGTGAAAACTCACCTCTGAAAAAGCTTTTATGCAGACGGATCTTCGGATCCGTCTGTATGAAAGTAACCTACGGCTACGGATTACGGACACGGATGCCAATCTTGTGTGCATCCGTGTTCTTTCACTGACCCATTGACTTGAATGGGTCCGTGAACCATTGTCCGTCAAAAAAATAGGACAGGTCCTATTTTTTTGACGGACAGGAAACACGGATCACGGTCTCGGCTGCAAAACGGTGCATTTTCCGATTTTTCCACGGACCCATTGAAAGTCAATGGGTCCGCGAAAAAAAACGGAAAACGGCACAACGGCCACGGATGCACACAACGGTCGTGTGCATGAGGCCTTAAAGGGGTTTTCCAGTTTGCATCAACAAGCTTTTAAATAACAGTCACATGACCATGACTATGCATCTATTTCCTGTGATGTTATGTCCATGGACAAACACATTAAAATTACCTGCTATGTGTGCTGTCCGTGGAGAACTCAGACAGCGCACATCTGTGATTCACTGAAGTGTGAACGAGGCCTTATATAGAATGTGGAGAACAGAATACAGACTGCCATCAATTAATTTGATGGAGTCAGAATGGATGGTGACAACTAGAAACACACATTTGCCTTGCAGATTTGCACCAAAATGGAGTATTTCCAAGAAAATATATTACCAAATTAGTATGTATGCAAGACTCTTGAAAAGTGGAACTATGAATTAGAAGACAGCTGGGTCATCATAAGCTTCATATCCCACTAAAACCAAGTCGATCTTACAGAAGTTAAGAAAGCAAGCATATCGTGGACATGCAGCGGTCTTTAACTTGATAAATAAACGAGGATTCCAGTTACCACAAGTTATCCCCTATCCACTGGATAAAGTGATAACTTACTGATCAGTGGAGGTCCAACTGCTGGACCCCCCACCAAGCCGAAGAACAGAAGTCTCGTTCTCTCATCCTAATAGAGCAGCTATACTAAACCTGAAATCTACACCAGCGTCTAGTTTTCATACATTTCAGCTTCTGGTAAATGGAAAACCTGCAATGCACCAAAATAATTAAGAGGTGTGCACCTCTTAATAATTTTGGTGCATGTTACTTCATTGTACTGTATAGTGGTAAACAACAATGGTGTAAGTAAATTTCCTCTGGAACTACTAAATATCAATCAAAGGAAAAGTCAAACATAACTAATCAGTAAAAATAGATCCAATATTATGTTCCTAGTCTTGCCCACTGGTCTGCCCTGCCTCTCCTGTAGCATCTCCTGCCATCCTGTAGCATATTCAGCTTGTTTCCTAGGTAGAACTATACATTAAGCAGCCCTCCAATGTGATAAAATTGCAAGCAGGCTCCCATGTCTCTGCCTGATTCCAAGACTTTTTGTGAGCATGTCTTGAGGCAAAGGGGGGGTACTAAGATTAACATCTTCCAGGTATGCTTAACAAATACAATATGTTATTGTTCACTGCTATTATAATCTACATTATCCTATCAAGGCAGTTATATGTGTTTCATAAAAGTGATTTGAAAACTCATTTTTCAGACATTTTATGTATGAGAATCTTTCAAAATTGCCTTATCTACTGTTTTTGTCCATTGGAACAAAACACATTAATCAACCACCCACTTGTCTGACAGTGATCTATTACCAACCGACCACATACCTGCCGAAGAACACACAATGAAGCTAATGCAAGCTCTTTTATTTCATTGTTTTGGAAGCCATGTAATTGCTGAACCCTCGAGTGTTTTTACTTTAAAGCATTTGAGAAGACAAGGTTATCACTATACATGTGCCTGAAGAAGTAACAAGCATCCATTTACATGAAACCAAGTTAAGAATGTATAAGTCATAAAACAGGAAACAATAATTAGGACTTTATGCAGATATAATGTCATTATTTTTACATGATATATCAGTAAAGAACCTCTCAGAAAGTACTGATTCTCCTTCAGGAAATCCAGCTTTTATGAAGTCTTTAGGGCAGTGCTCCCTGGGAAAAATGCATAAAAAATGGCTCTCCTCCAGAAGAAAGAAAACTGTATCTCTAGTGACACCTAAAGGTAACTTCCATGTTAATGTCTCTATAAACTTAAAGGCAGCTTGCTTTAGTTGTCTCTAAAGAGATAGATTTCTTCCTTTAGGTCTCTGCCAACTGGATCTCTGAAAGGAGAATCAGTACCTTTCAAGAGCCCATATAGATAGCATCTCAAACAGCCAACCAAAACCCTAATCTATACTGATGAAGAGCAACAACTGAGGAATGATACTGTCTCTAGATCCAAGTCCCTGGTTTGGCTAACAGACCAAGATGTGTTACAAGACTCCATAAAGGTTGAGACATTTATTTTCAATGTAGCTACCTATAATTGGCATTGGGATATGTTCACACAATGGAAAGATCCATGGCAGAAATTCAAGGTTAGGTTGAGTGCTCCTGTCCCAGTGCCATACATATACTGCAGAAGGAGGTGTTTTAAATATACCTCCTGTTCTCGAACACAGCGGGCGCCATACCCACCAGGTCTATGTTGTTTCAAACAGCAGAAGCCTGGGGATAATTTCTGCGACCAGTGATTACTCCAGTCACAGACCTTTAACCCATTAGATGTTCTGGTAAAATGTGACCACGGCGTCTAAATGCAGAAAAACCAGAAGCGCGCGCTTCTAGGTCAGGAACGGCTCCTCCATGTAGCTGTCAGGGGAGCCATTCCTTCACTCTGATGTATATCAGACCCAGTGTATCTGATTTGTAGTTACTACGGAGGTCTGTAGGTGACAGGGCTCCACAGGATAACAACAAATGGAGTTTAGATTTTAGTATCGACCTGCAGTGTAAGCTAAAGGCAATCTGAACATTGTACATTTTAGACTTGGTTGGGGGCCCCAACATATATATATATATTTTTTTAAAAGTTAACTTTTTTTTTTATTAACCCCCTTTCCACAGAATTGAATGGAATAAGTTTCATTCTCTCTAAGGATAGCTCTGCCATTTACACAGCCACCTGCTGGTGAACCAGGCACATTACATGTAATAAACAGTTACATAACAAGATTATGAATGCATATTGTGGAGGACCTGGGAATATATACATAAGATGACATTATATTATCCCATAGAGATAGTAGCAGGGTGCAATAGTGGTAACACCACTCTGGGGTGTTACACATTAAAAGCAAATTTTTTCTACATTTATGTAAAATGACTGATGACTCTTAAATGCAAATCACCAGAGAGAGTTCTGTGCAGACACTGAGCCAGTAGGACCGTGACCACCACTCCATCCAAACTCCTCTTAGCTGCAGTCATGCAGTGAGGAGGAACAAAGGGATCCGCACCCCATTCTAGTGATCATTGAGGATTTCAGCAGCAGGGCCCCCAGTAATCAGACATGTATCACCTATCCTGTGCTTAGGTGATAAATGTTAATTGCGAGAAAATCCCTTTAAATAAGAGTCACAAAATTGAGCATAAAATATAGCAACAAACTGCTAAACAAATAAAATGGTACTACAAAATGTATTTTACATTCTATAGTGAGCATTCTTCCCAAGGGGAGAGCTGTCAGTATGTGAAATAGCACTGAGCTCAAAGCTAAAACAGTGGGTATGATGTAAGCTATGAGAGAAAAGATTAATAAACATCCATAATTAACATTTCTGCCACAGAAGGAAAATAATAGCTATTATGTTTGCTGAAGGAAAGGATGAATCTTTTCTTCTTTTTCCCAATATATTCAATAAATCTATGAAAAACTAAATTGTACAACATGTCAAAGCAAGCAGAAAATTATATTGCTTCATAAGTGAATGTGAATGAATTTAGAGAGAGAGAGCCCCCCCCCCCCCCCTAACAAGTCATTAGTAATCAACAAAGCCACACTGAGAAATGTAAAAAACAGTAAGAAAATAGCTCTGCAAGGGGCATGGAAGTATGAGACAAGAGACAAGGATACAAGCATATGGTTAAATAAGTCTAGTTGTCTTTACAATTAGACATACCTCAATTAAGCTCTGAAACTATAGTACCTGAAGATTGTCAGGGTCAGACTGGAGTTCCTTGGGTCCACCAGAGGAAATTTTTCTTGAGGCCAGACCACTATATCATTAATTTGGTCCAATAGGTTTTAATTTAAAGAAATAGACCCTAGTGGCAATTTTTGACTCCAAATGCAGCTTTGATCTGGATCTTTGGGACCCACTATGGTATCAGATTCTGGGCCCATCGGTGGTGCCTCTGCTAGTCTAGTGGGCCAGTTCAATGCAGGGTATTAGATAAATATATACAAGATGGATAGAAGATAGATATATAGATGGACTAATATAAGATTTACAGTGCATTTTGTTATGTTGCTGCCCTGTGCTAAAATATAATAAAAATTCCCTATCATTCTGCTATCAGTATTTCATAATGAGAAAGTAAAAATTGAATGTTTGAAATCTTTGATAATTTATTGAAAAGTAAAAGGCAGAGTCACCCTTATGCCCCAATGCACATTTCGCGAGTAGCTTCTTCTGGGGAATTTCACCTATCCCACCTTTGGTGAAATTCCTAGAAGAAGCTTCTCGTGAAATTTGCATCAGGGCATGAGGTTGAACTGGTCAGTAACTATTTGTACTTACATGCATTTTTTCACCATTTTTCATTTTCTTACCTTTGGCTGACTTGGTGCAATGTTATTGGGTTCTTCCATGCTGGTCACATACTAGCACAGGTAGATATTGGTTAACAACAACTTTTTTTAAGCAAGTTATTTTTTGGGATATAGGTTTTTAAAATATTTGCTGACCTCCCAGCTCTTTTTTTTTCCAGCCATTGTTATTTTTTATACTATATATACGTGGCACAAAGCCTCAGATCCCAAAAACAGAGACATCTCTGCTGAGCCCAGCTACCTATTTAAAGACAGCCAGGTGCTGCCAAAACCCGTAACGGCACCTAAACTTCGGTCCGGTATTTGACCTCACCTGACTGGAAACCAGCCCAAACCGCACATGCTGGGAGAAAAATACCTGCCTTGCCAGACACAACCCCTCACTGTCTCACCATACATATATATATATATATATATATATATATATATATAATATTTTTTCATGTATTATCAATAAAGTATTGGCTGTTATGTACTCTGCTTTCCTCTTTTTGCTTTTCCTTTGTTTTTTGGTGGTTAGTTTAGCAGTAAATTGTAAATTCTGATTTTATGGGAGCCTTTCAACATTTTTCCTAAAGGTGACACAGTTGGTTTTATCAGACCAGAATATTTTTTTTTCTCACAATCTAAGAGTCCTTTAGTCTTTTTTGTAAACTTTTATGTGTATTTAATTGAAGAGAGGCTTCTTTCTGCCTACTCTGCCATAAAGCCCAGGTTGGAGGAATGCTACAGTGATGGTTGACCTTCTGGAAGTTTCTCCCATCTGCACACAGAATCATTGTAGCTTAGCCAGAATAACCATTGGGTTCTTGGTCACCTATCTTATCAAGGACCCTTTCCAGTGATTACTTAAATTGTAGAGGCCAGCTTTATGAAGAGTCGTTGTTGTTCCAAACTTCTTCCTGTTGCACCAATGTCCAATGCCCGCCACTGTCATGCTTCTCAATGCAGGCATGGTTGCCATGCTACTCACATAGCAAGCTTCTCCTCCCATCTGGAAGTCTGACCGTTTTCTGGTCCTTCCCAGCCGGCAGCGCACCCTACATGAGCTGCTACCCCAACAATTTCCCTCTGAATAGTGGCTTTTCTGGTTGCTTTCCTGGGTAAATTAATTATGGGAGAGCAGTGACTCAATCACTCATAATATGAGAGACTTCCTGGAGACCTTCTGTAATATCTAAAGAGAGCCCAGGCATACTTCTTCCTCCCTACTGCGGTTATACCAAGGCAGTTTTACCAAGGGTCAATATGCCATTCAGTTCCAAATCCAGGCCTCGGAACTGGCTTAGAACAATGAGGCACTAGCAGCAACTTTCTTGAGAGATTGGAAGGAAGAATTAAAGATTTATTAGTGGGTCATGATATACCCCCTTCTCTCGATGCCTTGGTATCCCTTGCCAATCAGATAGATTTGTGTTTCCAAGAGTGAGCCAAGGAGATGTCTTCTACATTTTTAACCTCTGCACCTTCTGAACCCATGCATATCGACCAAGTTAGGTTGTCCACTGAAAACACCAGCACAGACGTGCTAATGATCTATGCCTGTAGTGTGGGGACAAGGGACACTTTGCCCATGCTTGCCTAAATAAGCCAGGAAACTCCCAAGCCTAGGGCACATAGGAGAAACAGCCCTAGATGAAGACTCATCATCCCCAAAATTGACTATTCCGGTGGAGCTATCAAATCTAGATACGATTCACTGTGCAGGACTTGGTGAATCAGTATTTCATTCTTGTCCAGCGTCTGACGAAGCCCTTGACCTTAGTTCATATAATATTTCACGTAACCCCTGGAGCTTTGTGTTTGTGCACTCCACTCAGAAAAGGTTGTCCTGCATATCCTGCCCATTTCCACCAGTCTTCTTCTCCTAGGGCTTCCTTGGTTCCTCCTACATAGTCCAGATCTGGATTGGAATTTTGGACAGATTCTTCATTGGGGTGCTGCTTGTCACACATGACATCTGTTTATTGTTCTTCCTGCCTGGATTCTACCTGTTCCACCAAATCTGTATAGGTTACCTGCTGCCTACTCCCATTATATGGACGTCTTTGATAAGAAAGACGTGGAGACTTTGCCAGCCGTTTTCCAAGAATTTATAGATGAAATCTTCCGGGACCTCCTCTACACCTGTGTATTTGCCTGTCTACCTAGATATCCTGATAAACTCACCTGACCTAACTTCCCCCATGACCTAACTTTGCCATGTTCACATTGTATTCCAGAGATTGAAGAAGAACTGGCTATATGCAAAACTTGAGAAGCATATGTTCGAGAAGACCTCCTTTCTATTCTTGGGCTATATTATAGCTGACCAGGGTATACAGATGGACCCAGCACCAATCTCTCCAAGAAAGAATGTTCTCCAGAGGTCAAATCCACTTTTCAGACTCAAGTAGACCTTCTGTACAGCTCCAGCTCTGCACCGACCAGGAGCAATTGTAACCCAGAAAACCACGACGGGAAAAATGGTTACTTGCGGCTATTTCTCCAAAGAATTCACTGCAACGCAGTTTAACTATTCTATTGAAAACAGGGAAATGCTGGCTATCTAACTAGCTTTAGAGGAGTGGTGTCATCTGTTTGAGCGTACCAATCATCTATACTGACCATAAGAATTGGCCCAGGGCAAGCAGATCCTAACCTGGGGATATCGCTCCAAACTCGCCAAACATCCTGGTCAATGCAAAAT
Organism: Bufo gargarizans; assembly: GCF_014858855.1. Taxonomy (NCBI): domain Eukaryota; kingdom Metazoa; phylum Chordata; class Amphibia; order Anura; family Bufonidae; genus Bufo; species Bufo gargarizans. Next base: position 294,876,555 of record NC_058081.1, on the reverse strand, counting down.
TGCAGAATTGATTCCTAGACATTATTGGTAACTGTCTTCGTTCTACTAACCATCTGGCTAAATTGCTTATTGACCATATTTTCTGCCTACATGGCTTACCTGCTCATATTGCATCTGATCAGAAAGTATAGTTTACCACAAAATTCTGAAAAGCTGTCTGTAAACTTCTTGATGTAACAATGGACTTCTCCTCAGTCTATCATCTGCAAAACCCAAGGGGGGAGTGTGTCAACAACATTTTTGTAAATTCCCTATGTCATTTTTCATCCACACACCTTGATGACTGAGCCATTCTGCTTCCATGGGTACAGTTTTCATACAATAATCAAGCCACGCTAAGCATCCAGCCAGTTTCTGTCACGGCCACGGTTATGGTCGTGACTCCTTGGGAGCCGCATACAGTTGCCCGCGGTTGTGGTTGTTGTATCAACCGCAGCTGAGGCATAATGTAGTTGGCCTCAGTGCGGTTGCCGCGGACAACAGCTTTGTGTGCGGTTCCCGGGGAGTTGTGTGCGTGTGATGGATGCACTTTGTTTGTATGTCTGGTGTGCACTGTGAGTTATGTTTGTGTGCGCACGGACATCATTCCCCGCACTGTGGTCGTCCGTGGCGACGTTTGGTTGTTGTGTACATGTAGTGGCACTGTCCCGGCCCTCGGGCTGACTCCCTGGACGGCTGCCACCCATGTCGTGGCCAGCGGCAACAGCCACAGTGTGATCTGTTGGACACTTTCCCTTTTTTGTGAGTTTCCCTTCTGTGGTGTGTGTAGGGTTAACTCCCTTCCCAGTGTGTGTGTGTGATGTCACTGGGTGTGTCCTTCCGTTGGGTGTGGCCACTTGGGCCTATATAACCTCTCTCTGTGGCAGGGCTCAGTAGGTTGCTGCAGCCTTGCTAGCTGGAGCAGCCGCCTGTGTTTTTCCATCTGCCTGTGAGAGCCACCTCTGTGGTCATAAGGTTTTATGTATGCCTATGTCTTTCTGTGTGTGTTGTAGCTAGTTTGTCTGTTGGGACTTTCACATGTGTTTGTGCAGCATACGGTTCTGGGTCCCTGTCTGTTTAGGGATCCAGTCAGCAGGGCTGTGACAGGTTGGTGAACTTCTGTTCGCCTGCCATTTCCGTATTGCTGTTTCTGTCCCCCTTTTCCCAACAGCTTGGCCATTGAGGCTCCTGCTCCTCCGTGTCAAGGAGGAGTAGGTTGCCTTACCCAGCTCCTAGCTCAGGGATCTGCGGAGGGTAAGATAGGGCTCCGAGGTTCCTGCGCATGGGCCCTCCTACCCTAAAGGTCGGCCCATGCAGGTTAGGAGTTAGGGTCAGGATAGGGATGCTGTAGGAGGTGACCTGCTCCCTATCCTGTGGCCTCATGGCCGAGTAGCCACTTCAACACCTGGCATCTCACGGCTGAGGGTTTCCCCCATCCTCAGCCGTGACAGTTTCCCCTTCCGTCTGTTGGTCCAGGTCTGCTTTCTGGTCATCCCCAGCTGGCGTCAGTCCCAGCAGCTGGCATTTTCAGTGAGTACTGCAGGCTGCATTCTGTTGTGAAGGCCTTCTGGCCTGTTCCTTCAGGCAAAGGCCCAACGAGGGCATGTCTAATTCCTTTACCTGATTGCATGCTCCATAATCCTTAAGTAAAGAACTGTTCTACTGCCTGATCTGACTTGAGCCTGTTCACCATTTTGACTTATGTCTTTCTTCCCAGACCTCGGCTTGTTTCCTGACAATGAGTACTATTTGATAAAGATCAAAGAATCCCGACACTCATGTATCTTCACTTCAGAGCATTTATTCAAACGTGTATTATTATAAACAGGAAGCTTTGTGTGATTAGTGCATAATTGATTTATCACAAAGAGAGAATACAGCAATGTATTCCTATAGATGGATAAATGGGCACTTGGAATCAGAAAAAGAACATTAAGGGAGTATATACCAATATACCAATAGTGCTTTCTGTGTAATTGGTAGAAGTAGTGATATAATAGCTACAGCCAAATAAATGCACAAATAATATATATGTATGTACAGTCGTGGCCAAAAGTTTTGAGAATTACATAAATATTGGAAATTGGAAAAGTTGCTGCTTAAGTTTTTATAATAGCAATTTGCATATACTCCAGAATGTTATGAAGAGTGATCAGATGAATTGCATAGTCCTTCTTTGCCATGAAAATTACACGGCTGGAATCTGGTAGCTATATGGAATAAGCCAGGCATAGTTATGAACTGTAGAGTTGTAGTCTGTAGTGCGGCTTTAAGTATATATCGCAAGATGATAAATCAGTGAAGAGTAGAAACAGTCTGGGAAAGATGGTTCTGAGGAGCAAGAGACTGGAACAAATCACAATTCTCAAGCAATTTTTGAATTGCCTCATGGGTATAAGTAGACCCAAACAGTAAACAAGATGGCTTCCAATCAGCACGTATCGGCCATCTTTGTTAAGGGCAAATCCGAGGACAAACACAGCAGCCTCCAGTGGTGAGGAGTGAAAGTGCAACACAATAGTTCAGGGGGAGTGAAACAGTAGCCACTAGTGGTAAATTAGAAAAATACATCAGGATTCTGACAGGGAGTCTTCCAGTGCACACTCCTAATCCATTACAGGTGCCTTGGCCCCAGGTGAAGCCAGCTGGGTTAATTAACCCTCTGTGTATAAATCTGGGGGATAGGAAGTGACCCTACATAGAGGGAAGCCTGAGAGACTTGTGTGGTCACAGCCAGGTGGGCTGCTAGACCGTACGGCTTAGTGAAGCTGGATCTCTCTCCTGGACTTATGTTGGGTGAGCTGGCCTGCTAAGGGTTGGAGCCTGAGACCCTGTGGGTAAAGTGTGCTTTAGAGTCAGGCAAAAGACTTATGAATTAGCTAGGGCCCAGGTGGGCAGGTGTATTTTGGTTTGGATTTATGTTTTTGCTGGTGCTGAAGTGCCAAAATAAAGCACCATTTTGGACTTGAACCCCATTGTCAGAGGAGAAGTCTGTGATTGCGACCCCCTGTGAGAGAGTAATCCCTTACAACATATATATATATAGAGAGAGAGAGAGAGAGAGAGAAAGAGATACATGAGTGAGTCTGACCTTTGATCAAATCCTGACGGCATAGCGCACGATCCAGGTATAAATGTGATGTCCTATCTGAAACTGAGAAGTTGATAGGAAACATTTTATGCGTTTACACACATTGTAATCAATATTTATTCCACTGAGAAATAGTTTACAAGTTTTTGTAAGATTTCATTGTCTATACTAGAACAATAATAATTTTATTGCAAAACAGGTTTTCCAAATATGTTTTGACAAATCCTTGCTGTTGCGACATCTAAGCTTTCCAGTTGCTCTCTCATGGGCTGGTTAATCTAATCAGTCTGGGAACAGCAAATTCCCACTTCACAGATGGAAGTTTGCCAAACCCAGACTGTAAATGTTTTCAATTATTCTAGCTGTTCTTTTCTCCTGGCCTAGAACTAGTCAGGAAGTATTTTCAGTTAGTTGTTACCACTTTTAAAAATAGGATATATTAGCATTTTGTTTGCAAATTAATGCCGTAAGTAGACAATTCTAAATCGTATGCTGTTCTTCACAAATGGACTGGAAAACAATTCAGAGCAAAATGACATCATTTAGGCAGCTCAATAGGTGCATTTGATGTGTTGCATCTAGAAATGATGTGTATAAACTGCAGATTTTAGGGTCTAACTTGAAAATATTCATTTTCCTTCTATGACTGTGAGAGCTGGTGGCTCTTCATGTGATGTTCTCCGATGCTGCATCTCCTTTCTCATAGCATAAGTCTTACACACAGACTGAGAGACAAGGGAATCTCATGGCATGAAGATCTGGGGCCTGTGTCCCAGAATATCAGAAACCACTGAGCAACATCTTTCTAAACATCAGGCTTTATTTCTTTAACTCACTGACCTGTGCTCTGCCTAAAAAGTGAGGCATGCATCAGCAGGTATAGTTTATACCCTGACCACTTTACTCGTCTCCCCCTCTTTGGTGGTGTGGTACCTCAGAGTTTGTTCTGATTATAATTCACATAGTCACAGTGTGGCACTGGTTCAACACATTTATCTATTATTCTGTGGGGGAGGATTACTACTAATAATGGCACATTTGGCAGCAGAATTAATATGGGGGTCAACCTGACACAGTTCATTTTGGGTGTACTGTGGGGGACCACTGTTACTAATGGGTCATTACAGCTAATCTAAAACTAATATAGAGTAACTCAGGGAAATCATTACTACTATTTGGGGCATTGGAGGGTACTTTCAGGGGAGCATTACTATTGCCTAAATATTACTATTTGGGCACTATTACTAGTGGGGCTCAATGGGAGAGTAATATCACTATTAGGCGCACACAGGGAGAATTGTTACTATCGGCAGTACTATGGAGGCATTGGCATAGCTTGTTTTGTGAGCACGCTTGCTTTGGGGTGGCACCATGGCACAGTTTATTTCGGGGGCACTATGAGGGATCATTACTATTGCTCAGAAAAAGGAAGGACAGCACTACCTGTTGAGATGTTCTCACTCAGTCCATTCAGTGGCGGTGCCAGCGATATCGGATCCTGACCTTGGGTCCCCAGAGTACCAAAATAGAAGAAAAACCTGCAGCACTCCAACTTCTCAATGTAATTCCTGTGTTTATTCCTCACCCAACATGCAACGTTTCGACTCCAGTGCTTGATAAAGACTCACTGGAGTCGAAACGTTGCATGTTGGGTGAGGAATAAACACAGGAATTACATTGAGAAGTTGGAGTGCTGCAGTTTTTTTCTTCTATTTTATTACCATTGCTCAAATATTACTATTTGGGCACTATGACTAGTAGGGCTCTATGGGAGAGTAATATCACCAATAGAGGCATTCAGGAAGAACTATTACTATTGGAAGAACTATGGGAGTACTGGCATAGTTACTTTTGTGAGAACTCTTGTTATGGGGGTGGCACCCTGGCAAGTTACTTTTGGTGAACCATGAGTGAGGGAGCACTATTACTGTTGGGGGCATTCTGGTTTGCACAGTTACTTTTGGAGCACAGTTACTCATTGAGGATGCTACAGTATGTGTGGCCCTAATTACTGTTTGGGGGAACTATGTGTGACACTAATTACTATATGGGGCACTATGTAGTACTAGTATTTTCAGGGAGATTATCTGCATTGCATTAATTTCTGCCCTTCAGTACAGAATTTCAGATGGGGGCAGCACAGCAGCAGGCAGTATTAGTGGTTGTAGCAGAAAGACATTGTTAGGGTGCCAAGATGTGAACTTTGTGTTTAGAAGGTGAGAAGGAGAATAGTAAGATGAGGAACCTAAGCAGCAAAATCTGCAGACATAAATTGTGGTTGGAAGAAGTGTCATGGTGGTTTGGGCCAAATGGAGAAATCATGGTAAATGAACAACTCCAATCAAAGAAGATGACACCTGCATAGTTATAGATTCTCTTGTGTATTCTGCAGCCCTGATTTTAACCTGTTCCTGACCACCGTACGACTATATATGTTGGCAGTTGAAACTTTAAACAGCATGCACCCTGGGCTAATGTATGCAATTGACGATAATGTTGATCGCACACATTTAACCCCTCAGATGTCGTGGTCAAATGTACATTTTTGTTGCCCAGTTTTGATATCTAGCAGGGAATCTCAAAACCACAACAAAGCGCTTCCATTATTATAATACAACCGGCTACTTCCATTTAGAACGGATCCAGTTGTATTATATCGAAAATAAAGAAGCCAGGATCGGCACTAAAAACCACTGTAAGTCAATGGGTGATAGATCAGTTGTTTTTTTTTCGGATCCAGCACCATTGACTTATATTGCTTTTGGTGTCGGATCCGGCTTCTTAAGTTACCCATGCTGCACACAAAAATGTTGCTTGCAGCAATTTTGTGTCTGGCATGGGAACACAATAAACTGGAACAGAATGCATTCTGGGGCACTCTTGTTTCCAGTTTGTTCAGTTTGTCCCCATTGACAATGAATGCGGACAAAACTGATGCTTTGTGCTGAGGTTTTGAGACCCTATGCCGGGTCTCAAAATCGTCAGCAGAACACAGATATGAACGTAGCCTAATATTGCATCAAAGTGAAACTCACTAAATCAGATTTTCACAGGTATTTATCATTCTGATTAGCGGGTAAATGTGCTTATATGAAATGTTTCTAGAAAACTAGGATTGACCACCCGCGACAATCAATGGCCATACAAGTTTACAGCATACTCATGTGCCCATTGGTCGCTGCGGGTGGGCACAGCTTAACCACTTAGGCCTCTTTCACACGTCATATTTTTGGCCCGGATATTGTAATGCGTTTTGCACTCGCGTGAGAAAAATCATGCATGTTTGGTACCCAGACCCGAACTTCTTCACAGAAGTTCGGGCTTGGGATTGATGTTCTGAAGATTGTATTATTTTCCCTTATAACATGGTTATAAGGGAAAATAATAGCATTCTGAATACAGAATGCTTAGTATAATAGTGCTGGAAGGGTTAAAAATAATAAAAAAGTTAACTCACCTTCTCCTCTTGTTCGCGTAGATGCCGGTCTGTTCTTTAGCTGTGGACTGAATGACCTGAGGTGATGTCAGATCACATGCTCCAATCACATGCTCCATCACCATGGTGATGGAGCATGTGATCTGACATCACCACAGGTCCTTTAGCCCACAGATAAAGAACAGACCGGCATCTACGCAAACAAGAGGAGAAGGTGAGTTAACTTTTTTATTATTTTTAACCCTTCCAGCACTATTATACTAAGCATTCTGTATTCAGAATGCTATTATTTTCCCTTATAACCATGTTATAAGGGAAAATAATACAGTGAATAGACTGTCACCTAGAACCCATGCCTGAAAATCGCACCGCATCCGCACTTGCTTGCGGATGCATGCGATTTTCACGCAACCCCATTCATTTCTATAGGGCCTGCGTTACGTGAAAAACGCACAAAGAGGAGCATGCTGCGATTTTCACGCAACGCACAAGTGATGCGTGAAAATCACTGCTCGTGTGCACAGTCTCATAGAAATGAATGGGTCAGGATTCAGTGCGGGTGCAGTGCGTTCACCGCACGCATCGCACCCGCACGGAAAACTCGCCCGTGTGAAAGGGGCCTTATGGCCTGCCACACTATGCCATTGCATCCTAATGAAATAAAAATAAATTATAAAATTTTTTAATGAGGGTTACAAAATTGTGCGCACACACACAAAATGTCTCATGTTAACATTTGTGTATGTTTGTGATGAAGTCTGTATGAATATCAGAATTTATTCCCATTATTGAACCATTTTATTGGTATGTCTGCGCAATTTGTACACAATTACTGAATTTAAAAACAAGCGAAAGACTCAAGCAGCCATAAAGTACAAATTGGTTTAAGGCACAAACCCAGAACACCTAATGCTGTGTAACTACATTGAGCCTGAAGACTTGAATACAGATGTGAAGCAAATTAAAATTCTCAATCAGGAATGCAGAGGGAATGCTTTGTTTTAATTAAACGACATTCTTATCCAGATACTCCCAAGTTTATCTGCAAAAAAAAAAAGGTGCTGCTTTCCCACATGAAGGTGTGCAGCTACACGGAAAAGGTTAGCATTTAAACTTTACTTAGGGAAATTAAGATTATGAAATTTCACAGTCTTGTGTCGAGGGGCTTATATGTCAGGAAGCAGCCCCAAAGCTGCGAGGGAGCTATACTACTGATTTCATTCACCAAATAATCCCCTGCCTTAGCTTCTGATGTTAACTCAAGCGTGCAAGTAACAAGTAAAGTAGAAAATAGAAGCTTATTTACAGGTCTCACACTTTCCCTAAAACTATAGATTGGTGCAGTAACATATTTAATGAACACGTCAGCAGGAAATAAGGGAATTCCACCCTCATTCATCCCATACTAATGTCCGGTTCGGCACTAGCACTGTTCATAATCCAAATGAATTGGTAACAATCCTTTCCCTTTCGCCCATGACAGCACCCTTGAGAGACCGCCTCCATCCAGGACAGGAAACAGGAACTTTCGTGGAGAGCTCATAAGGAGGAGCATGGCCCCGAGACCACCAGTTCCTGTTTCCTGTCCTAGACAGAGGACGGTTCGTGGAGAAGAGGAGAGAAAAGCTAGGCTGCAGGGCCCCGGACGAATTTTTCTAAAGTGGGGTTACCTGGTCCGGCATAAGTCTCCTCTAGGAGCCGCCGGCCGGAGTCTGGTGTCTGCTGCTGGGGTCTGGCTTACGCTGCGCTGGCGATACTCTGCAGTCCCGGGCTCACCGAGAGGTGCGTTCGGCACGCCGGTCCTTCCTGACAGTGCTCAGGCGGGCCGGGGCCTTCTTCCTGCCGCGCGCAGGGGGAACCAAAATCTCGCGATCCCAGCGAGATCCGGGTCTCGGTAGAGACTTCCGGTCTTTGGAACGCACGTAGCGTGCGTTCCGGAAGTAGGAAGTGCCTTCTCCTACTTAGGCCGCAGAGGGTTTCCAGCAGGACCCGACCGAGGAGATTGGACCCACAGGCGCACGGTCAGCAGCAGCCCAGCCAGCCAGCCAGCCTTACAGGAAGCCAGATTTCCTTTGGATCCGGGCAGTCACTCTCTATCCCACAGCAGTATGGAGGAGGAGAGTGCCCAACGCGCCGATCAACAGGAGGGTCATGAGACCAGACCGGTACTCCTGGTGGGGTAAGGGGGATCATTCCCCACCATTTATTTCATTTTTTAGGCTAAATCTCCTTTCCCTCTTGTTTCTTCCTGCATTTAGACTACAAAAGAGGGCCCTAGAAAGGCAGTTTCAAAGACCAGAGGGAAGGAGTGTGCCGTCTGTAAAAAGAAACTGGCCCCCTCTTGGTTGAAAAAGCTATGTCAAAGTTGTATTGAGAAACTAGTGGAGGAGGAGTCCCCATCCCTTCTACAGAGTATTAGGGAGATGGTAAAGACGGAGGTCTCGGATTCCCTGAAAGATTTCAAAAAGAGCTTTCCCGCTGTAGCCTCTACCTCCCTGGGAACCAGATCAAGCACGGCTAATAGATCTGACTCAGATCCCTTAGAGGATAGTGATACGGGAGAAATCCTAGATAGCCCAGACTCATCCCAGGATGAAGAATCCACGGGCAGGCCACTTTTTTCCCCCGATGACACGGAAGCTTTACTAAAAGCAGTTCGTGCGACTATGAAAGTAGACGAACCCAAAGACCCAAGATCCGTTCAGGATATCATGTTTGGTGATCTCGGGCAGAAAAAATCTAGAGTATTTCCCGTTAACGAGAATATAAAGTTTTTAATACAGAAGGAATGGAAAAGACCCGATAAAAAAAATTTTGTGCCAAAAAATGTAAAAAGGAAATATCCCTTTGACGAGGCAGACTCAGTAAACTGGGACAGACCTCCTAAATTGGATGCACCTGTTGCAAAAATTTCAAAAAAATCGGCCCTTCCGTTTGAGGACTTGGGTTCTCTTAAAGACCCTATGGATAAGCGAGCAGAGGTTTACCTAAAAAAAGTTTGGGAGACCTCAGCCCAAGCATTCAAACCAAATATTGCCGCCACATCCACTGCTAGGTCTCTGAAATTATGGCTAGAAGAATTGGAATCTCACATTCAGAACAAGACCCCGAGAGATCAATTGTTAGCCGTTTTCCCCACTCTACTTAAAGCAGTAGACTTTATTTCTGATGCATCAGCAGATGCTTTAAAATTAAATGCTAGGTCAGCTGCTCTTTCAAATTCAGCCAGACGAGCTATTTGGCTAAAAGGTTGGTCGGGAGACACGGGATCTAAAAATAAGCTTTGTGCAATTCCTTGTCAGGGCGATTATCTTTTTGGATCCGTCTTAGACGACCTTTTGGATAAAGCCTCGGACAATAAAAAAGGATTCCCTGTCTCCAGACCCCCGAAAAAACAACGGTTTTTTCGCAAAAACAAGAAGGATTTTTTTAGGGGGCAGAGGAAAGACTTCAGAGCTGACAACAAGAATAGGAAAAGCAAGGGGTTTCTCTTCAGTTCCCAATCCTCCTCAACCTCTAAACCATCACAGCAATGACGGTTTCTCTCCCGTGGGGGGCAGACTTTCTCTCTTCCTCTACGCCTGGGAAAAAATCTCCTCAAGTCCCTGGATTTTAGGCGTTATAAAGGAAGGGTTTTGTCTAGAGTTTGTCTCCCGCCCACCGGACAGATTCAAAATCACGAATTTTCTAGGAAACCCGGGGAAAAATTGCATCCCTACTTCAGAAAAATGTTCTAATTCCCGTGCCGGAGGCAGAGAAGGGCGAGGGTTTTTACTCCTCCCTTTTTCTGGTCCCCAAACCGGATGGAACATTCAGAACTATTATAAATCTAAAGGATTTAAATCAATTCCTCTCTTACAAAAAATTCATGAATGGAGTCGATCCAATCAGTCATAAAACATCTATTCAGGGGCTGCTTCATGGCTACGATAGACGTAAGAGATGCGTACTACCACATTCCCATTCGGCTAGACTGTCAAAAATTCCTCAGAGTCGCGGTTTCTATAGGAGGTCACATCCAGCACTTACAATACACAGCCCTTCCCTTTGGGATTTCTCAAGCTCCCAGACTTTTCACGAAAGTCATGGCAGAAGTCATGGCTCATGTAAGGGAAAAAGACATTTTACTAATTCCTTACCTAGACGATCTCCTGGTGGTAGCAGAGTCAAAATCCATTCTAGAAGCACACCTCAAAAAAGTAGTGCAGATCCTAGAAGACCTCGGCTGGCAAATAAACGGAGAAAAATCCCATTTAATACCTTCCCAAGTTTGTATCTTTTTAGGGATGGTACTGGACTCAAAGAAACTACTCTGTATTCTACCCCAGGACAAGATTCAGAGATTAATACAACAGGTTCAGTCCCTGATATCGGCAGAGAACCCTACTATCAGACAAGCAATGGCGGTCTTGGGCAGAATGACCTCCACTATACCAGCGGTCAGTTGGAGCCATCTTCACTCCAGACCCCTACAGTGGCAAATTCTGAAGGAGTGGCAGGGCTCCCTCCGCCCATTAGATACACCTTTCACACTCACCCCCCAAGTGATCCAGTCCCTTCACTGGTGGCTGAACCCCGTAAACCTGTCCCAGGGGCTCCCTTGGTTCCAACAAGACTTTGTTACCCTTACCACCGACGCAAGTCCTTCCGGTTGGGGGGGCCTGTTGCCAAGGGTACTTAAGACAAGGTGTTTGGGAAAGAGAGCAGAGTCTAGACTCCCAAAACATGAGGGAACTGAGGGCGGTCTTTTTCGCCTTAAAAGAGTTTCTTCCTTTACTACAGGGAAAACCTATAAAAGTTTTTTCAGACAACGCCACAGTGGTCTCCTATCTGAACAAACAAGGAGGAACCAGATCAGAAAATCTTATGCAGTTAACAACGGATATCTTTTCCCTTATAATTCCTTCTGTGCCGTCCCTTATGGCAATACATCTAAAAGGTACAGAAAACAAGGTGGCAGATTTCTTAAGTCGAAATACACTAGACCAGGGGGAATGGTGTCTGAACCAAATGGTGTTCGATCAAATAATTCGACTTTGGGGTCGTCCTCATCTGGATTTGTTTGCCACCAGAGAAAACAGAAAGTGTCATCGTTTCTTTTCCCTCAGCGCGAGAGATTCACCAACAGGGATAGATGCCTTCTCCCTTCCCTGGCCGAACCAGCTCCTCTACGCCTTTCCTCCATTAAGACTTCTTCCAAGATTCTTACAGAAGCTGAGACAAGAAAGAACAACAGTGATCTTAATTGCTCCTTTCTGGCCCAGAAGAACCTGGTTCACCTGGTTGAGGAAGCTATCCTTGACGGACCCTTGGATTCTCCCGGAGTGGCAAGATCTTCTATCCCAAGGACCAGTCAATCATCCGAGTGTGAAGCAGTTACACCTAACAGCATGGCTCTTGAGGGGGAAATCCTAGAAAGTAGAGGACTCTCCAAGAGCGTAGTTTCCACTTTACTATCCTGCAGAAAGGATGTCACCTCCTCTATTTATCTCATTATTTGGAACACCTTCCAGAAGTTTGCCAAGGATCCAGTGAATCCTTTAAATCCCCCACCTATGTGTAGGATTTTAGATTTTTTGCAAGCTGGACATGAAAATTTTTTGAGGCCAAGTACTCTTAAAGTACAGGTATCCGTTTTGAGTGCGTTCTTTGATTCTCCCATCGCTAGCCACCCGTGGGTCCGAAGATTCTTTAAAGCCATCAGCAGGCTTAGGCCTATACCTGGACCTTCAATTCCCCCCTGGGACCTCAACTTGGTCCTCACTAGCCTCACAGAACCTCCCTTTGAGCCACTTAAACAGTTACCTATAAAGATCTTGTCTTTCAAAACAGCGTTTCTTGTGGCAATTACCTCAGCAAGGAGGGTTGGTGAGATTTCAGCCTTCTCTACCTCGCCTCCTTACACTAACATCTTAGATGATAGGGTTCTCATTAAACCAGACCCTTCCTTCTTACCGAAAGTGGTTTCTATGTTTCATAGAACGCAGGACATTATCCTTCCTTCCCTGTGCCAAGATCCGAGAAATGAGAAAGAGGAAAAACTGCACTGTTTAGATGTAAAAAGATGCCTATCTCATTATCTGGAGGTTACTAGTCAGTGGAGGAAAACCTCAAAACTCTTCATTCAGTTTAGTGGGAAAAATAAGGGCCTCCCAGCCTCTTCTAAAACCCTTTCCAGATGGATCGTGAGAGCCATTAATTTGGCCTATTCTTCAGCTGGAAAGGCTCCCCCGGGGGGCTTTGGTGCTCATTCTACAAGATCAGTCTCCACCACTTGGGCAGAAAGGGCTGACGCTACCTTAGAACAAATTTGTAGAGCAGCCACATGGCAGTCGCCTGGCACCTTCTTCCGTCACTACAGATTGGACCTAGGCAATAGAGAACAGCTAGCCTTCGGTAGGAAAGTCCTCCAGGCAGTAGTCCCACCCTAAAAAATAAAGGGATTTCTATTCTAGTCGTCTCTCAAGGGTGCTGTCATGGGCGAAAGGGAAATTTAAGATTACACTTACCGGTAATCACTTATCCATAAGCCCATGACAGCACCCGGGTTTATTCCCACCCTGATATACATATTAAAAAAAAAAAAAAGATATATATATACATATACAAAAAAAAAAAAAAAAAAAGATATATAAAAAAAATAAAAAAAAATATATATATACATATACAAAAAAAAAAAAAAAAGAGGAGAGTGTGGTCTAGGACAAGTTCTTGCGATTAACTGGTGGTCTCGGGGTCATGCTCCTCCTTATGAGCTCTCCACGAAAGTTCCTGTTTCCTGTCCTGGATGGAGGCGGTCTCTCTAGGGTGCTGTCATGGGCTTATGGAAAAGTGATTACCGGTAAGTGTAATCTTAAATTTCTGTTCCTATTTTCAACTGGGTACTAGCAGGGTACAGTATGTAGCCACAAGAGGGATACTGCTCTCTCAAAGGGGTGTTAGGGTTGCACCACAGAATGTGCATCACTTCCATCTACCATGTTCTGTCCCTGCAGTAAACTCAGAGGACTCTTCTGTGAGACAGTAACTGCCTCTACTTCCACTTCTCTGGACAGGGGGAAGACATGGGCTACCAAACATCATGTGGAAGGGGGACTGGCAAATGGTGGCTTGCTATACTGATTCCTGAGGACCATCTGACTTCTACCTAATGTAGAGTCTCTTCTATAGTCTACTCTTGAGAGACCCCAAACTATGCTCAAAAATATGTGAAAAATAATTTCTTGCATTGGCCTTAATATGTGAATGCCGACCTGGTGGCAATCCTAAAGACACCCTACATATACTGTACTAATATAGGCACATTCCTATGTGTACTGAAATATTCAACCCCCCAACACACACACATACAGACATTGCCACAAACCTCACCTATACAAATGTAGTCACACACTACAACTATACAGACATAGCCACACACACTCACCTATACAAATATAGTCTCACACTACAAATATAAAGACATAGCAAAATAGACACACCTATACAAATATAACCATACACTACAACTACACAGACATAGCCACACACACCCACCTATACAAATATAGCCACATCCATACACATACAAATTTAGCCACCTATCCTCGCATACAAATATAGCCACATCACAACTGCACAAACATAGCCATGTAAGATTTAGAAGTCATGTGAACTGTATATAGCTGCAGTCTGCTGTTTTATGGACAAGCTGAACTTGGACTGTCACATCTTCCAGAAATGATTGAAAGAAGTCCTTGCAAATATATGTTTGTGTTTGATTTGATACTGTGATGGTAAATATCTGTCACGGCGGGGAGTGGGGGAAACCCCCCACCGTGCGGTGTCAGAGGGTAAAGGGGGATCAGCCTGGCCAAAAGGAGTAATAAGGGAGCAGGTCACCTCCTACCGCGTCCTAAATCCTCTCCCTGACTCCTCACCGTATGAGCGGACCCCAATGGTAGGACGACTCATACTCAGGATACCTAAAGACCCTAAGTCACCCTGGTAATCCCTCACCAAGGAGCAGGGAAGAGACGACCTGTTCATCCCAGTCATGGAGGAACAGGAGTCTCTATCTGAGGCCAGACTGCAAGGAGAGGGGAACACATACAGCTATAGAAATGGCAGGTAATCGAGATCAGAAACACACTTACCTGCCACAGACACACTGACTGGAACCCGTGCACTAGTGCTGCTGTCCACACCAACATTAAAGGACATAGCACACACCACAAACCACACAGGAACCCAGGACACTTATAGCTGCAATAAACATAATACACCATAAAAACATCTAACATCTCTGACCACAAGGGTGGCCCTCACTGGACAGATGGACTATGAAGACCTAGAGGATCGCTCCAGCACACACCATGGCTGGAGTACCCCCCAGCTTCAGGCATCCAGCAGAGGCTAAATAGCCCAAGACACACCCACCCACACATAAACCCAGTGTTAACAAAACACTAGGAGGAGAGTTAACCCTTCCAACACCAGACAAGGGAAGGAAGCCACTTAAAGGGGAAGTGCACACACCAGCCAACTAAGCCACACATTACCACCGGCAACAGCATGCGTGGCAACCATGTCATGGCAATCACCCAGAAGGCTGAGACGCTGCCACCGCATGCACACACAGCAACACGTTGCCGCGGGCAACCGCAAGTGTAGCAACAGTGTCACAGCGCACACCATAGGCCGTGACAATAGCATGATGTGACTGTATATATTTGTTACTGCATATGACTGGTAATGTACATCAATTCTGACCATGTTCTGCTTATACATTGTATAGTGTTTGGTTGGTGGTGATGTAAGGCAGGGGAACCTGTAGTGCAGTAGGATCTTTGGTCACATAAGCCTACTGTGTAGGTCCTCAAGACGTGAGATATAGTAGAAAATAGGCTGGTAAGAGCCTACCAGAGTGTATAAGAGCAGTGTGTCAGCAAGAAGAAGGTGGAACCAAATTTCAGGGACACACCAGGGGAAGGCTTTTGAGCCTGGACAGGAAATGTGGAAGAAGGAGAGTCTGAACGTGCCCCGAGCAGAAAGATGGCAGACGGAGGTGTCTGCAGGCTCAGGTGGGAGAAGCTGGCCATCAAGTATGAGCTGCTCAATTCAGAGAGTAAGGGCTGTGTAGGAATCTGCAAGTCACAGCACAGAGGCAGAGCATGAGATGGAACCCAGGACAGTATGATCTCAGCCCAGGCACCAGATTACCGCACAGAGTAAATCTAAGTCCCAAGTATAAAAGTCACCCGGTTCCCTAAAGAGAAGTGAGTTGCATTGCTGTGTCTTTGTCCCTGACAGCAGCGCAGCATGTGCCTCAGATCAATAGGGAATCCATAAAGAACCACGTGAGGGCTGTTGGCCATAGTGACACAGATGGTGAGTGGAGCATCTTCCTTCCATAGTGCTCGGGTGATATTGTAAAAGTAATTAAGCGTAATTTTCATCCATCTATAGTAGTTGAGTTACTCAGTTTTCTCGACACTTCATAAGCAGCCCTGGTAATTAATACCTGTTAGGGTACTTTCACACTTGCGGCAGAGATTTCCGGCAGGCAGTTCCGTCACGGGAACTGCCTTCCCGGATCCGTCAAAACGCATGCAAACTGATCCTGATCCGTATGACAAATGCATTGAAATGCCGGATCCGTTTCTCCAGTGTCATCTGGAAAAACGGATCCGGCATTAATTTTTTTTCACATTTTTTGCGGCCTGAGCATGCACAGACCGCAATGCTGGATCTGTTTTTGCCAGAACACTCAGGGCCGGATCCGGCATTAATGCATGTCAGTGGGAAAAAATGCCGGATCCGGCATTCCGGCAATTGTTTCAGAATTTTGGACAGAGATAAAATTGTAGCATGCTGCAGTATTATCTCCGTCCTGAAAAGTAAAAAAGACTGAACTGAAGACATCCTGATGCATCCTGAACGGATTGCTCTCCATTCAGAATGCATTAGGATAAAACTGATCAGTTCTTTTCCATAATAGAGCCCCTAGGGCGGAACTCAGCGCCGGAAAAGAATAACACTAGTGTGAAAGTACCCTTGCTGAAAGGTACTATGTGTGAGAGAGAGGAAGCTTCCCCTCACACAGGTGTGGGGTTGTAGACGGTTAATCCAGGATTGTTTGCTGATTTTTATTTTCTGCTATTCTTAGTTTTATTCATTGTTCACTGACAGCTTCTCAGTAAAGTTTATCTTAAAGCAATATCTGCTCCTATTCTTCTGCATGTATTCTGCACATTGCAGGCCTAGAGCTAGAAAAAGCTGCAGTGGCTGCCATGACTGTGAAGGGCTGTAAGGAAGCAGTGTGTAGTATAGTATACTATATATAGTATATTATATATAGTATGTGTGAAGTGAAAATTTTATTAAATGCAAATCTGGAAAGTGTGGCGTGCAGTTGTATTGACTGGGCCATGATAACACTGATCTAAACCATTCCACTGTACTTCTGGTCATATGTTTAGGGTCATTGTCCTGCTGGAAGATAAACCTCCACCCCAGTCTCAAGTCTTTTGAAGCCTCTACCTGTTCCAGGGTTGCCCTGTATTAGGTTCTATCCATCTTCCCATCAACTCTGACCAGCTTTCCTGTCTCTGCTAAAGAAAACCATACCCAAGCATGATGCTGCTACAACCATGTTTCACAGTGGGGATTGTGCGGTTAGGGTCATGTGCAGTGTTAGTTTTATAACACACATAGCGTTTTGCATTTAGGCCAGATAGTTTCAACTTTGCTCTCATGTGACCAGAAGCCTTCTTCCACATGTTTGTTGTGTCCCCTACAAGGCTTGTGGCAAACTACAAATGGGAGTTCTGGTGGCTTGCTTTCAAAAATGGTTTTCTTCTGGCCACTCTTCAATGATGGCCAGATTTGTGGAGTTCACAACTAATAGTTGTCCTGTGGACAGATTCTCCCACCTAAGCTTTTGATCTCTGCAGCTCCTCCAGAGTGACCCCGGGCATCTTTACTGCTTCTCTAATTAGAGATCTCCTTACCTGGGTTGTCAGTTTAGGTGGATGGCCATGCCTTTGTAGGTTTGCAGTTGTGTCATACTCCTTCTATAGTGGGATGATTGATTGAACAGTGTTTTTTATAACTTAACCCTGCTTAACACTTCCCCACAACTTTATCCCTGACCTGTCCTGTGTGTTTCTTGGTTTTCATGATGCTGTTTGATCACTAATGTTGACTACAAACCTCTGAGGCTTTCATAGAACAGCTGTAGTTATACTGAGAATGAACACATTTACTTACTAATTAGGCAACTTCTGAAAGCAATTGGTCACACTGAATTTTATTTTGTTATCAAAGTACAGGGGGCTGAATACAAATGCACGCCACACTTTCCAGATTTTTATTTATTAAAGCTTTAAAGCGCATAAAATACATTTAGAAGAAAACGTAAGGCAGCTCTCATCTGCAGTAGTAAAATCACCAGAGGTGCACGGATGCCGCTCCTGGATGCGGTATATACAGTAAGAAAAAGAAGAAAAAGAAGAAAATCCAGCTCTCTCCAGTGAAAAAATGAAAAACTTTAATCCAGCAAGTTTAAAATCCATACAGGTGTACAAATAGCAGTCAACGCGTTTCAGACCTCAGAGAAATATGGGTCCTTCCTCATGACAAACGTTTGTCATGAGGAAGGACCCATATTTCTCTGAGGTCTGAAACGCGTTGACTGCTATTTGTACACCTGTATGGATTTTAAACTTGCTGGATTAAAGTTTTTCATTTTTTCACCGGAGAGAGCTGGATTTTCTTATTTTTCTTACTTTAAAATACATTTACGTTGGTGGGTGTAACATGAAAAAATTTGGAAAAGTTGAAGCTGTATGTATAACATATATATATATATATATATATATATATATATATATAGTTAAATGTCTTTGTATACAATGCATTTGGAAAGTCTTCAAACACTTTCACTTTTTCCACAATTTGTAATGTTGCGACCTTGTGCTAAAACCTACAACCTTCAAGCTTCTCCCATTAATCTGAACTCAATACTGAACTCAAGAATTTTAGCAATTTTTGCAAGTTTATTAAAAATGGAAAACTAAAATTTTGCATGCACATGAAGTATTTAGACCTTTTGCTTTGACTTGACATTTTGCTTTGATCGTTTTTTTAGATGTTTCTATACCTTGATTGGAGTCTACCTGTGGTAAATTCCATTGATTTGGACATGATTTGGAAAGGCATACCTCTGTCTATAAGATCTCACAGTTGACAATGCATATGACAGCAAACACCAAGTGATGATTGTGTGGAAGCAAAGAGGGTCCAAAAAAATTCAGCTTTACTAAAAGTTCCCAAGATCATAGTGACATCCTTAGATCCTAAATGAAAGAAGCATGGAACAAAAAAGACTCTTCCTATGCCTGACCGCCCCACTAAACTAAGTAATTGGGAAGAAGGGCCTTGGTAAGAGAGGTGAGAAAGAACCCAATGGTCACTCTGGCTGAGCACCAAAGATCCTGTGTGCATATGGGAGAAACTTCTAGAAGGTCAACCATTACTGCATCACTCCACTGATATAGGCTTTATGGCAGAGAGGCCAGAAAGAATCCAGCATCAAGTCTGAAATATATAGGCATACATAGTAACTGTAGACAGAGATAAAGAGATCATATTTAATTAAGATATGTAAGAAAATCAAATGTGTACCCACTGTGCCAATGAACAAATTTGATTTGGGGCTACTCCTTAGGGTGTTATCTAAGTAGCCTCCCTGGTATTCACCCTTTAACCCCGACAGAGAGATCTGGACTCCATTGAAGGGGAACTACAAGGTCGCTACCTTTTGAAGTAGTTTCTGTTCAGTGTCTGCTGACCCATTTGGGTCGAGAGACTGGTGCGTAGCACCAAGTGATTAGGCAAAACCCTAGTCCAAAGATGAACCGAGGTCAGGGCAGGCAGAGTATGTACAATCTATTAATCAGGCCAAAGGTCAGGCAGCACAAGATCTATACAAGTGTCAGGCAGAGGTTAGGCTTGGGAAATGAAAACATAATGTACATTTGCAAGGGACTAGCAAGCCAGAAACACTATTTCTCAGGCACCCTACAACAGGGTAAGATGCATTAAGTACCCTAAGAAGGTCAACCATAGGCTGGAACAGATTTAGGTGTGTTGTACGCTTGCCCTTTAGGAGACAGTGGGAGTACACTCTATTGGCACAGGAGGTGAAAATGAAAGCCACAGCCAGCATGGTGTGAATGAGTAGCGCTCCCTAGCAGCAAGAAGCAGGGAAGTGCTTATGGGCACAGCCTACTGGAGGACAGGTGCACGTCATGGGGTGCCGCAGGAGAGAATTGGTGGGCACAGACCAGCTGTATAGCAGACTATTTGCAGAGTTGCTCAATTTTTTGTTTAAATTGCAATAAAGCAATAATAATTGTAGATAGCCTTTTAAAAGCAACAACCATTCATTATTAGCATCATTTTATGTCACCCATTAGAGTTGTCACTCAGCATAAACTAAGATTATATATATATATATATTGTAGCAATGTGAACATTGAAGTGTTTTCCCCAGGTTCCAGTCCGGGACTTAGGGCATGCATCCATTTAATCCTGCTACTGGATCTTGGGTGTGTCTCACTCTGGAGAGTGTGCAGACAGAGGCCTGGTGAGGCTCTGTCAGTGTGGTCTCAGATAAGCCAGGCTGAGGGGCCACGAGGCTATGCAATAGCCTGGACTTTGGGGGACTTGCACACAGAAGGCTGGAGTGGCTCTGTGTGGTCTGAGGGCGGACAGGCTGAGAGACCACTATCCCACAAGAGACACTGGGGTGGGAGCAGCCTGGAGGCTGCTGGAGGCTGGGCTGGGAAAGCCGCATCTCATCACGGGTGTGAACTGTGTTACGCTTTAGGTGAGTCAGGGAAACCTATGTGTTTAGATAGGGCCCAGACGGGCAAGGTATTTTATTTTGGCTTTGTGTGTTTTTCTTTATGCCGTGTGCCACAATAAAGCACAGTTTGGCCCCTAAATCCTGGTGTCTGTGAAGAAGCGTGTGTTTGCAACCCCTGGAAAAGAGCTAATCCCCTACAATATATATATATATATATATATATATATATATATGTATGTCTGATAGGAGCCACCTTGTTGCTCGTATATGGGGCCAACATACTCTTCTTCAAAAATATGCACAAAGAGCTTCTAATTATCACATAGTGAGTACAGCAGTAATAAAGTTAACATTTACTCATGTTTCAATGTTTGCATGTGTCTTTGCGCATTAAGCAGTGTGCTGCTACCTGTAGTATTTGTTTGCTTTTGCATTACAGTCATGGTAGCATGTAGCTGAACTCTCTTTGTGTTTAGTTTGGAGGTGCTGGTTTCACTCTCTTTTGCATTGTGCATTATGGGGAGTGGCTGCCCCTATTTAGATTGTGCACTCCTGCCCATCTGCCTGGTGCTTTTAATGAGAGTATCACATAGCTGGATTCTATGTTGCCCTGAAATGTGTAGGCCAAATGCCCAGGAGTGGCAAGACTGTTAGTGTAGCTGCTGTCTGATAGAAGCCACCTTGCTTGCTGGTAGGTGGGCCTGACATATTTTTGATCAAAATATGCATAAAGAGTTTCTAATTCTCATATAGTAAGGATAGCAGTAATGCAGTTTAAATTAACTCATGTTTTCAATGTGCTGCTACCTGTAGTTCTTATGTGTGTATGTGTGTGTGTGTGTGTATATATATATATATATATATATATATATTTGTGTAAATTTATTAAAAATCTGTAAAAATTCTGGATATGTGACTGATCTAGCACAGATAGCCAAACATTTGTAACTTCCTATGCATAGAAAAAAATTGGAATTACAGAACCTATGAAACTGGTTGTTGACACTTGACCATATTATATTTCAAGAGGATCAGACCTCGGGCAGATATTTTCCCCTGAGTGCCACGTATTAGTCCTTAATTTAACACATAGATGAGGAGGATGGGATTGGGGAATAGTAACAAACCTCATTGTTTCCTTACAATTGATACACTGAGCTCTGCTAATCTTCCATAGCAAATTCAAAGCGGCGCTTTCTTTCTTTAGAAACCCTACATTGAATGATAATGATAGACATGACGCCTATACTACTGACATTATGTGTGCTTAACAGCAGCTCACCAGCCCAGACATGTATCTGACCTGAATAGAATAAAACTGCACACCAGTTTTCATCATTCCACACGTCTGCTGGGGTCATTTGTGTTACAAGAATGCGTCATGATATAAATGTATCATGAAAAAGGTTTTAAACCTTGTCAAAAGACTTCTGCAATTTCACATCACAAAATCACTGCTTGGTCAATTTCATCTGTAAATTATTGCTCTGCATTACTTTGCCTATCCAGTTATTTTTCTGTAATGATTAAAGGATCATATCAGATGGCACTTAACATTGACGTCAGCAGATGCAGTAGTCTTCCAGGATGACTTGGGTTAGCATGTCGTTTGCTGGATATCGACCAAACAGTTCAAAGAAGTCAAGCTGGGGTGAAGACTGGGATACGGTGAACTTTACTGTCTCATACAAGCTGATGGCTAAGAAATAACATCCACTTTGTATTTTATATAATTCCCAGAAGACCATATAAAGAAGTGGTAAAGAACATTTACATTTTGCATGCAATTTTGCTTATGGCATTGAAAGTGCTTAGCCTAAAGAAAAAAAGCCACCCAGGCCACCACTTACCATACACAACTCACAGACCGTGTTCAACATGCGATTCTATAGAACAAAGAGTAATGATGTGGTTGTGTTACAGTAAGATATGCTGTATAATACATTCTCCGCTGTACTGTCATAGCGACAAATACACACAACACACATTTCCCATATAGAGTTAAGTTATTGTCATTTACTGTAGTTTTACACACTGCATACAGTGTGCAAAAAATGGCGGGCAGGGGCCAGTTAGTGACATTCTTTGCCTATATATAGAGTGCATTCTAGATCTCAACTGTGTCCACAATGCAAAACAGTATATAAAGAGTGCATTCCTCTGCCCAAACAGAACTATAGTTGGTCAGTACGGAGTCTACCTATTGCTGAACAATATTTTACAAGTCCACTCAGTGGCATAATGTGAGCTGCCATTCCCTCCTTTTTTTTTATTTATTGAAACATGCCGGAGCCAAGTATGGAGTGGCATCAGTGGATGACTTCTCTCCATAAACCGCTCACAATCCACTGACCTACAGACTCCACTTAAGCCCCCACAGTAACAATCCTCAATTATTAGGCCAGTCCACTGGCGTAGCTATAGGGGTCACAGCAGTTGCAGTTGTGACCAGGCCCCTAAGCCAGGTAGGCCCAGAGAGCCCCCCTTGCCAGTGGTACTGTACTTACTGGTGAGAGTTTCCATTATAGAAGCGCTCACTAGTCTGCAGGAGGCGGGGAGTGAAGTGCTGTGAGCGCTGTACTTACCTCTACTCCTGCTTGCTCTTCTCAGGGCCTGCGCTGCTGTGTCCTGGCTGCCTGCAGCGTCAGGATGTATAGAGCACACACTGTCCTGACGCTGCAGGCAGTCAGGTGACAGCAGCGTGGGCCCCGAGAAGAGAGCCAGGACCCAGAGAGTAGCAGCAGGAGAGGTAAGTTTAATTTGTTTATTTTGCAGTTTGATCTGAGGTCTGATATGGGGGTCTGGGGAGGTCTAATGTGGGATCTGGAGGTCTGATTAGGGGTCTACAGGTCTAATGAGGGTCTAATTGGGGGCCTGGAAATCTAATGGGGGTCTGATTAGGGGTCTGGAGGTCTAATTGGGGGTCTGATTGGGAGTCTGGAGGTTTAATAGGGGTCAGATATGGGGGTTTGGAGGTCTAGTGGTGGTCTGGAGGTCTGATCTGAAGACTGATATGGGGGTCTGGAGGTCTGGTCTGAGGTCTGATATGGGGGTCTGGAGGTCTGGTCTGAGGTCTGATATGGGGGTCTGGAGGTCTGGTCTGAGGTCTGATATGGGGGTCTGGGGGTCTGGAGGTCTAATATGGGGGTCTGGAGGTCTAATGGTGGTCTTATACGGTGGTCTTATCTGAGTTCTAAAACTGGGGTCTGATATGAGGTCTGAGACAGAGGTCTAAAGGATGTCTGGTCTGAGATGGGGGAGTCTCATTTTTAATGGGGGTCTGATCTGAAAGGTAAGGGAATATTTATTTGTACTGGTGCACAATGTAAAAGGGGTATTTTTGTACTGGCACACACAGGGCCAGCCCCAGGTTCATGTGGGCCCTTGAGCGATAAATCTCAGTAGGCCCCCTTTTGGCATTTGTCAAATGTCACCACGGCATCTGAGAGTGTTAAAAAATGCAAGCGCAGGCTTCCTGCTCAGACGTGCCTTCCGCCAGTGGAGATGAGGGAAAGCACCCTGTTCTAAAAATGAGCCGTAGCCTGTACTAGGCTTCCAGGATCATTGTTAGCATATCCCAGTTCAGTCCACTAGGGTGGTAGCACTAAACTGTGATATAGTGATTTCTATAGAGAGTAATGGAGCAATTTCCATTATTCTGTATAAGTTACAATCTGATGAAAAGTAAAAAGTAAAAAAAAGTTTAGAAAATATAGAAAAAAATATGTAAACGTTAAATCAGCCCACTTTCCCCAAAAAAAAAATGAACAAAAAAAGAATAATATTATAGAATGTAACCTAAAAGAATATAAAAATGCTAATTTCCCTTTTTTTATCCCTTTATCTCCCAAGAAAATTGTATAAAAAGTCATGCACACCCCAAAATGGTATTGTCAAAAAAGACAGATTTCCCTCAAATCAGCCGCCACACATCTCTGTAGACATAACTATAAAAAAAGTTATGGGAGTCACCGGGGAGCAGCGGTTCTGTTAAAGTTGCCACCTTCCCAACAAAAATTTATAGTTAAACAAATTAAAAAGGTTGGTGTGTCTATTTAAGTTTTATATGGCCTCTATTTTTGAAATGATTGTGCTGGGATTCGAACCATACATTTTTTACAATTACTATAAAAAAAATATAAAATTATACTTCTGTATAGGAATACATAATACACAGGAAACTACTATTTCTTGCACAGTTAATCATTGAGTTCCATAGCTCAGTGGTTAAGGTTCTTGCCTCTAATGTAGAAGGCTGTGGTTTCAAATCCTGCAGAAACATTTCAGAAATAGATGCTATACACTGGGTGTCCACAAGCATACTGACATGCTCATCCTCATGTAAATAGCACTGACTCCTATGTCAGGAACTAGAGTCCTGACTGTTCAGTAACACTGGGGGATTCCCTGTACAGCAATCTTCTGCATAGACCTGAGTGGGCCCCGGATTTGCTGGGTGCTGACGCCAGCTCTGGGTGCACTATATGTGTGGTACCAGTATTTTCAGGGGGACAGTTTCTGCAGGATAGTATTGGTGGGCACAGCGGACACAGTATTGGGGGTGGCGAGAAGGCTGGAAAAGTAGGAAAGTAAAATGTCTGTTTGTTAAACCCTACAGAGATGAGACACGGCTGAAAGAAGTCACCATGGTGGTCCGGTCTGAAAGACAAAGATGAGAAAAGAGAACATCAACATCAGAGGAGATGTCACTGGATGTAAGAGGTGCATATGTGGCGCTGTATGTAATGTTTTCCAAGTATGTCTTTAACCCCTTCACTAACGAGCCACTTTTCACCTTAAATCCCAGGCCGATTTTTGCAAATTTGACATGTCACTTTATATAGTAATAACTTTAAAACACTTTTACTTATCCAGGCCATTCTGAGAATGTTTTCTCGTCACATATTATACTTCATGACAGTGGTACAATTGAATAAAAAAAAAAGGAAAGTAACGCCATATGTTTTTTGGAAAGCTGGAAAGCTGATTTCAGCACCCCTAGAGTATAAACTCCAAAAAGTTACCCCATTTTAGAAAATACACTCCTTAAGGTATTCAAAACTGATTTTACAAACTTTGTTTACCCTTTAGGTGTTCCACAAGAATTAATAGAAAATGTAGATGAAAGCCATTTTTTTTTTTTTTTGGGCGACTGTCTAATGTAGGGGCTCATTTTTTGCGGGATAAGATGACGGTTTGATTGGTACTATTTTAGGGTGCATATGACTTTTTGATCGCTTGCTAGTGCACTTTTTGTGATGTAAGGTTACAAAAAATAGTTTTTTTTATATCGGTTTTATATATTTTTTTTTTTATGGTGTTCACCTGAGGAGTTAGTTCATGTGATATCTTTATACAGCATGTTCTTACAGAAGCGGCCATACCTAATATGTATACTTTTTCAATATATTTATGTTTTACACAATAACAGCATTTTTTTATTTAAAAAAATCATGTTTCAGTATCTCCATATTCAGAGAGCCACATTTTTTTTTTTTTTCAGCGATTGTCTTAGATAGAGTCTCATTTTTTCCGGGATGAGATGACAGTTTGAATGGTACTATTGGGTGTGTATGACTTTTTGATCGCTTGCTATTACACTTTTTGTGATGTAAGGTGACAAAAAATGGCTTTTTGACACAGTTTTTTTCTTTTCTTTATGGTGTTCACCTGAGGGGTTAGTTCATGTGATATTTTTATAGAGCAGGTCGTTACAAACTTGGCAATACCGAATATGTGTACTTTTTTTTTATTTATGTAAGTTTTACACTGATATAATTTTTGAAACAAAAAAATCATGTTTTAGTGTCTTCATAGTCTGAGAGCCATAGTTTTTACAGTTTCGGGCGATTGTCTTAGGTAGGATATCATTTTTGCGGTATGAGATGACGGTTTTATTAGAACTATTTTGGGGGTGCATATGACTTTTTGATCGCTTGGTATTACACTTTTTGTGATGTAAGGTGACCAAAAATTGCTTTTTTTACACTGTTTTTTTTTAGGGTATTTATCTGAGCAGTTAGTTCATGTGATATTTTTATAGAGCAGGTCATTGCGGATGTGGATGTGATACCTAATATGTCTACTTCATGTTTTAAAATCATGTTTTAGTGTCTCCATAGTCTGAGAGCCATAGTTTTTTAATTTTTTGGGCAATTGTCTTAGACAGGGGCTTATTTTTTGCGGGATGAGGTGATGGTTAGATTGGTTCTATTTTGGGGGGCATATGCCTTTTTGAGCGCTTGGTGTTGAACTTTTAGTTATGTAAAGTGACAAAAAAAGTTGAATTAATTTTTTAAGGTGTTCACCTGAGGGGTTAGGTGATGGAAGCCACACCTCTAAAAAATGTATACAATTGATTTTAGAGGTCTATAACTTTGTGTGTGTGTCCTTAATAAATTATACATTTTTTAGAGGTGCGGCTTCCATGTGCAGTGTTTCTTGTTCTGTGCTTTATCTGCTCTATATTAATGCTGCGGCCTGAACTCTTCCTAATAGATCAGGTGTGCCCCCATTGTTATTTTTTTTCAACTGAGAGATTAGGTCATGTGATATTTTTATAGAGCCATTCGATACGGACGCGGCGATACCTAATATGTTTATTTGTCTTTTTTTCCCAATTTAAAAAAATATATAGGTTACTTTATTTTGGGAAAAGGACTCTTTTTTTTTTACTTGAAACATACTTGAACATACAACAGGTGTCCGGCTATCAGTGACAGCCAGACCCCTGCCTCTGATCGAGCGGGCGCAGCTCCTGCAGAGTGCGATTGCATTTGTGTTTTTGCGTTGGTATGTGTATTTCACCATAGCAATGTGCACCTGCATACAGGATTGTGCTGACTGAACCCCCCGCATTTTTTTCCTACTGCTCAGTGCCTATCTTCATCAGTCACAAGCCGATTTCGTGACAGCCTGCAGGCTAGTTTTGGCCATAAGGCACTGCCAATGCGGTCTACAACAGAACCAGACAAGTGCACTCTGATGGCTCATCAGTACGAACATGCATCCTGATAACTCATCACATGCATGCCCAGCGCTCTCGTAGGCCGCAGGTGCACGGTGCATGGCCCCTGATAGGGACAGTGGATACTATTCACTCAGTCAAAGGCAGTGGGCATCGTTCATCCTGGCGGGGCCATTCAGTGAATCATTCACTAAATGGCAACAGTGGGATCTATGCAGTGTGCTGTCTTCCACAAAGTGAATGGCATTGTTTGTAACAGCCGGGCACACCCTTGAGGTTTCGCGGCAACCGCCCCTTGGCCTCTTATGCCATGCCACAGTGCGCACTTCCCAACATACTTTTATAACAGCTGAACTTGCTGAGGGAAGAAGCCACCAACCAGGCATTTCTCCTGCAGGTGTCACTACAATGGAAATGTATCACCATTTGGGGGCCATTCAGATGATTGGTTCTCCATGTAATACAAGGATGGTTCAAGTTTCCTGGAAAAATAGCCATTCTCAAAGGGCAATTCTCCATTCTGTCTGGAGAAATTTCATAAGCAGCAGACCTATGGCATAGGTATATCACATCAGTATGCCAGCTTGACAGGTGT
This sequence comes from Bufo gargarizans, assembly GCF_014858855.1. Lineage (NCBI taxonomy): Eukaryota > Metazoa > Chordata > Amphibia > Anura > Bufonidae > Bufo > Bufo gargarizans. The sequence goes on along the minus strand of NC_058081.1, from coordinate 294,848,635 downwards.
ACAATAAGCAGCTATAGAAATATTTGATAGAGCTGATATTCAAACTTTAATGTGTGTGTTGTAAAGAGGAAGAAACTGTGTCTAAAAAAAGCAGGAAAACAGTCATTCAGACAATAGAGAAAGCAGACGTTGCCGCTCACTTCTATTATTTTATGTGTGGAGACGAATAGGGTTTTCCCATTTGTCTCCTATTAGCCCAAAACCACCACTATTCTAATTTGCCTTTCTGACCTCACCTCAATCAGAAAAAATATAATTTAACAGCTAAAATGGATAAAAAAAAAACACATGAACCCTTACACATTGGTTGCTTCATTTTACTTACAAAATATTGCTATACAAAGTATGTAATTGTGTGACTAGTCTATGGATGAAGAAAGCAAACAAAACTCATATTGCAATTCCCCAAAGATATTCTATACTTTCCAGCATAAGGCCTCTTTCACATGGACATGCGTGCCCCGTAGTCGTGCTGCGCAATGCACGAGGACAATCCGTGGGGCAGCCGCAGCGGATCATTCCGTTCTATCTTTTTGCAGAACGGAAGTACGGGACAAAACCCCACGGAAGCACCCTGTAGTGCTTCCGTAGGGTTCCGTTCCATGGTTCCGTTCCGCACCATTCCGCATCTCCGGATTTTCAGACCCATTCAAGTGAATGGGGCCCGTGTATTGCGGATCCACAAATGCGGTCCGCAATACGGCAACGGGGCGCACACGCCCGTGTAAAAGAGGCCTAAAGCAAAGCTTTTTCCCCAGAGCATTTGTTTACCACCAGACCATGTAATTATCAAGTAAAATGATATATTACTTAATATATAAACTAATACCATCATTATTTGTATTCTGAAAACACAACATAAAATATGCAAACACTATACAAAGTGAACATTCTAAATTCAACAGCGTGGATTGTACTAAAGATATTCTCCAACAGGTGGCAGGAGCGTACTATAAATTATCCTGGCAAGAAAGACTCCTGTTATCATTCTGCTGAAGTCTCCAGAACATGTCAGTAAAATATGTGCCCTAAGCCAAAAATGTAACAAAAACAGAAAGATAAAAGCCCAACAGATGTTGTATACAGCTCATGGGGTTGTGGCCAAACTGCCAAGCACTTCATGCATGTCACATTGACCTTACAGTTTTTACAGTCTATACGTATTTTACTATATCTGTATTGTGTATTCTAACTAAATGCGGCTACATTTGGAGTTCAGTCACTATCATGTTTACGGAGAGCTAACATACCTACAGGACTCTATTACTGCTTATTTGTCATAGCGACCCGTTTCTGATCCATAAACAGGAAGCTGCATTACTAAACAGTATATTACCGCATACACACTGCTCTACCACACTTCGACAGAAACAGTTCTAGGAAATGCTTTGCAGGATAATCTGGGTTTTTAATTCCATAGTTTTTCCCATAAGTCAATCTTCCTAAAAATACGCAACAAAACCAAGTGGAATATGTATGCTCTCTTTAAAAAAGACATAGGTGTTGGATAAAAGTATGGCCTACTACAAATGAGAATGAGTCAGTAATAGTCATATTTGTCACGGGAAAACAGGTGGCACAGTGACAGGGCGTTAGGGAGGGTGCCAAGTTAAAGTACACCTCACAGATCAATTATTTGTGTCTGTGCTAAAAAAAGATAACTGAAAAAAACGGCCTAAACGGGTGGAAATGCTCCAAACCCAGACACTTTAGCGCGTCTATAACCGGGGGAGCAATTCCTCCGCATGCGGTCCGCAGATAACGGCAATCCCCAGCAAAAAATGCGTACAATGGAGGATGCCGGGGCGGACCACATGCACCACAAGGACGACTGTGCTAAAAAAAAAAAAGGTCTGAAAATATTATGGAAGGAAAACCATTTAACGAAAGCGCACTATTAATCATGACCCATGAAATTTGGGTATTGTTTATCTAATAATAATCTATTTTGGCAAATCCAAAACTTTTCTGAAAAAGTGAAAGTCTGGAAAATTCATGAGTAAGGGCTCATTCACACGAACATGTGAAGCCCGTGCCCGTGCTGTGGACCACAAATTGTGGTCCGCAATGCACAGGCACTGACCATGGCCCAGCCTCATGGGGATCATGGACCCATTTACTTGAATGGGTCCGCGATCCCTCCGTTCCACAAAAAGATAGAGCATGTTCTATCTTTTTGCGGTGCGGAGGCACAGAACGGAACCCCAGAACTCCGTAGTGCTTCCGTAGTGTTCTGTGCTTCCATTCCACATCTCCGTATTTGCAAACCCATTGAAGTGAATGGGTCCGCATCCGTGATGCGGAATGCACACGGAACGGTGCTCGTGTATTGTGGATCCGCAAACGCGGTCCGCAATACGGCAACGGGCAGCACATGTTCGTGTGAACGAGCCCTTAAAGGGAACCTGTCACCTAAAAAACGCCTTCCAAACCTCCAGCATTACCTTAAAGCATGGATGTCAAACTCATGGCCCTCCAGATGTTGCAAAACTACAACTCCCATCATTCCCTGATAGCTGTAGTATGCCCAGGCATGATGGGAGTTGTAGTTTTGCAACAGCTGGAGGGCCACGAGTTTGACATCCCTGCCTTAAAGCATTACCTTAAAGTAGCCAGCAGTATGTTCCTAAAGATCCTGCCAGATGCACCAAAATCTTAAAAAACTAACTTTATTCCAGTGCACGCTCTATGTAACAGCCGAGTTTAAAGTCAAGGGGGCAGCGGCCTCCTCGCTTCAAGTCAGGATAACCACGCCCCCTTTCCATGCCCCTTCACCTCTGATTGACAGCCGCGCACGTGAACGTCTGACGCACACTCGGCCGGCTTTGCTGAACAGCCGAAAGCTATCGGCTGTCAATCAATAGTGAAGGGGCAGGGAAAGGGGGCGTGGTTATCCTTGACTTGAAGCGAGGAGGCCGCTGCCCCCTTGACTTCAAACTCTGCTGTTACATAGCGCGTGCAGGGGATTAAAGTCAGTTTTTCAAGATTTTGGTGCATCTGGCCGGAGGAAGAAAAGGATCTTTGGGAACATACTGCTGGTTTCTTTAAGGTAATGCTGGTGGTTTGGGAGGCCTTTTTTAGGTGACAGGATCCCTTTAAACTCAATCTCTGCTCACTTAGACTACCTGACAAGCTCTGTTCAGTGTACTGTACCTGCTGCTGAAACCTCACACTGCGCAGTACGATGCGATCTCCCCTGGTTCTGCAGTAAGAACGAGTCTGTCTTCCATCAGGTTTAAAGTGGAATTACAGCTTCTAACGCCAAAAATTTTTAACTGCAGAACCTGACAACTACAGCTTATACTGAGTATCTAGTAGCTAGCTACTTAGAGAAAATACAAGCCAGAGACCGGATATGAGGACTGCACACTGTGTACTGATACAGTAATAACAAAAATCCCTAGAGATTTAAGATATTAGTCACTATAGATTCTCACGAGCCTGAGTGATATACTTTGTTATGCTCTAAATTAATATACTGGTGCAAAGCCAATTTCTCAATGTTTTAAAATAGATAGGGCCAGCACAAAAACAGCTTCATGAGACTGAGATCTAAGGATGATTTTACACTAATCATCATTGTTCTGCTAAATGTCCATCAGAGCCAGTCTAGATATAGAGTAACAATAATGGCATAAATCTGCAGCAAAATGTTTTTAAAAATATGTTCAACACAAACACTACCAGATTTTTTAAATATTAATGATGTTCACACGTAGACAGACAAATACACAGAAGTTAGATAGATAGATGGATAGATAGATAGATACGTCTGTTTTACAGTCTGCACTGTCCAAAAAGATTCACAGCTGTTGTGGCGAACAAGCCATTTTGTTTCTGGAGGTTGAAGTTTTTGCTATAGATGGAGGCAGTTCCCCCTTTGCTTTTGGGGCTAGTTTACATGTTTACATTCAACCACATTGAACCTCGTTAGCCAAGTGGATGTCCAAAACAGCTAGTAGTTAATGGACTTCTTCCATAGATTGCACAGTACTGTATAGCTTGGTGTCATTAACCCTTTCATGACCAAGGGTCATTGATGCCCCAGTGTCCAGGTCAAAATGTACAAATCTGACATGCGTCACTTTATGTGGTAATAACTTTGGAACACTTTTATTTATCCAAGCCATTCTGAGATTGTTTTCTCGTGACACATTGTACTTCATGATAGGCATATATTTCAGTCAATATATTTCACCTTTATTTATGAAAAAATCCCACATTTACCAAAAATTTGGAAAAATTCTCTGCTTCTAAAACAGAAAGCGATACCTAATAAAATGTATTACTTAACATTCCCCATATGTCTACTTTATGTTGGCATCATTTTGGAAATGTCATTTAATTTTTTTTAGGAGAGTTAGAAGGCTTAGAAGTTTAGAAGCAATTCTTAAAAATTTTTAGAAAATTGCCAAAACCCACTTTTTAAAAACCAGTTCAGGTCTGAAGTCAATTTGCGGGGCTTACATAGTGGATACCCCCATAAATGACCCCATTGTAGAAACTACACCCCTCAAGTTACTCAAAACTGATTTTACAAACTTTGTTAACCCTTTAGGTGTTCCACAAGAAATAAAGGAAAATGGAGATTACATTTCTAAATTTTACTTTTTGGGCAGATTTTCCATTTTATAAAAATGTTTTCTTTAACACATTGAGGGTTAACAGCCAAACAAAACTCAATATTTATTACCCTGATTCTGTGGTTTACAGAAACACCCCACATATGATCGTAAAATGATGTACGGGCGCACGGGAGGGAGCAGAAGGAAAGGACTGCTGAATGGTTTTTGGAAGGCAGATTTTGCTGTACTGGTTTTAGATGCCATGTCCCATTTAAAGCCCTCCTGATGCACCCCTACAGTAGAAACTCCCAAAAAGTGACCCTATTTTGGAAACTAGGTGATAAGGTGCCAGTTTTATTGGTACTCTTTTGGCGTACATATGATTTTTAATTGCTCTATAATACGTTTTTTGTGAGCCAAGGTAACCCAAAAATTGCTGTTTTGGCAGCGTGTTTTTTTTTTTTTAGGGTAGATCATGTGCTATTTTTATAGAGAAGGTTGTTACAGACGCAATGATATCAAATATGTGTACTTTGTTTGTTTGTTTCAGTGTTGCATAATAAAGCATTTTTGAAAAAGAAATTATGTTTTTGTGTGTCCATTTTCTGAACGCCATATGTTTTTTATTTTTCTGCCGATCGTCTTGTGCAGGGGCTCGTTTTTTGCAGAAAGAGTTGAGGTTTTTATTGGTACCATTTTGGGGTATATAGGATTTTTTGATCATTCATTATTACACTTTATGGGGCAAGGTGACCAAAAAATTGGCTGTTTTGGAACAGTTTATATTTATTTATTTATTTATTTATTTTTACAGCATTCATCTGAGGGGTTAGGTCATGTGACAGTTTTTATAGAGCAGATCGTTACGGACGTGGCAATACCTAATATGTATACTTTTTCTTATTTAAGTTTTACACAATAATAGCATTTCTGAAACCAAAAAAATTATGTTTTAGTGTCTTCATAGTCTGAGAGGCATAGCTTTTTTATTTTTTGGGCGATTGTCTTAAATAGGGTATAATTTTTTGCGGGATCAGGTGACGGTTTGATTGGTACTATTTTGGGGGTCATAAGCCTTTTTGATCACTTGGTGTTGTACTTTTTGTGATGTAAGTTGACAAAAATTGCTTTTTTTTACACAGTTTTTATTTTATTTTTTATGGTGTTTATCGGACGGGGTCTATCATGTGAAATATTTATAGAGACGGTTGTTACGGACGCGGTGATACCTAATATGTTTTTTTTTCTTTGTTTTTTTTATAGGAAAAGGCAATTTATTTTTTTAATTTACATCTTTATTTTATTTTTTTTACTTTTATTATATTCACATTCTTGAAGATCCAGTGGGGCTGATGGCTGTACTATACTTTGCAATGCTCTTGCATTGCAAAGTATAATACTATCAGATTTCCTGTAGGTGGCAACACCGGACGCCTTTGCAAAGCGTCTGGTTGCCATGGCAGCCATCGGGCTCTGCCATCGGAGCACTGCAGCCCCGATGGTTGAGAGAAGTTGCCCCCTCCCTCTATTAACCCCATGGATGCCGCTGCTGCGGCATCTAAGGGGTTACAGCAGAGTGTTGTCAGCATAGAGCTGACACTTGCTGCTGATGGCTGCGGCTCAGGAATGTAGCCTCCCCCATTAAACACAGCAGGGGGACCGCATCAGGGGCAGCGCTGGAAAGGGGGAGGTAGGGCCAGCATTGAGGGGGCACAAATGGGGGCAGGATGAATGTATGGGACGGGGAGGGGGTGGACCACATCAGGGGCAGGATACATTAATATGGATGGGGGACGGGGGGAACTGCATCAGAGGCAGGCAGGGGCAGGCGGGGACAGGGGGGGTTTGGAGGCACACGGGGGGGGGCACCAGGACACATTACCTGATTTCAGGGCCTGGAACAGGCATTTTTTCACTGCCGCGATCCGATTGGTTAGTCTGCACAGACTAACCAATTGGTTCGATTGCCGGCAAGGGAGCACTCTGATTGGTCCCTTGCCAGAATTACTGAACTGTATGCTGTCCGTGACAGCAGCAGGGCAGGGGCAGAAGCTTTAATCCAAGCTCTTTTGCAGCACTTGGATTAAAGAGCTGCCTGACGTCTATACACGTGCAAGCTGCACGGGACATGTGTAATTAGCACGTATATAGATGGATTGCAGTCGGGAAGGGGTTAAAGAAAAACTCAAGTTCCTTGACAACTTTTTGTTTTGCAGCAATGTGAACCTGAGGGGAAAATGTTCGCAAGATTTTTTTTTTTTTTACTAAACTCTGTTTCTTAACCCCATGGTCAAAATAATGGTCAAAATAAGTTTACTACAACCACTTCACAGCCAAAGTCCCTGTGGAACCCTAGCCTTAGTTTTATTTCACTTTTTACACTCTTCAATGTGTTGTACAGTAATCTAATTTTCACAATCAGAAGATTTGTTGCTGCAATCAAAACTCAGTTGCATTATCTTAGTGGGATTATTTTGGTGGCAAGAACATGGATTTCCTCAAGCCCCAAATGGGATAGTCACAGAATTTTCACCAGAATGGAACCCTACCAATTCCATCTTAAGTCCATTGGGTCCTTAGGCACAGTTTATATCTGCCATATAAAAGTTTCAACAAAGATTCATACTTTCCATAAACCCATCTAGTGTGAACGTAGCCTAACTCTCATATGCTTCAATGCAGAGGACAAAAAAACAGAAGGCTCTTAGCATACATTTTGTCAATGTGTCCACATGTCAACAAGTCCACTTGTCAATGTCACATCTTTTTTCTAGTAGGTTCATAAAATATTGAATGCAACACTGCATGGTGACTGCCACCTCTGTAACATATCACCCCCAGGGGGGCATCCAAGCAGCCCAACAGCACCCCAAGCTAAGTTCCATTGTCTCTGGGTCACTCCATTCCAAGGACACACCACTACAGCCATTTAGCCCCAGCCTAAATGTGATTAGCTAGTTAGTCTGTTTTCTGAGACCATGGGAACAAATAAGCTTGTGATCTGTTCATATGGTGAACTGCTGCATGGTTACAGTTGTTGCAGTGGTTTTGTGCTTGTGGAGTGGGTGGCTCATAGTAGGAATGCTGTTGGCATGCTAGGTCATCTCCCTCTTCATACACAGTCACCATTCAATGCTGTATCCAATAGTGTAGGGACCCAACTGAAAAAGGTTGCTGTGAAATTGGCAAGTGGGTTTATCAAAATGTATACTAAGAACGTCATATTCATTTTATACATTTTGAGTACCAGCAAATATATCAATGTATAACATGTGGCTGTACACCCCATGTCTTTTTCTGCAATTTTGATACAATTTAATCAACATTACAGCTCTCAAAGGGTTGGTTCAGACTATAGAATGTCAAATCTGCCTAGTCTTTAAAGGGATTGTCTTGGAAATGTAAAAATCTCGGAGAGAATCTGTGGAACAGGGGCAGACTGGGAACTTAAAGTGGCCCTGGAAAAAATACTAAAAGTAACCCCGTTATGTAGTCGGGTCTAAATTGATGGCAGGGCCAGCAAAACCACATTGTGGAACATGATACCACCCCAGCAGAGCCACAGTCCATCACAAAATACTGCCAGCAGCACAAAATACATCCCCAAAAACTTCCACTCGCCAACGGTGAGGAGGGCCCAGACGGCCGCCTGGGCATCGGCCCACAGGGAAATTTCCTTGTAAGGTCTAAGGCCAATCCGCCCCTGTTGTGGAATCCCCCAATACTCCAGTGTTACCACTCTGGTGCTCCTGCCAATCTATTTTACTGTTTGACAGTGATGACATTATGATTACCCGCACATAAGCTGCAGCAAATCACTGCCCAATGATTTCGATCTATAGTTTTATTTCTAGCCCCTATCTGAAGTCTGTTCATATCTAAGACACTAAAAACTAACTGCCAGGCATCTGTTTGGTTTGGTGTTCTATTGTTACACAATGTGTAAAATATATCACCTCATTATAAAATTTGACTAACTGTAAATGAGGCTGCCTGGAGAAACGTTCCATTGTTTGAAAGGAATGATTACACTGTGCGCCATTTTATGACCATAGTACTGCACTTAATGTTATGTTGTCGTCATCAAGTCCTAAATTCCCAGACTGGAGTCTCATCATCCTGTTGTATTCTAACCTAATCCATAACCATGTTCTGGAAAACTGTATATCTAGGGCTATACATGGAAGGGGGGACACACGTAAGAAATAGAAAAAAGAAAATCCAAACTTCCCTTTAAAGTAACAGTTCAGAAATAATGAGAGAAACCATCTATAATGAATTAGTAAGAAATGCACCATGGATGTGGTGATGCGATCACTGTCAATCAGCCAGTAGGGATTCGTTATTTCTGCTTCAATTTACATAAAGGTTTCTGTCAAACTCCTTTTCCAAAAAAAATACTTCAATATTCTTCATTTTTGAGACATAAAAATAGAACGGTCAGTTAGTTTCAATTCATATCACAGTAATACAATTAGATGCACATCAGAACTTTTAAGCAACTCTTACATTTTAGATGGACATCTTGACATTTTCCTATAGAATTTCACAATTGAGCCTAAAATGTTGGTCCCGTAGTGTTTGCACGGTTTGTCTCTATGGCAGTAGTGCAGTCATACATGATTTTTCTCTGCTATACAAACATAAAGTTATGCTCATAGTTTTTACAGTGCCTTGAAAAAGTATTCATACTAGTGTTCGAGCACCAAAGTGTTTGAGAGCTTGAGTTTAACACTTTGGGATGCTCTGGTGCTCTACAGAGCACCTGAGCACAATGGAAGTCAATGGGAGAACCCAAGCATTAAAGGGCTTCTGTCACCCCCCAAAAGTCATTTTTCATTTTTGGGCTAATTAAAATCCTTATAGTGCGATTATTCAATATATAGTGCTTTTACCTTTTTCTGTGGCTTAGTTTCTTTAAAAACCGCACTTTTATAAAAATGTTAATTACCTCGCTACTAGCAAGAAGGGCGGTTAATTGCTGGTAGCCGCCGCATCCTCCTTTAAAAAAAACGCCCCCTCCTCCTGTTAATTGACAGGGCCAACGAGCGCTCTCCTCCTCCGACTGGCCCTGTCTGCGTTCCAAATATCGTGCCTGCGCCGTACTGGTCTTCAGTTGGCGCAGGCGCACTGAGAGGAGGACGCTCGCTCGGCCGCTCCTTCCTCAGTGCGCCTGTACCGGGTGTAGATGTGACTTCATCGGCGCAGGCGCACTGAGGAAGGAGCGGCCGAGCGAGCGCCCTCCACTCAGTGCGCCTGCGCCGACTGAAGACCGGTACGGCGCAGGCGTGAGATTTGGAACGCAGACAGGGCCAGCTGGAGGAGGAGAGTGCTCACTGGCCCTGTCAATCAACAGGAGGAGGGGGCGTTCTTTTGAAAGGAGGATGCGGCGGCTACCAGCAAGCAACCGCCCTACTTGCTGGTAGCGAGGTAATTAACATATTATAAAAGTGCGGTTTTTAAAGAAACTCTAAGCCACAGAAAAAGGTAAAAGCACTATATATTGAATAATCGCACTATAAGGATTTTAATTAGCCCAAAAATGAAAAATGACTTTTGGGGAGTGACAGAAGCCCCTTAAACCAGGCACCCCCTGCTCTGAATTGGGGAGGGTGTCTGGTTCATAAGAAAAGGTTAGAAATTGATGGCAACATCACTGAAAGGATTCGGGAACAGCATGGGGAGGATGTCTGGATGCATCTTGGCCTCCCAGATCACTGCTGGGAAAGATGTTGTCACTTTTACAGACTGACAATAATATGCACCAAACCGAAGATAAAATCGATTTTAGAGGAAAAATTATTAGGAAACATTTTTTTGTGTATATTTACTTGTATATAAAGTGCAAGTGCTGCCAGAAATTACATGGAAGAGGCACTCCGACACAACCTGTATCACATAAAGGAAGGCCTCGTTCACATTGTGGTACAATTGTTCAGGTAGAGGGACTCCTACACTCAAACATTAAGAGCAAGGGACTTCTGGTGACCCTCTAAAATATTAGGGGCGAGGGCCTGCTGCTGATCTGAGCATCAAAATAATTATGGACGAGTGCCTGCTGCAGAAGTGACCATTGAAAAAATTATGGGCGAGTGCCTGCCGCTTAGCTAACCATTGAAAAAATTATGGATGAGGGCCTGCAGGTGAGCTGACCCTGTAAAACATTATGGTTGAGAGCCTGCTGGTGAGCTGACCCTCTAAAACATTACATGCGAGGGCGTGCAGGTGAGCTGACCCTCTAAAACAGTGATGGCACTCCAGCTGTGGTGAATCTACGACTCCCAGCATGCTCCATTTATTTCTACAGAGTTCTGAGAGCAGCCAAGCAAGGGGGGCATCTTGGGAGTTGTAGTTTTACCACAGCTGGAGTGCCAAGGTTAGCCATCACTGCTCTAAAACATTGTAGGTGAGGGCCTGCTGGTGAGCTGACCCTCTAAAACATTATATGCGGGGGCCTGCAGGTGAGCTGACCCTCTGAAACATTACATGCGAGGGCCTGCAGGTGAGCTGGCCCTCTAAAAGATTGTAGGTGAGGGCCTGCAGGTGAGCTGACCCTCTTCAACATTAGGAGCGAGGGCAGACTAATAAGCATGTTGATATGATGGAAGAGGAAGACGAGAAAAGGAAGATTGAACCATATACCCATTTTTGTGGTAAAAGGGGTGCATGGATATACAGTGTATTCAGTACATTATAAAAAACACATTTAAAGTGCCTTTATGTTAAGCCGCTTTCCTCTGGTGAAGTAGAGAAGTCAGGGGCAATCCAGGCCTTGTTAATTTTTAACCTGTCAACCTGTCAGCATTTTCAGTTGACAGGCGGATGCGGTTTTCAGTTATTATGCCCCCAGCAGCACTAAATACCCACTCACTGGCAGTAAGGCAGGCCAGCACCTCCAAGGCATAGAGCGCCAGTTGGTGACACGTGTCCAGCTTGGACACCCAGTAGTTGTAAAACACAGAGGGAACATTGAGGATGAACACGGTCTGCTACGTACTCCTTCACCATGTTCCAAAGTTTTTCCCTCCTTGTGACACTAGGCCGCGCATCAGGGTGATGGTGCTGGCGGGGTGTCATGAAACTGTCCCAGGCGTTGGAGAGTGTTGCCCTGCCTCTGTTGAAACTGCTGTGTGTTCCCCTCATCTCCCCTCCTCACTTGGCTAAGGAACTATGTACTCTGCCACCAGCGTTGTCAGCTGGAAATATTTGGAGCAATTTTAACACAAGGACCTTTTGGTATTGCACCATTTTGCTCGTCATCTCCACCACAGGAATGAAATATGGGAAGTTCTCTTTGTAGCGGGGGTCGAGAAGGGTGAACAACCAGTAATCGATTTGTCCAAAATGCGTAAAGCGTGTGGGTCACGGGAAAGGCAGCCTAGCGAAGTCAGCCATGTGTGCAAGAGTCTCAACAGGCAAGACTTCGCTGTTGTCATCAGGAGGATGACTCTCAATCTCCTCATCCTCCTCCAGTGGCATGTCGGGGGGAAGGGGGTCCGCCCCAGGTGTCAGGCTGTCATCTATACAGGCAGCAGCGCCCGGCCCAAAGTCTCTGCAAGGAAGGAGAGCTGTGATTCTCTTAGGAGAAAGGACCTTTGACATCATCACCATGTGACCAGTAACATATCGATATTACTGGTCAAATGGGCTATGAGGTAATCAAAGTCCTTTCTTTCTATCAGGAGTGTTGCTGCAGGAGAAATTTGCCATAATTGTGGAGCTTTTTTTGTGAAGATTACATCAGGAAAAGGTGACATGGGCTGGTATGCTATTATACTGTAAGCTACTGTATATTGTGGGGTGCTGTATAGCGTGGGGTGCTATACTGCTCTACTGTATAGTGTGGGGTGCTATACTGCTCTACTGTATAGCGTTGGGTGCTGTACTGCTCTGCTGTATACTGTGGGGTGCTGGGTGCTGTATACTGTGGGGTGCTGTATACTGTGGGGTGCGGTATACTGTGGAGTACTGTATACTGTGGAGTGTTGTGTACTGTAGGGTGCTATTCCATGTATTGCATACTATGGGGTACTACCCTGTTTCCCCAATAAGACATACCCTGAAAATAAGCCGTAGTAGGGTTGCGGCTTATATGCTCAATATAAGACATAGCCCGAAAATAAGCCATAGCAATGGGCATGGCTATGCACCGGCGCGGAGCGGTAAAGAAGACGCGGGCAGCCCTTCTAATCTGCTGCATCATGACAGACACTGTAGGTGCTGTCTCACCTACAGTACCCCATCATGACAGCTGCTGTAAGTGCTGTCTCATCTGCCCCACATCTGTAGGTGACGGGAGAGTTGTGAGCAGCCCCATCAACACGGTCGGCTCCCCCTGTCAGGTCCCGGTCGTTCGGTGCACAGCAACCTGAGGTACAAAGTGAAAGTAAAAGTCTCCTCAGCATCAGCATCATTGTGCAGATTGGACCCAGTTCTCACTGGATCCCTGATAAATAAGCCATAAGACATCCCCTGAAAATAAACCATAGTGTGTTTTCTGAGGAAAAATAAATATAAGACAGTGTCTTATTTTCGGGGAAACACGGTATATACTGTGGGGTGTTATATACCGTGGGGTGCTGTATACTGTGGGGTGCTATACTATACAGTGGATATAAAAAGTCTACACACCACTGTTAAATTGTCAGGTTTCTGTGCTGTAAAAAAATGAGACAAAGATAAATAATTTCAGAACTTTTTCCACCTTTAATGTGACCTATAAACTGTACCACTGAAAAACAAACTGAAATCTTTTAGGTGGAGATAAGAAAACAAAAAAATGTGGTTGCATAAGTGTGCATACCCTCTTATAAATGGGGATGTAGCTGTGTTCAGAGTTAAGCAATCCCATTCAAAGTCATGTTAAATAGGAGTCAGCATACACCTTCCATCATTTAAAGTGCCTTTAATTATCCCCAAATAAAGTTCAGCTGCTCTAGTTGGTCTTTCCTGAAATTTTCTTAGCAAAAGCCATGGTCCACAGAGAGCTTCCAAAGCATTAGAAGGATCTCATTGTTAAAAGGTATCAGTCAGGAGAAGGTTACAAAATAATTTCCAGGGCATTAGATATACCATGGAACACAGTGAAGACAGTCATCATCAAGTGGAGAAAATATGGCACAACAGAGACATTACCAAGAACTGAACGTTCCTCCAAAATTGATGAAAAGACGAGAAGAAAACTGGTCTGGGAGGCTACCAAGAAGCCTACAGCAACATTAAAGGAGCTGCAGGAATATCTGTCAAGTACTGGCTGTGTGGTACATGTGACAACAATCTCCCGTATTCTTTATATGTCTGGGCTATGGGGTAGAGTGGCAAGATGAAAGCCTTTTCTTAGGAAGAAATCAGGAGATGCCCTCGCAATCTTTGGAGTGTTTTTGCAAAGAAGAGTGGGCAAATCTTGCCAAGTCAAAATGTGCAATGCTGATTCATACCCAAATAGACTGAGTGCTGTAATAAAATCAAAAGGTGCTTCAACGAAGTATTAGTTTAAGAGTGTGCACACCTATGCAACCATATTATTTAATTTTTATATTTTTTTCTTCCCTCTACCTAAAAGATTTCAGTTTGTTTTTCAATTTAGTTGTACAGTTTATAGGTCACATTAAAGGTGGAAAAAGTTCTGAAATGATTTATCTTTGTCTCATTTTTTTTACATCACAGAAACTTGACATTTTAACAGGGTTGTGTAGACTTTTTATATCCACTGTGAAAGGCTCATGTATGAGCCGAAATGTCGCTCTGTGCCACTTTATGGGTGAATAAAGTTCATTGACTTTTTGGAAAGTCCTTCGGAGTGCAGTCCAATTTTTTGTCCTTTACAAGTGGGTAAGCACCTATTGCCATACTTGGGCTCTGCACCCTTTTCCCTCCTTTTCTTGGATGGTGCTGCTGGTGGTTTTTCTTTTGTGTGTATGTATATATATATATATATATATATATATATATCAAACAAAAAATATATGTAGCAGCACAAGACCAAAGTTAAGGGTGCAAAAAATCCACCCAGCCGCAGGCTCCAACGGCTAACTGTAGATATAAATTCAAAAGGATGAGGCAGCACTCCAGGCGTAAAAAGTGAAAAAAAAGTCATGGACACTTCCAAATATATTCAGGAGATTAGGAGGCAACTGAGTGATCAGAATGTATACAGGGTATTGGCTGGTGATCCAAGATTTGATATTGTTCGGTGTATCAAGAAGGTCCTTGACACTGCTCTGGGTCAGGACATTATTGATAGTGAGCTTTATTCTTTTTTAACCATATCACAGCCATGTACACCTGTTATATACGTGTTACCAAAAATTCACAAATCAATGGTTGACCCCCCCCCCCCAGGTCGACCAATTGTTGCTGGTACCGGATCAATTTTTTCAAATATTTCAATTTTTTGGGATCGACTACTTCGTCAATATGCAATCAGTGCCAGATCCTACATTAGGGATACAGGAGATTTTCTTGATAAAATCTCCGGTATTACGTTGCCTGATGGTTGTCTCGTGGCCTCTTTCGACCTCACGAGTCTATATACTTCCATCGATCACACTAGGGGAGTGTCTGCGGTCCGGAGACAGCTATCGGGCAGCGATTACTCCCGGGAATGTTAGGACTTTATTATCCAATTGTTGGATTTGGTTCTGAGGAATATTTACTTTTTGTTTATGGAAAGTTTTTTTCTGCAGTTACGAGGGACCGCCATGGGGTCCAATGTGGCGCCCACCTACGCCAATGTCTTCATGGCGGCCCTCGAAGAGGACCTTGTCTATGTATCCCACCACTTCAGCCATGTACTGGGGTGGTGGCGGTACATAGACGATGTCTTCCTAGTTTGGCATGGTGACTCCACCTCTTTGGAGTCATTTCATCATTTTCTGAATAACTTGGATCCCGATATTGCGTTTACCCTGAAACATTCTGACACTCAAGTTCAATTCCTCGACACCACGGTGACAAATTGTCTACTGATATTTTTATTAAACCCACTGATTGCAATACTTTGTTGCATTACAATAGTTGGCACCGTAGGTCCATCATTGATTCACTACCTTACAGTCAACTCCTTAGGGTCAAGAGGGTAGTACAGGATTCAAAAATGCTACCGACTCGGTATGCTCAGATGGTGCACAAGTTCAGAGAGTGAGGTTACCCTACTCGGGTGATCAATAAACACCTTAATAAGGTGAGAGGGCCACAACAGGTGTCACCAGATACTACACATAGTAAAGTGGAAAGAATTCCATTTATATCCACATACTCTGAACAGAGTGGGAGAGTTGCCCAAATTGTCCGCAAACATTGGTCTATATTAAAGAGTAATCTGCCCAACATTACAGCGTTCACTGTGCCTCCCCTGCTTTCCTATAGGCGCCCCTCCAACTTCCGTGACAAATTGGTTCGGGCTGATACTCCAGCCAAATCTTTGGTACAAACACATATTGGTCCACGGAGGAGAGGCTGCTATCCCTGCCTTAATTGTGTGAACTGTTCATACATGATTAAGGGAGATAGATTTACTCACCCAGTTACAGGAAGCCATTATGAGATTGGTCAATTTTTAACATGTGATAGCTCATATGTTGTTTATGTGCTCTCCTGTCCATGTGGTCTCCTATATGTTGGGGGAGACAACATGTGACATGAAGACACATTTAAACAACCATCGTTTCTCAATCAGACGTAAGAGGAAAGACCTCCCAGTCCCCAAACATTTTGTTGAGGCCAATCATAGGAAGAAGGATTTAAAATTCATGATATTGGACCAGATCACTCCGTCTAGGAGGGGAGGTGATAGGACATTGGCTCTCAAACAAAGAGAGCTATGATGGATACATCGACTTAACACTCTGAGACCGGGTGGACTTAATGTTGATTTTAAATGGAGTGTGATATAGGATGGGGCTCCTTAGTATTCTCTTGATCCTTTCCTCGGTGTGCCCTGGATGTGTGTATTCAATTGGTGTCATCTACCTTATAATTAATCATGATAACTGGATTTACAGTTAATTTTACACTCATCTCTCTTTTGCCCTTTTTTTTAGATTTTCTCTATCAATGCCTTTGCGGCGGTGTTTACGGATGGCGGATGCAGAATTCTACATCTCTCCTTTTATATCTTGGGATGGAGGGGATTCATGGGGCTCAAACACTAATTATTATTGTCAACTATGTTGGTCGACTGTATAGGGTTGTTTGCTTAATGAGTGGTGGTTCTCACTTATCTTATTCCAGAGTTTAGGGGAGATATCTAGTTTTGGGGTGTTTGGGTATGGATGTGTCCTTGACTTCGGACCCATTGTGGGCCTATGGTGATGCTCATGGAAATGACATAACCAATGGCTTTTTTTCGCCTCTTTCTCTTTATTTGTATGGCACACATGTTGAAGTGCCGAGATACTTTATATACCACGATCACTCTGTCTCCTAACCTGAATTACAGGTCCAGTCCTAACCTGGACTCGTTTTGCCTGTGGTGGGTGGCTTGTGGTTGCTGGGGCAACGACGCCAGTATTGCTGGCTCCGTTGGCCCTCCAGCTCTTGCCCCTCCCCGCCGGCGTGACGTGTTCGGCGCCGCCCCCGGACTGGTCTCGTGATGGCTGCATGGGTCATGTGGGTGATCGGGTGACCGTTCACGTGACTCGTATGACGTCTCTTTGCTCCGTCTGTTTGGGCGGCGTTGCTAGGTCTCTGGGCATGCGCAGTCTGATTCTGAGGACGCGGACTTAGGCGCCATAATCCCGTCACCACTGAGTGAGTTTTTAACTTTACTAATTATGATTATTGTTACCACGCGTACACAGGTGGTGTTACACTGTTATAATGAGTCTTATTTACACAATTTAGGGTACACCTATGTGAGGATTATGGTTATTATTGATTTACACTATGTAATACACTATGTATACAACTATTGATATATTATTCATACCATAGAGATATTGTTTGTATTTCTACAGGGTGTGCCATTTATATGGATACACCTTAATAAAATGGGAATGGTTGGTGATATTAACTTCCTGTTTCTGGCACATTAGTATATGTGAGGGGGGAAACTTTTCAAGATGGGTGGTGACCATGGCGGCCATTTTGAATCCAACTTTAGTTTTTTTCAATAGGAAGAGGGTCCTGTGACACATCAAACGTTTTGGGAATTTCACAAGAAAAACAATGGTGTGCTTGGTTTTAACGTAACTTTATTCTTTCATTAGTTATTTACAAGTTTCTGACCACTTATAAAATGTGTTCAATGTGCTTCCCATTGTGTTGGATTGTCAATGCAACCCTCTTCTCCCACTCTTCACACACTGATAGCAACACCGCAGGAGAAATGCTAGCAATGCAGGTGCGCACAGCGTCATTGGTTGCTATGAAGCCGTGCGCTCCTACAATGCCAGTCCGGTATCTCACGGACCGTGTTCCACGGACGTCTGCATGAGGCTTAAGACTGGAGTATAAAATGCCAATCTGAGAATCAGTATATCTGCTCCAGTAAGTTATTACAATAAACAAAAGAAAGCACACACAGAGTGATTGTTGAGGATGGGTAATAGCTGCAGTTACATGTAGCAATCATCCTCTCTGTTTAGAGATGAGCAATTGCTACTGCTATCATACGTTCCCATATAGGTTAATTGGCAAACAATTCACATAAGTGTGCTGCCAGCAAATAATGATTTTATATACTGATTTTTTTCTTCGAGAGATCAGTGTCCAACCGTTTACATGGGGAAATTATCAGGAATGAGCATTCATACATGCGTCCAATAATTGCTGTGATCCTTGGCCTATGTTGAAGAGCCTATAGTCCTCATAGAAATGTATGAATAAATTGAAAACTTGGCATTTCCAATTGGCAGTGTATCCCTACACACTTTAACGTTATCCAATCAGTCCTGAGAGTTCAAAACTGCGCAGGGACAAATTTAACAAGGGGAATAACAACACACTTTCAATTCAGGAGGAATAACAAAGGAACGGCGCAGTGAAGCATTGTAAGGAAAGGTGCTCTAGAATTGTTATTTCATGAGGAATACAAGTATTTACTGTCTGGAGTGGCAACCGATCCTCTTTAAATGAAATGCCTTGTATCTTGCATGAAACTAAGTTATAGTAAACTGTATAACTAACTAAAAATACCATTAAACACAGCTGAGAAATATATCCTTATCTTTAGCACATTTTGACAGCAGAGCAAACAAAGCTAAGGATGTGTCTAAGTATTCCCACAGGTCTCAGTAAATGTAGGCCGTACTAAATGTATGTAAATATGGAAACATACATACTGTAGAAACTATTTGCAATTCAACAGGTATAATTAACACTTTTATGGTTAGAAACATATAAGTATGGAATTTCAATTCCGAGCAAGGTCAGACTGGCTACAAGAGTACCAGAAGATCCTCTGATGAGCCTAGGCATTCACAAGATAATGACTAGGATGTATTTTTTATTTGATGAATCACAAACGACCTATTAGACCTCTCTAGTGAAATATTCTGTGTGTACAAGGACACAAGTAAGGTTATGACGTGAAGTGTACATGTTACACATGGAAAGATCTTGTGCTCTCTGAATCATTTCCTCTGTTAGACCCAAAGGACCTCAGTCAAAATACAAGTTCCTAGAATGCAATATGTTAGCATGGGAGTATTCTGATTGTATGGTAAGGTTTTCAGGGTTGTGACCCTAAGAACACTGAGCAGAAAATAGTGCTAATGTGTATTGCGCTTTATAAACTGTTTATGTTGTATTTTAGTCTGTCAGTAGGAGATTGATTCGTCCAAAAGATCATTGGATTATTGGTTTTCATACTCCTAGTAAATTCCGGTTGAGGCATTAAACAGGAATGTATCACCTATAAATTTGTACTGATTTAAAACTAGTTAGTAAAAAAAAAAAAAAATGTTATATGGGGCCTTTGTGAAGGGCATGTTTACTACTGAGGGCACTATGTGGAAAATTATTCCTACTATGGGCCCCATGGAAGCAATATTACTAGGGGGGACTATGGGGCCATGATTATTATTGGGCACACTCTGGAGGGTACTAACACTAATGAATGCTCTAACGGGAAGCTTTTTAACTACTGGGGGCTTTGTAGGGAATACTACCTCAGAGAGAGAATTATTGCTTTTGGTGGAACTTTTTATTCAAAAATAAAACCCCAATTTTACCAGAAATTTGAAAAATTCACTATTTTCTAAATTTTAATCTCTGCTTTTAAGACAGAAGCGATTGCAAAAAAGTGTTAATTTAGGAATTAAAGTAAAACACTTTGTGTAATTCAAGACCTATGGGGGGCATTTAACATAACTTTTTTTTCTACTGCTGATTTCTCCTGTATGTGCGGTCACATGATAGCTGGGGCAAAACGGGAAGCGGCAGAGCGCTTCCTCAGCTGTATACACAGTGTTCATTCAGTGCTGTGTATACATCGATCTAGAAAGCAGAGAGATCGTCCCTGTCTTCTCTATGGGGTGTCCTGCTGTCACTGACCACCGCTCAGCAGCTGCATGATTAGTGTGCAGCTGCAATCTCAGGACGGATGCTCCAGAACGTCCGTTCAGAGATAAGTTCCCACTGCCAGGGCGTTTATAGTCAATGGGTGGTTGGGAGCTGGTAAAAAAATTCTGTGGCCAGATATTAGTTAATTTTATTTTTATTTTACATATATATATATATATATATATATAGGACTTACATATTCCGCAGCACTTTGCAGACATTATCATCACTTACATCTCAAATGGACCTCAAAATCTAAGTTTTCTATCAGTATGTCTTTGGAGTGTGGGAGAAAACCAGAGTAACCGGAGGAAACCCAAGCAAACACGAAGAGAACACACAAACTCCATGCAGATGTCCTTGGTCAGATTTGATCCTAGAACCTTAGTGCTGCAACGGCGCCTTGATACACGGTAGATTTTGTGGCAGAAAATTCAGCAACTGAAAATCAGTTCCATTTATTTTAATGGTACAGCAAGCACAAGGATTTCTGCAAGCTCCATTAAAGTGAATGGAACTGATTTGCAGTCGCACAATTTTCTGCCACAAAATCTGCCACGTGTGAAAGCACCCCAAGGCACCAGTGATAACCATTGAACCCTTGTGCTGCCATAAAATGCAACATGATCTAGGTATGTTTTTTTTTGCTGCCATTTGACCCCAAAGCACATGTAAAAAAAATGTCATGAAAACTGCTTGAAATGCATGGTGTTTTATTACAAGCATTTTAAAACTGTGTATGTGCGTTTTACTGAAAATATTTTTATTACAAATTTCCTAACTTTAATCCTCCCTTTCTCATGATTTGGTTTCCTTTGGCTCCAATAAAATTATCTTAGTAAAACATCTAACAACTTCCCTAGAGTTCTAAACTTTCAGGCCATTGGGCCCATGGGAAAGATCACAACATTTTACAAGGGTAGGAGGTAACTGTAGACAACAGTACAAAAATCCAGAATTTCTGCAGAGAAGCAATGACATATTACTAATCTGTTGAATGTACTAGATACATCTCTAAACAAATATAAATTACCAGATGTCACCCTGCATAAATTGTGCTTTGACACATCACAATGAAAAAAATAGGTTAAAGGGATATGCCGGTCAGCCGGCAAAGTGAAGGAGATCGCACCGCACATGTGCGGCTGCCCTCCATTCATTTCTATGGGGCCATCGAATATAGCCAGGCAATTTCCGTAAACCTCATACACTCACCTAAAGAATTATTAGGAACACCATACTAATACGGTGTTGGACCCCCTTTTGCCTTCAGAACTGCCTTAATTCTACGTGGCATTGATTCAACAAGGTGCTGATAGCATTCTTTAGAAATGTTGGCCCATATTGATAGGATAGCATCTTGCAGTTGATGGAGATTTGAGGGATGCACATCCAGGGCACGAA
This sequence comes from Bufo gargarizans, assembly GCF_014858855.1. Lineage (NCBI taxonomy): Eukaryota > Metazoa > Chordata > Amphibia > Anura > Bufonidae > Bufo > Bufo gargarizans. Next base: position 294,827,162 of record NC_058081.1, on the reverse strand, counting down.
GCTCCCGTTCCACCACATCCCAAAGATGCTCTATTGGGTTGAGATCTGGTGACTGTGGGGGCCATTTTAGAACAGTGAACCATTAACGCCAGTGTGAAACAGGCCTAATCAACACAAAACATCTGCAAAGCATTCCTAAGCCTTTAAATGGTCCCTCATTCTGGTTCAGTAGGCTACACAATCATGGGGCAGACTGCTGACTTGACAGTTGTCCAGAAGACAGTTCTGGCTGTTCACAGAGTGCTGTATTCCTGTACATGGAATTCTTCAGCCATGGTGCACCAAAGAGAAAGAAAAAAAACAATGCACCGAAAATAATGTAAAATAATAACATGAAAGACCATAAAACTCCACAAAGACATGTAAGATACCAGGCAGGTGCCATGCCAAAGGGAAGAGAGACAAGTTCTTCTGAACTGAATCATCACTATACAATGTGCTACTCGCAAAACGAAGCACAAACATATCAAATAGAGAAGTTTCAGGCACAAATTGATTTTAGATTTAAAATTTTTATTAGTACAAAAATTCCACAATATGAGAACAATCTAAAATAGATAAAGGTAGATATAAAAGAGCTTTGTAAATTTCAGTGCACATTGTCATATTTCTATATTTTCATACTGTACATAACGTGCCTTTATAAGGCTATGTTTAGCACTACATTGGAGGCTTCATTCAAAATCTGTGTGGTAAATTTTACAAGAAAAAAGGTGTGCATGGAACGCTATTGTTCCTGTCAAAACAACAGACTCCATGTGGTCCTCTGGTTTGGTTATACCACAGATCGGACACAGAAGCCATAAGACAGATGTGAACACAGTCTTTCATTTGCATATTATAATTATTATGGTTATCAGTAAATTACCATATAGGTGGTATTTGTCCATAAGACCATGTTTTATGCTCAGGTCTTCAGGTTTCTCAATGGCGTAATCATGATTTCGGTATTTTTGTATACATACTGTTGCTGATCATTTTCCTTTCCTTATAATTCTTTCAAGTATATCTAGTTGTCCACTAGACTAAAGTTTACATGATAGGGCATTTATTGAACTCCTTTTTTCTGAAATCTCTAGCTGTGAGGCACCCTATTTTTGCAAAAAGCCTTCCCTACTTCCCTATCTACAGTAGCCTTAAAGGGGGTTTCTTACAATTACAATTAATGGCATCAATTCCTCATTCAATCCTCAGAACGTAGGAGACAGGTCTTCTGGTCTGTTCGTGTCTTAGGCTGGGTTCATATAATGTTTGTCATATGTTTAATGTATATAAAAAAAACGTATAAATTAACAGATGCCTCAGACAGATGCAATGGCATCCGTCACCAGAGTGTAACACGCTTTTCCAGCCAAAAAAACAACATATTCGTTAACATATGTGCTTTGTTTTGTTTTGGCATCCGTCTAAGGCATGCGTTTAAGGTATGCATTATTGTATATGTTAAACGCATGACAAAAACTTGATGTGAAACCAGCCTTGCAGAATATGTTAACACTATATAAAGACTATTTAGCTTATTGCATCTTAGTAATATGCAATAATGTTACATGATACCTTTGTTAAGGTTTTCAAAGATATTGAACTGAATAATTCTGCTGCGATATATATATATATATATATATATATAGATTTTTTTTTATTAAAGAGATTGTGCCAAGTATAAAAGTTATTCCCTATCCACAGGATAGGGGATAACAGACTGACTGGTGGGGGTCCAGCTGTATAATACGGCTTCTTAATTCAGTTTTGCAGTTTCCTCTTTATCATACAAGACTTTCATTTCATTTATCATACTAAAAATACTTTAGCTGTGTACTGTGTAATTTAGGTATTATTTCTCACTGCAGAGTAGATTGTCTCAGATGTGGTGTTAAATGTCTTCGATCGGTATCATTGCCGATCGCAGACATTAGCCCGCCATTTTTAAAGAACAGACTTCCACTGTACATGTATGGCAGCGGTCCTGAAGGCGTTACGTACATCATTAACGTGTTCCCTAATCCAATGCTGGGGGTCTTACAGTCAACAAAATCACATATTTCTACACGCTTCCAGCAATCACACTGGTTATAGTTTTGCCTGTCTTTACAAATTCACATTCTGTACGTGCCTGGGTTCTTTCTTTCCAAGCATGTGCCCAGGTGTGTAACTGGGGTAAAATGGCTAAAGACTAATCTGCTCTCTTCAGTATGTCACTGATAGTTGTAAAGTGATGACATCCCTGGTATCGGGCTCTAACCGCAGAATTTTACAATAGTTGGTAGTATCCTTATCACCTCTTTTTGGTGTACATCAAAAGCCTGTGGGTGGGTAGCTGGGTATTTTCGCTTGCGTTCAAAGGCCTGGGGTAAGGACATTTGGACGCTGCGCTGGGACACGGAAGTGGATGTGGTTGCTTATAGTACTTGAAAAGGTCCAGGTGCAGGGCGGGAGGCATCCGGGTCTGCGCCTTCGACAGGAGATTGGCAAGCACGTAACATAGGGGAAGAGAAGGCAGTGGTGTGACCCACAGACACAGATTGTGGACCCAGGCGTTTGTCCCACTTATTACGGTGCTTGGATGCCATGTGGCGGATCATGCTGGTGGTGGTGAGGTTGCTAGTGTTCACACTCCGACTCATTTCCGTATGGCACAGGTTGCAAACTACTATTCTTTTGTCATCTGCACTTTCCTCAAAAAAGCGCCATACTGCGGAACATCTACCCCCTTGGCAAGAAGATTTTCGCAAGGGGGTTCTCTGTGGAACAGTTACAGGCCTGTTTGGTGTGGCCCGCCTTCTCCCTTTTGGCACCCCACTGCCTCTTCCAGCCTGTTGCGGTGCTGTAGATCCCTCCCCCTCTGTACTGATGTCCTTGCTCGGCTTTCCACCTTCCCAAGTTGGGTCAGTGACTTCATCATCCACCACATCCTCTTCCACTTCCTCACTCTGATCATCCTCCTGATTTCTTGACCAAACCACAACCTCAGTGATTGACAACTGTGTCTCATCCTCTTCCTCAGCCTCTTGAGACAGTAATTGCAGTTGACTTATTGGCAACTGTGTCTCATCATCATCCACCTCATTAAACACTAATTGCCATTCCCCACTGTCATGTTCTTGTGACGGTGGATGCTCAAGAGGTGGGGAATCAGGGCACAAGATCTCATGTCCCTCTTCAAGCGTGCTTGGCGAGAGGGCCAAATCAAGTAATGGCGATGAAAAGAGGTCCTTGGAATATCCGAGTGTAGGTTCACTTGTTTGGCCAGACTGTACATGGTGGGAGGAAGGAAGATCAGGGTGAGGATTGTGTTGACTAGACTCCTGGCTACTGAGACTGGACTTGGTGGAACATGGGGTGGTGCTTAACTGACTGGAAACATTATCTGCTGCAATCCAACCGACCACCTGCTCGCACTGGGCTGACTTCACGAGCGTTGTCCTGCGCAGCCCTGGAAACTGGGGCATGAAGCTAGGTATCGTGGATGATTGTTTTTATTGTGCTCTGGTAGCAGGCACAGTTTCTCAGCGCCCAGGGCCACGGCCTCTGCGTGCACCATCAGCATCACGGTCACTTTCCCATCCCTTACTGCTCGCCTTCTTAATTTTAAATGTGATATATGCTTGAAAGTATGTGACACGTACAGTAGCGTAGGATTTGGAAGTGTATGTGCAAAAAAATTTACAAAGGTATTTGTGATGAGGAAACGTTATACAGGACAGATACCACAGGTAATGTCACTGTTTGCAGTTTGTCTACGGAAAAAGTACACTGGATATCACTGATATTTTAGGGATGCGCACACTTTAAACAGGAGATGTGGCGCGGATAATTTAACTGTCCGCAGCGGACACCATCTACGGAAAAAGTATATTGGATGTCACTGATATTTTAGGGATGCGCACACTTTACACAGGAGATGTGGCGCGGATAATTTAACTGTCTGCAGCGGCCTATTACACGGTATTTAGTGCAGGATGCGCTAAAAATATATATTGCTGCTGTCACACACACAATAGTCCTTCAAAAGACTTTTGGGTCTCTGAAAAGTTTTTTTGTATAAAAATCTTCCTATTACACTCCCTACACTGTCTGTCCCTTCCTATGCACAGCTCTCCCTAACATTGAGCAATTTAGCGCAGGTTGCGCTACAAACATATATTGCTGCTGTCACAAACAATAGTCCTTACAAAGACTTTTGGGTCTCTGAAACATTTTTGTGCAAAAAAATATTCAATTACACTCCCTACACTCTATGTCCCTTCTTATACTCAGCTCTCCCTGACTATGAATGAGTCGAACATGCGTCATCGGGTGCTATATAGCACCCGATGACGCGTTCCGGGGCCAGCTAATCACTGTAATGCCAGTAGCCAACATGGCTACTGGCATTACAGTGAGGGCAGTACTTACCTTTGCGGGGAGGAGACTCGAACATGGCGCTCGAGCACATGCGGTACTCAGACGAGTACCACCATGTGCCGAGCATCGAGATGCTCGAGCCTAACAGGTGTTCGGCCGAGCGTGCTCGATCAACACTTACGGTGATGTGAACCCAGCCTAAATTTTTCTGGAGGTGAAAGTCTTTGCACACTTTAATGTCAAGTGTAAACCTTTCAATTGTCTGCTACAGATCCTTATCCTCATTTCAAAGACTGGAGTTTTCGCTAATATTTTAGCTACTTCTATACCTTTCTGTAACACCTTGGTCAATACTTCAAACTGCATCCTCTCCTCTAGAAGGATACACATAAGCCTCAGGGAACTCACTTTTTTCTGACTCCCAGCGTTCCCTAACAGTGGCTGTTTTCATCCTGGGGCCTGGAATAACCTCTATTCTCAGCTCCTTAGGGACTATATTGTTCTTTAGATAATTTTCAACACTTTCGATTTTCTACCAAGAACGCAAGTAATCTTTATAGTGCTTAGTGAAGTTCTCAAACGCAACATTTAAAGAAGTGTTTTGTGTGGTGTGTGGTAAATCTCCCTCAGAGAACACATTTTTTGCCTCATCTAACCAACTGTCAGAATTCCGATTAAAGAAAAATAATGCCAGCCATACACCAATAGATATCGATGAGCAGCTATAAACATGTGTGGACACAATGTTAACTATAGAGCTGAAAAGTTAAGTTTTAATAGACTTCACTAACGAGTAAGAGATGCAACACCCTGAGCCTAAATCACATTTTTCCATCATCAGCTCTTGAGTTAACATTAGACTGCCTTGGGTGCATTGACCTATAAACTGTTTTAGTAATTGTAAACAGGTCACAGGAACCACCCATAATTCCTTCCCCAGTCCTAATTTATCTTAAAAGTATTTACTTTTGGAACATGAGCTGCCTGTGTTTACAGGGAAACAACCGTGTTAAAATATTGTTAGGGTAAATGCAGAAATCCAATAATGGCCAGACCTAAAAAGGCTTTTATTTTTGTCTCTTTGTTTCAGCAGCCATATTACTATTTAGTAAACGCACCTGTCTGAGGTCTTGTTTTATGCTGGACAAATTTGAGCATTTTTGGACATTGTTCGAGGGTTCATATAAATGATTGTGTAATTTATATTCTTTTTTTGTTAATTTTTGTAATGCTGTTAATTTTTGAAACTAAATAACCTGATAAATGAATTCAGGTTATTATGGTCATGTGGATTCCTCATATCTGTAGATTGTTTTATTTTTTTTGTTTATACAGTAAAATGTACAGTATTTTAAACTAAATGGTTTTAATGTTTCTGTGTTTTTTGCCTTTTTGCTGAGTTTTTTATTTGTTTATTTATTTTTGCATTATCTAAAACATGTTTTAACCCCATATTTTATTTTTTTATTCTACGCACTTATATAGTGCTGCTATATTCCACAGCGCTTTACAGACATTAGCATCAAGCTGTCCCCAATAGGGCTCTCAATCTAAGTTCCCTATCAGTATGTCTTTGGAGTGTGGGAGAATACCAGAGTACCCGGAGGAAACCCACACAAACACAAAGTTCAGGCAGATGTTGTCCTGGTTGGATTCGAACCTAGAACCCCACAGCTGCAAGGAACCAATGATAACCACTGAGCCACCGTGTGTCATGCTTCGGTGTAGAAGAGAAACACCACACCGAGCATAAGATGGAAGGGGGGAACAGGGAAATCAGGCCTGAAAACTAGGGAAGGAAGATAGACATCTCCTAGTGAAAACCCTAACCCAAATCCTGACTGACTACCAGTATGAACAGACCCCAAATGTAGGTCAGTTCATATGCAGGAATACCTAGAGTCATATCTAGCCCTATAGGACCCTGGTACCAATGGCAGGGACGAAACTACCTGTTTCTCCAAAAAGAAGGACAAACAGGAGTCTCCTTCAGGCCTAATACAAACAATAGGGAAATGCAACACACAGAACCCAAACAAAATACAAAAATAGAAAGGAGAGACTTAACTTCAAAGGGACTATGGAAGCACCAGAAACTCAGCCAAGATCCACACACCAGCTATCCACAACTAAAACTGAAGCTATAAACCGCACAGCAGTGTGGGAGAAGCAACTATAAATAAGGAACATCTGTCAGATCAAACCACATGTTGCCAGTCTTACAGATCTCTTGCCACTCACTGTCGCCGGGATGTCCATATGTCTCGGTACGTTCATGACAATACCTCCCCTTCTACGGGAGACCTTCGGGCACCCAGGACCGACCCTATCCAGGTGAGACCTGTGAAAAGCTTTCACCAAACGACTGCCATTCATGTCAGATGCCGGTACCTGCATCCACTCCTCTGGTCCATAACCCTTCCAATAAACAAGATACTGAAGATATTTACGGAGAACTCGAGAGTCAATTATCTTGGCGATCTGAAATTCCAAACTACCGTCCACCATGACAGGAGCGGGTGGCAAGGAAGGCGGCTCCAAAGGTTCAACATATATCTTCAACAAAGATTTATGAAACACATTATGAATTTGCAGGGCCCGAGGAAGTTCAAGATGAAAAGCTACAGGATTAATAATGGCAGTCATCTTATATGGACCAATAAACCTTGGACCCAACTTCCAAGAAGGTATCTTCAACCTAATGTTTCTTGTGGACAGCCACACAGAATCACCCACTCTTAAGTCCGGACCTTTCATACAATTCCTGTCAGCCACACGTTTATACTTGTTGCCCATATTCATCAAGTTATTTTGAATTTTCCGCCATATAGATGATAATGATGACGAAACGCATTCCTTCTCAGGGATACCAGAAGTATCAGAACCAGAAAATGTGCCAATCTGCGGGTGAAACCCATATTCCCCCAAAAAACTTAGACTTACCAGTGGACTCCTGTCTACGAATGTTTATGGCAAACTCTGCCAAAGACAAATAAGAGGACCACTCCTCCTGGTTCTCAGAGATAAAACATCTCAAGTAAGTCTCCAGACTTTAATTAGTGTGTTCCGTCTGTCCGTTCGACTGAGGATGAAAAGCCGAAGAAAAGGACAGTTGTACCCCCAGTCGAGTACACCATGCCTTCTGGAAACAAACTGAGTCCCACGATCCGAGACCACGTCAGAAGGAATGCCATGGAGTTTCACAATGTTGTCAACAAATACTTGTGCAAGTGTTTTAACATTAGGTAGGCCCTGTGCCTGCGCCGCAAGCCGGTCTGAGACAAACGAGGTCACCGGGAGCAGGCAGTTCCGAGAACAGCCCGATGAAGGCCCCCGGCGGCTGTTCTTGGAACTGCCTGCTCCCGGTGACCGCATTTGTCTCAGACCGGCTCGTGGCGCAGGCACAGGTAAGGACTTACCTGTGCCTCACCGGACTTGTGATTTAAGATGGCAGCCCGCATGTGTTCGCGGGAGAACACGGCGAACTGGCCATCACTGATCCTAAATTAGAATGTCATCCAAATACACGACTACAAACTTCCCCACAACGTGATGAAAAATGTCATTCACAAAATGCTGGAAAACTGCGGGAGCATTGGTCAACCCGAAAGACATGACCAGGTTCTCAAAGTGCCCCTCCGGAGTATTAAAAGCCATCTTCCATTCATCCCCTTGCTTGATCCTAACCAGATTATATGCCCCCCTTAAGTCCAACTTGGAGAACACCTTGGCACCAATAATCTGGTTAAACAAATCGGGAATCAAAGGAAGAAGGTAAGGATCATGGACAGTAATCCGATTGAGTTCACTGAAATCCAGACATGGCCGAAGACCTCCGTCCTTTTTTTTAACACAAAAGAACCCTGCTGCCTCTGGAGACTTGGAAGGTCTTATGTGTCCTTTAGCCAAACTCTCGGTAAAATACGCTCTCATGGCCAGTCTTTCAGGTCCAGAAAGGTTATACAACCTAGATTTTGGCAACTTAGCTCTGGGAATAAGATTGATAGGACAATCATACTCCCGATGAGGAGGTAAATCCTGGCATCCACTCTCATAAAACACGTCGGTGAAATCAGATATAAAAGAGGGTAATGTCTTAGTAGTCAAAACATAAAAAGATGTATTCAGACAATTGTCAATGCAATAATCACCCCAATCCAGAATCTGTCTAGCTTGCCAATCGATGGTTGGATTGTTCTTGCATAACCACAGTAAACTCAGAACCACCGATGCAGGAAGACCCTCCAACACAAAACACAAGATAAATTCTTGATGAAAGTCACCCACTATTAATTTGATATCATGCACCACTTGAGATAAACACTTCTGGGCTAGAGATGCAGAATCAATAGCAAAAATGGAAATGTTTTTTTTTCTAATGCACTCGGTGACAACCCATGCATACGAACGAACTGAGCATCAATCAGGGTCACCCCGACCACGCTGTCGATAAACACCTCAATTCCCAACAGTTTTTGACTCTAGCGCCACCTCAGCAGCCAGGAGAAATCGGGTACTACCAGTAAAATACAAATTGCTAATTTTCTGACCCCTCCAAGAGTTAGATGGGAATTACAAGTCCCTCTTTTTTCTTTTTGCCATTGAATGTATGGACATACTCTGATAAAATGTCCCTTTTGTCCACAGAAAAAACACACTCCCTTCCTATTACCAGTATGCTTAAAAGCGGATCCAGGAGTAGCCCCCCTAATTGCAGACATAAGCCCAAAGTATCAGAGGAGCACGATACATCAGGTGATGAGAGTGGGGGCCCTAGAGCTCTCTCTCAGGCGTCTATCCATGCGTATAGCCAGAGACATAGCAGCCTCCAGAGACACTGGGGTTTCATGAAAGGCCAAGGGGTCTTTCAGCCACTCAGATAACCCTTGACAAAACTGGCTATGGAGGGCAGGATCGTTCCACTCCATATCCGTAGCCCACCTCCTAAACTGAGAGCAATAAATCTAGGCAGAACGCTCTCCCTGACAAAGGCTGCACAGCTTGGTTTCGACTAGAGAGGTCCGATCCGGATCATCATAGATAAGACCCAAAGCTTTGAAAAAAATTAATCTACCGATCGGAGAAACTGCGTTCCGGTCAGCAGAGAAAAAGCCCATGAGTGGGCAGGGACAAGACTACCTGTTCCTCCAAAAGGAAGGACGAACAAGAGTCTCCTTCAGGCCTAATACAAACAATAGGGAAATGCAACACACAAAACCCAAACAAAATACAAAAAGGGAAAGGAAAGACTTAACTTCAAATGGGGCTACCAGGAATGGAAGCACCAGGAACTCAGCCGAGATCCACACACCAGCTATTCAACAATAAATAAGGAAGGTTAAATTACCACATTAGCAACACCTGAGGCAAGGGGTGTGGGCCTTACCAGAAACAACACAGACGCCTATTGCTCCACAAGGAAAACCTGTCAAATCAAACCATGTGTTGCCAGTCTCATCGATCTCCTGCCACCTGTCGCGGGAACGTCTGTGAGCCCATCTGAGATTTCTATTTTAAAACTTTATTTTAGACATCATTTATTAGCATACTTCTGTATGCTAATACATTATACTCTAGGCCACTATGACGCAGGCTGCTATTGTGCCCTAACAGCAGGATAACTGAACAGGCAGCTCTGGGATCCTTTGTAGGTCTTTAGCACTGACTACATATGGCTCCCCCAGTCTCCAATCACGTCACTGGGACACCTGGTGACTGGATCGTAAGGAGGACCTTTGATCACGCCATAATATGGATTGTGACAATCAAAGGGTTCAGAGGTTCTTCTGACTGCAGCTGTGAGGTAGTAGCATGCGCTAAGAACTATAGCTGTTGGTTGGCTCTTCTGCACCAACACCAAAATACGCAAACTGGGGCCCTTCATCTCCTGCTTTCAAAAGACAGTGGGTGGTCATTAAAGAGTAACTGTTGCTTCATTTTTTTCCACCATACATGCATAGTATAGGCAAACCCAAGAATAGAAATCAGAGAAAGATGCTTCCTTGTCCTCCTATCAGGTTCTATCCTCCTCCACCTCCACCAGTCAGTTCGCTGCTTAGATAATTATTATTCAGTGAAGACTATTGAAGATGGGCATAAAGATAAATCGGCCAGCACTCGCTTGATGCACGCCGCACGGGACAGGACCAATTCCACGTTCAATGAAGTGAAGAATCCCAGCAGACGTGACTTTATGCTCATTAGGAATTTATTGCAAAGTAACAATATGTCCCATATTTTAGGACGCGTTTCGGCTAAAGTAGCCTTTTTCAACAGGTAAGTGTCCATTACAAAGCACAGGTATATATACACCAAACAATGCATGAGGATAGGGAACCCCCATGACGTCAGACGCCCAGAAGGGGTGGTACACTCAAAGTAACAACGAGTATAGAATAATCATATTCAGATAGCAGCACAAGGAATGTATCAAAACACATATTATATATTATATATTGTAAATACCATCTTAGCAGAGAAATCTTTCATTGGGTAGTGGATGTCTAAAAGACAATAATAGTATATAAATAAGTTAGATGTCCAAAATTTAACAGAGATTGTGCATTAGTTAACAAAGTGAGATCTCAGATATGCATAATTTCATAGTCCCTATTGAGACCCCTTGGGTGTAGAGTATCCAGGGTATGGATCCAGTAAGCCTCCTGACGTAATAATAATAATTTCTTGATGTCACCTCCCCTTCTGGGTCTGGTGACTCGTTTTATTACCTGGAACTTCAATTGGGCAATAGTGTGTTTATATTTTTCTAAGTGGGAGGGAACAATATTAAAAATACCAGATAAAAATTTGATAATAGCCAGAAATAGTGTGATTCCATATGTACACACACAAGACACAAACACTTTAGGAGGTTAAATCTACCATAATATTTGAGCACCATATGGTTTACTCTTATGAAAATATAATCGCATCCCCAAACAAGTATATTTAGAATATGTTTCTCATGGAATCATGCATGATTGGGTGAGCATTTAGGTTGTTTAGCTCCTTTACAAGAGTACAGCTTGATGCTGCATTTTTCAGCATTCTTCCTTTTTTGTAGACCGAACCTTGTGATAGCCAACAGACAGGAAGCTTTTTAGAGTGAGCTAGTCTGGCAGTGCCTGCTGCCTTGTTTGTACAGGCTAAGCACGTGCAGGATACAACTCCTTGGGCGTTGGCACTAGAGATCTCATAAAACAACTAGTCTTGTACCAACATGAATCATTAGAAATGATGTGCAAACAATTCTCGTCAACATCACGTAATCAAGTTCTAAATGGCTACTGTGCAGAGAATCATTCTTTATTCATCTGCCCTTATGTAACTGTGAAAGTGATAATTACTTACCGGTAATTTTATTTCCTCAAGCCCATGACAGCACCCACAGAGAGAGGAGGATCCGCCTCCAAGGACAGGAAACCTATAAAAAAAAAGCTTTAGGAAATCCTCTCCCCTCAGTGTAGTTACCGAGATATGGAGTCTGGAGACATGGTTAGTAAATATACATTCCACCACCATGTGTCCAGAAGCTAACCACTGTGCACATACAAGAACCTAAAAAAATATACATGTTTTTTTGTTTTTTAATTAAACACAACCAGAATATAAAAGGTGGGAATATATGGGGTGCTGTCATGGGTTTGAGGAAATCAAATTACCGGTAAGTAATTATCATTTTCCACCTCTCCCATGACAGCACCCACAGAGATATACCAATGGAAAATCAGGGTGGGACCAACACGTGCAGAATAATCCAGCCAAAGGAAAGATCATAAAGTCCCAAGTCTAACCTATAGTGACAAAAGAAAGTATTAGGTGAAGACCAGACTGCAGCACTAAAAATCTGATCAATAGAAGCATTGCCCTTTTCAGCCCAAGAGACCTCCATAACACGAGTGGAATGGGCCTTAATCCCTTGGTGGATAAGGCCCTATCAATTCATAGGCCATGCAAATTATTTGTCTGCTCCATTTTGCAAGTGAATCTTTAGTTGCTCTCTTTCTCTTATTCTGGCCAGAAAAAAGGACATCTGGGTGCTATCTAGGTACTGAGGAAGACATCTCCTATCACCTAAACAATGAAACTCTTTCTCCTCATTATGAGGATTATCATAGAAGGATGGTAGTATTACTTCCTGTGAACAATAAAAACGTGAGACTACCTTTGTTAAGAAAAAAGGATTAGTTCTAAGAATTACTCTATCGTCTCTAAATTCCATATAAGGTTCTACACATGACAAGGCCTGTAACTCCCTTATTCTCCTGGACGAAGTGATAGTCACCAAATGGCAAATGGAGATAAAATTTCAGAATTTCAATTTTTTGGGCAAATTTTCAATTTTTATCAATTTTTTCCAGTAACAAAGCAAGGGTTAACAGCCAAACAAAACTCAATATTTATTGCCCTGATTCTCTAGTTTGCAGAAACACCCCATATATGTCTGTAAACTACTGTACGGGAACACAGTAGGGCGTAGAGGGAAAGTTGCGCCGTGTGATTTTTAGAAGGCAGATTTTGCTGGACTGGTTTATTTACACCATGTCCCATTTGAAGCCCCCCTGATGCACCCCTAGAGTAGAAACTCCATAAAAGTGACCCCATTTTGAAAACTACGGGATAAGGTGGCAGTTGTGTTGCAAGGTTACCAAAAATAGAAATTCTGAAATTTCATCTCCATTTGCCATAAACTGTTGAGGAACACCTAAAAGGTTAATAAAGTTTGTAAAATCAGTTTTGAATACCTTGAGGGGTGTAGTTTCTTAGATTGGGTCACTTTTATGGAGTTTCTACTCTAGGGTGCATCAGGGGTTCTTCAAATGGGACATGGTGCCAAAAAAAAAAGCCCATCAAAATCTGCCTTCCAGAAACCATACGGCGTTCCTTTCCTTCTGTGCCCTGCCGTTTGGTCATACAGCAGTTTACGACCATATATGGGGTGTTTCTGTAAACTGCAGAATCAGGGTAATAAATACAGGGAGTGCAGAATTATTAGGCAAATGAGTATTTTGACCACATCATCCTCTTTATGCATGTTGTCTTACTCCAAGCTGTATAGGCTCGAAAGCCTACTACCAATTAAGCATATTAGGTGATGTGCATCTCTGTAATGAGAAGGGGTGTGGTCTAATGACATCAACACCCTATATCAGGTGTGCATAATTATTAGGCAACTTCCTTTCCTTTGGCAAAATGGGTCAAAAGAAGGACTTGACAGGCTCAGAAAAGTCAAAAATAGTGAGATATCTTGCAGAGGGATGCAGCACTAAAATTGCAAAGCTTCTGAATCGTGATCATCGAACAATCAAGCGTTTCATTCAAAATAGTCAACAGGGTCGCAAGAAGCGTGTGGAAAAACCAAGGCGCAAAATAACTGCCCATGAACTGAGAAAAGTCAAGCGTGCAGCTGCCAAGATGCCACTTGCCACCAGTTTGGCCATATTTCAGAGCTGCAACATCACTAGAGTGCCCAAAAGCACAAGGTGTGCAATACTCAGAGACATGGCCAAGGTAAGAAAGGCTGAAAGACGACCACCACTGAACAAGACACACAAGCTGAAACGTCAAGACTGGGCCAAGAAATATCTCAAGACTGATTTTTCTAAGGTTTTATGGACTGATGAAATGAGAGTGAGTCTTGATGGGCAAGATGGATGGGCCCGTGGCTGGATTGGTAAAGGGCAGAGAGCTCCAGTCCGACTCAGACGCCAGCAAGGTGGAGGTGGAGTACTGGTTTGGGCTAGTATCATCAAAGATGAGCTTGTGGGGCCTTTTCGGGTTGAGGATGGAGTCAAGCTCAACTCCCAGTCCTACTGCCAGTTTCTGGAAGACACCTTCTTCAAGCAGTGGTACAGGAAGAAGTCTGCATCCTTCAAGAAAAACATGATTTTCATGCAGGACAATGCTCCATCACACGCATCCAAGTACTCCACAGCGTGGCTGGCAAGAAAGGGTATAAAAGAAGAAAATCTAATGACATGGCCTCCTTGTTCACCTGATCTGAACCCCATTGAGAACCTGTGGTCCATCATCAAATGTGAGATTTACAAGGAGGGAAAACAGTACACCTCTCTGAACAGTGTCTGGGAGGCTGTGGTTGCTGCTGCACGCAATGTTGATGGTGAACAGATCAAAACACTGACAGAATCCATGGATGGCAGGCTTTTGAGTGTCCTTGCAAAGAAAGGTGGCTATATTGGTCACTGATTTGTTTTTGTTTTGTTTTTGAATGTCAGAAATGTATATTTGTGAATGTTGAGATGTTATATTGGTTTCACTGGTAAAAATAAATAATTGAAATGGGTATATATTTGTTTTTTGTTAAGTTGCCTAATAGTTATGCACAGTAATAGTCACCTGCACACACAGATATCCCCCTAAAATAGCTAAAACTAAAAACAAACTAAAAACTACTTCCAAAAATATTCAGCTTTGATATTGAGTTTTTTGGGTTCATTGAGAACATGGTTGTTGTTCAATAATAAAATGAATCCTCAAAAATACAACTTGCCTAATAATTCTGCACTCCCTGTATTAAGTTTTGTTTGACATTTAACTCTTGCTTTGTTACTGAAAAAAAAAACAGTTTAAAATGGAAAATTTGCCAAAAAGTAGCTGTTTTGGCACCGTTTTTATATATTTTTTTGACCGTGTTTATCTGAGGGGTTAGGTCATGGGGTATTTTTATAGAGTAGATTCTTACGGACGTGTCAATACCTAATATGTCACCTTTTTTTAAATGTATTTAGGTTTTACACTATATTATCCTTTTATAAACTAAACAAAAAAAAAAACATTTTAGTATCTCCATAGTCTAAAAGTCATATTTTTTTTAGTTTTTAGCCAATTATCTTAGGTAGGGGCTCATTGTTTGCGGGATGAGAGGACAGTTTTATTGGCACTATTTTAGGGGGCATATGACTTTTGGATTGCTTGCTATTACACTTTTTGTGATGTAAGGTGACAAAAAATAACCTTTTTTTGCACCGTTTTTATTTTAATTTTTTTGACCTTGTTCATATGAGGGGTTAGGGTCATGGGGTATTTTTATAGAGCAGATTCTTACGGACGTGGCGATACCTAGTATGTCTACTTTTTTATTTATTTAGGTTTTACACTATATTATCCTTTTATAAACAAAATATATATATATTTTTGTATCTCCATAGTCTGAGTCAGTTTTTTTTTGTTTTTAGCCGATTAGTATTTCCATAGTCTGTCAGTTTAAAAAAAAAAAAAAGTTTTTAGCCGATTATCTTAGGTAGGGGCTAATTTTTTGATGGATGAGAGGACGGTTTTATTGGCACTGTTTTGGGGGGGCATATGACTTTTTGATCACTTGCTATTACACTTTTTGTGATGTAAGGTGACCAAAAAATCCCTTTTTTGCATCATTTTTATTTAATTTTTTTTGACCGTGTTCATCTGAGAGGTTAGGTCATGTGATATTTTTATAGAGCAGATTCTTACAGACGCGACGATACCTAATATGTCTACTTTTTTATTTTAGTTTTACAAAATAATATAAAGAAAAGAAATTGGGGGTTTTAGTGTCTCAAGTCTGAGAACCATAATTTTTTTCGATTGTCAGTGGCTAAATGGAATTAAAATTGGAAAAGGGGATTATAAATTTTGTACTCCATGGAAGTGTGGTATTCCCTGAAGCAACAGTCAATGCAGAGGCCCAGATGATCGGGGCACGTGTCACACTGAGTGGTGGTGTCCTTCCGTATCCCCCTCCTGTGACACACCTGGAAAGTGTTGGCCAGGGAAGATCCGGGTGCCTCCAGTTCCCGAGGTACTCCAGCCTGCTCTTTCCCGGTCAGGAAAGATCACAGCCTTGAGGACTGCCTCATAGGACTGGAGGAATTTACCTGTGTTGCCAGCTATCCGGGACAGCACAAAAGAGTTGTACAAGGCAACCTGTACCACAACTTTTTTGTACCATGCCCGGGTTTTGCACATGGCATTATATGGCTTGAGGACTTGATCAGAGAGATCAACTCCTCCCATATACAGATTGTAGTCGACGATACAATCGAGCTTGAGGACCGTTACCGCGGTACCTCACACAGGGACAGGGGTGATGCCCCGTGAATTGTGGACAGTACAAGGACATCCCTCTTGTCCTTATATCCGACCAGCAACAGGTTTCCACTGGTAAGGGCACGGGTCTCACCCCTGGGGATAGGTACCTGGAGGGGGTTCTTAGGGAGGCCGCGTTGATTTTTCCGCACGGTCCCACAAGCAGAGGTGGATCTGGCGGCGAGGGACTGGAAGAAGGGGATAAATACTAGTATAAAAGTTATCCACGTACAGGTGGTAACCTTTATGTAGCAGTGGGTGCATAAGGTCCCACACAAGTTTCCTGCTAACACCATTCTGGGGGTTGAATACGGGAATCTCTCCCCTCGTACACACGAAACTTGTAAGTGTACCCTGAGGTACTCTCACAAAGTTTGTACAGCTTCACGCCATACCTCGCCCTCTTAGAGGGAACATACTGGCGGAAAATGAGTCTCCCCTTGAAAGCAATAACAGACTCATCAACCGCGACCTCCCTTCCAGGTACATAGGCCTCCAAACATTTGGCCCCAAAGTGATTGATTACCGACCTGATTTTGTACAGGCGGTCATAGGCAGGATCACCTTGGGGGGGGGGGGACATGCTGCATCATCTGCATAATGCAGGCATTTCAGGATGGCCTCAAACCAGGTACGTGTCATGGCCGTACTGTAAAGTGGGGTCTGGTAGAGGTCGTCCCCACTCCAGTAATGCCTGACACTGTTTACTAGGCCCATGTGCAGCATGAGGCCCCAAAACGTCCTCATCTCGGCTGCACTGACCGGAGTCCAGCCACCCGCCCTAGCCAAAAAGGAGCCCAGGTGTTGAGCAATGAACTGTTGAGTGTACAGGTTTGTTTGCTTCACCATCAGATTCACAAAGTTGTCACTGAAAAAAAGACTAAAATAGTCATATTCAGTGAAGCCCACTGTGGGAATCTGGATTTCTGCTTGGCCAACAAAATCAGAAATCACAGGCTCTAAAAGGGGTACACCAGACAAGTTCACCGGTAGGGGGCTCATGTGGACTTATCTGGTGGGCCAGAAAACTAGTACGAGCCCCAGAGCTGCTCGTACTAGTGTGGGCCTGTAACGCACCTAGTTGATCAGTTAGGATCTCAACTGCGGAAGCAATGGACATCCACTATTATCCCACCACCCTTGTGTTTGGCTGTGGAATTCGCGGTTACTCAGTATGTACCCCAGGCGTCACTCTCAGTCTTAGGCGGAGAGTTTGGGGTAACAAAATCATTTACCGCTATCCATCTAATTAGTTTTACTGATGGTAAGGAGGGACTCTCAGAATTACAGGAGTCACGAGTTAGTATAAGCTTGTGCAACGTTCAGAGTTAGCATGTAGTATGCGATAGCTTCAGAGTTTGTATATAGCATGTCCTCAGTTTAGTATATTGTATGCCATAGGTGCAAGGTTAGTATATAGCATGTCCTCAGTTTAGTATATAGTATGCCATAGGTTCAGAGTTAGTATAGCATGTCCATAGTTTAGTATACACTATGCAGTAGGTTCAGAGTTAGTATAGCATGTCCACAGTTTGATATATACTATGCAGTAGGTTCAGAGTTAGTATAGCATGTCCACAGTTTGATATATACTATGCAGTAGGTTCAGAGTTTGTATAGCATGTCCACAGTTTGGTATATACTATGCAGTAGGTTCAGAGTTTGTATAGCATGTCCACAGTTTGGTATATACTATGCAGTAGGTTCAGAGTTTGTATAGCATGTCCACAGTTTGGTATACACTATGCAGTAGGTTCACTCTGAGTTCCAGGACATTAATCAGAGCAGGTAACAGGCATATACTTGCGGTTAGTTGGTCCTGGCTAGAAAGCCAGTGGCAAGAAGGTAGACAGTCCTTCACAATTTAGTTAGGCATCCAGGTTTGGATATGTGGACAGAGTCTTCAGATACCATGGAGCTAGCAGGGTGCGCACTCCATTAGTGGAACACCCTGCTTAGCACCTGTCTTCAATTTAAGGGCTGAATGGTAAGTGGGCGGAGTCACAGAAGGCCCGGCGGCCACTGCGTTCCACGCTGGAGCGCAAGCCAGCGTAACAACACAGGCGGTCGCTGCGTTCCACGCTGGAACGCAAGCCAGCGTATCATCGCAGACGGCCGGTGCGTTCCACGCTGGAGCGCAAGCCAGCGTATCGTCACAGGGAGCTGCTGCGGTCCAGGCTGTATTGTTACAGGGCCACAGGGTCCCTGGCATGGTAGTCCCCTTGCTCCGCCTGAGGAGGAGGACGCGGATGACAAGAGGAAAGTGGGGTCATCCTCGTCCTCACTGGGACTCTCGGATTCTGCTTCCTCTGCCAAGAACGTCCGGCGGGCCATAGGGGAGTGTATGTGGGTGGGTGCGTGCGTGGAAAACTTTATTTAGTGTGCGTGTGTGTGGGGGATGGGTGTTCGCGTACTTTTCCCTACACCTAACAGAAAAAAATAAACTAACTAAAAATAAAAAAAAATTCCAAAAAGTGTAAAAAAAAAAGAAGAAAAAAAAAAGATTCAAACGCGCTGATCAGCGGTGGGGTGGGCGATGCGCTTAAAGTTCCGGCCACAGTCAGCGCATGCAAAAAAAAGAACAGTTGCGCCCAAAAAATGTGGGTGTGGGGGCAGGGGGGCAAGCTGCAGCACCCCTGGGGGGTCTAGCGTCACACAGCTGAGTGCTGTGGACCCCAGACACCCGATCCAGGTGCAATAAAAAAAAAATTAGAAAATTCCCCTAACGCTCCCTCACTATCCCTGCCTAATCTACCTCTCCCTACCTCTACAAAATACACAGATTTGTGCCTGATGGCACAAAAAAAAACTTACAGTACAGTCGAGCTCCTATGAGCGGGGAGACGAGCTCCGGCAATTCAAAACTGCTGCTCCGCCCACCCACCTGCCCAGCTAAACAATCAGAAGCGATCCTGAGAGGTGGCATGACCGCCACCTCTCAGGATCGCAGGACGGTGATTGGTGGTGTATTATAACACCACCGATCACCGTCCTATTCTGGGTTATCGGGTCACCAGAGACCCGAATAACCCAGAAACGCCGCCCGCCACGCGGCGGTGATCGGAAATACACAGGGCGTACAGGTACGCCCTATGTCCTTAAGTACCAGGACATTAGGGCGTACCTGTACGCCCTGTGTCCATAACAGGTTAAGAGGGGAAGAAAGCGGAGATCTGGAAACAGCCTTTAAAAACCTACCCACCAAAGTTTCATCATATAAACTTCTCTAGAACAGAACACTCAAAGCTGAAACCTGTATCTTTAATGTAGATGTCATGGTCTTACCTTCTTACTACTCTCCTTCGTTTGACATGTGCTGGCGGCCATCTTGGTTTCTGGGTTTCTTGTAGCCTCCCACCCTGCGGCTTCTCCTTCCCACTGGGAGGAGCTGGATGCCTAGCTCATATATATAGGAGGTCTGTGGCTTCAGTTCCTTGCTTGGTCCTCCTGTGTTCACATGCTTCTAAGACTGCTGCTGCTTCTGGTTCCTGATCCTGGCCTCGTCTGACTACCCCGTTGGTTCCTGATTCCGGCTTCGTCTGACTACCCCGTTGGTTCCTGATCCTGGCTTCGTCTGACTACCCTTCTGGTTCCTGACCTCTGTCTCCGCAAGACCCTGCTTCGGTTTAGCCATCCATTTGGACTTTTGCTTACGGCTTGCTTTTCAATAAAACCTTCTTATTTTCCACTTATCTCTTGTTGTACGTCTGGTTCATGGTTCCATGACATTAGGACCAAGCCATGAATTCTGACGGTACAGGGCCATCCTCGCTACCTACGCTGGTTGCCAGACTTGATCAGCAGGATCACCTGTTGGGTCGGTTCGCTGTGGCGTTGCAAACCCTGCTTGAACGCACGGCTCATTTCGCTTCCGTTGCCGATGGGTCGGTTGTCGCTCCTGGGCCCGTTCCTACTGCCGCTCCGGTTGTTGCGCCAGAGTCTACCCCGACACCTGTTGCTGCGCCTGCGGTGTCTCGGGGTATGACCGGTTCTGCCCCCCTTCCACAGCGCTTTGGGGGAGAGCCAACTCAGTGCCGAGGTTTCCTTAACCAGGTGGGCATTTATTTCGAGTTGCTGCCACATGCCTTTCCTACTGAGAGATCAAAGGTGGGCTTCTTGATCTCGCTGCTCTCGGACAAGGCCTTGGCCTGGGCCAGCCCTTTATGGGAGAACAACAATCCGGTGGTTGCCGAGTTTTCCGGTTTTGTTGCTTCTCTTCGGAAGGTATTCGATGTGCCGGCTCGTGCTGCCTCTGCTGTGAAGCTCCTTATGTCCATCAGACAGGGTTCACGATCCGTAGCTGAATACGCCATTGAGTTTCGTACCCTGGCAGCAGAGGTGGGCTGGAATAATGAGGCTCTGGTCGCTGCTTTCTCTCATGGTCTTTCGGATGCCTTGAAGGATGAGGTTGCAGCTAAGGACCTACCAGTGGAGCTCGAGTCTCTTATTTCTTTCCTGATTTTGATTGACACCAGACTCAGGGAGAGACCTTCCTTTAAGGAGAGCCTGCGGAGGTCTTCTAACAGATTGGCGCCTACGTTTGCTGTCCCACCCGTGCCTCCCTCTCCTCCCACGCCTCCTGGGGATGACTTGTCTGGGGGTGAACCCATGCAGCTGGGGTTTGCTCGCCTGTCCGAGGGGGAGAGGGTACTCCGGAGACGCGAGGGCCGATGCATGTACTGTGGTCTCGGTGGGCATTTTCGGTTGGCATGTCCGAACCGTCCGGGAAACGCTCGCACCTGAGATCCTGTCGGGGGCAGATCTTGGGTGGAGTCTCCTCGTCCCCGGTTTCCCGTGTTGACAAACCACTGATCACTGTTGTCCTCTCCTGGGTCGGGGGCTCGGTGACGACCCAGGCGTTGGTGGACTCTGGTGCTGGTGGTTTGTTCATTGATAGTGTGTTCGCTGCCGCCAATTCCATTCCTCTGCAGCCTCGAGGTTCCCCACTGGCTCTTGAGGCGATAGACGGCAGACCCCTTCTGCCGCCACACGTGACTCATGAGACCCTTCCAGTGGGGATAGCCATTGGTGCCGTTCACAGAGAGTCGGTCTGTTTCCAGGTGATTTCGTCTCCACACTACTCGGTGGTCTTGGGGTACCCCTGGCTCCAGAAGCATAATCCGACTTTCGATTGGAGATCGGCCGAGATCCTCTCGTGGTCACCGCAGTGTGGGGCTAGTTGCATCCATGGGCCTGTCAAGTTGCTGTGTACTTCCTCGGACTCTCTGTTGCCTCCTGAATACGAAGAGTACCGGGATGTATTCGATAAGGTGCGCGCGGTTGCCCTACCTCCGCACCGCCCATACGATTGTGCCATAGAGTTACAATCTGGTGCCGTTCCTCCTCGTGGCAAAGTCTATCCACTGTCGGTAGCGGAGAATGAGGCCATGGAGGAGTACGTGAGGGAGGCGCTTTCACGCGGACACAATCGCAAATCCTCGTCCCCGGCAGGGGCTGGATTTTTCTTTGTGAAAAAGAAGAGCGGTGAGTTGAGGCCTTGCATCGATTACAGGGGTCTCAATCGCATCACGATCAAGAACGCTTACCCGATACCCTTGATTTCCGAGCTGTTCGCCTCAAAGGGGCCACGGTCTTTACCAAACTCGACCTGAGGGCGGCATATAACCTGGTAAGGATCAAGGCGGGCGATGAGTGGAAGACCGCGTTTAACACCAGGACCGGTCATTATGAATCCTTGGTTATGCCCTTTGGGTTGTGCAATGCGCCCGCAGTCTTCCAGGAATTCATCAACGATGTTTTCCGTGACCTGTTGCAGCAGTGTGTGGTGGTCTATTTGGATGACATCTTGGTATATTCTGAATCCATGGAGGCCCACATTATGGATGTCAGACGAGTGTTGCAACGGTTACGAGAGAACAGGCTGTTCGGTAAGCTTGAGAAATGTGAATTTCACCGATCCCAGGTAACCTTCTTAGGTTACATCATTTCCGCTGAGGGGTTCTCCATGGATCCTGAGAAGGTTTCGGCTGTCTTACAGTGGCCCCAGCCCAGTGGTCTCCGTACCCTGCAGCGCTTTTTGGGCTTCGCCAATTATTATCGGAAGTTCATCAGGGACTTTTCTATGCTAGCCAAGCCGCTCACGGATCTGACCAGGAAGGGCAGTAATTTCCAGGTCTGGCCGCTCGAGGCCATCCGAGCGTTTGAGGCTCTAAAGTCCGCCTTTGTGTCGGCTCCGATTCTGTCGCATCCCAACCCTGGGTTGCCCTTTGTCCTCGAGGTGGACGCGTCTGAGACGGGAGTAGGCGCCCTCCTGTCTCAGCGTAGAACACCAGAGGGTCCTCTGCTTCCTTGTGGGTTTTACTCCCGGAAACTGTCTTCCGCGGAGTGCAACTATCAGATTGGTGACAGGGAGTTATTGGCCATCGTGCAGGCCCTTAAAGAATGGAGGCACTTGCTCGAGGGTTCGGTGGTTCCGGTTCTCATCCTGACGGACCACAAGAATCTGACCTACCTTTCTGAGGCCAAGAGATTGACACCACGTCAGGCCAGATGGGCTCTGTTCTTGTCACGTTTTAATTACGTGGTCTCCTACCTACCCGGTTCCAAGAACATCAGAGCGGATGCCTTATCACGGCAGTACTCCGAGCTGTCCAGGGAGGAGTCGATTCCGACTTCGGTCATACCTCCGAATCAGATCCTGGCCGCCATTCGCACCAGCCTGACCTCTCCCCTGGGTGAGCAGATTTTGGCGGCTCAATCTGGTGCTCCCTCTGGGAGACCCAACGGCAGGTGTTTTGTGCCTGAGGAGTTGCGCATTCGGTTGTTGCGAACCTACCATAACTCCAAGGCCGCGGGGCATCCTGGAAAGAATCAGCTGTCCTGGGCTGTTTCACGTCTGTTCTGGTGGCCTTCTCTACGTTCCGACATCGCCGCATATGTAGCGGCATGCTCCGTTTGTGCCCAGAGTAAGTCCCCTCGGCACCTTCCGTTGGGCCTTTTGCAACCCATAGCCACCGGGGAGCGCCCATGGTCACACCTGGGGATGGATTTCATTGTGGACCTCCCTGCATCCCGAGGCCATACGGTCATTCTCATGATTGTGGATCGGTTTTCCAAAATGTGCCACTGTGTTCCTCTCAAGAAGTTACCCTCTGCACAAGAGTTGGCCACGATTTTCGCCAGGGAGGTCTTCCGGTTGCACGGTTTGCCCAAGGAGATTGTGTCGGATCGGGGGAGTCAGTTTGTGTCCAGGTTCTGGCGCGCCTTTTGCTCCCAGTTGGGGATTCGTCTCTCTTTCTCCTCGGCCTACCACCCTCAGTCCAATGGGGCCGCAGAACGATCCAATCAGGCCTTGGAACAATTCCTTCGTTGCTATGTCTCCGATCACCAAGACAATTGGGTTGACCTCCTGCCTTGGGCTGAGTTTGCCAGGAACACGGCAGTGAACTCTTCCTCTGGGACGTCTCCCTTCATGGCCAATTATGGGTTCCAACCTGCCGTGTTACCGGAGGTATTCTCTCCCCAGGATATTCCGGCTGTGGAGGATCACCTTTCCGTCCTACGTGCTTCTTGGGTACAGATCCAGAGGTCCCTTGAGGTCTCTGCACAGCGCCAGAGACTCCAGGCTGATCGCAGACGAGCGCCCGCTCCTTCCTACCAGGTCGGAGACCGTGTATGGTTGTCCACCCGCAACCTCAACCTTCGAGTGCCCACTCCCAAGCTGGCGCCTCGTTTTGTTGGTCCCTTCCGAGTGCTTCGCAGGGTAAACCCGGTAGCCTATGCCCTTGCGCTTCCTCCTGGCATGCGGATCTCCAACGTGTTTCATGTCTCCCTGTTGAAGCCTTTGGTGTGTAATCGTTTCACTTCCTCGGTTCCTCGGCCCCGTCCGGTCCAAGTGGGCAATCGTGAGGAATATGAGGTGAGCAATATCCTGGACTCACGCCTGGTCCGCGGTCGGTTGCAGTTTTTGGTCCATTGGCGTGGTTATGGTCCAGAGGAGCGTTCCTGGGTTCTCTCCGCAGATGTCCATGCTCCTGCTTTGCTCCGAGCCTTCCACGCACGCTTCCCTCAGAAACCGTTCCTTACTCCGCAGAGGAGGGGCCCTTGAGGGGAAGGTACTGTCATGGTCTTACCTTCTTACTACTCTCCTTCGTTTGACATGTGCTGGCGGCCATCTTGGTTTCTGGGTTTCTTGTAGCCTCCCACCCTGCGGCTTCTCCTTCCCACTGGGAGGAGCTGGATGCCTAGCTCATATATATAGGAGGTCTGTGGCTTCAGTTCCTTGCTTGGTCCTCCTGTGTTCACATGCTTCTAAGACTGCTGCTGCTTCTGGTTCCTGATCCTGGCCTCGTCTGACTACCCCGTTGGTTCCTGATTCCGGCTTCGTCTGACTACCCCGTTGGTTCCTGATCCTGGCTTCGTCTGACTACCCTTCTGGTTCCTGACCTCTGTCTCCGCAAGACCCTGCTTCGGTTTAGCCATCCATTTGGACTTTTGCTTACGGCTTGCTTTTCAATAAAACCTTCTTATTTTCCACTTATCTCTTGTTGTACGTCTGGTTCATGGTTCCATGACAGTAGATAAGGGGAGAACCCTATCTAAGGCTACTTTCACACTGCCGTTTCTGGGTCCGCCTGTGAGATCCGTTTCAGAGCTCTCACAAGCGGCCCAAAGCGGATCAGTTCAGCCCCAATGCATTCTGAATAGATAACGATCCGTTCAGAATGCATCAGTTTGCCTCCGTTCAGCTTCCATTTCGCTCTGGAAGCGGACACCAAAACGCTGCTTGCAGTGTTTTGATGTCCGTCTGACGAAACTGAGCCAAACGGATCCGTCCTGACTTACAATGTAAGTCAATGGGGACGGATCCATTTTTACTGACACAATATGGTGCAATTGAAAACAGATCCACCTCCCATTGACTTTCAATGTAAGTCAAATGGATCCGTTTGCATTATCATGTTCATGGTAATGCAAAGGGATCTGTTCTGAACGGATACAAGCGTTTACATTATATTATAGGTGCGTATCAGTCTGTGCAGATACCAGACGGATCCGCACCTAAACGCGTGTGAAAGTAGCCTAAACCAGCCTGTAAGAACTAGAAAATACCTGAGCCACCTGAAAGGTTGGAAGCCTCCCATCTGTTCTTCCCAGAAAATTCTGAAAAATATTCCAGACCTAAGGTATATGCCAGAAGTAATAGGCTTTCTACTTCTTAAGTCCTCATGCACACGGCCGTTGTTTGGGTCCGCATCTGAGCCGCCATTTTGGCGGCTCGGATGCAGACCTATTCACTTAAACTGCGGACCGCAAAAAAACTGAACGGTCGTGTGCATGAGGCCTAACAATGTGGACCCCACCCTAGAAGATAAACCTCTACTCTCTCGTATGGACCTTTTAGTACCAATGCCATGTACATTTCTTATTTCCTGATGCACTACTGAAACCTGGAATAAAATAGTCTCTATTTCTGGAAGTATCCACGGGTCCACTACTGCTAGTTTCTGAAGTCAAGTAAACTACACACTTCTGGGCCTAAAAGGAGCTATTAGAATGACTGTTGTCCTTTTTTCTCTGATCATTTTCAGGACTCTGGGAATTAACGGCAGAGAGGGAAAAGCATAAGCCAAATTCCAGGTCCATTTCTGAGCCAGCGCATCTACCGTTGTTGGGTCATCTCTTTTGTGCATAGAAACTCTCTGACCTTTCTGTCGGCAAAGAGGTCCACCTCTGGTTGACCCCAAAGAGAGACTATCATGCTAACAATTAAGCACCATTTCCCTGATCTATATGGTGATCTGCCTTCTGATTCATGCTCCCCTTCATGTATACTGCCGATAGTGATGTCAGTTCTTTTTCTGCTATAAGGAAAATCCATTGTGAAATCTCTAGTAGAAATGGAGACCTTGTCCCCCCC
Organism: Bufo gargarizans; assembly: GCF_014858855.1. Taxonomy (NCBI): domain Eukaryota; kingdom Metazoa; phylum Chordata; class Amphibia; order Anura; family Bufonidae; genus Bufo; species Bufo gargarizans. Next base: position 294,800,854 of record NC_058081.1, on the reverse strand, counting down.
CCCCCCCTACTCTGCTTACGTGTGCTACAGACGTGGTGTTGTGTGACAGTAACCTGACAGTCCTTCCCTTTACTATCGCAAGGACCGAGGTCAACACCTTCTCCATTGCTAGCAACTCCTGGGAATTGGAGCTGATTGCTCTTTCCTTCCCCTTCCATTTGCCCTGAAAAAACTTGTCCTCCGTATGGCCTCCCCATCCCCTGGGACTGGCATCTGTGGTTACTAATATCTGATCTTTTGCGGACCAAGCAACTCCTGTGACTAGATGACCTATCACAGTCCACCAGGCTAGACTTCACTGTGCCCTGGAAGAGAGTGAATTTAATGTCCAGATTCAGAGTCCATATCCCAATTCCTTAGGATATCTGCTTGAAGCGTTCTGGAATTGATCTGGGCCCATGCAACCGCTGGAATACAGGATGCAAATAGCCCTAAAATTGATATTGCCAAACTGAGCGTTATTCTGGGTTTTGAAATCAAAGTTTGTGCAGCCTGTTGAACCTTTATAACCTTCTCTCTGGGTAGGAAGGAGGTGGCCAGAGATGAATCTAGAAGAATCCCTAGAAATATTCTTGATTTTGACGAGATAAAAGACGACTTGTCCAGATACACCTGCCACCCTAGCTTCTCCAGAATGGCAAGTACTGCTGCTGTCTGACCAACTAGGGATTCATGTGAATCTCCTACTATTAGAAAGTCTTCTAGGTAGGGTATAAAAATAATCCTCTGTTTCCTAAGGGTACATTCACACAACCGTGTGTAATCCTTTCCGATTTGCGGTCCACAAATAACGGAACCGTGTGTCCGCATTTTGCGGACAAATGACTTCTGTTTTTTACGCTCCGCAAAAAACGGAAGAAAAATAAAAAAGAGAAAGAATTTTTTTTATTATTATTAAGGCGTTCAAAAATACGGAAACTGATCCGCAAAAAAAGGATGACATACGGAAACCATTCCGTATGTCAACCGCAATTTTCGGATCCATTGACTTGAATGGTGCTGCGGACCGATCTGTACGGACAATAGTAGGACATGCTTCATATTTTTGCGGAATAGAAATGCGGACAACATACTGAATGTTGTCCGCACATTTTATTCACCCATAGGAATGAATGGGTCCGCTTCTATTCTGCAAAATGCGGATCGGACGTGGAAAAAATAATACGGTCGTGTGAATATACCCTTATGTGGGCTGCCATCTCTGCCACTATCTTTGTGAATGTCCTTGGTGCCATTGAGATGCCAAAGAGGAGGACCTGAAACTGATGGTGCTGAATTCTGTTCTCTTCTGTTGTCACTGCAAATCTTAAAACTTTTAGGTGACCCTGATAAATAGGGACATGGTAGTATGCATCCCTTAGGTCTGTTGATACCATGTAACAGTCCCTGAAAAGGAAAATAGTTTGAGGAAGAGACAGCACCACTTACAAATGTACTATTACTAGATCCAATCCGTGGTGCTGCCCGCAGTGTTGAACCCTAGCCCGTCAAGTTCCAAGAGGTCATAGGATGGAAAGAAGAGTGCGGAACTCAACGTCTTCACAATATGCAGAGTTTTATTCACCAACCGTGCAACGTTTTCACTCCTAAGAGTCTTTCACTTGCTTGAGAAAGACTCTTAGGAGTCAAAACGTTGCACGGGTGGTGAATAAAACTCTGCATATTGTGAAGACATTGAGTGCCACGGTCTTCTCTCTATCTTATAGTCCCTGAAAAGGAGATTAACTGTGGATCCTATTGTCTCCATTTTGAATCTTCTGTATACTAAGAACTTGATTATGGTCCTGAACGTCCTGTTTGTTTTTTTCATCAAGAAAAGGTTTGAGTAGAATCCCAGCACCCTCTGATCTGCTGGGACTGGAACCACTACATTTAAGCATACAAGTTTTTGTACTTATAGACTTAGGGTTAATTTCTTTTCCATGTGTACTTTATAAGATAAATCTTGTGGAGGGGACGAGAGGAGAACTCTAGTCTTAAGCCCTCCAGAATCACAGAGCACCCATTTGCTGTTGGATATGTTTGCCCATTCCGGTAAAAACCTGAATAGTCTTCCGCCCACGAGATCGCTGGCGGCATTGGGAAGAGGATTTTTTGGCAATCTCCTTTCCCTTCCCTCGAACCAAATGAGCATAGTCCTAGATGTGTAAGTGGCTGTGATACTAGGTTTAAAAGACACGGTCGCAGTTGCACAGAAAGCTGAGCTTTTAGGTGTAATGGAAATAGCCCCATTGCTCCTTGAGGGTAATTTGCATATACTGGGCACATATGAACATGGGACCAACACAGATGCCTTCCGCTGCCAAGCACACATGCAACCGGTCAGCCAGTTTCATAGGTACAAATTTGCTGACAGATGCCCTTTAAGACCTTAAGAAGCAATTTCAAAGAAGTTCTAATGCGACCATTCTACACAGAACAAAAATATAAACGCAACACTTTCGGTTTTGCTCCCATTTTGCATGAGCTGAACTCAAAGATCTGAAACATTTTCTACATACACAAAAAACCCATTACTCTCAAATATTGTTCACAAATCTGTTTAAATCTGTGTTAGTGAGCACTTCTCCTTTGCCGAGATAATCCATCCCACCTCACGGATGTGGCATATCAAGGTGCTGATTAGACAGCATGGATATTTCACAGGTGTGCCTTAGACTGCCCACAATAAAGGCCACTGAAATGTGCAGTTTGATCACACAGCATAATGCCACAGATGTTGCAACGTTTGAGGGAGCGTGCTGACTTCAGGAATGTCTCCCACAGCTGTTTCCCGTGCAATGAATGTTCATTTCTCTACCATAAGCCGTCTCCAAAAGATATTCTGAGAATTTAGCAGTACATCCAACCAGCCTCACAACCTCAGACCACGTGTAACCACACCAGCCCTGGATCTCCACATCCAGCATGTTCACCTCCATGATTGTCTGAGACCAGCCACCCGGACAGCTGCAGCAAAAATCGGTTTGCATAACCAAAGAATTTCTGCACAAACTGTCAGAAACCGTCTCAGGGAAGCTCATCTGCATGCTCGTCTTCCTCATCGGGGTCTGGACCTGACTGCAGTTCGTCGTCGTAACCGACTTGAGTGGGAAAATGCTCACATTGGATGGAGTCTGGCTGTTGGAGAGGCGTTCTGTTCATGGATGAGTCCCGGTTTTCACTGTTCAGGGCAGATGGCAGACAGAGTGTGTGGCGTCGTGTGGGTGAGCGGTTTGCTAAGGTCAACGTTGTGGATCGAGTGGCCCATGGTGGCGGTGGGGGTTATGGTATGGGCAGGCGTGTCTTATGGACAACAAACATAGGTGCATTTTATTGATGGCATTTTAAATGCACAGAGATACCGTGATGAGTTCCTGAGGCCCATTGTTGTGCCATTCATCCATGACCATCACCTCATGTTGCAGCATGATAATGCACGGGTCCATATTGCAAGGATCTGTACACAATTCCTGGAAGCTGAAATCATTCCAGTTCTTTCATGCCCAGCATACTCACCGGACATGTCACCCATTGAGCATGTTTGGGATGCTCTGGATCGGCATATACGACGTGTTCTAGTTCCTGCCAATATTCTGCAACCTCACACAGCTATTGAAGAGGAGCGGACCAACATTCCACAGGCCACAATCAACAACCTGATCAACTCTATGCGACGGAGACGTGTAACACTGTGTGAGGCAAATGGTGGCCACACCAGATACTGACTGGTTTTCTGACCCCCCCCCCCCCCCCCAGTAAGGCAAAACTGTGCACATTTCAGAGTGGTCTTTTATTGTGGGCAGTCTAAGGAACACCTGTGCAATATTCATGCTGTCTAATCAGCACCTTGATATGCCACACCTGTGAGGTGGGATAGATTATCTCGGAAAAGGAAAAGTGCTCACTAACACAGATTTGTGAATATTAGAGAGTAATGGGTCTTTTGTGTATGTAGAAAATGTTTCAGATCTTTGAGTTCAGCTCATGCAAAATGGGAGCAAAACCGAGTGTTGTGTTTATATTTTTGTTCACTACACTGCGTGCAGAATTATTAGGCAAATGAGTATTTTGACCACATCATCCTCTTTATGCATGTTGTCTTACTCCAAGCTGTATAGGCTCGAAAGCCTACTACCAATTAAGCATATTAGGTGATGTGCATCTTTGCAATGAGAAGGGGTGTGGTCTAATGACATCAACACCCTATATCAGGTGTGCATAATTATTAGGCAACTTCCTTTCCTTTGGCAAAATGGGTCAAAAGAAGGACTTGACAGGCTCAGAAAAGTCAAAAATAGTGAGATATCTTGCAGAGGGATGCAGCACTCTTAAAATTGCAAAGCTTCTGAAGCGTGATCATCGAACAATCAATCGTTTCATTCAAAATAGTCAACAGGGTCGCAAGAAGCGTGTGGAAAAACCAAGGCGCAAAATAACTGCCCATGAACTGAGAAAAGTCAAGCGTGCAGCTGCCAAGATGCCACTTGCCACCAGTTTGGCCATATTTCAGAGCTGCAACATCACTGGAGTGCCCAAAAGCACAAGGTGTGCAATACTCAGAGACATGGCCAAGGTAAGAAAGGCTGAAAGACGACCACCACTGAACAAGACACACAAGCTGAAACGTCAAGACTGGGCCAAGAAATATCTCAAGACTGATTTTTCTAAGGTTTTATGGACTGATGAAATGAGAGTGAGTCTTGATGGGCCAGATGGCTGGATTGGTAAAGGGCAGAGAGCTCCAGTCCGACTCAGAAGCCAGCAAGGTGGAGGTGGACTGGTTTGGGCTGGTATCATCAAAGATGAGCTTGTGGGGCCTTTTTGGGTTGAGGATGGAGTCAAGCTCAACTCCCAGTCCTACTGCCAGTTTCTGGAAGACACCTTCTTCAAGCAGTGGTACAGGAAGAAGTCTGCAAGGTAAGAAAAACATGATTTTCATGCAGGACAATGCTCCATCACACGCGTCCAAGTACTCCACAACGTGGCTGGCAAGAAAGGGTATAAAAGAAGAAAATCTAATGACATGGCCTCCTTGTTCACCTGATCTGAACCCCATTGAGAACCTGTGGTCCATCATCAAATGTGAGATTTACAAGGAGGGAAAACAGTACACCTCTCTGAACAGTGTCTGGGAGGCTGTGGTTGCTGCTGCACGCAATGTTGATGGTGAACAGATCAAAACACTGACAGAATCCATGGATGGCAGGCTTTTGAGTGTCCTTGCAAAGAAAGGTGGCTATATTGGTCACTGATTTGTTTTTGTTTTGTTTTTGAATGTCAGAAATGTATATTTGTGAATGTTGAGATGTTATATTGGTTTCACTGGTAAAAATAAATAATTGAAATGGGTATATATTTGTTTTTTGTTAAGTTGCCTAATAATTATGTACAGTAATAGTCACCTGCACACACAGATATCCCCCTAAAATAGCTAAAACTAAAAACAAACTAAAAACTACTTCCAAAAATATTCAGCTTTGATATTAATGAGTTTTTTGGGTTCATTGAGAACATGGTTGTTGTTCAATAATAAAATTAATCCTCAAAAATACAACTTTCCTAATAATTCTGCACTCCCTGTATATATTAGGTAAATCATATACACATTACAATTTTTATTTTTATTTTTTAACTACTTACATTTTACTGCCAACCTGTTTCTGTTAAATTCCCCAAGTTAAAGGGCTCTATTCCAGGGACTGACTCTTAATAAGGCCACTGATAAAATGAAAACCTGGCTACATAAACATACAATACACAAGGTGTAATGAAAAAAACTTGGATGAAACTTAGATAATAGAATCATACAAATGTGCTATTTAATCTGTTTAGAAGAAGGAAAAGGACATGAGTAAAGGTCCCTTTACACAGGTCGACACAGCAGATAATTATCGATAATGTTCAATCCGGATTATTGTCTGCTTGTTACAGAAGGTAAGAGCTGCATTTACATGAAGCAGTCACCTCCACTGTATGATAATGAACAATCACTCGAGTGATCGCTTGTCCTCATTGACATGTGCTGTTTCTAGGCTGCATATCACTGCTTGGACAGCATGATTTGCAGCCCAGAAATGACAATTTAGGAAACTATAGTAGACAGGAATGGACTGGGACTGAAATTCAGCACTGGCATTTTAAACTGGACAGACTCACACTTTGTGTGATGAATGTGAAATATGCCCCCCTCCCTCACCCACTGCTAATGGCATATTTGAATGGCCGTTATATACAACACTATATACCTATTACATCCAGTGATGCCTCATCCAATGTAGATGTTCTATTTCCTCATCTTCTCCTCTGGAAGCAAACTGCCATGACATCTTTCAGTCACATCACATCTCTGCAGTGTTCCTCACTTTTTCATAACCCTCTTCTTTTAAGTCCCCCAACAGTGTTCTCCTGCTGCAACCTCCAATACTCTCCCAGAGTGCTCTCATTACTAATAGGCCCCCTATAGTAATAATGCTCCCTGAGAGTGCCCACATTAGTAGTAATGCACTCCATATTGTGCCCAATAATAATAATGCCCCATGGTGCCCTTAGTAGTGTTAAAGTTTCACAAATTCATTCCAGTAGTTATAAGGAACCTCTATAGTTACCCCTGTATTGCCCCCAGTAGTTATAATGGTCCCCTGTATTGCCTTCAGTAGTTATGTTCTCCAGTAGTATCCCCAGTACTTATAATGTCACCCTGTAGTGCCCCCCAGGAGTTATATCAGAAATATAGATCTGGCTATTACATCTCTTAATTCTCTTAGGATACGGGGTGTATGCCATCTGGTCCTGGCAATTTGTCTATTTTAATCTTTTCAAGACGCCGCTGTACTTCTTCCTGGGTCAGACAGGGCACTTTTAATGGAGAATTTACTTTTACATTTTGCATTTCATCTGACAGCTTATTTTCTTCAGTGAATACAGTGGAGAAAAAAATGTTTAATAGCTTTGATTTCTCCTCATCGCTATCTGCAACTTCCCCCTCATTACTTTGTAGAGGGCCGACACCTTCAGATATGAGTATTACACTCACCGGTAATCCGGTTTCCTGGAAGTCTCCATGACACCACATGCTGAGATTGACTCCCTCCTGATTGGACAGGAAAAACACAGAGAGGTTAAAACCCCCACCCCCTCCTCACATCACCAGTGTATTTTAACGAAGAACCCCAGGATGAAAGGATAATAGCTAATAGCAGAACAAAGGGTGGGATGTATGTGGTGTCATGGAGACTTCCAGGAAACCGGATTACCGGTGAGTGTAATACTCATTTCCCCAGTCGTCTCCATGACACCACATGCTGAGATAATATCAAAGATATCATTAGGGGGGGACGACTGCCGACAGGACCTTACGTCCGAATCTTAGGTCATCATTAGCGGCTAAGTCTAGCCTGTAGTGCTTAGTGAAAGTATGAGCTCTCTTCCAGGTTGCTGCCCTGCAAATCTGTTGTAAGGAGGCTGAAGCTTTTTCCGCCCAGGAGGCGGCCATGCCTCTCGTAGAATGTGCCTTTAGTGAAGCGGGGACATCTTTTCCCTGAGCTTTGTATGCTTCCGAGATGGCCATCTTAATCCATCTAGAGATGGAACTTTTCGCCGCTTTCCTCCCCTTGTTGGGACCTGAAAATTGGACAAACAGATTTTTGTCTATTCTCCAAAGACTGGTAGCTTCCAGGTACTTTAATACCGCTCTCCGGACGTCTAATGTGTGGTAAGTAGATTCCTGATCGTTTTTCGGATCGTTACAGAATGAAGGGAGAACAATGTCCTGAGACCTATGAAAGGTCGAGACTACCTTGGGGAGGAAAGTTGGATCTAATTTGAAAATTAATCTGTCCTCAAATATTGTAAGGAATGGTTCTTGGATGGACAAGGCCTGCAGCTCACAGACCCTTCTGGCTGAGTTTATTGCCACCAAAAATATAGTTTTAATTGTAAGCCATCTGATGTGAATAGAGTCCAGAGGTTCAAATGGATTGGAGGTTAGACCCCCTAGTACCGTATTAAGGTTCCATGGTGGCACCATGTTTTTAATCGTAGGTCTGATCCTATCTGCTGCTTTAAGGAATCTGGATATCCAGGGATGTTCTGTTAGCTTGGTGTTATATAGTGCCCCTAAGGCCGATACCTGGACCCTAAGGGTATTAGGGGATAGCCCTAAATCTAGCCCTTCTTGAAGAAAATCCAGGATTAGTGAGATGTTGGCTCTGAACTGGTTGAAGGAGGTTCCAGACCAATCCGCGAATTTCTTCCATATTTTTTGGTACTTATCGTTGGTAGTCTGCTTCCTGCTAAGGAGTAAGGTGTTCACTACTTTTTTGATAAACCGAAGTTTAATAAGTTGGATTCTTCAGAATCCAGGCTGATAATTTTAGTATTTCCAGGTCTGGGTGAGTGATGGGCCCCTGACTTAGAAGGTCCGGCCTCCGAGGTAGAAGGAAAGGAGCTTCCACGCTGAGTGCTTTCAAGAGGGAGAACCAACTTCTTTTGGGCCAGAAGGGGGTTATCAGTATTAGTGTACAACTCTCCTTCAGGAACTTCTGTAATACTTTGGGAATAAGCGGAAATGGGGGGAATGCGTAGACTAGGTTTGTTGTCCAGCTCTGATTGAAGGCGTCTACTGCCCCCGGATGATCCCTGGGGTTGAGGGAGAAGAACTGGTTTAGCTGATGATTTCTCCTGGATGCAAACAGGTCTATCGTCGGCCTGCCCCATTTCTTTGTGATTAAGTGAAAGACTTCTGGGGCTAACATCCATTCCCCAGGGTCTAGTCTGTGCCGGCTTAGGTAATCGGCCTGAATGTTTAATACTCCCTTTAGATGAACCGCTGAAAGAGATTGAATGTTGCTTTCTGCCCAGGAAAAGATTTTGTTCGCCAGGTTCTGTAACAGGTGATGCCTTGTGCCTCCCTGGTGTTGGATGAAGGCCACGGCTGTAGCGTTGTCCGAGTAGACTAGGACGTGACGTCCTTCTGCCAGTTGACTCGTATGTTTCAGTGCTTCCCACACTGCCTTCAGCTCCTTGAAATTTGAGGATTGCTGACTTACGTAACTCCCCCATGTTCCCTGGTAGGAGTTCCCCTGGACGATCGCTCCCCAACCGTGGAGACTGGCATCTGTTGTGATGACTAGAGGGAGATCTTGTGCCCAGAAAATCCAGTTTTCTAGGTTGGATCTGCTGAGCCACCAAGTTAGCGATTTTTTGGTCTTTGTATCTAAGAATATTCTCCTCTCTAGGGTTAATTGTGATCTGTTCCATTTGTCTAAGATGAATTTCTGGAGTGGTCTTAGATGGAACTGTGCCCAGGCTACTGCCGGAATGCAAGCAGACAGACTCCCTAATACCTTCATGGCCTGTCTTATCGAACAGAAATTCTCCTTCTTGAACTTCCTCAAAGCTGACTGAAGCTTTACTATCTTTTGAGGTGGCAGAAAAGATCTTTGGGAGACTGTGTCTAAGGTTATGCCCAGAAAATCTTTCTGTTTGGATGGGATTAAATCCGATTTTTCCCAATTGATGATCCAACCTAGGTTCTGTAGATGCCCCAGGACTAACCCGAGATGGTTTTTCATGGTCTCTATGTTGTCTGCCACTACCAGTAGGTCGTCCAGATAGGGGATCACACAAACTGCCTTTTCTCTCAAGGTTGTCAAGGCTTCCGCCATTATTTTGGTAAAAACCCTCGGGGCAGAAGAGATCCCGAAGGGGAGACACCTGAACTGGAAATGTTGAATGTTTCCCTCCAATTTTACTGCGAACCTTAGAAACTCCCTTGATGACCTGTGAATTGGAACATGATAATAAGCGTCGCTTAAATCTATTGTGGCCATCACCGCGTCCTTCTTCAAGAGGTTCACTGCTGACTTCAGGGTCTCCATTTTGAATTTTTGATATCTTACATATTTGTTTAGATGTTTCAGATTTATAATTACCCTGGATTTCCCGTTTGGTTTTTTTATAATGAAGAGGCGGGAATAAAATCCCAGCCCTGTCTGATTTTTTGGAACTGGCTCTATGGCGTCCAAGGTTAATAGGTTTTTTATATCTTTTTTTAAGGTCACAGTTTGAGATGGGGGAAGGGTAGTGACTACGTATTTCTGTGGGGGGAGAGAAAGAAGATCTATCTGATAACCCTCCTGTATAATACTTAAGATCCACCTGCTGTTTGTTACGTGCTCCCAAGATTTTAGAAAGGAGCTGAGTCTTCCCCCCACAGGTATAGCGTCATTGTTTGCTATTGGATGAGGAGGCCTCTGCCCGGTTTGGGTTGAAGAGGAAACTTCTCCCTCTGCCTCCCTTCGCATAACTCCACCTCCCAGTCTTCCCTTTATCTTTTTTATTTTCGGGTTGAAAAAATCGGTCACGAAAGGGCTGTCTCTTTTGTTTGTATCTTTCCTCGGGAAACCCCCTTTTTTTATTTGTTGCGTTGTCTAGGATTTTGTCCAAATCTTCACCGAAGACGTACTGACCGTGGAAGGGGAGTGCGATTAATTTATTTTTAGATGTGATGTCTCCTGACCACGCTTTGAGCCATAATGCCCTTCTCGCAGTATTTGAGAGAACAGCTGTACGGGCAGATAGTTTCACTGATTCGGCTGCTGCGTCTGCTAGGAACGAGGTTGCCATCTTTAGTAGAGGCAAGTTCTCTAGAATTTGATCTCGTGGCGTTTTGTTAACCAGATGTATCTCTAGCTCGTCTAGCCAGAGGTTCAGTGTTCTGGCCACACATGTAGAGGCGACACCTGGTTTGAGAAGGGCCGCCGTAGTCTCCCAGGTCTTTCGCAAGAAACTCTCCGTTTTCCTGTCTAGAGGATCTTTCAACTGTGCTGAGTCCTCAAACGGCAGGGCCGTATGTTTTGCTACCTTGGCCACCGGCGCGTCCACTTTTGGAATAGTTTCCCAATCTGTACAATCCTCTTGGCTAAAGGGGTAGCGTCTCTTAATTCCCCTTGGGATAAAGGATCCTTTATCCGGTTTTTCCCATTCTGATCGAATTAGTTTTTGTACACTATCAGGGACCGGAAAAACCGCCTTCTTTCTTTCCCCTAGACCCCCAAATATTTCTTGTTGGGTAGACTTAGGGGCTTTAGGCATCTCCATCTGAATGGTGGCCCTGATGGCCCTGATAAGTTCCTCAATATCTTCAGGATTGAACAGGAAGCGCTTATATTCGCTCTCTTCGTCTGAAGATCCTGGGTGCTTTTGCACCGATTCGGAGTCTGAGACCGTCAGTCCCTCAGAGTCGGAATCCAGGATGAGTGATTTAACACTACGGGAATCCTGAGTGGGAGCAACTTTGGGGGGAGTGGGTTCTCTGGCAGCTAAGGCTAGCTGGACCTCCTCTTTTACCACTTTTCTAATGTCTTCAATTAAACCAGAAGACTCAGCCTTGATGACACTGGCTGTACATTCTTTACACAGGGCTTTGGATCCTGTGTTAGATAATCTCTTGCCGCAAATACCACATTTTTTGGGTTTTTTGGCTGCCGAAGTGGAATCCTTTTCTCCCTGAAAATGTTAAGGGAGGAAAGGATGAGCAAACTGAACCCACCATACAAATCATATGCCTGAGAGCATGTTACTCACTGTCCCAGGGTTTGATGCAGGCTCGGTTCCAGAGCCCGGCGCGAGGGGGGTGCTCATCTTGACTCCCGACCGCCAAAGATGCTCCTAGTATGAGCCACGCTTAAGCAGGGCGCCATTACCCAGGTCCTGTGCGTTTTTATGGTGTTCCCTCGCTTCAGGACCTGTGGCGCATGTGGATGACGTCAGCGCGTTCTTGCTCCGCCCCCTAGCGTCTGACGTCACTTGCCTGCCAGCCGGAAGGGACGCATCTCAGCGCCGATCCGCCGCGTCCTCCTTCCCTCTGCATCAAGCACTCCTGGACCGCCGCAGAGGGAATCTTCGCAGGGGCACTACGTGTGTGCCCGAGCCCAGGCCTGACCGAACAGAGGAGGGAGAGCTGCACTGCAGATCCGACCTCGGCCTGTGGATGAGACGATACTCCAGGTGAGCCCAACGAGCTCCGTGCACCTCTCCTGCTTCCTTATCCTGATGGGACAGGAAAAACACTGGTGATGTGAGGAGGGGGTGGGGGTTTTAACCTCTCTGTGTTTTTCCTGTCCAATCAGGAGGGAGTCAATCTCAGCATGTGGTGTCATGGAGACGACTGGGGAATTATACTTTTTACCATTTATATAATTGAAGAACATTTCAGGGTTAGTTTTGCTCTCTTTGGCAATTTACCTCTCGGCCTCTAGTTTGTCTGTTTTTATTTCTTTTTTACATATTCAATTTTTTTCCTTATAGTTTTTCAGTTCTTTCTCGCTGCCCTCCTGTTTTAGTGATTTAAATGCTTTCTTTTTTGTCATTTATTGCTTTCTTTACAGTTCTATTTATCCACATTTTCTTGTTCCTTAACCTTTTATTCCCATAAGGTATGTACCTTTCACAATTAGATTTTAGGATGTTTTTAAGAATATCCCATTTTGTGGCCATATTTTTTAATTTTTGAGAACTTTGTCCCAGTTAGTTAGGCCTATGGCCTCTTTTAGTTCGCTAAATGTAGCTTTTTTGAAGTTTGGCATTTTTGTTCCTCCCTGAAGAAACAATCTTTTTAATGACAACTGGAAGGTTATTACTTTATGGTCACTATTTCCCAGGTGTCCCATAATCTGCACAACTGTTGTTCTGTCAGGCCTATTGGTTAATACTAAGTCCAGTATGGCTGTCCCTCTAGTCGGGTCATGAACCAGTTGGGAAAGGTAATTGTATTTGGTTATTACCAAGAACATGTTTCCTTTATGAGATATACAAGTTTCCGTTTCCCAGTCTATATCTGGGTAGTTTAAGTCCCCGATAATAACCACCTCATTATGATCTGCCGCCTCATCTATCTCGTTTAGTAGTAGATTTTCTGTGGACTCTGGAATATTAGGTGGCTTATAATAAACTCCTATTAGTAATTTATTATTGTTTTTGCCTCCATGTATTTCAACCCACAGTGACTCCACATGTTCATGTCCCTCACTTATATCTTCTCGGACTGTAGGCTTTAGACAGGACTTTACATAAAGGCAGACCCCTCCCTCTCTCCGTTTTTTTTGATCATTTCGAAACAGACTGTAACCCTGTATGTTAGTCGCCCAGTCATAGCTATCGTCCAGCCATGTTTCAGTTATTCCCACTATGTCATAGTCCTTCTCAGAGATGACTAATTCCAGTTCCCCAGTTTTATTAGTCAGGCTTCTGGCATTAGTATACATACATTTAAGAGGTTTATGTATATTTCTTACCCTACCCTTTTTCATTCTGAGCTGTTCTAGTCCCTCCTTCCGTTCCTCCCCTAGTCCCAATACCTTGCTGGTCTCTATCTGCACTATCTTCCCATCCTATAACGTAATTACCCTCCCCCCCAGTCCCTAGTTTAAACACTCCTCCAACCTTCTAGCCATCTTCTCTTCCAACACAGCTGCCTCTTCCCCATAGTACTACTTGGCATCAATGCTGTACAGGCATTTGATAGCTACAATTGGGCCTACTTGAAAGCTACCGTTAAGAAATTAAGCTATTTGTACGTTATATTCCTCTCCTTATGCTAAACGAAAAAGGAATGGGATCTTATTTTCAACAATACACACCAGGAATGGCCTTATTCAACTAGATTTAGAACTCGAGTTTAATACATAACAGTAAATATATTTTCTTATAAAGAAGAAATAACATTGCTGAAAAAACAAACACTATTGTTGGGAATTTATCATGATGGTAATATTTGCAGTCAGTTTTCCTTGAGTCTGCGTTGGAGTCAATTTTATCAAATGACACACATTGCTTGTTAAATGTGGCTCATCTTTATACCCAACGCATCTGTCGAGAAATGCTGCTGCAGTTGTTCTACATCACCTCCTACTGGTGTGGCTTTAGTCCTTTTTTTTTTATACTTAAAAAAAAGTCCCAGCCATAAATCTAGAGTAAAACCTATTAACACAGCTAACCAAACTCATTTTCCCCAAGCAGTTTTCAAACTGGAGTTGAGTGAAAATGCAAAAAATGTCAGTGACCTTAAAAGTCCTCCATTAAAGGGAGTCTGTCACCTACATGACATGATTTAGCTCTGTGGGACGCAAATACATAACACTGATGGTACCTGGGTTCACTTTTTCAAAGTCTCCAAAAAAACAAAAACGAAGTTTTAAAGATAGTCAAATTAGCTATTGCAAGTGCCCAGTGCTCCACCTTACTTGTGTCTCTCTCCTCCCCTCTGTATCATCTGGCCAGTCCTGTATCCTTGTGTCCTCATTCTCATCTCCATTTGTAATCCAGCGCCTGCCCGCTTCACCAGAGAGCAGTTTCCTTGTAAAGTATAGGTGGGCCATGTGGACTACTCTTCTGATATTGTCATTAGCATGTGTATGGGGGATAAATTCTGTCTAACTGTTATGGATGAGGGAGCTAAGAAATTACTTGAGATGAGTGACCTGACGTTTATTATAGTTAGATATTGATACTTAGAAGTGAAATAGGGTGGTAGTTGTTTATAGATAGCTCATCTTTAGGCCTAGGTTTAGGCCACATTCACATGACCATGTCATGGCCGTTTTACACACTGAAAACTGCCAATCCGCAAAACGTGTGCACTGGCTGTGTGCACCCCACATCGCGGACCTATTGAGTTCAGTGTCCTATCTTTGTCCACAACATGCGGATCGCTGACCCATTGAAGTCAATGGGTTCGCACCACGATGCGGGGTGCACATGGCCGCTGCCCATGTTTTGCGAATCTACGGTTGACTGTGGAATTTTTAGGAGGGCATCTTGTCACAGGACCGGACCACGCTGATACTGAATAATCTCTTTAGAATGAGACATTCTTTCACAAATGTCTATAAAGGCAGACTGCATGGCCAGGGGCTGGATTCTATACAGGCAACAAAAAGTGGAATGGAGGATCCAGCAGGTAAAATCCAATATCGCTTTATTTCTTCATTTACAATGGAGTTACATTACAGCACAAAAATCTGTTTTGACCTATACGGTCTTAGCCATGCAATGGACAACTGAAACAATCTACGGTAGGTGTTATATATGGGTTGAGATTTCGGAAGGGGGCAAGGCCTTTAGGAATCTTTACTCATGTGTTGTAATCAGGAGCTGTGAAACTCCTGTTTGAATTAACCCTTGAAGTAAGTATAATATCATTAGGATCGAGCATGCTCATACCAGTTTATTCACTCATGTGACAATCTAATCGATAGGTACAGAATGTTCTTATTATGACTCAATGTTTCTTTATGGGGAAAAAACTGAATACAGGGTTAGTCCAGTCATTTTTAACTATTTTATTTTACTTTTTGTATAATACGTTACAATTTGATTGGTTATGTGGTTTTGGAAATCCATTGGTATAGTAAGGGTTAATTCAAACAGGAGTTTCACAGCTCCTGATTACAACTCATGTGTAAAGATTCTTAGAGGCCTTGCCCCCTTACGAAATCTCAACCCATATACGGTATTACCACCTCGATTGTTTCAGTCCATAAAAAAAAAAAAAAAAAAAAAAAACGATATTGAATTTTACCTGCTGAATCCTCCATTCCATTTCTTGTTGTTTATATTTGGGAGCCTGGAGCGACTCCGGATCTGTGCGGGAATGAAGGGGGAACTTTGCCACCGAGAGAGATATAGCCTATTTGACCACTGACCTGTAATAATCATGTTATAAAACCTTCACAAAAGGCAACATGATTAAAGGGGATTTGTCAGCTTACAGCACTAGGTCAGGGCAGAATATTATCATGACAGATCTGTGCTTATTGTAATTATTGAGATTATATTACCAATGCAAAATGTTGGGGAAAAGAAATGAGGAAATGAGTGCGCTTTACTTACCTATACCAGTTTCAAACAATATTGGAAATGGATGCAGAAACCCTTGTCTGATTTACTACAACCAACAAGGTTATGATTTTGTATAATCAATGTAAACTTATCGTATCGTGACTTTTTTTGCCCTCTCAGTCACTAGTAACTATATAAACAATATTACTTAGATAGGCACTCGGACATCTAGAGTACATGCAGCACAACGTTAGGAATTAGGGTACTTTCACACTTGCGGCAGGACAGATCCGAAAGGCTGTTCACCCTGTCGGATCCGTCCTTCCGCTATTTCGCCGTGCCGCCGCTCCGTCCCCATTAACTATAACGGGGACGGGGCGAAGCTCCGGCGTAGTAGGGCAGTTTGCAGTAAGAGGCCGGCGGACTAAAAAGTCGGACATGCAGGACTTTTAGTCCGGCGGCCTTTCGCTGTGCACTGCCATGCTGCGCCGGAGCTCCGCCCCCGTCCCCATTATAGTCAAAGCGGACCGAGCGGCGGTCCGGCGAAACAGCGGAAGGACGGATCCGACAGTGTGAACAGCCTGTCGGATCCGTCCTGCCGCAAGTGTGAAAGTTCCCTTAAACAAAATTAAAGAGTGTGCAAAGCAGTAATCAAAGCAAAAGGTGGCTACTTTGAAGAACCTAGAATATTACATATTTTCAGTTGTTTCACACTTTTGTTATGTATATAATTCCACATGTGTTAATTCATAGTTTTGATGCCTTCAGTGTGAATCTACAATTTTCATAGTCATGAAAATAAAGAAAACTCTTTGAATGAGAAGGTGTGTCCAAACTTTTGGTCTGTACTGTACTTACTGCTGACATCAGCCTAAGTGCATCCGAACAGGTCTGGACATGTCCATTGGGATATCTCCAATATAATGCATTAATATGATAACTGAATAGGCTTTGTATGTATAACTTAACCCTTTAAGGACCTCCGCCATACATGTACGGCGGAAGTCCAGTCCCCAAACATGGCGCCCGCTCCCACGTGCAGCGGGTGCTATAGCTGATGATTTTCTGCTACTTTAAATAGCATACATTTTCCCTTTCAGATGCCGTGGTCAAATGTGACCACGACATCTGCGCAGTCAGGAAGCAGAAGTCGCGCGATTGAGATCGGGAACCTGCTACATTGATCTAATAGGTTGAAGCCTCAAGCAGGCTTCAGTGCCTATTAGATGACTATAAGAATACAGGCCACTAGGCAGCATTGTATTGATATAGTGCAAATTAAGTGTTCAATGGTGTCTATATAGACATCAATGTACACAATAGGCAATCTAATGATTGTCAGTTATTGTCACCTAAGGTGACTTAAAAAAAGAAAAAGAAAAAAAAAGTTTAAAAAAGGTTTTGCAAATATAAAAAAATTATAAAAAAAGAAAAAGTTCAAATCACCCCCCTTTCCTTAAAATAAAAATACTTAATAAAAAAATTAAACATCATGGGCATCGCTATGTGCGAAAATGCCCATACTATTAAAAAATAATATTAATGGCATACGGCAAATGGCGTAACGGGAAAAAAATAAAAACAGCCAATTTGCCATTTTTTGTCACTTCAACTACCCAATAGTTTTTTATAAAAAGTGATGATAAAGTCACACACACTTTAAATTGGTATCACTGAAAAGAACAGATCGTCCTGCAAAAAATGAGCCCTCACACAGCCCCATACACATAACTACAGAAAAGTTATAGGGGTAAGAATACGGTTATAAAAAGAAAATGTTTTCCTCAAAGGTTTAAAAAATAATAATTCTGGATTAAAACACAAGAAAAATGATACAAGTGTGGTATCGTAACCTGGAGAATAAAGATAACAGGTAAATTTTACCGTATAGTGTACAGTGTAAAAAAATAAAATCTTTTATCAGAATTGCGTTTTTTTGCCAATTGTGCCCCATTTGGAATTTTTGTCCGCTTCCTACTACATGGTATACAACCATAAATGGTTCTATTAGAAAATACAACTTGTTCCGCAAAAAATAAGCCCTCATAAGGCTATGTGAATGGAAAAATACAAAAGTTAGGACTATGGGAAGGTGGGGAGTGAAAAAACCAAAAACGCAAACATGGAAAATCCCAGGGTCCTTAATGGGTTAAAATCTAGAAGTGTCAGGCAAATTTGGAATCAGCGTGCACATTTTAGTATAAATCACATGTTTTTCTCTCAGTAGCAAAATCATTGTTGCGCGGTGTAGTAAACCATAAAAATGATGACAGATTCCCTTTAAACGACATCTGTCAGCATATTTGTACCTATGAAACTGACTGATCTGTTTAATGTGCAGATGCAGAGAGAGCAGAGGCTCTAGGTGTAACGGCAACACTCCCATTGCTCCTGGAGGCTCATTTGCATAGATTAAAACTTAAAAAAAAAAAATCGCAGCAATGTGGGCACATACAGCTATGCCCCCATCTCAGACAATGGGGGCATATCGTTAGGATATATCGAGAACGCAGCAGGGAAAGTGGTGGCTGGAGGACCCTGGGTCTGGCCACCACCAAGCACTCTCCCCATAGAAATGAAGGGGAGCGCACCGCAGATGACCGGCCACCGCTTCCATTCACTTCTATGGGCCCGACGGAAATGAATAGAGGGCAGCGTTTACAAGATAGTTGCCAGTCCCACGTCTGGGACCCGCACCTATCAGATAATAGGGACATATCCTAACAGTATGCTCCCAATGTCTGAGATGGGAATCCCCCTTTAACTAGACTTGTTAACTAAACTAGTTGTGTTAAGCTGACTCCTTCAATTGCATTTCAATGGCTTTCGTTTGGGATATCTCGATAAGTTAAGAAATTTGAGTCAAGAGTTTGAGTGTTAGGGCTCATGCACACAACCAGATGTAATTTGCGGTCCACAAAAAATACGGATGACATCCGTGTGCATTCCGTATTTTGCGGAACGGAACAGTTGGCCCTTCATAGAACAGTACTATCCTTGTCCGTAATGCGGACAATAATAGGACATGTTCTTTTTTTTGCGGAATGGAAATACGGACATACGGAAACGGAATACACACGGAGTAACTTCAGTTTTTTTGCGGACCCTATAAAGTGAATAGTTCCGCATACGATCCGCAAAAAAAACTTTATGGATATGGAAAGAAAATACATTCGGGTGCATGAGCCCTTAGGCTACTTTCACATCGGTGTTTTCGTTTCCAGTTTAGAGATCTGGCAGAGGGTTTCAAAACCGGAGGAAAACGCTTTAGTTTTGTCCCCATTCATTGTCAGTGGGGAAAAAAACTTAAAAAAAAAAATGAAGAGTGCACCAGAAAGCAAATTTCAATGTTTGTTCACTGAGCCACTTCATTTCGGTTTTGCCTTGTAAAAAGGTGCTCCATCATGCTGGAAAAAGCATTGTATATCACCAAATTACTCCTGGATCCCTAGGAGAATTTGCTGTTAGAGGATTTATTATTCATGGCAGTTTTCTTAGACAAAATTGTGAGTGAGCCTACTCACTGATGAGAAGCCACCCCACACATGAATGGATGCTTTAATGTTAGAATGACACAGGACTCATGATAGTGTTCACCTTTCCCTCTCTGGACAATCATTTTTTTTAGATGTCCCAAACAATCTGAAGGAGGCTTCATTAAAGAAAATAACTTTGCCCCAGTTTTCTGAACTCCAATCCCTGTAGAATGTCAGTCTGTCCTTGATGTTTTTCCTCGAGAGAAGTGGCTCCTTCGCTGCCCTTCTTTACACCAGGCCATTCTCCAAAAGCCAATACCTCACTGTGCGTGCAGATGCACCCACACCTGTTTGCTGCTGTTCCTGAGCAGGCTCTGCACTGGTGGCGACTCGAGCCTGTAACTGAATCTACCTTAGGAGATTATGCTATCACTTGCTATACTGTCTTGGGGGCTCTGAAGCCTTATTCACAGTAACTGAACATGTCTCATTGAAGTTCTTGAAGATCTGATAAATATGCAATCTTACAAGCAGCGATCACCTTGCCTGTGAAGTCCTTTTTATGCAAAGCAATGATGACTGCACATGGTTCCTTGGAGGTAACCATGGTTAACAGAAGAGGATAATGATTTCACGCACCACTAACCAACCTTAAAAGCAACCAGCCCTAATTCAATCAACATGACAGATAACCGCTGTCTTGTCCTCAGTAACTTTCTTCTGAGATAACAAGATCACCGAAATTATGTTAGCAAGTCATTTTGTGACAGGGTTGAAATCCAGTGGAAATGGTATATTTTGTTGTTCAGTTAATTTTCATAGCAATTAATGACTTTGCAATTAATTGCATTTCACCTGATCACTCTTCATAATCTAGAGTTAAAGGGGTTTTAGAGCTCCCTTTTCTCTGGATAGGCCATCAGTATCTGATCGGTGGGGCAACTGGGACCCCACCAATCACATGTTTTGAGAAGGCACCGACCTCTTGTAAAGCCTCTTGCACACGAACGTTGTGTGCCCGTGGCCATATTGCAGCCCGCATATGGCGGGTCCGCAATACACGGGCACCTGCATCTCGGATGCGGACCCATTCACTTGAATGGGTTCACAATCACGGAGATGCTAAACAGAAGCACAGATCAGAACCCCACGGAAGCACTATGGAGTTTCGAACCGTCCCGGCTGCCGCATGGACGTTGCCCGTGCATTGGGCACAGCAAACTGTGGTCCCCAATGCACGGAACGGATGCACAACGTTAGTGTGCAAGCGGCCTAAGTGCTGCAGCCTTCTCGCAGATAACCAAACACCGCACCGTCCATTGTAGAGTGGTTGTGCGTGATATTGCAGCTCAGGCCCATTTACTTGAGCTGCACCTAGGGCATGCGACCGATGAACTTGACGTCACTGACCTAGGGAAAGCTGTAAGAAGTTGAGAACACAATTGTACAGTACTTAAGATTAACCAATATAAAACAAGAAAAACAGTCAGTGGAGGAAGGGAATTAATTCTACATAACATCAAAAACTGGAGGACAAAACCAACCTAAAGAAGCCCATACACCATCAGTACCTGTCAGCCGACAGCTACCACTTCCACATCCTTCTGACACATACACTCTTGGCCAAACATCTAAGTGTCAGAAACTTTTGGTGGTGGCCTATCTACCAGGAGGACAAAAATATTAGACACTGGCATTTAATATGCCTGATTCTTCTCTTTTATGATATTATCTATGAAGTGGGAGCCTGGAGTTTCCCATACATATTAGACTGACTGCAGGTTTGTCTGACAATACTATGTATGGGGATCGCAAAGGGGTATTCCCATCTGGGACACTGATGGCATATCACTAGGATAGGGAGTTCCAAAAAGAGTCTGTCCCATAGCGGTAAAAGGGGAGGTGAGCGGTGAATGCATAATCTGCTCTCCTTTAGTTCTCTTGATAGAAACAGGTCCCAGAGGGGAGGACCCACACCTTTCTGACACTGGTGTGTCTGAGATGGTACAATCATCTCATCAGACAGAGTTGAAGTTTGCTTCAGGGATGAGGGGAAAAAAAATAAAACATCATAGAGAGTGTATACTTTTATTGATCTGTGACAAGTAAACATTGTACATGCACTATGTTGTGTACATTACTCTGTATACAAGAAATGAAAGGTTCATGACTGTGCAACGTAGAAAAGTCAGATGGAATACCTAGAGTTAAAAAGACGTAACTGCATATTTCATATATCAATTTACACACATATCATAATACAACTGCTACACAACTGGTAGCAAACACATAAGAAATGATGATACATACAACTTCTTAAATTTTTAAGTTCTACTAAAATCTCCAGAAACAAATGCTATGCCTGTTGCCTTAACATTTGTAAGGGAAAAGTACCTAAATGCTATATATATATATATATATATATATATATATATATATATATATATATATACATACACATATACATATATATATGCAGTCGAGCTAAACTTGATGGTTAAGTAAAGAATGGCAAAAAAGATAAGTAACTTTTCAATAGATTTCAATGGCTTTTGTCCGAGTCAGTTATGTCTACACTGGGGTATTGGTCTGGAAATCTACAGTTTCACCAGACTCAGATAATAACTTCAACCACTTCTTCTACAAACAGATAGTTTTGTAATGAAATATCACACAATAAAAGAAAAACTGTATAATGTGTCAAATTTTAATTTGGGCGACAACTATCACTTCAGATGAGTGTGCCTGAAGTTAGTAGGCAATGAGGCATGTAACTGTCAGACACCTCTCTTGGTGAAAATCTAACAGGTAACAATCAAACTTTTCCATTTCTCGTTAGTATAGTGGTATGGTCTAGCTGTCCTCGAAGTCATTAGATTGTCAGCAGATTCAGTCAAAATCCATGTCACCCGCCAACACAAATTGAAAGTCTATAGCCAGCTAAGGTGCACAAATGAAGTGCGATTAGGTGACACAAATCTGAAAATGAATAAACTAATGAACTGAACTCTCAGTAAAAAAGAAATGTAAGTACCACAATGTCGCAGATTTTCATAGGCAGAGCTACAATACAGATAAGCTATGTACCCACATCTAGTACAAGACACATCTTAAAAAAACAACTGTACTAAGTTTTCAAATATTATTACATATTATTTCTAGTTTCTATTCCTGCGTAAAGAGTTCTTACCTCTATATTAAGCGATGACCTATTGCTGGGCTAGGTGGGGGTCCAAGAGCCTGAAGCCTTAGCAATCAGCAGAATGAAGGGGCCACTAGCCACAATAAACAGTGAGGCTCTCTCAATGATTTTCCCCATCCACCTGCTCTGTAAGGAATGCAGCATGGTTCTATCCAGTATTCCTTTAATGCACTAGATTCCATGAATAATCTTATAGAAATCAGTGGGGCCATTTCTAGTATTAGATTCCCTCCAAGGTTTCTGTACCATGCTGGAGGGAAAACTACAATAGATGGCCAGATACATGTGAACCTAGCTTTAGAACTATTTAATAAAAGAGGGCTAGGACACGGACTTTGCCTTAAAATCTAATCATAGACTGGAATATTTGCTCCGTTTCAACCAGCATTTCAATATCTGTTCTAAAAAAAAATAGAAAAAGTGCGGTCATGTGAATGGAGATGCCTTTAAGATTTTTTCATCAAGCTCAGTTGATATTCTTTGCAAACTTCAGTAGGTTTAGGCAGGTATACACTATGTGCTCTGTACAGAAATGTCACTAGTATTTTAATGTAAGGTAAAAGCACAGTAAGTATATAGCAGATTTTCAGGAAATCTATTTATGAAGTCTTATTACAGCACATCATGGTGGAATCTTAAAGGGTAGCTGTCATGTTTCCATCAAAAAAATCAATTTTAGCATATGTTACTGCTGCAGCAGTATTATGCATAGAGCAATCTTTAGTTTCTTCACATACCACTGTTTTCCTAGCGTTTTTCCCTTAGTTACGGCTGTTTAAACATTTGCTATATGAGGACCTTTTCAAGATGGCTCCTCTGCCAGTTCTCTGAGGCCAAAACTGCTTTCCCTCACTTCTCAAACACTTGCTGTAGCCAGCAGCTCCCTGCCAGCCAATCAGATTGGATTACTGAGAGACACGCCTCCTCACTCTGAAGCCTAATGCAGGCATGCTGTGTGAAGGACCGCCCCTCTGTCTTCTGTTCATACTAAAAGGAAGACAGACAAGCCCTAGCAACTGTCTTTTAAGGGAGCAGTGGACAGGGATAGGGGACATTAATGAAAGCTGGTATTATAAGGTAATTACAGATCTTATGACAATCATTGACAGACTAACTCAGGTATACAGTACATGCCTAGCTCTAATAAACTAGCAAATAAAAAAAAATCTGACAGTTACCCTTTAAATGTAGAAAATAAACTCAATGGGCCTCATTCATCAAAATTGTAATAGTAACCAAATCACGGTTCAGCTTTTATTTTTCTAGAGCGGTTAAAGAAATGTTGAGCTCTGATTGGTTGCCTTGCATTACAATAACAGTTTTTCCCAATAAGGCACAATGGACCTACCTAGCATATATTTGGAATATAAAACGTTGACCATATATTTAACATACAACTCTTACTATTTTATTAACCTCAGCTTTTCAGGGGGATAAACTGGGCAAAGTTCATGCAACATTTTGGCTGTACTATATAAATTAATGTAATGATCTGTACTCTAACCAATCCCAACGGACCCAACTGATTTATAATGTATAGAATAGAGCAGCATGCTTTTCATGTTATAAAACAGCAAAGGAAATGTGATGGAAAGGAACCAAAGTGTGAGCAGGATGTATATTACATTTGAAATAATCACATGTATATGGTTATGGATTACTACAATCATATAATCTTTGATTGTATGGGAACAATTTTCCTCCACAATCCTAGCAAACCTCTGGATGCAAAGACCAACATCCCTATTATCAACATGTTTAGGAACAGCCACCATTATTACAGCTTAACCATAATGTCTTAAAGAGGAACTAAACTTTTCTTAAACCTTCCTTTACAATGTTCTAAATAGCCTAAAATACTTAGTAATACAGTTTTCCTGCTCAAACAGGCACCAAAATTCCTGGGTGCTATCTCATCTTAAAATCATTATTTTAGTACAGCGCTGATATGTCAGCGCTGTACTGGTGTACGGATTTCACGGATTGCTGCTCCTGCCTGTGCACCCCTCAAGCTTGGCCAAACTCTGGCACAGCTCATCAGTACCCTGTACCCTGTGCTATACCAGGATTTAGCCAAGCGGAGCGGGTTCCTCCTCTGTTCAGCTCAAGGCTGTCTATAGCACATCGGGACAGAAGTAGCAATGTGCTATAAAGAGCCTTGAGCTGAGTGGAGCCCCCTGTGAAATCAGTACAGTGCTGACATGTCAGCGCTGTACTAGAATAATCATAGCACCCAGGACTTTGGGAGCCTATCTGAGAAGGAAAACAGTATTACTGCTTAATGTAGTATATTACAAAACATTTTAGGCAATTTAGAACATTTTAAAGGAAGGTTTAAGAAAGTTTTATTTACTCTTTAAAGAGTCATCGTCGTTTTCATGGCCGAGATGGAAATTACCAAAGTAACCTCCTGTCAGGAGGAGAGTGACTCAAATGGCTTATCGGTCGGCGCTGTGCCGTTTCCAGTACATTTCAGCTATGCTGTTTCTGTAACTCCCAAGTGAAAGGCTGACATGGGGATTACCCATTAAATGTGATTAAGAGAAGTGGCCATAAAAATACATCATGGCCAACCCAACCCATAATGGCAGAAGAATTTAGAGCTCAATTCAGAAGGAAGTTCACTTTATAATACCAATGGCTCCAGATTAAGGAATATAACCTTAGAGTCTACTAAAGACTAATGCCCACAAGGGTGAAATCCGAGGTGAAAATCCAAGGCATAAATTGACATGTTTTGGATTTAAAATATGCACCACACCTCAATTTCTTAGAAGAAAATCTCATGAAATTTGCTGCTACTGTTAAAAGCTGTGGATTTTCCTCCCACAATTCCACAGCAGAAAAGCTGCCTATGTGCCGCATGTGAACATATCCAAAAAGATAGGATATGTGAGCTCCTTTTTGTTTTTTTAGGAAACTCTGTCCTCTTATTTTGCTTGCATTTTCCAGTCACTGACCTTAGACATGCATTGATGTCTTGTCATATATATATATATATATATATATATATATATATTATAGTGCGTGTTACAGTTGAGTGATGGTTCCTTTAAATAGATAATAAATCAACAGTGCTCTAAATAACCATCTAAAATAAAACTTCAATGTTCTAGAATCTAGTTCTTCTGATCATTTGTCAACACAGAGCTGTTCCATGTAGAACAAGAGAAGACCAGACAACTCCATTAAGTAAAGTGCTTATCCGCATTGTACAACACGTAATAGTTTTGCTAACACAGCAGCGACCTGTGGTGATATGGGGAATAATCATGTTAATACTTGAGCTGAGACACAGGAAAAAGGAGCAGTAGATATACGGTATGTTTGGCCATAAAATATGGCAGCGTATGTGGAATCAGATTGTGTGGTTAAAGTAGAAGCACAGCATCAACATATTTCCTGAACCGCAATGTTGGCGCCTGCTTTTAGAAAATTACTAATTCTTTACCAGTTTCATGTTTTATTATAGACAAGAAGCTTTTTCTCTCCAATGCTCATTACAATGTTTCCTGCAAAAATGCAAACGATAGGTTTATTTTTTCCCCCCAAGAAACCAGTGTATTATTTCTCACTCGGACCTACATTGCTTCAATAAGAATCAGTCTAAGGTCTCATGCATATCACTGTATCCGTATTTTTGTATGTAAACCATGATCTACAAAATATGGCTACTTTCCGTGTACGCTTCGTATTTTTCTCATTCCCATCCATAAATATTGCCAGACCAGAATAGGAAATTTTCTATAATTTGCAGAATGGCCACTCGGATCCGCAAAAAATACAGATGTGTGCATGGCCCCATAGAAATGAACGGGTCAGTGTGCTATCCGCAAAACATATAGTCAGCACACGGATGAAAAACACAGTCCTATGCATGAGGCCTTATGGGGATTTTCTTCTTGAGCCACTAACTCCTAGCACACTTCCCTTAGATACTCACAGGCCCAAGTTTTCTGGAAGGCACTGAAGGCGAACACTTCCTTTACTGCCTCCAACATTTCTAATTCTTCCCTGCACACGGAAAGTCAAGTATCTAATCAATTTATACAGAATCATTGTACAGTTTAATATAGCACAGTGCAGTCTATAGACATATCTCATTTTTATTTTCCTTTTCACCCTAAAAGCAATGGAATTGCATGCAGAATCCGCAGCTGTTAAGGCTTATGTTCACCTTTGAATACCATGTATATATAGATATACTTTCCATGACAGGTGAGTAACTCTGTAAATACATTACGTGACTTATCTTTCACCTAATCATGAGCTATACACCCTGTTCTGACCTGAGCTGCATTCACAACTCTGCTAATTATTACTGGAAACAGTCAACAAGCTTATTGTCAGACACATCCCAACGCCTTAGGCTACTTTCACACTAGCGTTTTGGGCGTATCAGTCATGGATCTGCAAAAACGGATCCGTTACAATAATACAACCGCATGCATCCGTCATGAACGGATCCGGTTGTATTATGTCTTACATAGCCAAGACGGATCCGTCATGAACATCATTGAAAGTCAATGGGAGACGGATCAGTTTTCTATTGTGACAGATTGTGTCAGAGAAAACGGATCCGTCCCCATTGACTTACATTGTGTGCCAGGACGGATCCGTTTGGCTCAGTTTCGTCAGACGGTGTCCGCCTCCAGAGACGAATGGAGACTGAACAGAGGCAAACTGATGCATTCTGAGCAGATCCTTTGCCATTCAAAATGCATTAGGGCAAAACTGATCCGTTTTGGACCGCTTGTGAGATCCCTAGATGGATCTCACAAATGGAAAGCCAAAACGCCTGTGTGAAAGTAGCCTTAGCTGAGACACTCTAACTGAGACAGTTTCCCCATGATCAGTTTATGTTATAGTGCTTGGTGCAGCTCTGAGGAATAATACAGGGTGTAAATTACTGTATGATCTATCTTTTATACAGATAAAAGGGATTTTCTCACCAACAATGTAACATAATTATTGCAATTATGTTTCTGGTGTGCCCTACATGCTGACACAATTTTTAGGCTCCTTTCACACTCGCGTTGTTAATTCCGGTATTGAATTAATCAGATCCGTTTTGATTTTGGGATGCATCCGTTCCGTTAGGATGCGGTTGTGTGAAATCAAAATGGATCCGTCACTATATTGAAAGTCAATGGGTGATGGATACGTTATTTTAGGCTTAGGAACAGCAATGCAAGTGTGAAACAGGCCTTATGTCGGTATTCTTTTTCCCCCCATAATCAGTCATTCCTTGGTGGGCCAAGATGCATCTGATCTTCAAAATTGGGACCACATACGGTACCTGCATCTACATGACAGATGTGCTTGACTGCTGTAAAGCATTAAGCATGTAACCCTTCACTATTTTCTCTGCACATGTTCTATGTGAGAATGCAAGTAAGGCCTCCTGCATACCAACATATCAGTGTTGCAATCTGCAAAATATGAATGCGGTGTGTGTATCCCGCAATTTTCACCGGGCCCACTATAAAAAATCCTATTCTTGTTCACAAAATGGACAAAGATTAGGGCAGGTTCTATAAGGCCTCTTGCACACGACCGTATGGCTTTTTCAGTATTTTGCAGTCCGCAAAAAACTGATCCACAAAAAATACGGATGACATCCGTGTGCACTCCGTTTTTTGGAGAACGGAACAGCTGGCTCCTGAAGAACAGTACTATCCTTGTCCGTTAAGCGGACAATAATAGGACATGTTCCATCGTTGAACAGAACGGAAAAACGGAAAAGGAAGGCATACGGAGTACCTTCCGTTTTTTGTTTGCTGATCCATTGAAATGGATGGTTCTATATACGGTCCGTATGCGCAAAAAATGGAACATAAACAGAATTATTTTTTTTCGTGTGCTAGAGGCCTAAAGGATAAGTATCTGATCTGTGGGGGTCCAGGGGAACCTCTTCTAATCACAAAAATGAGTGGCTGAAGTGAATAGCACAATGGTCACACATGCAGCAGTAGTGCGGAGACCTTCTAGCAGCTTCCTGCAGGCCAGGTATTATCATGACTATAGGTCACGTGGCCTGTGAGCAGCTCATCCCCATTCACTTCAGTGGGCCCCTTTAAGCAACAGCGCACATGCTTGACCGCCGCTCCATTTACTCCACTCAGTGAGGGTCAGAGTGGTACCACCACTGATTAGTTACTTATCTCCTGGATCCACCCTATCCAAGTTCATATGGTAGGACAACTCTTTTAAAGGATTTATAAATGTATACAAGGATAATGCAAAAATATACAGGTATGTTGATTCCTATGGAGGACTACCCTTTTAAACTTGTATGTATAATTGTGGTCAGAGCAGGGTTAACATGGTGATTTGTTTCCACCAGGGTTTCGTAGCTGCACCACCGATCATTTGGGTTTGTGTGAACCGTACAGAAAGCGTTGCACCTGGATGATGATTCAGACATCAGGATAATACACATCTCCCAGGAACGTCAACCGCGTTCCACTAATCCTAGAGAAAATAATACGCTGTTCTTATCTAAATCTGTGCTTTGTGCCACCATTACACAAAGACTGCCCAGACGCATGTTAAAGGTGTATATTCTACTTAGATTATTTTTACATCATTTGTATTGCAACATTAAGCATGATTAACCAGAAAACAGATGAATTTAATAACTCCTATATGTTCTTCTAATACTTCATACCAAACGCTAAGCCACCAACTGAAAAATTACCTTGTACTACATCACCCAGACAAAAATATTTTAGACGAAAATCTATATTACAAGCAGTGATATTATGGACAACGTGTAGAAAAAATAATGGACATGTACAATAAGACAAAATACATAATTAAAACATTTGTTACAAAGTACATTTACACACCGCAGCCAAGCGCTTTCAGGTTTGCCCATTAGGCTCCCGTATTATTCTTGCTGCTATGGACTGACACCTCAAGGACCACACAGTAGAGATGTGGAGTGTTGGATGTGCTGTCTACCCATGTAGTGTGCCCACAGAAAGGCCCAGGACAGCATGGCAGTAAAGTAATACAGAAATGTTAAGATATGGAGATGCTTAAAGGGAGTTTGTCACCTCTTTTTCACCAATATAACTAACAGCGCTGTCCCACAGAAGATTGCAGACACGTTTCAAGCATACCTGTGTGCACTTTGTGTCTGTATTCAGTGTCCAGGAAAAGCACTTTTATTCTGCTGGAAAACAGCTCCCAAGTGCCCAAAGCAAACCAGACTGAAGAGGGGAGGGCTGCTTTAGCTGCTCATATCTTGGGACTGGTACCAGCTAGAAATATGACCTTGTTTGAAAGCTGGCATTCTAACTTTTCAAACAATACCAGAATCACAGCATTATATCCACTATATCTGAAGATATAGCTGTTAGAAATTGAGTCAGGAGTGAAAGCTGTTCTTACTTTGACTTTTAGCTGGGCACTTGGGAGCTGTTTTCCGGCAGAATAAAAGTGCTTTTCCTGGACACTGAATACAGACACAAAGTGCACACAGGTATGCTTGGAAAGTGCCTGCAATCTTCTGTGGGACAGTGCTCTTAATTATATTGGTGAAAATTAGGAGACAGATTCCCTTTAAATCACATCTGTCATTAGACTATGCTGCCATTCTATACGGTAGATCCATTCTCCTATTGGTGAAAGTGGCACAAAAATAACTTGCCATTTGTCTATTAGGAGTAATCCAAGAATACAACAGACACATTGGGGCAGATTTATCTTTACCATATGCCAGAAAACAGGCGCTCATGCAAAAATGTTTGGGCAAGGACCGTTTGTACATCATTTTCTGAAAAGGGGGAGTAATGTGAAGAAAATGCCGTCCTGATAAATCTCCCCCATATGGGTCCGATGGATTCACGAGGGGCCTCCTCACAGTGACTTAAAGCTCACCTCTGTGCGGGGGAGCGCTTCCCTCACAAATACACCAGACTCAAAATATGTTTATATATTTATCATTTAGAAATACGCTTAAATTAGGCCTATTTCTGGTGCAAATTGCGGCGCAAGGGTTCATTGTGCCCCAATATGCGCTTCTCTGCACTCACACTAGGTCTAAAAAAGGGTTTGTGATGTGGGTAAGGGCAGGGGGCAGCAGGCCCGTCTCATTTACCATTTTCTACGCCAATTTTAAGCATGGAAAATGGTCTAAAAGTAAGACAGCAAGGACGTCATCTTACCTTTAGAAGTGGAGGGAGACCCGCTGAACTTATGTAGATCCACCGCCAGGTATACGGCTTATTAAGACTGGTGTCTAAAACGCCGGTCTTAATAAATGCGCCCCTATGTGTCCAGTGTTTTCACTGAGCAGTCGTGGCAGCCAAATAGCCAGATATTTTGTGTGCCATATTAGCAAATAGGAGATTGAGTCTGCCACCATACTAGGCTGCCCATACATACAGCAGCACAGTGCAATGATAGAATAGGTTATAAAAAAGAAGCGATACTCGCCCGTTTCTCAGTCATTGTTCTCTGCCATGCTGGTCCGGTCCTCCTCGTGTTGCCTAGATAAGGGAAGTTCAGCCAATCACTGTAGACAGCTGAACACAGTGATGTCCCTGGATAAGCTTCTGTATACCCGGACTAGACCAGCGCCACTGAGAACAATGCTGGAGAAGAGGATATCCGTTTTTTTTTTTTTTTTTTAAGGTATTCTAGTGGTTATGTGAGATTTTCAATAATCCCACAAAATAATACCCTGTCAACATGGTAATTGCATTAGATCCTGTAAACATCTACTGTACAAGTTCATATGCACTATGCTCCTTGGCATATTATGACAGCTCCTTATAGTATTTTCAGATATTAGATTTTTATTGCAAGGTAAAATTAAAACCCAAAAGGAACTGGATAGGTACATGTAAACAATTCTTACTTCATTGTGAACTGCACTCCCTCCATCTTTCTATATGCATATACCCACAATGGAGCAGATAACATGGGGAGATAATGATAAGATTAGTATATCAGGACAATGTATCTAAAGGGTCTTTTACCTGGGCCGAGATAAATCGCTAACGAGAGTTCATACGAACGCTGGTTAGCGATTATCTGGCAGTGTAAAGATGCCGCCAAATACTCAAAGAAGAAGCAAAACGTTCATTCATCAGGTAACAGATTGTTTGTGCGGACACAAAAATCGTCATTTGCCTACAGCAGATTGTGCTACTGCCGGCAAACAACAAGTCAGTATGGAGACTAGAGATGACATTAGCGATCTCTCATACCCTTACTGTGGAGGAGATCGCTGTACGTAATGGCAGCTTTTTCCTCTGCTAGCGAGCAGACCCTTCCTTCCAATCAATCATCTGCTGTATCGTCCCGTCTAAAGGGACCTTAAGTGTCAATCGTTACCCCTAGTATGACTGCTGTATTATCAGAATGTGGATGGATTTCAATATGAGAAAAGAAACCTTATAGATTTTACAGGTAAAAATTCGGACTCTCCAGACAGGAGACATTCCTTTCCAGTGACTAGGTTCACATTCCTCTTCCTTCACTCTTTGTCCTCGGGAAATTTCTCCAGACATTGTGGGTGGGGAAACTCAGTCCTGGCCACTGTACTTGCCTCGGGTACACTTGACATACATTTAACAAGACCTAGATGTTTCATGAGCAATCTCTCCCATCATAGGCTGAAGAGCACGGAAAACATTGTGAGTCCAGATATGAAAAAAAATAAAATAAAATGCAAAGGACTGTTAAACGATCGACTGATTATTTCCACGACGGTGCAAAATCACTATATACCCAACCAGAACTATAAACCTTAAAATCTGCTGCAATTTGTTACCTTCAAGAACACAGTCTGTAATAATAAATATATAATTCTACTATTTTATCAAATTTTGAAAAGCATTGGGTACACCCCTTCATCGAAGAGGTTGCCTTAAGATCCCCATAACCAATTTCCCCTATGCTACCCCCTTGCATCTGAAGAAAAATCAGTAGTGTTGTTTCCACAGCGAACTGTCATTGCGGCTCCTATCTTGTCAGCTGGCCAACCACTTTCAGAAGGGTCTTATTTTCTTGCTTTAGCTGTTTATTTTCATCTTCTATATCATCCAAATCCTTAAGAAGAAAATGAAAAGAGGCATTCAGTAAAAGAACACGGTTTGGGGTAAAATGCATTAGAAAAGGCAATCTAGTAAATACATAGTACACATGATTTAAGAAGGGGAAATAGAGGGATAAATGGATAAAAGAAACCCATTAGGAATGAATCACTGAGGGCTTTACATTTGATGGCATATGAAATACACAGCAGACTACGGGCATGTAGTGTAATATGTGTGTCCATGAGGCTTTCTATCAAATATATAAAAAATAGGGTGTTTTGTAATCCCAGTCCATCTGTATCATTTAGGATTTCACAACCTAACCCTAGCTTTAAGATTTCCTACAGCTTCACAAGCTCAGAGCTCAAAATTGTGTTACTTGCACACATATGTCCATGCAACACCAACCATACATAGCCTTCACACTAAGTCCCTGAGATCTCAACTTAGGGGCTGAACCATAATTAAGAAAGCACAATTAACAGCTTGTACTTAATAGAAGTACTTAGTACTTCTTAGGTACTTACCTAAAGGGGTTACCCCATGATAGAATTAGAACCAGCCCTGTACCTCACATGGAACCAGAGCCATTACCATTAATTGCTCCAATTGCTCTCCTACACAGTATTTATTTCAAGTTGGCAGCTCAGGGGGAGTGTCCTTTCTGCTGTAGCTCTCTCTCCCTATCACATCTCAGGGGGAGTGTCCTTTCTGCTGTAGCTCTCTCTCCCTATCACAGTTCAAAAGGATTGTCCTTTCTGCTGTAGCTCTCTCCCTATCACAGCTCAAGGGGAGTGTCCTTTCTGCTGTAGCTCTCTCTCCCCCTATCACAGCTCAAGGGGAGTGTCCTTTCTGCTGTAGCTCTCTCTCCCTATCACAGCTCAAGGGGATTATCCTTTCTGCTGTAGCTCTCTCACACATTCTTAAAAAGAACAACAGAAGAACTGGACAACAAAGACAAACATGCCAAGAGCGATGATAGGTCCTTTTTAACTTACAAGTGATTTAAGGTGTATATTTTAAAGATTATTAGGGTCATTTATCAAACTGGTGTAAAGCAGAACTGGCTTAGTTGCCCATAGCAACTAGTCAGATTCCTCCTTTCATTTCTGACAGCTACTTTGGAAAATGAAAGGTGGAATCTGATTGGTTGCTATGGGCAACTAATCCAGTTCTATTTTACACCAGTTTGATAAATGACCCCATATACACTGCCTGTCCTAAAAAAAAAGTCGGCACCTGGATTTAACTAAGCAAATAGTTATGAGCCTCCTATTGGATGATTACTGCAAGGGTGATTATCTTTCAGCTGGCAATAAGTTATTTAACCCCAACTGGTGCAATGAGTTGCTTCTCAAATGGTTGTGGAAAAGATGTTAGTCTGTTTGAGAAGGATCAGATCTTTGGCATGCATCAAGCAGAGAAAACATCTAAGGAGATTGCAGAAACTACTAAAATTGGGTTAAGAACTGTCCAACACATTATTAAAAACTGTTAGGATAGTGGGGACCCATCGTATTCGAGGAAGAAATGTGTCGGGGAAAAAAATCCTGAATGATCGTGATCGGCGATCACTTAAACGTTTGGTGAAATCAAATCAAATCAAAGAAAAACAACAGTAGAACTCAGGGCAATGTTTAATAGTGAAAGTAAGAGCATTTCCACATGCACAATGTGAAGGGAACTCAAGGGATTGGGACTGAACAGCTGTGTAGCTGTAAGAAAACCACTATTCAGTGAGGCAAACCAGAAAAAAGGCTTCAATTTGCTAGGGAGCATAAAGATTGGACTCTGGAGCAATGGAAGAAGGTCATGTGGTCTGATAAGTCCAGATTTACCCTGTTCCAGAGTGATGGGCGTATTAGGGTAAGAAGAGAGGCAGATGAAGTGATGCACCCATCATGCCTAGTGCCTACTGTACAAGCCTGTGGGGGCAGTGCTTTGATCTGGGGTTGCTGCAGTTGGTCGGGTCTAGGTTCAGCAACAGTATGTGCTCCAAGAATGAGGTCAGCTGACTACCTGAACATACTGAATGACCAGGTTATTCCATCAATGGATTTTTTCTTCCCTGATGGCATGGGCATGATCCAAGATGACAATGCCAGGATTCATCAGGCTCAAACTGTGAAAGAGTGGTTCGGGGAGCATGAGACATAATTTTCACACAGGGATTGGCCACCACAGAGTCCAGACCTTAACCCCATTGAGAATCTTTGGGATGTGCTGGAGAAGGCTTTGCGCAGCAGTCAGACTACCATTATCAATGCAGGATCTTGGTGAAAAATGTATGCAACACTGGATGGAAATAAACATTGCAGAAGCTTATTGAAACAATGCCACAGCGAATGCATGCCGTAATCAAAGCTAAAGGCAGTCCAACGAAATGTTAGAGTGTGTGACCTTTTTTTTGGGTGGCGACTTTTTTTTGGCCAGGCAGTGTATTTGTACAAACTTTCCCTAGAATTGCATGTATTAAATAAAAGCAAAGAACTGGGTGTCATGAGCAATGTAGGAAAAAAGCAAAACTACATATGGTCACAAGCAATGAAAATGTCTGGGAAAAAAGGAATCATGGTCATATGAATGATGCATTTTTGAGACATCCTCAAATAACTACAGGTCCTTCTAAAAAATAAAATAGCATATTGTGATAAAGTTCATTATTTTCTGTAATGTACTGATAAACATTAGACTTTCATATATTTTAGATTCATTACACACAACTGAAGTAGTTCAAGCCTTTTATTGTTTTAATATTGATGATTTTGGCATACAGCTCATGAAAACCCAAAATTCCTATCTAAAAAAATTAGCATATCATGAAAAGGTTCTCTAAATGAGCTATTAACCTAATCATCTGAATCAACCAATTAACTCTAAACACCTGCAAAAGATTCCTGAGGCTTTTAAAAACTCCCAGCCTGGTTCATTACTCAAAACCGCAATCATGGGTAAGACTGCCGACCTGACTGCTGTCCAGAAGGCCATCATTGACACCCTCAAGCAAGAGGGTAAGACACAGAAAGAAATTTCTGAACGAATAGGCTGTTCCCAGAGTGCTGTATCAAGGCACCTCAGTGGGAAGGCAAAAGTGTGGCAGAAAACGCTGCACAACGAGAAGAGGTGACCGGACCCTGAGGAAGATTGTGGAGAAGGACCGATTCCAGACCTTGGGGGACCTGCGGAAGCAGTGGACTGAGTCTGGAGTAGAAACATCCAGAGCCACCGTGTACAGGCGTGTGCAGGAAATGGGCTACAGGTGCCGCATTCCCCAGGTCAAGCCACTTTTGAACCAGAAACAGCGGCAGAAGCGCCTGACCTGGGCTACAGAGAAGCAGCACTGGACTGTTGCTCAGTGGTCCAAAGTACTTTTTTCGGACGAAAACAAATTTTGCATGTCATTCGGAAATCAAGCTGCCAGAGTCTGGAGGAAGACTGGGGAGACGGAAATGCCTAAATGCCTGAAGTCCAGTGTCAAGTACCCACAGTCAGTGATGGTCTGGGGTGCCATGTCAGCTGCTGGTGTTGGTCCACTGTGTTTTATCAAGGGAAAGGTCAATGCAGCTGTCATGGAACCATGAACCAGACGTACAACAAGAGATAAGTGGAAAATAAGAAGGTTTTATTGAAGAGCAAGCCGTAAGCAAAAGTCCAAACGGATGGCTAAACCGAAGCAGGGTCTTGTGGAGACAGAGGTCAGGAACCAGAAGGGTAGTCAGACGAAGCCAGGATCAGGAACCAACGGGGTAGTCAGACGAAGCCAGGATCAGGAACCAATGGGGTAGTCAGACGAGGCCAGGATCAGGAACCAGAAGCAGCAGCAGTCTTGGAAGCATGTGAACACAGGAGGACCAAGCAAGGAACTGAAGCCACAGACCTCCTATATATATGAGCTAGGCATCCAGCTCCTCCCAGTGGGAAGGAGGAGCCGCAGGGTGGGAGGCTACAAGAAAACCCAGAAACCAAGATGGCCGCCAGCACATGTCAAACGAAGGGAACAGCAAGGAGGTAAGACCATGACAGTACCTCCCCCTCAAGGGCCCCTCCTCCGCGGAGTAAGGAACGGTTTCTGAGGGAAGCGTGCGTGGAAGGCTCGGAGCAAGGCAGGAGCATGGACATCTGCGGAGGGAACCCAGGAACGCTCCTCTGGACCATAACCACGCCAATGGACCAAAAACTGCACCCGGCCGCGGACCAGGCGTGAGTCCAAGATATTGCTCACCTCATACTCCTCACGATTGCCCACTTGGATCGGACGAGGCCGAGGAATCGAGGAAGTGAAACGATTACACACCAGTGGCTTCAACAGGGAGACATGAAACACGTTGGAGATCCGCATGCCAGGAGGAAGCGCAAGGGCATAGGCTACCGGGTTTACCCTGCGAAGCACTCGGAAGGGACCAACAAAGCGAGGCGCCAGCTTGGGAGTGGGCACTCGAAGGTTGAGGTTGCGGGTGGACAACCATACGCAGTCTCCGACCTGGTAGGAAGGAGCGGGCGCTCGTCTGCGATCAGCCTGGAGTCTCTGGCGCTGCGCAGAGACCTCAAGGGACCTCTGGATCTGTACCCAAGAAGCACGTAGGACGGAAAGGTGATCCTCCACAGCCGGAATATCCTGGGGAGAGAATACCTCCGGTAACACGGCAGGTTGGAACCCATAATTGGCCATGAAGGGAGACGTCCCAGAGGAAGAGTTCACCGCCGTGTTCCTGGCAAACTCAGCCCAAGGCAGGAGGTCAACCCAATTGTCTTGGTGATCGGAGACATAGCAACGAAGGAATTGCTCCAAGGCCTGATTGGATCGTTCTGCGGCCCCATTGGACTGAGGGTGGTAGGCCGAGGAAAAAGAGAGATGAATCCCCAACTGGGAGCAAAAGGAGCGCCAGAACCTGGACACAAACTGACTCCCCCGATCCGACACAATCTCCTTGGGCAAACCGTGCAACCGGAAGACCTCCCTGGCGAAAATCGTGGCCAACTCTTGTGCAGAGGGTAACTTCTTGAGAGGAACACAGTGGCACATTTTGGAAAACCGATCCACAATCATGAGAATGACCGTATGGCCTCGGGATGCAGGGAGGTCCACAATGAAATCCATCCCCAGGTGTGACCATGGACGCTCCCCGGTGGCTATGGGTTGCAAAAGGCCCAACGGAAGGTGCCGAGGGGACTTACTCTGGGCACAAACGGAGCATGCCGCTACATATGCGGCGATGTCGGAACGTAGAGAAGGCCACCAGAACAGACGTGAAACAGCCCAGGACAGCTGATTCTTTCCAGGATGCCCCGCGGCCTTGGAGTTATGGTAGGTTCGCAACAACCGAGTGCGCAACTCCTCAGGCACAAAACACCTGCCGTTGGGTCTCCCAGAGGGAGCACCAGATTGAGCCGCCAAAATCTGCTCACCCAGGGGAGAGGTCAGGCTGGTGCGAATGGCGGCCAGGATCTGATTCGGAGGTATGACCGAAGTCGGAATCGACTCCTCCCCGGACAGCTCGGAGTACTGCCGTGATAAGGCATCCGCTCTGATGTTCTTGGAACCGGGTAGGTAGGAGACCACGTAATTAAAACGTGACAAGAACAGAGCCCATCTGGCCTGACGTGGTGTCAATCTCTTGGCCTCAGAGAGGTAGGTCAGATTCTTGTGGTCCGTCAGGATGAGAACCGGAACCACCGAGCCCTCGAGCAAGTGCCTCCATTCTTTAAGGGCCTGCACGATGGCCAATAACTCCCTGTCACCAATCTGATAGTTGCACTCCGCGGAAGACAGTTTCCGGGAGTAAAACCCACAATGAAGCAGAGGACCCTCCGGTGTTCTACGCTGAGACAGGAGGGCGCCTACTCCCGTCTCAGACGCGTCCACCTCGAGGACAAACGGCAACCCAGGGTTGGGATGCGACAGAATCGGAGCCGACACAAAGGCGGACTTTAGAGCCTCAAAAGCTCGGATGGCCTCGGGCGGCCAGACCTGGGGATTACTGCCCTTCCTGGTCAGATCCGTGAGAGGCTTGGCTAGCATGGAAAAGTCCCTGATGAACTTCCGATAATAATTGGCGAAGCCCAAAAAGCGCTGCAGGGCACGAAGACCACTGGGCTGGGGCCACTGTAAGACAGCCGAAACCTTCTCAGGATCCATGGAGAACCCCTCAGCGGAAATGATGTAACCTAAGAAGGTTACCTGGGATCGGTGAAATTCGCATTTCTCAAGCTTACCGAACAGCTTGTTCTCTCGTAACCGTTGCAACACTCGTCTGACATCCATAATGTGGGCCTCCATGGATTCAGAATATACCAAGATGTCATCCAAATAGACCACCACACACTGCTGCAACAGGTCACGGAAAACATCGTTGATGAATTCCTGGAAGACTGCGGGCGCATTGCACAACCCAAAGGGCATAACCAAGGATTCATAATGACCAGTCCTGGTGTTAAACGCGGTCTTCCACTCATCGCCCGCCTTGATCCTTACCAGGTTATATGCCGCCCTCAGGTCGAGTTTGGTAAAGACCGTGGCCCCTTTGAGGCGATCGAACAGCTCGGAAATCAAGGGTATCGGGTAAGCGTTCTTGATCGTGATGCGATTGAGACCCCTGTAATCGATGCAAGGCCTCAACTCACCGCTCTTCTTTTTCACAAAGAAAAATCCAGCCCCTGCCGGGGACGAGGATTTGCGAATGTGTCCGCGTGAAAGCGCCTCCCTCACGTACTCCTCCATGGCCTCATTCTCCGCTACCGACAGTGGATAGACTTTGCCACGAGGAGGAACGGCACCAGATTGTAACTCTATGGCACAATCGTATGGGCGGTGCGGAGGTAGGGCAACCGCACGCACCTTATCGAATACATCCCGGTACTCCTCGTATTCAGGAGGCAACAGAGAGTCCGAGGAAGTACTCAGCAACTTGACAGGCCCATGGATGCAACTAGCCCCACACTGCGGTGACCACGAGAGGATCTCGGCCGATTTCCAATCGAAAGTCGGATTATGCTTCTGGAGCCAGGGGTACCCCAAGACCACCGAGTAGTGTGGAGACGAAATAACCTGGAGACAGACCGACTCTCTGTGAACGGCACCAATGGCCATCCCCACTGGAAGGGTCTCATGAGTCACGTGTGGCGGCAGAAGGGGTCTGCCGTCTATCGCCTCAAGAGCCAGTGGGGAACCTCGAGGCTGCAGAGGAATGGAATTGGCGGCAGCGAACACACTATCAATGAACAAACCACCAGCACCAGAGTCCACCAACGCCTGGGTCGTCACCGAGCCCCCGACCCAGGAGAGGACAACAGTAATCAGTGGTTTGTCAACACGGGAAACCGGGGACGAGGAGACTCCACCCAAGATCTGCCCCCGACAGGATCTCAGGTGCGAGCGTTTCCCGGACGGTTCGGGCATGCCAACCGAAAATGCCCACCGAGACCACAGTACATGCATCGGCCCTCGCGTCTCCGGAGTACCCTCTCCCCCTCGGACAGGCGAGCAAACCCCAGCTGCATGGGTTCACCCCCAGACAAGTCATCCCCAGGAGGCGTGGGAGGAGAGGGAGGCACGGGTGGGACAGCAAACGTAGGCGCCAATCTGTTAGAAGGCCTCCGCAGGCTCTCCTTAAAGGAAGGTCTCTCCCTGAGTCTGGTGTCAATCAAAATCAGGAAAGAAATAAGAGACTCGAGCTCCACTGGTAGGTCCTTAGCTGCAACCTCATCCTTCAAGGCATCCGAGAGACCATGAGAGAAAGCAGCGACCAGAGCCTCATTATTCCAGCCCACCTCTGCTGCCAGGGTACGAAACTCAATGGCGTATTCAGCTACGGATCGTGAACCCTGTCTGATGGACATAAGGAGCTTCGCAGCAGAGGCAGCGCGAGCCGGCACATCGAATACCTTCCGAAGAGAAGCAACAAAACCGGAAAACTCGGCAACCACCGGATTGTTGTTCTCCCATAAAGGGCTGGCCCAGGCCAAGGCCTTGTCCGAGAGCAGCGAGATCAAGAAGCCCACCTTTGATCTCTCAGTAGGAAAGGCATGTGGCAGCAACTCGAAGTAAATGCCCACTTGGTTAAGGAAACCTCGGCACTGAGTTGGCTCTCCCCCAAAGCGCTGTGGAAGGGGGGCAGAACCGGTCATACCCCGAAACACCACAGGCGCAGCAACAGGTGTCGGGGTAGACTCTGGCGCAACAACCGGAGCGGCAGTAGGAGCGGGCCCAGGAGCGACAACCGACCCATCGGCAACGGAAGCTAAATGAGCCGTGCGTTCAAGCAGGGTTTGCAACGCCACAGCGAACCGACCCAACAGGTGATCCTGCTGATCAAGTCTGGCAACCAGCGAAGGTAGCAAGGATGGCCCTGTACCGTCAGAATTCATGGCTTGGTCCTAATGTCATGGAACCATGAACCAGACGTACAACAAGAGATAAGTGGAAAATAAGAAGGTTTTATTGAAGAGCAAGCCGTAAGCAAAAGTCCAAACGGATGGCTAAACCGAAGCAGGGTCTTGTGGAGACAGAGGTCAGGAACCAGAAGGGTAGTCAGACGAAGCCAGGATCAGGAACCAACGGGGTAGTCAGACGAAGCCAGGATCAGGAACCAATGGGGTAGTCAGACGAGGCCAGGATCAGGAACCAGAAGCAGCAGCAGTCTTGGAAGCATGTGAACACAGGAGGACCAAGCAAGGAACTGAAGCCACAGACCTCCTATATATATGAGCTAGGCATCCAGCTCCTCCCAGTGGGAAGGAGGAGCCGCAGGGTGGGAGGCTACAAGAAAACCCAGAAACCAAGATGGCCGCCAGCACATGTCAAACGAAGAGAACAGCAAGGAGGTAAGACCATGACAGTAGCTAGCTATCAGGAGATTTTGGAGCACTTCATGCTTCCATCTGCTGAAAAGCTTTATGGAGATGAAGATTTCATTTTTCAGCACGACCTGGCACCTGCTCACAGTGCCAAAACCACTGGTAAATGGTTTACTGACCATGGTATTACTGTGCTCAATTGGCCTGCCAACTCTCCTGACCTGAACCCCATAGAGAATCTGTGGGATATTGGGAAGAGAAAGTTGAGAGACGCAAGACCCAACACTCTGGATGAGCTTAAGGCCGCTATCGAAGCATCCTGGGCCTCCATAACACCTCAGCAGTGCCACAGGCTGATTGCTTCAATGCGGCGTGGCATGGAGGCAGTCATTTCTGCAAAAGGATTCCCGACCAAGTATTGAGTGCATAACTGAACATAATTATTTGAAGGTTGACTTTTTTTGTATTAAAAACACTTTTCTTTTATTGGTCGGATGAAATATGCTATTTTTTTTAGATAGGAAATTTGGGTTTTCATGAGCTGTATGCCAAAATCATCAATATTAAAACAATAAAAGGCTTGAACTACTTCAGTTGTGTGTAATGAATCTAAAATATATGAAAGTCTAATGTTTATCAGTACATTACAGAAAATAATGAACTTTATCACAATATGCTAATTTTTTGAGAAGGACCTGTATGACGTAAGCTAAATAAAAAGAGTAGGAATAAAACACAAAATGGCATTCTAGTAAAAGCATGCATCATATGCAGCCAGGCGCCCCATGAACAGTACCTAGCAGCCATAGATAGAGGTCTACATGAGAAGCTATAGCCACAACTGCTCAGAAATACTCTACAAAACCACTAGTCCATTTCATAACAATCAGTGTCCCACACACTTACTCTGTTCAGTAAGTCAATTTCCTCCTTCATTTTCAGAATTAACTCCTCTTTGTCTTGCATTATCTTCACTAACCTTACATTTTCTTGCCTCTCTTTTGCTAGTTCCTGTAAAACATACATCAAATATGAAGATGAACAATTCCCTGGTACGATCATACATTTTAATAAGTGGGTTGCTGGGGTGAAACAACCTCTTACCTTTTCAAGCTCCTCAATCTTTTTTTCTAATGAACTTCCCTGGCTAGCAGGTGCGTCCTTGTTGAAGCGACTACAATTTGTCCTGTCACTTCGCGAGTGGCGATTTAAAATCTCATCATCGGGGGCATTATTGACACTGAAAAACAAGACAGCGAGTCAGGATATTAGGTAGAAAACACCTAGACATGCTGACCCTACGAGTGTAAGGCCTAGTTCACACTTTAATGTGACTTGCCCAGTGATTTCCATCCGTGACTGTGAGCCAAAACCAGGAGTAGGAGCTACAAGAAGATAAAGTATAGTGGAAAGATCTCTTCTATTCTGTTTTTGTGACCTTCACCTGGCTTTAGCTCACAATTACTGATGGAAATCACTGATCAAATCATTGAAATGTGAACTAGGCTGACATTTGTGTTTCAGTTCTATTGGCTGCATTGGGGTACTTGTACTAAAAGCAGTACTTCTTTCAGCGTACAAAAGTGGCTCAGTGGTTAGCACTGGTGCCTTGCAGCGCTGGGATCCTAGGTTTGAATCCAACCAAGGACAACATCTGCATGGGGTTTGTATGTTCTCCCCATGTTTGTGTGGGTTTCTTCCGGTTTCCTCCCACACTCCAAAGACATACTTCTAGGGAGTTTATATTGTGAGCCCCATTGGGGACAGCAAGCCATGTCTGTAAAGCGCTGCAGAATATGTCAGAATAAGTGCATAAAATAAAAGTCAGTATATGCCAGAAAACCGGGAAAATTCTATCTGAAATCTATACCAGATTCAAGTTTCCAGTGCATGGACAGCACAAGATGCATCAAATGTACTAATAGGTGGGCACCTCTTAGTAAACTAGGTGCTTCTTCTTAAGGTTGCCATATAAAGCGCTAGTCTTTAGTAAGTGTGTACAATTGTGTATACGTCTATTGCCAACTACAGACGGCCACGCACATCCAGTAGCTGTCGACTAAACAATCATTCAGCCGACAGCTATCTATCCATGCTCGGCTGAATGTGTATTTAAGGACTCATTCAGGCTACTTTCACACTAGCGGCACGGACATCAGGCAGGCTGCGCCTTCGGATCCGTCCTGCCACTAGTGAACGTGTGCCCCCGGACTGCAGCTCCATCCGCATTGACCATAATGGGGGTGGAGTTCCAGCAGAGGCACGGCAGCGCACAGCGAAAGGCTTCTGGAATAAAACTACGACATGTCCGACCTTTATTCCGGCAGACTCTCGCCGTGCACTGCCGTGCCTCAGCCGGAACTCCGCCCCGCCTCCATTATGGTCAATGACGACTGAGCGGCAGTCCGGGGGCACACGTTCACTAGTGGCAGGACGGATCTGACAGGCTGTTTACCCGACGGAACAGCCTGTTGGAGGTCCACGCCGCTAGTGTGAAAGTAGCTTAACACGACCGTATCAGTTTTTGCAGAACGCAAATTGTGGATCAAATTACACAACCATGGGAGACGTAATCGTTAGTCCTTTTTATCAATTGAATGGTTACCCCAATATTGACACTATAAAAAATATAAATGGAGGGTGACCTCAATTAAAATGAAAATTGGGGATCCACCAAACACAGATACAGGCAGTGTGCCCTTTGCATAACGGAACATTCTCCTTCATGATAGAAATGCCCATTCTTGTCCACAAATACGGGCAAGAATAGGACATGTTCTATCTTTTTTGAGGGGCCACGGAATGGACATATGAATGCGGACAGTACATGGTGAATCTGCTTCTGATCAAAAAAATTGCAGAACGGATGCGGACAGAAATATACGGTCGTGTGATCGGGCCCTTATGGAGAGGGGAAGAAAGTCATTGCCAGACACCTTTGGCAAACACTTAAGTCCTGGGAAAACAAAAGGATTGGGTAAAAATGTTCACTCTGCCGTTTCCTTCTCTGAACTCCGCTGTGTGGGGAGAGTCGGGGGCTCCCCACACAAATTAGACTGTCAGCTGGACCCCCCCCCTCGTTCTCGGTGGGTTTGGCTGACAGTATGTATGGGGGCCTTAAATCTTCTAAAGACATGGCAGTAAAAATATGCTATACCAATACGCCAAATACAGTCACTAGAATAAGAAAATTTTATATTTAGATTGTTTTTTCTTAAAATAAGTTTGTTTTAATATTTTTTATGTTTAAAGCAAAATCC
Source organism: Bufo gargarizans (assembly GCF_014858855.1). Classification (NCBI taxonomy): domain Eukaryota; kingdom Metazoa; phylum Chordata; class Amphibia; order Anura; family Bufonidae; genus Bufo; species Bufo gargarizans. The sequence goes on along the minus strand of NC_058081.1, from coordinate 294,756,249 downwards.
AAAGTTAACTAGATCCTGAAGTAAAACACTGTTTTTCTTGGGCAAATATCTAAAACAACGGGATTAAATATCTCATATTTATTGGCATTGATTCCCCGGCACCCAGTAAACCTTATATGGTGACGATATCGGAGAGTTCGATTTCAGCCTAATTTTTACTAAGTAAATAAAGGGGTTAATGTGATTACTACAGCTAGAAGCAGAAACAGGGCGCCATGCTTGAAGCCACTGCAACCCAAACAGAAGTAATAACTGCAGGAGGACTATTGTTAATGTAGCTATGCCAACTGGAAAAATTATGACTATAAGATAGGGTGCTGGAAACATCAGTCAGAAGAACATTTGTCTTCTGCAAACCAGATGATTGATCATGATCGGGGAACTGCTGGCTTGTGCCTGGCAAAAACAAGCCAGCTGTGCCAAGAGAACCAATTAGAAGTCCATGCTGCCCAATTACTATTCATCACTGTAAAGACGCTTATGGGACACTGCTGATTGTCTTATCCTATTATGCCGGCAGCGATTTATTTTTAGAAGTGATATCAGGCCAAACAAGTTGTGAAACTATCTGGTTTGGGAAAACAGTACTAGTTCCCACAAATGTATCTCAGCTCAGTGTGCAAAACCGTCACGTACTCTGCGAGGTTGCCGTTTCAGGGCAGACAGCTACTTGAAAACGGTTTACGTGGTTTTCCACATCTTCTACAAGACTGCATGTTAAAGGGGTTGTGTCACTTCAGCAAATAGCATTTACCATGTAGAGAAAGTTAATACAAGGCACTTACTAATGTATTGTGATTGTCCATATTGTGTCCTTTGATGGCTGGATTAATTTTTCCATCACATTATACACTGCTCGTTTCCATGGTTACGACCATCCTGCAGTCCATTAGCAGTAGACGTGCTTGTACACTATAGGAAAAATAACCAGCCTATGTGCTCTCCCACGATCCTGGCCACCAGAGAGGCGGGCGCTTTTTCCTATAGTGTGCAAGCACGAGGACCGCTGCAGGATGGTCGTAACCAAAGAAATGAGCAGTGTATAATGTGATGGAAAAATGACTACAGTCATAAAAGGAGGCAATATGGACAATCACAATGTATTAGTAAGTGTCTTGTATTAACTTTCTCTACATCATAAATGCCATCTGCTGAAGTAACCCCTTCACATAACTAACTCGCTGCTTGCGAGCCATTATTTCAGCCCAGTGCACTGCGCTACAGGTACGCCGTTCACATCTGCAGGGACTTTCTCCATTCTGAAGTAGTGATGTATGACAGCTGAAAATTAGTGCAAATTCAACTGCAAAGTAAAGATTTAAGGAGGCCACACACATTAGATAGAAGTTGGTCGATGGTTGAACAAACAATCTGGTGAACGATCATTTTTCAGGCATGGCCAACTTAGAGATGACTCCATACTGGCCATTACAGTTGTTCAAACTGTCCATACAGATGTATCTGAGCTAAAATTGACTCTGATAACACAAGTCACAGTGTTATCTTGGTAACTTTGTGACAAAAGCCATTTAAATCCACTGAAGAGTTAGTTATCTTTCTCTTGCCATTCTTTACTTATCGCGTTAACCGTCAAGTTTAGCTCGGCTGCATCTGTGCATGTTCTAAGTCAGGAGATGGACAAAAAATGCTCCTGGGAAAATTCTTCTAAAGAAACATGTTTTGTTCATGAAGTACAGCTGGGCGATTTAGCTAAAAAATAAAATCTCAATTTTGGATAATTTTAAATTTAAATCTAATTTTTTTGTTAATTAAACGGAAAAAAATACCAAGAATATACATACTGGCAGAGCAGGGATACATGTACAGTCGTGGCCAAAAGTTTTAAGAATGACACAAATATTAGTTTTCACAAAGTTTGCTGCTAAACTGCTTTTAGATCTTTGTTTCAGTTGTTTCTGTGATGTAGTGAAATATAATTACACGCAATTCATACGTTTCAAAGGCTTTTATCGACAACTACATGACAGTTATGCAGTCAGTATTTACAGTGTTGGCCCTTCTTTTTCAGGACCTCTGCAATTCGACTGGGCATGCTCTCAATCAACTTCTGGGCCAATTCCTGACTGATAGCAACCCATTCTTTCATAATCACTTCTTGGAGTTTGTCAGAATTAGTGGGTTTTTGACCACAAATTCTTACTGGGATTAAGATCTGGGGAGTTTCCAGGCCATGGACCCAAAATGTCAACGTTTTGGTCCCCGAGCCACTTCGTTATCACTTTTGCCTTATGGCACGGTGCTCCATCGTGCTGGAAAATGCATTGTTCTTCACCAAACTGTTGTTGGATTGTTGGAAGAAGTTGCTGTTGGAGGGTGTTTTGGTACCATTCTTTATTCATGGCTGTGTTTTTGGGCAAAATTGTGAGTGAGCCCACTCCTTTGGATGAGAAGCAACCCCACACATGAATGGTCTCAGGATGCTTTACTTTTGGCATGACACAGGACTGATGGTAGCGCTCACCTTTTCTTCTCCGGACAAGCCTTTTTCCTGATGCCCCAAACAATTGGAAAGAGGCTTCATCGGAGAATATGACTTTGCCCCAGTCCTCAGCAGTCCATTCACCATATTTTCTGCAGAAGATCAATCTGTACCTGATGTTTTTTTGGAGAGAAGTGGCTTCTTTGCTGCCCTTCTTGACCCCAGGCCATCTTCCAAAAGTCTTCGCCTCACTGTGCGTGCAGATGCGCTCACACCTGCCTGCTGCCATTCTTGAGCAAGCTCTGCACTGGTGGCACTCCGATCCCGCAGCCGAATCCTCTTTAGGAGACGATCCTGGCGCTTGCTGGACTTTCTTGGATGTCCTGAAGCCTTTCCTAACAAGAATTGAACCTCTTTCCTTGAAGTTCTTGATGATCCTATAAATTGTTGATTGAGGTGCAATCTTAGTAGCCACAATATCCTTGCCTGTGAAGCCATTTTTATGCAACGCAATGATGGCTGCATGTGTTTCTTTGCAGGTCACCATCGTTAACAATGGAAGAACAATGATTTCAAGCATCACCCTCCTTTTAACAGGTCAAGTCAGCCATTTTAACCCAATCAGCCTGACATAATGATCTCCAGCCTTGTGCTCGTCAACATTCTCACCTGAGTTAACAAGACAATTACTGAAATGATCTCAGCAGGTCCTTTAATGACAGCAATGAAATGCAGTGGAAAGTTTTTTTGGGGGGATTAAGTTCATTTTTATGGCAAAGAAGGACTATGCAATTCATCTGATCACTCTTCATAACATTCTGGAGTATATGCAAATTGCTATTGTAAAAACTTAAGCAGCAACTTTTCAAATTTCCAATATTTATGTAATTCTCAAAACTTCTGGCCACGACTGTACAGATCGGCAGTGCGGGAGAAGACGGTGGGGCGGGCAAGTAATTCACTAGGCAGGCCAGTGACAAAGAGGGCGTGCCAAATTGATGACGATTCTTTAAAAAATAAAAAATAAACGGAATCCTCAAAGGCGAATTGATCAAAGTAATTGGATTAATTACCCAGACCTACCATGAAAGATATTTCTTTGACAGTCAGACAAAAGATCTTTCAATCGGAGGAAAATATTAAACATGGCCAACTTCTTTTCAAACGACAACGATCTGTCATCTGTCAGCCAAAATGGTCATTCATTGTGAAATTTCCCCTTTATACAACATGTGGGGGAACGGTTATCTGCTATCAAGTATGGCAGGGCAGCTCCTAGCTATAAGACATTATGAGGGGGATTTTTTAAGTCAGCTTTCTTGAGTCTGCACCACATTTATCAAATACTGCATGTTGTTTGATAAATTTGGTGCACCTATAAATATGACACTTCTCTAGAGACTACACTCCCGTTTTCCAACACCAACTGGAGTGAGATTGTGCGTTCCTTCCCGACAATTGCCTGCTTGTCAGCAGAGGAGACCACTGCATTTACACGCAGCACTCACTAATGCCATCACTCTTCCCAATACAGTGTCATTTGCTTACACGGCTCGATCTGCTGCCAGCCAGCGTTTCGCTCATTATCCTTAATCGGCGCCACTTTTACATCACCAGATAATCACTAATGAGCGTTTCTATCAGCGCTAGTTAGCGATCATCTAGCTGAGAATCGGTCGTGTAAAGGGCCCTTTAGAAAGCTGCAGGTGATGAATCTGGAGTGAAACTAATTACCAGAGCTAACCAAACCAACTTTCCCACCCACTTTACAAAACCAAAGTAAATGGTGTAAAAATGCTAAATGTCTCAAAATCTCTTATGCAAGTCACATCCTTATTTTGTGACATTTTAGAGCAGAATTCTGGAATGGAAATCTTTATAAATTCATATCCAAAAAGTGTTCCTTCTGTAACTCCTGATACTATAGAGAGAGAAAAAAAACTGTCTGCAAATGAAGCTTTTTAGAACCTAGTATAGATAGTGGTCTGCACAGGGGACAGAAAAAGTAAGGGGTCATACACATTAGATCAGGGACTCCAGCTGTTGTGAAACTACAATTCCCAGCATGCACTCTTACTTGTCTGTTCTTGTAACTCCCATAGAAGAAAAAGGTGGATTCTGGTAGTTTCAGAAAACCTGGTGGAGGTTGCTGATCCCTGCCTAAGGCCCTATTCACACGTCCGCAATTTCATTCCACATTTTGCGGAACATAATTGCGGACCCATTCATTTCTATGGGGCCGCACGATGTGCGGCCCGGCTCTGGAAATGCGAACCCGCACTTCTGGGTCTGCATTTCCGTTCCCGAAAAAAATAGAACATGTCCTAATCTTGTCCGCAATTGCAGACAAGAATAGGCATATTCTATTAGTGCCGGCAATGTGCAGTCCGCATCCTATCCGCAAAAAAAAAAAAAACGGAACGGACACGGAAACAAAATACATTCATGTGCATGAGGCCTTAGATGAATGTCAGCAGAACCCGCTGGTTTCAGTGACACCGGTCTGTCTTTCCTCGTTAGCTGAAGATGAGCGCACAGAAAGCCATGGTTTCTGCCACGGTTGTTCACTTCAGATGCAATGGTCATGCTTGTGGCTTAGCTCCACTGAATGGAGCTAAGCCACGAGTGGACAGGCACCGCAGCTAGAAGCAGCGGCAGTCTGCGCACCACACCAAGAAGGGACATCTACTTTTTTAGGACTGCCCTGGCTTTTAAATCACAGGGATGCGAACTGCAGTACTGCCTCCCATTGAAAACAATGCATCCACAGCAGGAATTCTGGCCAAAATCTGCCGTGTGAACAGCCCAAAAAGTTTTTAGAAACTCCAGATACACGTTATATGCTGTAAGGATAACGATTAAGCACTTCTCTTTGCTTGTAAGTTAAGAAAACAAAAGGAGGCTGCCTGTCTGCTAATGAAAAACACATCCTGGCAGGCGACTCTGTATATAAATACTGCTCCGCTGCAAGAAACGTGAGGTTTCCAAACACACTCACAAAACAGGAATTTAGGACTCTTCATTTTACCATATTTAGGATTGTTCTTTTCTTTTTTTGATATTTTTATTTGTCAAAATGTAGGCAGAAGCATGTGCCAAAAACATGCAGATATTTAGGTGAATTTTCAAAATAAGAGAGAAAAGGGCTTCACTAACATCACAAGTAGGCATAATGTGACCGCAGAAAACAATGCTCGGGTTTCCAGTAACATAAGCAATGCAAGTACGTGAGTGGACGCCATAACGATCCAAGCCTGCAAGGCGACATCTCTTTATAGCTAGATATTTTTAAGGGGGCTGATACAGGTCCTACCCTGTGACATACCACTATATGTTACACAATAACTTACCCCTGCGAGCTGTGTAAACAATCATCCCTACTGACCTTCTGCATCCATAGGGCTTAATATGGCAGTGGTCACCACTGTCTGGGCTGCCCATAGGCAGGTCCTCTTCTTTGCTGTTTAGCACATGCTCAGATGAGGATCCGTCCAGGGGCTGCACAAACAGTGGTAGGTGAATCACATCAATGCCGCCATATTGCTCCTTGGGATGCAGCAGGGGGTGAAGGATCGCAGTTTACACAGAGCCCAAATACAGGCCACCGGGACTTCTAATAGTGGTATGTCACACAGTAAATAGATTGGAACATGTCCACTCAACAAGGAGCAGAAAAAGAAAAACAAAAGCGCGCTGCTCGGCTATCTATAAAAGTTATTATTAAAAACATACATAAAACACTGTAAATAAAAGGCTAACTACGCGTTTCAGGCCTGATGAAACTGTAACTAGCCTTTTATTTACAGTGTTTTATGTATGTTTCTAATAAATAACTTTTATAGCTAGCCAAGCAGCGCGCTGTTTTTCTTTTTCTGCTCCTGGTTGAGCGAAAATGTTCCAATGTGTATTTTGGATTCCATCTGGAGGATTCCGGCGAACAAGAACAGAAGCCTGACCTATCCTCTCTACAGGAGAGACCACGCCATTTCCTAGTGTTGTGCCTGGATTTGCACAACATTATTTGGTAAGGTATCCTCACCTTGAGTCCTTATCTGGGAACCCTAAGGCTACATGCTAACTGACATTTTTAACGGACGTTTATTTCACTGATGTCTTTCTGAAAAACGGACATTAAAAATTGACGCTTTCAATTGTATGGGGGGGCAAGTCTGTCAGTGAAAGACAGACACGATAGAACATGTTCTATTTTTTGACGTCCGTTGGTCTTAAAACAGACGTGATGGCCGCTAAAAAAAATGTATATCACATATCCGTTTGCATGTAGCCTAAGGTATTTCACAAGGGAGAGGCCCCTATTATTTTTGATTTTACAGTAAATAGATTAGGACCTATCTGCAAAGCTTACCCTTTAAGAACTGTTGAGGATAAATAATCCTGTGTGTTCTAGGTCCAATTTCATTTTCACAAAAGCTTCAAAGCTGAAGCAGTCTTGTCAAAAGTGTTTATTGTTCCTGTCTGGACATAACCGCATGCTTCAATTTATCTCCTGTGTTGGTCATTTGTAACTCAATGTACAAGATTTTGAATGATGTTCTTACAGATATGACTGCCTTCAAACACTGCAAAAAGTTTCATATTATGAATTAAAGTAACAGGTTCCTCCTAAAATGCTCTAAAGTGATCTAGAATGCATCACTTCTAAGTGATCCAGGAATCTTCTATTATAAGTGATGCAGAGTTCATCTATTCCAGGCATCAGCAACCTTTGTTACTCCAGCTGCTGGAAAACTACAACTCCCAGTATGCATACATGCCCAGCTTCTTCTAACTCCCATAGAAGTGAATGAAGCATTCTGGGAGTTGTCGTTTCTAAACAGCTAAAGTGCCGGAGATTGCAGATCCCTGATCTATTTGAAGCGATTTGGAGTTCATCTATTCGAAGTGATCCAGGCGGAAGCCAGGCGAAACGTACGTCGGGGTCACCCCCTGGACTCTGGGTCTGTCCTTTACTATGTCTGTTCCATCATTTTGTTAGCCTGAATATGAAATAAGTAGGGATGTTTTTTATAGCACCTGATATTTTGCAGTAATAACTTTACATTTTGATGGGCCTACAATATGTTGATATTGCTCTGATATAGGCATAATGATTAGCTAGCCACCCACAGGTGCTATGTAGGTGACAGTACATATATGTCTTTTCCTTCCTTGTTATATGTATGAGCAAACCATAAAGATACTTTACCACCCTCTGAATTTAAAAGTGTGTGGGAGATAATCAGACCTGGTTTTTGGGAGATGGGGTTCTTGTCCATATTGTGAATCAACATTGCGTGTAATTTTCAACCTGATTCTATTTTATGATGTAATAAAGGATGTATTGGGATGATGTGTGGTTTTGCATTTTTTGGCGGTCTATTCCAAGAGATCCGGCGTTCATCTATTCCAAGAGATCCGGCGTTCATCTATTCCAAGAGATCCGGCGTTCATCTATTCCAAGAGACCCGGCGTTCATCTATTCCAAGAGACCCGGCGTTCATCTATTCCAAGAGACCCGGCGTTCATCTATTCCAAGAGACCCGGCGTTCATCTATTCCAAGAGACCCGGCGTTCATCTATTCCAAGAGACCCGGCGTTCATCTATTCCAAGAGACCCGGCGTTCATCTACTGTAAGTGAGCTACAGCTCATCTATAGATGTACCTTCAGTGACTGACTACACATCATCTCATCATCTCACCCTGTCCATGGTACTGGCAGAGGCACCACCATTGTAATCTACATTATATGCATTACTAAATATGTATTTTCATATGCACATACAGTACAGACCAAAAGTTTGGACACACCTTCTCATTCAAAGAGTTTTATTTATTTTCATGACTATGAAAATTGTAGATTCACACTGAAGGCATCAAAACTATGAATTAACACATGTGGAATTATATACATAACAAAAAAGTGTGAAACAACTGAAAATATGTCATATTCTAGCTTCTTCAAAGTAGCCACCTTTTACTTTGATTACTGCTTTGCACACTCTTGGCATTCTCTTGTTGAGCTTCAAGAGGTAGTCACCTGAAATGGTTTTCACTTCACAGGTGTGCCCTGTCAGGTTTAATAAGTGGGATTTCTTGCCTTATAAATGGGGTTGGGACCATCAGTTGCGTTGTGGAGAAGTCAGGTGGATACACAGCTGATAGTCCTACTGAATAGAAGAAAAAAGCAGCTAAGTAAAGAAAAACGAGTGGCCATCATTACTTTAAGAAATGAAGGTCAGTCAGTCCGAAAAATTGGGAAAACTTGTGTCCCCAAGTGAAGTCACAAAAACCATCGAGCGCTACAAAGAAACTGGCTCACATGCGGACCGCCCCAGGAAAGGAAGACCAAGAGTCACCTCTGCTGCGGAGGATAAGTTCATCCGAGTCACCAGCCTCAGAAATCGCAGGTTAACAGCAGCTCAGATTAGATACCAGGTCAATGCCACACAGAGTTCTAGCAGCAGACACATCTCTAGAACAACTGTTAAGAGGAGACTGTGTGAATCAGGACTTCATGGTAGAATATCTGCTAGGAAACCACTGCTAAGGACAGGCAACAAGCAGAAGAGACTTGTTTGGGCTAAAGAACACAAGGAATGGACATTAGACCAGTGGAAATCTGTGCTTTGGTCTGATGAGTGCAAATTTGAGATCTTTGGTTCCAACCACCGTGTCTTTGTGCGACGCAGAAAAGGTGAACGGATGGACTCTACATGCCTGGTTCCCACCGTGAAGCATGGAGGAGGAGGTGTGATGGTGCTTTGCTGGTGACACGGTTGGGGATTTATTCAAAATTGAAGGCATACTGAACCAGCATGGCTACCATAGCATCTTGCAGCGGCATGCTATTCCATCCGGTTTGTGTTTAGTTGGACCATCATTTATTTTTCAACAGGACAATGACCCCAAACACACCTCCACGCTGTGTAAGGGCTATTTGACCATGAAGGAGAGTGATGGGGTGCTGCGCCAAATGACCTGGCCTCCACAGTCACCGGACCTGGACCCAATCAAGATGGTTTGGGGTGAGCTGGACCGCAGAGTGAAGGCAAAAGGGCCAACAAGTGCTAAGCATCTCTGGGAACTCCTTCAAGACTGTTGGAAGACCATTTCAGGTGACTACCTCTTGAAGCTCATCAAGAGAATGCCAAGAGTGTGTAAAGCAGTAATCAAAGCAAAAGGTGGCTACTTTGAAGAACCTAGAATATGACATATTTTCAGTTGTTTCACACTTTTTTGTTATGTATATAATTCCACATGTGTTAATGCATAGTTTTGATGCCTTCAGTGTGAATCTACAATTTTCATAGTCCTGAAAATAAAGAAAACTATTTGAATGAGAAGGTGTGTCCAGACTTTTGGTCTGTACTGTACATAAGTGTGATAGTTTCAGCCAACGTCTTAACATAACCACATAGCTTTCTAAAAAACTGGATAATAATAAGATGTCCTATGTCACAGTTATACTACAGTTACTTTATTACAACTGCAAGAGACCCAATAATGAATGACAAAGCACAAGTTGATAGTTACTAGGTTATATGTGAGTACTTAATTGTATCCATAAGGTGTGGATTAAGAAGGTACAATATACAATTATAACAGCTCTGTGGGGATCTGGGGATGTAGTTGCATTAATCACCTAGATAGATAGCCTGGGCGAGCTGCACCCATGGACACATGGGTGGACACCCTCCAAGACCCAGTCCAGAATATCCCAAGCTAGGACGTGTAGTTCCTCTGCCCTGTACCAGGCTCTACTAGGGTGGCCACTGGCTTCACCTAAAAAAAGCTGAACCTCACCGGTCACACCCCCAAACTGATAAACCACGCCCCTGCTCTATGAAGCCACGCCCCCACCATCACCCATGAGAGAAGCCTCAGTCAGTTGATGCAGCTCACGCTCAGACAGCACAATGCTGCTGTCTGAACGTAAGCTACTGAAAAGGAGGACATCCCTGCGTCCGTCCAGGCCCTGTGCCAGACGGAGGACAGGGAACCAGAAAACCAGACTGTCCGGCATAAAACCGGACGTCTGGCCACCCTAGGCTCTACCCACTGTCTCCTAAAGTTTTAGGTTTGGCCCACGGTTTTAGTATCCCCTGCAAGAATATTTTGCAGTCACAGCCAATGCTTATCTAGACCACGAACACCACAACCTAAGCGCATGGGTAAAACTCCAACCACCAACACCCCCCATCATTCCGCAGTCAGCGTTGTAAGTACTCCAATGACACCCCCGGGTTTGAACTCGTGCAGTGGTATTTCCCCAAGGCTAAGCCCCTTAACCGAGACCCCCTGTGGGGACGGCACCACTGGGTCTACCTTTAGCCATCCACATAATGGGAGTAGTGGCAGGGAGAACAATGGTTAAATAGAGGCCCCCGAGACACTAACTAGACTAATAAAAAGATTGCTTTACACTAATTACCAATCTTGTTCCTGGCCTTATATAGACATAAGGTCTGGCCAGCACATCTCACCTCATAGCTGCGGGGTCTGGATGAGCATGGCGCGTGTATGTGTGGACTGTGTCTCCCATGGCGCCCCTCCCAAATTTCCCAGTGAAGCTACAGGGTCCAGAGGTTGAGGGAGCCCAGACGGGAACCCCTCTTGTCCTACCCAAAAACCACAACAATAAAACTCAATAGAGCTTCATGCTGGAAAAAAGTTTGCATCGCTTAGGGCTGTGGGTTCCGGTCTAATTCAATCTACTATAAATGGCTTTATTTCATAGTGTGCCTCACTGCTAATGCATCCATCAATCACATACTGAGAATTAAGAACTACAATCAAATACTGTGTTTTTTCAGCTTGGTCAACCATTCATACTTCCATTTAATGAAAGGCTACACCATACCAATCACTTATAAAGCTTCAAGAACATTTTCTTGATGACTCAGGTTTTAAATATATTGCTGTAGCCACCAAAGTTTATTTCAGGAGATCTAAAACTGATGACTGTGGAATATTGGTCTGAACTCAACACATAACTAGTAACACTTAGGCTGGGTTCACACGGGCGAGATTTCCGCGCGGGTGCAATGCGTGAGGTGAATGCATTGCACCCGCACTGAATCCGGACCCATTCACTTCTATGGGGCTGTGTAGATGAGCTGTGATTTTCACGCATCAGTTGTGCGTTGCATGAAAATCGCAGCATGCTCTATACATTTTTCACGCAACGCAGGCCCCATAGAAGTGAATGGGGCTGCGTGAAAATCGCAAGCATCCGCAAGCAAGTGCGGATGCGGTGCGATTTTCACGCATGGTTGCTAAGATGAAAGTCTATTCACTGTATTATTTTCCCTTATAACATGGTTATAAGGGAAAATAATAGCATTCTTTAATGCAGAATGCTTAGTAGAAGGTCAATTGAGGGTTAAAAAAATAAATAAAAATTAACTCACCTCCTCTTCTTGATCGCGTAGTTGCCGATCTCTTCTTACTTCTTTAATCATGAGCTGCCGGCTAAAGGACCTGTGGTGACGTCACATCACATGGTCCATCACCGTGGTGATGGACCATGTGATGAGCTCAGTGACGTCACCACAGATCCTTTGACAGGTCCTGAAGAAAGAACAGGAGACCGGCAGCTACGCGATCAATTGGAGGAGGCGAGTTTATTTTTATAAATTTTTTTAACCCTCAATTGACCTTCTACTAAGCATTCTGTATTAAAGAATGCTATTATTTCCCCTTATAACCATGTTATAAGGGAAAATAATTACATCTACACAATACCGAACCCAAACCTGAACTTCAGTGAAGAAGTTCGGGTCTGGGTACCACAGTCAGTTTTTTATCACACGCGTGCAAAAAGCATTGCACCCGCGCGATAAAAACTGAACAATGGAATGCAATCGCAGTCAAAACTCGCGCGGGTTTGCCGCAATGCACCCAGGACGCATCCGGAGCCAAAACGTGACGCCCGTGTGAACCCAGCCTTAAGCATTTGGTCAAGGTAATCGAAGCACAGTGCACTTCAAATATTTTCAAGACAAAGGGGGAAATTTACTAAGACTGGCATTTCGTATGCCAGTCTTAAACCAAAGTACATGGGAATATAATGCAGCAAATTTATTAAAGGACACTTGCCTCTTAATACATTTGGTTCATCTCTGCGTGTCTGTGCAGCTAACATTTTTTATTATTTTCGCTATAATTTCTACCAATACGAAGAGTAGTACATGCTATATGTAGGTTCTCCAGGCTACAGATATTAAATATCTATCCTTAGATGGGTGGGAGTCCGATACCCTCTCTGATCAGCTGTTTCAGGGAGCTGCGGCGCGGTGGACTATACAGTGTTCAATACCCCTATGTAGTGGCCATGCCAGGGTACACAGCTCATATTCCAAGTGAAAGGGAGCTGAACTTCAGTACAATGGCACCGTGAACTACACAGTGTACAGATATTTTTTGCATTCACTCCATGGCTGATTGTGGGGGTGCCAAGTGTCAGATCAACACTGCTCTGATAGTAACAACCTCACCTGAGGCAAGGTCAGCAATATCTGTAGCCTGGTGAACCCCCATTTGAGCAGCTGCGGAAGCTGTGTCTGTGGCACATGTAAACTTGCCCAATGATCTTGCAAAATACCCAAAAAGGGGGAGACTATTAGAAATACTGTACACCATTATCCTACACTCATCTTAAAACTGCAGTGATTTTGTATGTGGTAAACTATAGATGTACGACGCTAGTACTTCAGATTACACTAAACCATACAATGTACTAAATGCCACCTGCTATTTTATGATTTAGGATGCTTTTACCCATCAGGCATATATAATTGTAAACCACTTACATTTTTTTTTTCTTACCTCTTATATCGAGTTGGCACATTTCTTTCCTAAACAAAGAGAAGCACACATAAATTAATGATAAATAATAAAATAATAACCATAACCAAACAATAGATATTTTCCTCTAGAACAGAACTATATTAGAAATGATATTTGTGTGTTTGAAGGGAAGCAGAATTTTATTTATTTTTTAACCAAAATCACAACAGCATAAAACAAGGAACACATCTTATGTACATCAAATGTGACGCTACGTCATGGGACTTGCTTTAGCATGTCTGCTTTATCCACTGAAGTCTCAAGCAGCAATGCATCCAAAAGTAGAGCATTCACAGTGAATATTAATTACACCTATAAAAGCCTTGTATCTGTAGAGGCTGTATTACACAGCCCGATTTGGCAGACGATTGTCAGGAGGGAAGCGGTCACTCCCGGAGATTGCCTGCTCACTAGTGGAGGAGACCACTGCTATTACATGCAGCAATCTTCTCCAGAGCTTGGGAAGGAGCAAACGTTATATGCCATCGTTCGTCCCCAAGCTGTATAGTGGTTTGCCGGAGGAAATAGTTATTAGATATGGATTGCCAGATGATCAAATGTTTGCTCATTCATTGGGCAATCGGCGGCAGTATTACACTGCCAGAGGATCGTTGACGACCATTCATACGAACGCTCGTTAGCGATTATCTGCCGAAAAATCGAGCAATGTAATACGTGCATAAGGCCTAGAAAATATTCTGACAGCAGCAAACCAAACAAGCTACTGTGTCACATACTGAGGTTCATACTACCCCTGAAATTTGTGGTGGTGCAGGCTCACTGAAGATCGAAAAGTTAGGTGCCAAATAAAATGAGTCACTGCTAAAAGTGGGTAAGAAGCTACAGCAGGTGGAGTGTAGTACACGCAACACCACCACCAACTATTGATGTCTATCTAGCAGTAGTACATGGTCCTCTGAAGAGCTGTTGAAGCTCAAGTTCTTCTGACATATTTAAAGCATTTTTCTGTTGTAGATTTTATTATTATTTTTTTTACATGTGACCCAGTATGCTTTTCATACAGAAGGAACATCCTCGTTTGCCCGATACCCTCAACCAAGGTGCATCGTGGCGTTTTGGAATGCATTATAACTTGTCTTGAAATCCCCATGGAATAATAATCTGAGCATCTTTTCTGATAATTCTGCATTGAATTTGTGCGGTTCCTCTGTTATTCCTTAAGAATATTCTGAATAAACTGGCAACTGTTACCATCACCCTTGTCTAAGAACAGATGCTGCCATTATTTGCAGAATACAAGTAATTACTAATACATATATGCGCCGGTCCTTAGTGTACTTGAGAGCTAATTTGCACATGGATTAAAAGACAATTAAAAGACTATTTTTGCAAGATTGGAAGATCAGTTCTAGCAACTAAAGGAATGGGTATAATTAGTGGAGCTATCCCTACCAGGCACTGTACACAGTTTAACCCCTTAACGCAAAACGCTGTGTATGTACGGTGGGGGAAGCTGTGCCAGAACGCATTCCGCCGTAGATGCACGGAGTTCATTTAAATGCTCCCCAGCCGAGATTGTGCGCCGGAAGCGCAACTTAACCCACTGTGTCGGGGACCGAACAACTCCCGCTTGACGGCCAGGGACCAATCAGCTGTGGTCCCGGCCACAGATCACTGCGACAAGTCTGTTCCTCCCTGCGAGCGATTCTCCACATGTGCACACACAACTCCTCCTCTTGTCCCATCCAGCTCTCACTGAAATGAGAGGATCGCAGATGAGAAATGGCTTTCTGTACATAATTCATTGCGATTGGTCACCTGTCAGGAACAGACCAATCACAATGAGTTATGTTCAGAACGCTATCTCTTAGCTTCAATCCTCTCATTTCTGTGAGAGAATTGATCGGAGCCAGAGCCAGTCAAACAGATCTGTAAAAAAATAAATAAAAACTAAAAGTGCCCCATCATTTGTCCCTACTACCTGTCACTGTGTTCTGTCTGCCAATAGTGACAGTACATCAGCACCCACAATTACACTTCAATAAACACCCCAGTCCCTGTCATTCATGCTGTCAGTAACCTGTCAGAAAGCTTTTTGGGAATTCATTAGGGTTAGTTAGGGAGTTATCAGCTCATCAGGTTAGAGCTCTAGTTTTAGGCCCCTTGCAGATGAGCGTGTACGGATTAGGTGTGGATGCGCTGCGTCTGCGATCGTGGAAAATCGTGCGAGTAGGTACGCAATTGCAGTCAGTTTTGACAGCGATTGCATTCCGATGTTCAGTTTTTAACGTGCGTGTGCAATGCGTTTTGCATGCGCGTGATAAAAAAACTGACTGTGGTACCCAGACCCTAACCCGGACTTCTTTACTGAAGTTTGGGTTTGGGTTAGGTGTTCTGTATATTTCATTATTTTCCCTTATAACCATATACAGAATGCTTACTAAAATGTGGCTTTAGGGGGTTAAAAAATAAAAATAAAGTAACTCACCTCATCCTGTTGTTCGTGCAGCTGGCATCGTCTTCTTTCTTCTTCTTTCAGGACCTGCCAAAGGACCATTGATGACGTAATCGCGATCACCACGTCTTCTATCTTCATTCAGCAGGACCTGTGCTGACATCACCACGCGATTATGTCATCAAAGGTCCTTTGGCACTAGCCTAATATTGTACATGACCCCCCCACCCCCACCCCCACCCCACTACCACAAAAGATATGACCTGTTAAAGGCCCCTTTACGTTCCTTCCCAACAAGCGCCTGCTTATCAGTGAAGGAGACCGCTCATTTACATGCAGCAATCTCCTCCATAGTATGAGGAAGAGCAATCACTAATGCCAATGTTCATCCCCATACAGAATTTGTTTGCCGGCAGCAGAGTATATTTAGATGACATGATCTGCTGCCGGCAAACAATGATTTTGGTGATAGTACAAATGATCATATTATCACGTTCATCGGGTAATCGGTAGCACCTTTACAACAGCAGATAATTGCTAACAAGTGTTCATATGAAAGTTTGTTAGCGATCATCTGGCCGATGTTTGGCCACTGTAAAGGGACCTTAAGACAGACTCCACAAGACCTTTGATGTTGTCTTCTGGTATCTGACAGCAAAACACTAACAGCAGATCCTTTAAGTCCTGTAAACTGCAAGGTGAAGCCTACATGGATCAGGCTTGCGTTCCAGCACATCCCAGAGATGAGTGATTGGATTTAGTTCCGAGAGATTAGGAGGCCAAGTCAATACCTTAAACATTTTTTCATGTTCCTCAGACCATTTATGAACAATTTGTACAGCGTGGCAAGGTGCATTAACCTGCTGAAAGAGACCAAGGGAATACCGTTGCCATGAAGACATGTATCTGATCTACAACAATATTTGTGTCAAAGTAACACCCACATGAATGCCAAGACCAAAAGTTTCCCAGAAGAGCATTGTCCAGACCATCACAGTGTCTCCTCTGGCTTTCTGTCTTCCCATAATGCATCCTGATGTCATCTCCTCTCCAGTGAATGAGGCACATATACCTGGCTGCCAACATGATGTAATTACACCCAAGAATGCTTAAGGAGCTCAGTTCAGTCATTGCTGTGCCCCTGTTTATAATATTTAAGGATTCTCTAGGGACTGGTACAGTGCCAAGTGATTGGCGCAAGGCAAACGTGGTGCCCATATTAAAAAAAGGATCAAGGTTCTCCACAGGTAATTATAGACCAGTTAGTTTAACTTCTTGTGTGGAAAAAAATGTTTGAAGGACTCTTAAGGGACTATATACAGGAGTATGTGACTATAAATAATATTATAAGTGATAACCAACATGGGTTTACCAAGGACAGAAGTTGTCAGACTAACCTGATTTGTTTTTTTGCGGAGGTGAGTAGTAGCCTGGACAGAGGGGCGGCTGTGGATGTAGTGTTTCTGGACTTTGCAAAGGCTTTTGATACTGTCCCTCAGACTTTTAATAGGTAAAGTAAGGTCTATAAGCTTGGAAAGTATAGTTTGTAATTGGATTGAAAACTGGCTGAAGGACCGTGTCCAGAGAGTTGTGGTCGATGATTCTTATTCAGAATGGTCCCAGGTTATAAGTGGTGTACCCCAAGGTTCAGTGCTGGGCCCTTTACTATTTAATTGATTTATTAATGATATTGAGGACGGGATTAATAGCACCATTTCTATTTTTGCAGATTACACTAAGCTATGTAGTACTGTACAGTCTATGGAAGATATCCATAAACTACAAGCTGACTTGAACACTCTGAGTGATTGGGTATCGGCTTAGCAAATGAGGTTCAATGTGGATAAATGTAGAGTTATGCATCTTTGTAGTAATAATCTCTGTGCTTCATATGTCCTAGGTGATGTAACACTGTGAGAATCACTTATAGAGAAGGATTTGGGTGTCCTTGTGGATGGTAGATTAAATTACAGCATACAATGTCAATTAGCTGCTTCTAAGGCCACCAGGATATTGTCATGCATTAAACGAGGCATGGACTGGCGGGGCAGGGATGTGATATTACCAGTTTACAAAGCGCTGGTGCGGCCTCATCTGGAATATGTAGCTCAGTTCTGGGCACCAGTACATAGAAAGGATGCACTGCAGCTGGAAAAAGTACAGAGGAGAGCGACTAAAATGATAAGGGGCATGAAGGGTCTTAGTTATGAAGAAAGATTAAAAGAATTTAATTTATTTAGTCTTGAGAAGAGATGTCTAAGGGGGGACATGATTTACCTATACAAGTATATAAATGGGCCATACAAAAAATATGGCGAAAAGCTGTTCCACGTGAAATGTGCTCAAGAGACAAGGGGACACTGCCTCCGACTGGAGAAGAAAAAGATTAGTCTCCAGAAGCGTCAAAGTTTCTTTACTGTAAGAACTGTGACTCTGTGGAATAGACTTCCTCAGGACGTGGTCACAGCAGGAACAGTGGACAGTTTCAAAAAGGGTTTAGACAAATTCTTAAAAGTAAAAAACATTAATGCTTATGAAAACGTGTAGAAATCTGAGTCTCACTTCTGGGATTTGTGTCCCCACCTATCCCTTGGTTGAACTTGATGGACGTATGTCTTTTTTTTTAAATGTGATTCATCAGATCAGGCTACCTTCTTTCATTGCTCCAGTGACCAGTTCTAATACTCAGATGCCCTTACATTGGCGCTATACGTGGTAAACAGGGGCCAACATTGGCGCTGTCAATGATCAGTGGTTCTGCAGTATGTGGTTATAACACCTCTCTCTTAACCAGCAAATTTGTGGTCCAGTAGCTGTACAGTGGGAACATAGCCACACAAGCTTTCCTTCAGTTACCACATGCACTCAAAAGACTTGGGCACCCATGACCCTAGTTCACCTGTTGTCCTTCCTTGGACCATTTTTGGTACGTATCAAGAACAGTATACAGAATCACCCCACAAAACAGGTTGCTTTGTAGATTGACCCACTTGTTTAGCCATCACAATTTGGCCCTTGTCAGTGCCCATTTTTCCTGTTTCGAACACCCTAACTTCAAGAACGGTTGTTCACATGCTTCTCTATATATCCCACCACTTGATGGCTATAGAGAGAAACAAAGAAAAAACTGAGGCCTCTACTGCATTACCACCGGTTTTAATTGAAGTGTATAAAGAAAGAAGGTGCGCACCTTCTGGTGTTGTGAAGAAGTCACAACCACTTGTTAGGCTCATCAGTTTGGGCTACTCAGTCCGCAATGGGGTGTCCTTGTTGCCTTGCTACCACATCCTTTTTCCAGAAAATACACCATACGGTGTCCAGAATACACAGAGGTTAATAAGAAAGACAAAAATAAAGGACTTCTCCTGCTTGCAGCATTAGACATATAGGCGGTACACAACATGGTTGAATGGTTCACCTTTATTTGATTAATAATAACAATGCGTTTTGATGGAATGCTTCCTCCTTCATCAGGTTAATATTCAACCATCGTGGGTACCACCTGTATATATGTTTAGCAAACTGATGTCCTTCATTCCTTTCTTTCCTATTAACCATTTGATGGGTGCCATTCTAATGAGATAATGTTATTCACTTTTTAGGCTCCATTCACACGTCCGCAACGTGTTTTGCGGATCCACGGAGCCGTGGAGCCGCAAAACACGGAAAGCAGCAATGTGCGTTCTGCATTTTGCGGACCACACATTGCCGGCACTAATAGAATATGCCTGTTCTTGTCTGCAATTGCGGACAAGAATAGGACATGTTCTATTTTTTTGCAGAACGGAAGTGCGGACCTGGAAATGCAGATCTGCAATTCCGTGTCCGGGCAGTACATCCTGCTGCCCCATAGGAATGAATGGGTCCGCAATTCCGTTCCGCAAAACGCGGAACGAAATTGCGGATGTGTGAATGGAGCCTTAACGTTATGGCTGATCAGTGTATACAGATACAGTACTGATGAGCTAGTCAATATAGCGAGCAGGACCTCAAGGCATGCAGTTTGGAAGTCATACCCCCTTACACTTTGTAACTTAGGTGTTTGATAAAAATACTGCAGACCATTCTTTTTTCATTTGGGCATACGTTAAAGGGATCCTGTCACCTCTTTGTACCCTATAGAGATGCGGACATGTACTGCTAGATCGCCACTAGCATGTCCGCAATATACCTGTCCCATAGCTCTGTGTGTTTTTATTGAGTGTAAAAAATGATTTTATATATATATGTAAATCAGCCTGGTGGGGAGCCCAAGGGGCTGTACTAACCGTTCTGGAGCCCAGCCACGCCCCCTTGTGGAGGAGCCCAGCACCGCCTGTAACCAGGAATCTCCTCCTTGCTCACAAAGTCAGATTGCAGTAATCTCGTGGTGCGCGAGCTCGCACATGCGCAGTTCCTTCCCTGAGGCTGATACCAGCACAGGGAAGGAACACTATGCCGGCACTGCGCATCACGAGATTACGGCAATCTGACTTTGTGAGCAATGAGGAGATTCATGGATACAGGCGGTGCTGGGCTCCTCCACAAGGGGGCGTGGCTGGGCTCTAGAACGGTTAGTACAGCCCCTTGGGCTCCTTACCAGGCTCATTTACATATATATGAAATAATTTTTTACACTCAATAAAAACACACAGAGCTATGGGACAGGTATATTGCGGATATGCTAGTGGCGATCTAGCCATGCATGTCCGCATCTCTATAGGGTAATAAGAGGTGACAGAATCCCTTTAAGTAAATATTATCAATTAATCCTTTATAAAACATCCATTTGCAATACATTAATAGTATACTTAAAAAAAAAAAAAAAAAAAAAAATACATATTATATATATAGCAGCAACCATGGGAACACAGAAGTGTTACGGAAAGTTAAAAACAGAGTGAGCTCCAGACCATGAGGGACTAGTATATCCACAAATTAGCAGCATCAGACAGGTGGGGCTAATATAGCAAAGTGCACACAAAACGCAATGCACCGCACGGCACAGATCCGTGCAGGGCAGTGTAATCCTTGCGCACCCCTACAGTGTGATGCTGCTATAGGGAAATGAAATCCATAAAGTCACATATGTGTTACTGACCCAGTCTGGAGCAGCCGCCCGACGATCATTTCGCTTCACGCTCCCTCTAGAGGAAGCGTGAAGCGAACTGGGTTAGTAACACATATGTGACTTTATGGATTTCATTTCCCTATAGCAGCATCACACTGTAGGGGTGCGCAAGGATTACACTGCCCTGCACGGATCTGTGCCGTGCGGTGCATTGCGTTTTGTGTGCACTTTGCTATATTAGCCCCACCTGTCTGATGCTGCTAATTTGTGGATATACTAGTCACTCTGTTTTTAACTTTCTGTATCACTTCTGTGTTCCCATGGTTGCTGCTATATATATATATATATATATATATATATATTTTTTTTTTTTAAGTATACTATTAATGTATTGCAAATGGATGTTTAATAAAGGATTAATTGATAATATTTACTTGTGTGGTAGCTTTTTGAGCATTATAGGTGATATAACTCCACGCAAGATATTTATGGTATTTATTTTTTGGTGTTTTAAGAATCGCTTTAAGGCTACTTTCACATTAGTATTTCTTGCAGCTCCGTCATGGATCTGCAAAAACACTTCCGTTACAATAATACAACCGCATGCATCCGTCATGAACTGATCCAGTTGTATTAGGTCTTATATAGCCATGACAGATCAGTCTTGTGGGGGACGGATCCGTTTTCTATTGTGTCAGAGAAAACAGATTCGTCCCAATTGACTTAAATTGTGTGCCAGGACGGATCCGTCTTGCGCCGCACCACATCACGGACAGAAAAACGCTACATGCAGCATTTTCGTGTCCGCCTGCAGAGCGGAATGGTGACTGAACAGAGGCAAACTGATGCATTCTGAGCGGATCCTTTTCTATTCAGAATGCATTAGAGCAAAACTGATGCGTTTTGGGCCGCTTGTGAAAGCCTTGAACAGATCTCACAAACGGAAAGCCAAAACGCGAGTGTGAAAGTCGCCTAGGTTTTGGCAACCCATAGTATATTTACAGTGTGGGCTTTGGCTGGCTACATTAGTGATCAGGCAGCCAACTAAAGACTGCACCATAAAAATACTATGGCGCAGGCTTTAGAGACCTGAACCACCCACTGTAAGTATATGGCTGGTGGTACTTAAAGGGGACCACCCTCTGTAAATA
Organism: Bufo gargarizans; assembly: GCF_014858855.1. NCBI lineage: Eukaryota > Metazoa > Chordata > Amphibia > Anura > Bufonidae > Bufo > Bufo gargarizans. The sequence goes on along the minus strand of NC_058081.1, from coordinate 294,734,343 downwards.
TAGAGCAGGCAATGAGTAGTACTACATATAAGGTGGAGGAACACGGGGCAGTAGGAAAGTACTACTCATGTATTACTGTAGTTAATAGTCTAAAGTCATGTTGACAAATTCCCTTTAACCAGTTTTTTAAAATGTGTTTATAAAATATGAAATGTCGGGTCCTCCGCTGTCAAAGAATGAGAGAGACCTGAGAGACAAAAGAGCACCATTCACCAGTTCTGTCTGGTCTATCCTCCCCTAGACAGCGCTTCCTGGTTATAGGATTGCCAAAATTACACTTCTAGGAGGGTGATTCTGGGTCAAACTAAAGCAATGGTCACCTTTACTGGGTAGACTCCCCCCATTACAGTGTAAAATATGAATAAGCCTAATAAAAAGCCCCCCATTGTCTTTTCTGAAGGACTAAAAACAAGCACAGCACATACAAAACACCCCACCCCAAAAAAACATTCCCATTGTAAATCACCGTCTTCCTTCTGGACAAGACCAGATTACCAGAAAGGGGACAGTAATATATCAAAATGTATGGTAGGCAATGACATGCACAAATAAAAAGTCTATTGAGGGTAATATCATATTACTAGAAAAATATTACCTAAAATGTAAAAAAAACATGTTTATCAATTCATATGCTAAAAAAGTTTAAACAAAAAGCATAAATGATGTGTACTGTATAAAAGGAATAAAAAAAGAAACCTGAACTATTCATAAACAAATGATATTGCTAGCCCAACAAATAAATCTAATCTTGAAGATCGATTTTTCTTATTACATATTAGCAACCTATATGTGAATATTCAATGTATTTTTTTCAAGTCAATCCATGTATTCGACTTGCTGTCCTGGCCGGTTCTTTACTATTTTTTGATCTTTCACAGAGATAAGTGGAGGGCAGGCCGTATATGTGCGGTGTGCTCTCCTTCACTTTGGGGGCTCTAGATCGGATCTCAGATGTGGGAGCAGCACCTGACATTGCTGGCATGTCCTAGCAATATGCCATCAATGTCCCAGATGGGCCGACCCCTTTAACTTTTTCCGTTGCCCCATTCACTTCGTCCAGTGAGAGCATCACACGTTATGCTAATCAGTGCAATGTTTCTGTGGTCATCTTTATCTGGCCCTATAGAGAACAATAGAGATGTCATATGGCTATCCCAATTATACACCTTGCATTAAAATGAGGATTACCTTGCAGATATCAAATTTGGTCACACCCCTTTCACACGGGCGAGATTTCAGCGCGGGTGCAATGCGTGAGGTGTACGCATTGCACCCGTACTGAATCCGGACCCACTCATTTCTATGGGGCTGTGCACACAAGCGCTGATTTTCACGCATCACTGGTTTGTTGCGTGAAAATCGCAGCATGCTCTATATTTTCCTTTTTTCACGCAACGCAGGCCCCATAGAAGTGAATGTATCTGCGTGAAAATCGCAAGCATCCGCAAGCAAGTGCAGTGCAGTGCCTAGTACGGTTGCTAGGAGACAATCAGGATGGGGAGCCGATCATTATTATTTTCCCTTATAACCTGGTTATAAGGGAAAATAATAGCATTCTTAATACAGAATGCATAGTAAAATAGCGCTGGAGGGGTTAAATTTTTTTTAAATAATAATAATATAACTCACCTTAATCCACTTGTTCGCGCAGCCCAGCTTCTCTTCTGTCTTCTTCTTTGAGGAATAGGACCTTTGGTGACATCACTGCGCTCATCACATGTTCCGTCACATGATCCATCACCATGGTAAACGAGCATGTGATGGACCATGTGATGAGCGCAGTGACGTCATCAAAGGTCCTATTCCTCAAAGAAGAAGACAGAAGAGAAGCTGGCTGACCGAACAAGTGGATTAAGGTGAGTTAAATTATTTTTATATTTTTTTAACCCCTCCAGCCCTATTGTACTATGCATTCTGTATTAAGAATGCTATTATTTTCCCTTATAACCATGTTATAAGGGAAAATAATAAAATCTACACAACACCTAACACAAACCCGAACTTCTGTGAAGAAGTCCGGGTTCGGGTCTGGGTACCAAACATGCCGATTTTTCTCACGCGCGTGCAAAACGCATTACAATGTTTTGCACCCGCGTGTAAAAACGCAAACATGGAATGCAATCGCAGTGAAAACTGACTTGTTTTAGTGTCAAAATCGTACCATTTTCCCTGAACGCATCCAGCCCGAATCCGCAACGCCCATGTGAAAGGGGCCTTATAGGAGCATCCACATAGAAAATACTAGGGCATTGAAAATAGGCGGACATGTCCCATTTCTCTTGGCTTCGCAGTATAGACTAGGATAGTATGAGAAGCAAAACTGCAATATGGAAGACATGGGAACATGAAGAACTATAAAAGTGCTTAATCAGCATTACAGGCCTTTGTGGACCGTTTACCCGCACTATGCATGGCCACTGGCATGTTCTCCAGCTTGTTGGTTTATTAATGACATATGGTCTCATAAGACAAGAGGCCCAGAAAATGCTTTTTTGCTTTATTTTGCCACAGTAGAAATCTGTGTAAAGCAATTTGGACGCCTCTTCACATGAGCCTGTAATTTTACATATCATGTGAATAATCTGGACTAGGACACCACATCCTGTCTGCATAGCAGCACTGTGGGTAATCCCGTCATTTGTTATTCAGATACTTTCTGGATCAGACGACCAAACTGCTTTTCTGACTTAAAGCATAGCTGTACTAAGTCACTTACAACCCACATGAAATGATTTGGGAGATTCATCTTCCATAGAACACATGAGGCGGCACTCACTGGTCCTATTTCAATGGCTCTGAGGAAGCGTGACAGCACGTGAAATGGCCGCAGGCCACAGATTTTTTTTTTTGTCCTCTCTTGTTGATCTGTAATTTGGCATGGGTTAAATACAGCTGTTAAAATGGGAACGGTGAGTGCCGCTTTATGTATTCTATGGAAGATGAATGCATGCAACTGATTTTCGAGACAGGCACCATGGAAAGGCTGTGTGACTGTCCAGGCAATTGTGGATTGCTATTAGGGTAAAAGGGGTTGTGTCACGTCAGCATATGGCATTTATAATGTAGAGAAAGTTAATACAAGCCACTTACTAATGTATTGTGATTGTCCATATTGCCTCATTTGCTGGCTGGATTCATTTTTCCATTATATTATAAAATATACACTGTTTGTATCCAGGGGTTACGACCACCCTACAATCCAGCAGCGGTGGTCGTGCTTGCACACTATAGGAAAAAGCACTGGCCTAAGGCACACTCCCCACAGTCCCGGCCACTAGAGGCAAGTTCTTTTTCTTAAAACAGGCATAGAAAATTGCCTAAATTTCAGCTAGCAAGGAAGCTGTCTTACATTTAGACTGGTAGTGGATGCACCAAAGTTATGTAGAGGCCTGCGCCTCTACATAACTTCAGAGGATCCACCGCCAGCGCAGGTGATGAAACCGGCGTCTAAAATGCCGGTCTTAATAAATGACCCTCATAATTTACAAGTACAGATAAACGAAAGAATGGTGAAAAGGTTTGTCTTTGCTGCAAAAATATTATCCAAATTAGGTAATGTGCAGCGTTTTGGTGTCTGCCTGACGATGCAGAGCCAAATGGATCCATCCTGACTTACAACGTAATGGTGATGGACCATGTGATGGGCTCAGTGACGTCACCACAGGTCCTTTGACAGGTCCTGAAGAAAGAACAGGAGACCGGCAGCTACTCGGTCAATTGGAGGAGGTGAGTTAATTATTTATTTTTTAACCCTCAATTGACCTTCTACTAAGCATTCTGTATTAAAGAATGCTATTATTTTTCCTTATAACCATGTTATAAGGGAAAATAGTAAAGATCGGGTACCCATCCCGATAGTCTCCTAGCAACCATGCGTGAAAATTGCACTGCATCTGCACTTGCTTGTGGATACTTGCGATTTTCACGCAGCCCCATTCACTTCTATGGGGCCTGCGTTGCGTGAAAAACGCACAATATAGAGCATGCTGCGATTTTCACCCAACGCACAAGTGATTTGTGAAAATCACCGCTCATGTGCACAGCCCCATAGAAATGTATGGGTCCGGATTCAGTGCGGGTGCAATGCGTTCACCTCACACATTGCACCCGCGCTGAATTCTCGCTCGTGTGAAAGGGGCCTAAGTTTAGCAATTTCAGATTAGGAGGAGTTAATTTTTAACACTCAATTGACCTTCTACTAAGCATTCTGTATTAAAAAACCATGTATTAAAAAACTATGTTATAAGGGAAAATAATAAACTTTACAGAATACTGAACCCAAACCCGAACTTCAGTGAAGAAGTCCGGGTTCGGGTCTAGGTACCAAACATTTTCTCACGCGCGTGCAAAACAAATTACAAACCTTTGCACTCGCGGGGGAAAATCACGCATGTTCCCGCAACGCACCCGCATCTTTTCCCCGCACGTCACCCGCAAAGCCCGTGTGAAATGAGCCTAAGGGTCCATTCATACATCCGTATGAATGGTCCGGATTCATTCGGCAATTATGCGGAACTGATGCAGACCTTTAATATTTTCGATGGGGCCGGAACGGATGCGGATAGCACACTATGTGCTGTCTGCATCTGCATTTCCGGATCCACAATTCTGTTCCCGAAAAAGTTCCTAAAAAGGCATTTTCTATTATAGTGCCAGCGATGTGCTGTCCACGAAATGCGTAACGCACATTGCCAGTGTCCGCAATTTGCGGACCGCAAAACACCTACGGACATGTGAATGGACCCTTATGCTTATGCTAAGGAAATGTATCAATAGTCAATCTGTGAGGACATATGTGGCAAGATGGTCTGTGGTTCATCCATGAAGATGTCTGTGAAAGATCCTTGTTCGGTCAGTGTTACAATTTGTTGCCCTCCATTTGTCACCTGTATTCCACGTACATTTGTTTCCAGAGCATCTTCTAGCAATGTCCTGTGAAAATTACTGACAGAATACGGATTTCCATGGACCCATGAACTTCAACGTGCTCATTTGGTCAACATCATGGGCGACAGTAGTGCATGGTTTTTCCATGGACCCTTGGTCAATAGAAAATCACTGATGTGTAAGTAAACACATTAAAATCAATGGGTACATGTGCTCTCCATGGAGAACACGGACAGCACACGTCTGTGATTCACTAACATGTGAAGGAGGTCTTATATGGCCACTGTACTTTTAACAAACTTATCATAAGGGCCCTTGCACACAACCATATACCCTCCGAGATATACGGTCCGTGAGCGGGCCATAGCACAACGTCATTGTAATCTATGATGCTGTGCGCTACCGTGTGCACGATCAATGCTGCTCCAGGACATATGGCCCACTCACGGACCGTATGTCTCGGAGGGCATACAGCTGTGTGCGAGGGCAAGTCAACAGTACAGGTGAATATAAGAAACTTAGTAATAAAAGTTAACACCCAGTCTTCAATTTAGTTATACATTTCCTGGAGGGATAACAGAGGAACAGCTCCAGAATTGTTATTTGAAGGGGAAACAAGCATTTACTAAAACAGACAAGCCTCCAATAACAGATGGGTGTTTCTGGATGTGAGCTTATACGTTGGCTGCTGTCAGATGGTAGAAATAGGCAGGGAACAGTGGAGACAGTGTTCTCCGCAATAATACAGCAGACTCTACCGCACTGAAGTGAGCTACTGCGCTATTATCCTGTTTGGTATAATAATAATAGTTTTTTATATATAGATAAGTTGACAAAGGCACGGGGTTATAAAGCTCAATTATACATCATTCATTGCTAGATTAGCTATAACCCTAAATGCCATTTGATAAGCATTGGGCCCTTTGTTAAATGCTGACATATCTGCCTTGTTACCTAACGGAATTCCTTTCAACTCTAACTGTATAGAACCCTTTCCTAAATAGATGGCTAAATCGCATTTCCTACACACATTAAGTATCTGTCAGCATGTTCAACCCTAATAAACCTGGCATACTGTCTGGTAGGGTTGAATATGCCGAGTGCAACTATCAGAGGTGCCATGTTAGGTAAAAAGCGTACTTTTATTTTTATTCTAATGCAGTGCTTAGAGCACTGAGGCGTTGGCCTAGTCCCTTGAGCACTATATAGATATCCTCAGTGCTGGGATGCCCAGTCCTGAAATCTCGTGCATGTGCCGGCAAGTGTGCAGTCTGTGCATGCGCAGTTCACACCTCATAGCAGGGAGCGCTGTCACCGCTCTGGCACATGGAGGTCTGACCTGCACCTGAGCCAACTGTACTCTTGTCGGTACACGTGCAAGATTTCAAGACTAGGCATTTGAACAGTGACAATGTCGGGCCCTGTCACTCAGTACAGGAGAGGGAGTGGTAACAGGGGAGAGGGGAGGTGAAGCGGAGCTCCGAGGGGCTAGGCAAGCCCCTTGGTGCTCCAAGCTACTAAGTAACACAAAAGTACATATTTTTTTATATTGACACCACCGATTCCTGCAACATGTTGCACTTAGCATGATCAACCATACCAGGCAGTACACCTGGTTTACTAGGGTTGATCATGCTGACAGATGATCTTTAATAAAGTCCTTGAAAATATTCCACAGCACTTTTTGGGAAATGTCATAGAAGTAAAAAACTTAAGTATTATAAAACACATGAACAAACAATGAACCCAAAAGGTAGGTTCCTGGACAATAAAAGCTTACAATGTAAATAGCTCAGCGGACCTGTTGACAGGCTAGCTTTAACTTCTTCTCAACTGCCACACATGTACGGCAGAAGTCAGGTCTTTGAGGATGGCACTGATGGGCGGGCATTTTACAGGCTAAAGCCTGCCCATTAGTGTCGGTGACATCACAGGGCTCACTGCTAGACGAAGCCTCCGCCTAGCTTTACCCATAGACAGCCGGTACATCACTGGATCTCCAGAAAAAGCACTTGCCCTGAGCAATTCAGTGCATAAAATGCTCTGCTGCTCATGTCAGAGGGGCTGCCTGGGTGAAAATGGGGATATGTCCAGGTTCGGCTCTGAACCCGGACAACCCCTTTAAATGCATAAAATACAAGTTTTACAGAATCTATTCCAAGAAAACTATAAACATATATATTTATATTCAAATCACCCCCCTTCTCCATATTAATAATTAACAATAAAAAAATAAAGATAATTAGCACATTCATGTCCCAAAGCGCCCATGCTGTTAAAATATAAAAATATTTAGCCCGTACGGTGAACGTTATAACGAAGAAGAAAAAAAGTCAATTCACCGTTTTTCATACACACTCCAAAATTATATCAACAAAACTACAGATCACACCGCAAAAAATAAGTCCTCATACAGCTCTGTATATATAAATATAAGAAACAGATGGGGGTCAGAATGCGACGAAGGGAAGCAAAGTTTTTTCCAAAGTAAAAAAACAAATGCCATAAAAAATCCCCATAAGGCCTCATGCCGTTCCGTGCACTGAGGACCGCAATTGCAAAATGCTCGGGCAACATCCGTGCAGCGGGCCGGACCCATTCAACTTGAATAGGTCCGTGGTCTGTCCGGACCAGAAAAAAATATGACATGTCATATTTATTTGCGTGTGCGGAACAACGGAAAGAAACACCACGGAAGCACTCCGTAGTGCTTCCGGTGTTCCGCTCTGTGACTCCGTCACGCATCTCTGGAATTGCAGACCCATTCAAGTGAATGGGTCTGCATCCATGATGTGTGGTGCACACAGCCAGCAGTTGTGGATTGCCGACCCGCCATTTGCCGGCCGCCCAACGGCCGTGTGCATGAGGCCTAAAACTGTGGCGGAATTGCTCTTTTTTCCAATTCCATCCCATTTGAATACTTCTTGCTCTATCATATGCAATATGAAATGGAGCCATTAGAAAGTACTACACGTAACACAACCCTTCATACGGCTAGGGTCAGGAAGGGATTAATTAATGGTCACAAGAAATCAAATAACAGAATGGTTGCTGATGTGAGGAATGACTCCTTCTACAGAACAGTCATTCAGCAGAAATGCAGCAAAGAAGCTGTGGTTACATGTAAACATATGGCAGATGAGACTTAGCCAAGTTTACAGTGCAATTCCCTATGATCTGTAGTGCGGGTGACATAACGGCTAATATGCTGATTAATGGAGGCTCCAGCACTGAATGTACACAGGGAAGGGGACGAATGTAGACAGTTTGCCTGGAAATGGTTTAGTTTCTCTGCATTCCTGGCACCGGTAATGAAGCAGAAGGGAGGCAGGCAGCACTTAAGACTACTGTTTACTAACTAGGGAGAGTGTGCTACATCAGATCTCCACATTCCTTACATTCCATTCACTCACAATCAAAAACACATCTCACATTCCCAATTGGACTCAATAGGCAATCTTGTCAACATATACACACTCAAAACTAAACCTCACAAGAAGGAGACTTAAAGGGGGCATAACAACAGGATATACCACATGGCTTTGGTCCCAGAGGTGAGGCTTGCAGGTATACAGTGCCTTGCAAAAGTATTCACCCCCTTTTTTCATGTTTTGGTGCCTCACAACCTGGAATTAACATGGATTGTTTGAGGATTTGCATCATTTAATTTACATAACATGCCCACAACTGTGAATTATTAGGACAAAATAACAGAAAAAGTCAATGTGCATAACTATTCACCAACCCCCCCCCCCCCCCTTACACACACACACACACACACACTTACACACACACACACACCTTCCTTTTCGGCAATCACAGCTCCAAGTCGCTTTGGATAAGTCTCTATGAGCTTGTCACATCCACCTCTGGGGTTTTTGCCCATTCCTCCTTGCAATACTGATTCTGCTCCTTCCAATTAGATGGGTTGAGCTTGTGAACAGCAATCTTTAAGTCTGACCACAGATTTTCTATTGGATTGAGATCTGGGCTTTGACTAGGCCATTCCAACACATTTACATGTTTCCCCTTAAACCACTCAAGTGTTGCTTTAGCAGTGTGTTTGGGGTCACTGTCCTGCTGGAAGGTGAACCTCCGTCCTAGTCTCAAATCAGGCACAGAGAGAGATTTTGCTCAAGAATATCCCTGTATTTAGCACCATCCATCTTTCCCTCAACTCTGACCAGTTTCCCAGTCCCATCCCCACAGCATGATGCTGCCACCACCAGGTTTCACTGTGGGGATGGTGTTCTTTGGGTGATGTGATGTGTTGGGTGTGCATCCAGACATAGCGTTTTGTTTGAGTGTCGAAAAGTCCAATTTTAGTCTCATCAGACCAGAGCACCTTCCTCCATACATTTTGGGAGTCTCCCACATGCCTTTCCACGTGCCTTTTTTGTTTTTAGCTGAAAGTAATGGCTTTCTTCTGGTCACTCTGCTATAAAGCCCAACTCTATGGAGCGTACGGTTTATTGTCGTCCTATGTACAGATACTCCAGTCTCTGCTGTGGAAGTCTGCAGTTCCTCCAAGGTTACCTTAGGTCTCTGTGCTGCCTCTCTGAATAATGCCCTCCTTGCCCAGTCCGTGAGTTTTGGTGGGAGGTCGTCTCTTGGCAGGTTTGCTGTTGTGGCATGTTCTTTCCATTTGGTTTTGATAGATTTGATGTGCTCCTGGGGATCATCAAAGATTTGGATATTTTTTTATAACCTAACCCCGACTTGTACTTCTCAACAACATTGTCCCTGACTTGTTTGGAGAGTTCCTTCGTCTTCATGGCAGTGTTTGGTTAGTGATGCCTCTTGTTAGGTGTTGCAGCCTCTGGGGCCTTTCAAAAATGGTGTGTATATGTAATGACAGATCATGTGACCCTTAGATTGAACACAGGTGGACATCATTTCACTAATTATGTGACTTCTGAAGGTAATTGGTTGCACCAGAGCTTTTATGGGCTTCTATACAAAGGGGTGAATACATACGCACATGCCAATTTTCTGTTTTCTATTTCTAAACAATAGTTTTACTTATATATTTTTCTTATTTCACTTCACCAACCTAGACTATTGTGTTCTGATCCATCACATAAAATTCAAAACATTGAACTTAAGGCTGTAATGTAACAAAACACGAAAAAAGTCAAGGGGGGTGAATACTTTTGCAAGGCTCTGTATCTCCAGAACAGGGATCCCCTGGACCAGGCGCGTACACAGATCTCATATGGTCCCATAGCAAAAACTTAAACTGGGCCCCCCTGCCTCCCCCATCAATCACCACCAGACAACGCAATTCCCCAGATTTTTAAAAAAAAAAAATAATGAAAAAGATGCCCTTGGACCACTTTATCCAACAGCTATGTAAAAAAAAGTTAAACAGGTACTTCAAAAATATGGCACTCACTCTGAACACCCTATTTCTCAATATCTTTATACCAGCCAACCGGCATAAAAACTGTGAAATCTCTCCATACAGCTCTAAATCTCTGCTTCTCTTCAGATTATATACATATATATATATATATATATATATATATATATATATATATATATTATTTCAATAAAAATGGCAGCACTGGCTCAAAGAACAAGGTTTGGGTGCACGTCCCAAGGGGAATAGGCTCCTTACCCCAATGAACAAATCCAGAAAAACGAGCGGCACTCCAATGGATAAAAGTAAGTGAACCTTTTATTCACCCAGGTGGTGCAACGTTTCGACTCTAAACATGAGCCTTCTTCAAGCTTAAAGAAGGCTCATGTTTAGAGCCGAAACGTTGCACCACCTGGGTGAATAAAAGGTTCACTTACTTTTATCCATTGGAGTGCCGCTCGTTTTTCTGGATATCTATATATATATATATATATATATATATATATATTTATGTGTATATAGAAGGACGTATATATGTGTATGTGTATGTATGTTCCGCGATCACTCAAAAACGCAAGCATCGATTTCAACGAAACTTGGTATACACATCCCTTGCTACCTTGAAATAAATCTTGTGGGGGGGGGGGGAGGGGGGGTCACAGCTCTCTAGGACGTACTGTTCCTGAAATATTCCCCAAAAATGACCTGCATTAGCCAATACAAGCCTGCAAGTCTTTCTCTTCATATCCCAACTGCCATACACACGGTCACATGTCCCTTATCAGCCAATAGAAACTCGCAGGCCCTTAGTCTCCACATACACACAGTTTTACTCCAGGTTTCCATAACAACCTAGCCATTTTTCTTCACTGCTGTAGGTCAGCTTTAGGCTAAAGCTGCATGACACATAGGGCGCAACTACACTGCTACAAGTGTCGTGCGACAATTTTTATAATGATAGTCTATGGTGTTGCACTGCGACGCAACAGTCGCAGAAAAATCAATCTTGGATGGATTTTTTGCAACTGTCGTGTCGCAGTATGACACATGTCGCAGTGCGACACCATAGCTTATCATTATAAAAATTGTTAAGACAGTATGTTGCCCAACACATGTCGTCGCGTAGCCCTAGCATTAAAGGGGAAGGGCGCTGTGGAGGTCACTGTAAAAGAGGTGTTCACTGTGGATGTTACTGTTAAGGGGGCAGGCCACTGTGGAGGTCACTGTTAGGCCTCTTTCACACTTGCGTTGTCCGGATCCGGTGTGTACTCTACTTGCCGGAATTACACGCCGGATCTGGAAAAACGCAAGTGTACTGAAAGCATTTGAAGACGGATCCGTCTTCAAAATGCGTTCAGTGTTACTATGGCATCCAGGACGCTATTAAAGTCCTGGTTGCCATAGTAGGAGCGGGGAGCGGGGGAGCGGTATACTTACCATCCGTGCGGCTCCCAGGCCGATCCAGAGTGACGTCAGAGCGCCCCATGCGCATGGATGATGTGCCATGCGATCACGTCATCCATGCGCTTGGGGCGCCCTGACATCACTCTGGAGCGCCCTGGGAGCCGCACGGACGGTAAGTATACTGCTCCCCCGCTCCCCACTACACTTTACCATGGCTGCCAGGACTTTAGCGTCTTGGCAGCCATGGTAACCATTCAGAAAAAGCTAAACATCGGATCCGTCAATGCGCCGAAACGACGTTTAGCTTAAGGCCGGATCCGGATCAATGCCTTTCAATGGGCATTAATTCCGGATCCGGCCTTGCGGCAGGTCTTCAGGATTTTTGGCCGGAGCAAAAAGTGCAGCATGCTGCTGTATTTTCTCCGGCCAAAAAACGTTCCGTTCCGGAACTGAAGACATCCTGATGCATCCTGTACGGATTTCACTCCATTCAGAATGCATGGGGATAATCCTGATCAGGATTCTTCCGGCATAGAGCCCCGACGACGGAACTCTATGCCGGAAGAAAAGAACGCAAGTGGGAAAGAGCCCTTAAAGGGGCGGACACTGTGAATGTCACTGTTAAGGGGGCAGGGGCCAATATTAAAGGGGAAACTGCTGTGGAGGTCACTGTTAAGGCAGCAGAGTACTGTGAGGTCACTGTTAAGGGGGCAGGCCCCTGAGGAGGTCACTGTCAAGTGAGTGGGGTGCTGTGAAACTCACTGTTAAAGAGGCTGCTGTGTAGGTCAAAGTTAAGGGGATGGGCTGCCGTGGAGGTCCCATTTTAAAGTGGCTGGGCACTGTGGGGGGGGGGTCAGTGTTAAGGGGTGGGGTACTGTTGAGTTCACTGTTAAAGGGGTGGGATGCTGTAGAGGTCACTGTTATGGGGAATACTGTCGATATCTTTTAACGACACACACAAACATTAAATAAAATATACCCGGGTCCTTCTGCTAGTATATTACAAAAAATTGTGCCTGCAGCCAGCACTAGGGGAGGCTCAGAACATAGGAATTTATAAAGTTACGACTGACTGCAATGGAAGCTGTAATAATCATTTTGCACTACGCGCCCACCAGTGGCAGCTGAATCAAGCTGCAGTGTTTTCATGTCAGGAAGGAAAGAAGGATTTCAGCGTTGGGCCCCCTCCCTGTCGTGTGGTCTGCCTCCATTGAAGGTATGCCACTGCATTGGACTCTGTGAATGAAAAGATGGCCTGCAGGGGCAGCTCCCTCCGTTCACTTTTCTGGGAGTTCTGAAAACAGCCAAGTGCTCTTGCTCAGATGTACCAGCATGGCTACAGTGGATCCCAGAGGATCCCAGTTCTGGAGATATGTACAGGTCCCAGGAGGTGAGACCTGCATCTTAGACATCTATGGCATATTCTGGGGGACCAGCATTTATCAGAAACTTATGGCATATCCTGGCGATATGACATTAATTACTAAAATAGCAAAAGACGGTGGCTCAGTGGTTAGAACTGGGATACCAGGTTTAAAACCGGACATCTGAATGGAGTCTGTATGTTCTCCCCGTGTCTGTGTGGGTTTCCTCCTGGTACCTTCCACACTCCAAAGACATACTGATAGGGAAATTAGATTGTGAGCTCTTTTGGAGGCAGCGAGTGATGATAAAATATGGTAAATAATAAAAACCCTCTAACCCCTTAATAACCAGCCAGTTTTTCCCCCCATTTTTTCATAGTTGCCTTCCAAGAAGTATAACTTTTTTATTTTCCTGTCTATGTGGCAGTATGACAGCTTGTCTTTTGTAGTTGACAAGCTGTAGTTTTTAAAGGGGTATTCCCATCAGCAGTTTTCATACTTTCCTGCGGCGAGCGCGACATTCACTTCATGGATTCGGCTGGGCTTGATCGACGCCTTCTCCCGGCCGGGCCGCGCTTGCGCAGAAGACTGAAGATTTTCTCCCAGCCGGGCATGGTCCTGAACGTGCACAAAAATGATCACTGTTAAATCATTAACAGATTTAACAGTGAACATTGTGATGGGAATACACCTTTAATGGCGCCATTTTGGGGTACACATAACATACTAATTAACTGTTATTAACTCTTTCTGGGAAGGAGATTTGGGGGGGGGGGGGGGCCAGCAATCCTGCCACTGGGTTTTTATGTTATAAATTTTGTGGCGTTCATTTTTCAGCTTAAATAACATAACTTTATTCTCAGGATGAGTATGATTACAGGGATAACAAATACATTAATTATTTTAAATTTTTTTTTTTTTTTAAAGATTTACTACGTTTGGGCAAGAAAATCTTTTGTGCTTCGCCGCATTCCAAGACACACAACTTAATTTTTAATTTTTCTACAGAGCTGTGTGAGGGCTTGATTTTTGCGGGACAACTTAACGTTTTTACTGGTATCATTCTGGGGTAAATAACACTTTTTGATTGCTATTTAAGCAAAAAGCAGCAATTCTGGCATATTATATATATATTTTTTTCACAGCATTCACTGTATTTTGCAGACATGGCGATACCAAACAAGGGGGAGATTTTAATTTGCAATTTTCTTTTAACTTTTTCTAACCATTTAATATTCCCACAAGGGAACTATAACAGGCAAAAATATGCTTATGCATAAGAGGCACAATAGTGACTATGAAGTACACATTTTAATTGTTTTATACCATTGATTATCATATTTTTCTGGTGTATATATTGATTATACGTTCAGGATTTAATACCAATCGTGGATATTTGATATAGTGGACTCCCGTCTCTCCCAGTCATAGAGTCACACCTATAATAGGTGCCACTCACACTGAGGCGGACGGGAAAACATTATCATCGTCTTGAGCGATACTGATTTTGATATATAGGTTGGCTGGTCAACAGGATTGCAGCTCTCCTACCTTAATGTAACATTGGGACGCTTTTTTGAGGTTGTGGGTTCCTGACCCTCTTATCTACAGAAATATTATACCAACCACCACTGGATTGGACAGGAGAACGCACCACCATTTGTTTTTAATTTTTAATATTCTTTATTCTATTCATGTTGGGATGTTTTTATATGATTGATTATATATAGTTGGGTGCAATAAATAGCTATTCTTGGTACAGTTCCCGATGATTGAGTGCCTGTTTAATCAATATACGTTTGATATCTTATCACGAACAAAGGGGCGTTCAAAAAACGGTGCACCTATATCCAGAGACTACGGTAAATGGGTGAGCCAATATTCATTTATATATCCAGTTTTTAACAGCTGTTTAGACAGCAGTGCACCTGTCTAACGGCTATGAAAAGCAGGTACACAATGGGGGAAAAAACTGAATAAAATACTCAGCTCATCGCAGGCATGCGGGGACCATGTGACGTGATGATGCTGGGAGAAAGTGTTTCCAGTGGTGAGGTTTTTTTTCATTGATTTATTGTCTGCCCTACTGGGGAAGGGCATTATATATATATATATTGGGCCATTTGGCCATTTTCTAATACTGGGGGTGCACTATGGGGGGGCCATTTTTTATATGGAGCTATGGAGGCCATAATATGTCCGGAGTCACAATGGGGGGGGGGGGGGGGCATTTTATAAACCGAGGGCACTGCAAGGGTTGGAGTTAAAAAAAAATTAAAAAAATTTAAAAAAATCATCCGTTTTTGAAGTTCATTTCTAAAAGGCTGTTAAACAGTTGCAAAATGGACATTGAAAATAGATGAACAAAAAATGGATGCTGTATAGCAAGGTATTTTAGATGTTCCTTCACCTTTAATTCCTTGTAATACAGTTAGTGGTGCCTGATACCTGGCTGTGTTCCTGGAGTATGAAGTAACTACATACGTACTGCACACTGACTAGGTGGGCTTAGGAGACTATAAAAGATATTGAGCTAGGTTACAAAGAGCTCAGCTCCATCAGAGACATGATCAGGGTCCTTTCATTTTGTAGACCTGTACCCAGGAGAGATGCGAGTCTGTTTAGTGTATGGCCCCATCTGTATGAGGTACCAGTATGTGTGTGCAATGTAGTGGTCATTGAGTGCTGCTGGAAACTATACTCATATTTGCACTTATAGATGGTGCTTAGAGTTACCTTCAACATGCATTTCATTATACAGTACTTGGCGTTAAATGATAAGAATGATTTAGCAGTATTTGTATAGTTTTGTTTTTGTACTCTAACAGCTCACAGAATATAGGAATAAACTCACAGTAGGGAACATAAACAACAAATCACTGAAAAAAAACTTTTACTGGATACAATTAAAATGAAAATATATAAATCCCCAAAACTGACACATATATATACACAATACATGTACATAAAAAATAAATATCCTGAGCCCACACAATGGATTGAAGCTCCGGCACAATTAACAAGAGGTTAGCACAGGCAATGGGATAATGATCAACTGCATATGGTATATAGCGTTCTATTGCAGAAGACCACGGTTTTAGCCAAGACTCACGGTTAGTTGATATCAGTCACTGGGTGCCAGGCAGTCCTCAGGGGTAGCCAAGCAAGTGTATGATAAGTTGAACGCCTCCCTAAGTATTTCAACAGGATATCCTCTTTGAAAAAGACTATCTTGCATATCTCCTGCTTGAGTCCGAAATGATTCGTTGGACGAGCAATTTCTTCGAGTTCTCAAATATTGTCCCTTGGGGATGCCCCTCTTGAGGCCCAGGTGCTGATTATTTTACCAGAAGTGGGGCTGGGTGACGTCAGATGCCAACAACACCCAGAGCCTTTAAAGAGGCACCGTTCCTGATGGAGGTGCGCTCTTTTTATCCTGGTGCCTATATAGATTGTGTATCTACCAACAGACCTTATGATTTAGAGACTTGCAGCATCTGTTCATCTTATACTTGTTGCAAGTTTCTTTCCCCTGATGAACCACGTGGATATCACCACCTGGAGAAACGCGTCAGGGACATTCAGGGTTTGTCAGGGTTTAGCCACCGATAAGTGGGATCTCCCCTGTCGGGGCGGGTGCTCCGCTTTCAGGCAGGGATACCTGTAGGGTCACCCTAGGGATGTTATATCTTCCCTACCCCATTTATTGGCTGCTACCCCTGAGGACTGCCTGGCCCCCAGTGACTGATATCAACTAACCGTGAGTCTTGGATAAAACCGTGGTCTTCTGCAATAGAACGCTATATACCATATGCAGTTTATCATTATCCCATTGCCTGTGCTAACCTCTTGTTAATTGTGCCGAAGCTTCAATCCATTGTGTGGGCTCAGGATATTTATTTTTAATGTTGATGGATTGTGTATACATGTGTGTCAGTTTTGGGGATTTATATGTTTTCATTTTAATTGTATCCAGTATTAGTAAAAGTTACATTTTAGGGGTTTCTTTTCAGTGATTCGTTGTTTTTGTACTCTGTTTTATTTTGAGTTGTCTTATGTAGTGATGGTGACGTAGCCGGTGTAAGGGCATTTTACGTGTATGCGCCAGCGTCACGTTGAGCCTTGAGAAAATGCGAAATTGCTGTTGCCTTTTGCTGTGCTGCACCCGCATCCACTGTGTTTTAATGGATCAATAAAAGCTGCAGAAAGAATATTGGTGAGTGGCGCTGTTTCTTTTATCTACATGTTGATTATACAGTACTGGCAGATAGTCTGGCAGATCATCACTTACGAGCGTTCCTAATAATGCTGGTTAGCGGTGATCTGGCAGTATAATTCTGCTGACGATTAGAGCAGGGGTGGCCAACCTTAGAGACACAAAGAGCCAGGAAAAAAACGTATGACTGCCAGGAGCCACAAGCTATACATTTACACAAATATGCGTGCACACGACAGAATTACTGCAAATGAGTTTTCAAACATTTAAAAGTGTATTTAAACCACCTTTCCTACCTGACAACTTTAGTGAGACTTCTGGCAATCTTTGTTTTTCACAATGTGTTTCAAATCTGGCTTGTATTCAGTCGTTGCTACTCGAGGCAATTCTTTAAGGGTACTTTCACACTAGCGTTAAAGTTTTTCGGTACTGAGTTCCGTCACAGGGGCTCAATACCGGGGAAAAAAAAACGCTTCAGTTTTGTCCCTATTTATTGTCAATGAGGACAAAACTGAACAGAACGGAATGCATTCCATTCCATTTGGTTGCGTTCTCATACCGGAGAGCAAACCGCAATAAGGTTTTCCTTCCGTCCTGGAATGCGGAGCAAGACGGATCCGTCATGAACCCCAATGCAAGTCAAGGGGGACGTTTTCTTTGGCACAACGCTAGTGTGAAAGTATCCCAACATATGTGTCAGTAAGAATCATCAGTAAGTCAGTAAGTAATCATCTCAAATTGAGTTGTTGCTTTATTTGTCACCAGCGGGGGTTTCAAACTAATTATGGGAGAATTGTAAACTACTTTGGGGGTCACTTACTATTAATGTGAGGCACATGGGGTCCAGTCTAAAAGCATGTGCCCAGCCTGACATTAAAAATAAATGACCCCCATCATGTTTAAAACATGGCAGTGGCAAGATTGGGGTTAATGAGTCACATTAACCCCAATCTTACTGGCTGCCTGATACATATGTTGAGGCAGGCTCCTCTTGCACTGTGTGGGGGTGGGGTACCTGCTATGCTGGCTGCTCAGTGCACTAATGCACACTGACTCCGGGGCTGAGGACAGGACACTCAGGAGGAGGTTGCTGCTGTTCGCCGAGCTCACTAGCCCAGATGGCGCAGCAGTTTATTCCCTCCCCTGTCCCTCCTCCTGCTTTAGGCTACTTTCACACTAGCGTTCGATCGGATCCGTTCTGAACGGATCCGATCATATTAATGCAGACGGAGGCTCCGTTCAGTACGGATCCGTCTGCATTAATAACTTAGAAAAAATTCTAAGTGTGAAAGTAGCCTGAGCGGATCCGTTCAGACATTTAATGTAAAGTCAATGGGGGACGGATCCGCTTGAAGATTGAGCCATATGGTGACATCTTCAAGCGGATCCGTTCCCATTGACTTACATTGTAAGTCTGAACGGATCCGCTCGCCTCCGCAAGCAGCGTTCAGCTGTCCGCCAGTCCGTGCGAAGGCGAGCGGAGCGGAGGCTGATCGCAGCCAGACTGATGCAGTCTGAGCGGATCCGCTCCATTCAGACTGCATCAGGGCTGGACGGAGGCGTTCGGGTCCGCTCGTGAGCTCCTTCAAACGGAGCTCACGAACGGACCTATGAACGCTAGTGTGAAAGTAGCCTTAATTAGCTGCCCATTCATTGGTGCGGGCAGCTTCAGAGCCCACTCTTTTCATTGTGCTCAGCGGCGACCGTGTCATCGGAGGGAGCGACTCCCTCCCTCTCCACTGTCTGGCCGGAGAGAACATAGCGCGCGCCGAGTGCGGCACACGCCATGTTCTCTTATAAGAGGAGATACTAGGCTGCGCAGTAGCGCAGCCTAGATAGTAAGAGCTGGCCGGACCGCTCCCCTGCGAGCTGCGAATGAAGGAGCAAGGGTTGGCCACCCCCGACCTAGAGCCTTGACCCATGTGTGTTTGACTTGCACTGTATAAACCAGCACAAACCCGTAGAAAATGTACAAGCCGTATTATACAGCTATCATTTCTGGCCAATTATCGGGAATACAATTGTCCTGTATAATCGAGTAGCTAATGAACAAGCTTGGATGAAAGATGCCCAATTATCAGCAGCACATCTCTCTGTGTAATCCGGGATGTGCTGCCAATAACGAATAGAACGGAGTGAGGGCAGAACAACTGTGGTAGCAATCGTTCCAGCCACATGCAGTATCCGTCAGCCGCTCACACTACTGGAAGATTGGGACATGTAATAGCACCCTAATGCGGGCATTTATCAAACTGGTGTAAAGTAGAGCTGGCTTAGTTGCCCATAGCAACCAATCAGACTCCACCTTTCATTTTGGACAGCTCCTTTGGAAAATTAAATGAGGAATCTGGTTGGTTGCTATGGGCAACTAAGCCAGTTCTACTTTACACCAGTTTGATAAATGCCCGCCTAAGTCACAAATAATGCCAGTTCAACTCACAGGCAGTGTCTGCCCCATTCAAGTCAATGCAATTTTGATGTTTGGTGCATTTGATGTTTTGGTGTTTGGCTCTTTAAAAAGTGGCCACATTTTAAATAAAACAAATATACTGAAAGCTAATTATTAACAAAAAACACAGTGCTAAAAGTTAATTCTCACCGACTGCGAATAGTCACTTGGGTCTATACTAAAGGATTCATTCTGCAGGGTATTTTGCTGGGTAACAGTCTCTTCTTTCTTCCTTTCTTTCTGTCCAGATTCTTCATCGTCTTCATCTTCAGGACTCTGCACAAATGAAACAAATGAATGAATCGGTCTATCCCATGTGATTCTGTGACATATACTAGTGTAATGATTGACACAACATGTGGAATCCACAGACAAACGGTGCACGAATGCCTATCGTTCTTACAGGATTTCTAAAGTACCAATAGTATATACTGTATAGCGAGGAATCTCTGAAGACATATACATGACACAAATGAGAGCTTCCCTCAGCAGGACACAAAGCCAAGGTACAATTGCTGGGGCTGGAGAGTATAAGGGTCAGCAAACGTCCTACCCTCAATGGATGTGAGATTCTGCGTACAATGGCCATAAGTACCTTCCAACAAGCTTGAGCAGAGGACGGCATGTGCCTGGAGGAGTGGGCCAAAATGATTTGGATATGAAATCCTAGTTTATTGCCTCGGCACCCACATAACACAAAGGGGGATATAATGTGTGCAGTGGAACGGAAGAGAATAATTAGACATTAAACCGTGAGCTGGTGTCTCCTGACGGGCTACGCGGGCAGCAGTTGCTCCGTAAACATGTACTGACACACTGCTGTTTCTCAAGTCACTGACACGAGAGGTCACTTGGGTTACAAGCTTTCTACTGAGAGTCTAACAAAAAGCTCAAGAATCTCTTCATTTTGCCAAAGCAAACAGGGTGCAGATCTTCTTTCCCTCACACTAAATAACATAAAAAAATCTAATTAAAAAATTAAAAATGAATAACTCAAACTGAGGTGCAGCATATGTATCATTCATGATATTGTCATCTGTACAGGACCAGGGTGGTGAACCTCTTTGTCAAAGTTTCCTTGACAATCAATAGGCTGGGGACTACACAGTGACAGTAAGGCTATTTTCACACTAGTAGCGGCAGGACGGATCCGACAGGCTGTTCACCCTGTTGGATCCGTCCTGCAGCTATTTCGCCGTGCCGCCGCTCCATCCCTATTGATTATAATGTGGACGGGGGCGGAGCTCCGGCGCAGCACGGCAGTGCACGGCGTAAGGCCGCCGGACTAAAAGTACTGAATGTCAGACTTTTTAGTCCGGCGGCCTCTCACCGCGAACTGCCGTGTTGCGCCGGAGCTCCGCCCCCATCCCCATTATATTCAACTACTGCTCCGGCAGCATGTCGAAATAGCGGCAGGACGGATCCGACAGAGTGAACAGCCTGTCGGATCCGTCCTGCCGCTAGTGTGAAAGTAGCCTAAGTGAAGGTAAAGTGCTGTAAACTGTTAAACTGTTACATTTTGATCAATTATATCAGAATTTCCCAGTATTTTCTGTCCTCCATATATACTCAGCCTAATTTGAAATTGACACACGCTAGTGGCAAATCCGCATTGTTTTGAAGTACTAGCAAAGGGGGTATTGAGCGAGATTTTTTGAAAGCTCCTTCTCACAATGAGACCTGTAGAAATTCTAGCCCCATATGGCTGTACCCTAAATAGGTACAGAAGACGATAACCGGACCATCTACATAACCCCGGCCTAAACAATTTTTTTCTGCTATATACACTCATTGCTATCATGATTTCTGCTCTCTTTGTACTTGTATTTTTATTTTAGTCTGTTGATCGCTGTTTTAATGACTTGATTTATATTTAAATCCCCTTTTCCTCATGCTGGTTTTTGCTTTTTGTTAAAGAGGTTTTCTTTTTCTGTCATGTGCATGGGAACGCCCTCTTGAGTCTCCACCTCCCAGGTGATACTTATTAACCATGGGGTTAGTTTGTGATACTTAAGAGGGAGCTCCCATTTCATAAACATGTTTGTCATGAGGAAGGACCCATATTTCTCAGAGGTCTGAAACGCGTAGATTGTTTCATGTACACCTGTACGGATTTTACTTCGCTGGAATAAAGTTTATTTACTTCATCTGGAGAGAGCCGGATTTTTCTCTTTCTCATTTCGGCCTAAACAATGACAGCAATATGGGGTCCTCAATAGCTGCTCCAAGCAGATGATGGTGGGGGGGGACTGTGCCACTCAGGATGTCTTCTTACCATCCTCTTGAAGACCCAGCCACTCAAAGATACGGGTCATGGCAGAGCTATTCTAATGTGTACAATGGGTTTGCCACCCGTGGTGCAGTTTGACCAGTAATCTTGGCACACGCAAAGCGTGTGTGCAGCACATTACACTTCTGACATTTTCCAGAGATGCATGGACCTGATGTCATTACAAATGGGCCACCCAGCCACTGCAGATGCATAACACGGAACATGTTGCATGTGAGACACTTAGACCCATTGCTTTCATACGTTTGTCACCAGTTTGTGCAATGGAAGATATGGTTAAATATCTCTTAGACATCTCTCCTGACCCGGTCAATCTGGTTGCGAGGAGCAGCGCAAGCACAGAGGATCTGCTGCTACTACTGGAGCAGCACAAGTGCCGACTGTGCTTGCGCGTTACACTTGCAGGTACAGACCTATTGTCCTGATGAAGGGGGCAGTCCGCCCCAGAAACGCGTAGACTTATACTAATAAAGAACCTACTTCATTTTACCTATCTGAGTCCTGTCTTCTGCAGCAGCGCCGCTTTAAATAAGGTTCAATTTTTTACCTCTATCCACCATTACTTGCAAGTACCCGACAGACATACATTTTTGGTGGAGACTTCTGCCTTCTAGACTGCTAAACACATACTGATGATCTATCCTTTGAATAGGTCCACAGCATGTAAGAGGTGGAGCCCGACACCCAGGACCCCAGCCAATGAGCTGTCTAGCACCGCAGCGTTCTCACATTTTCACGCAGGCCAGTGACGTCCCAACTACCTTACTAGCCTGGGCACAGCCCAGCCCCATTCCCATCAATAAAATATAAAGGTGTTCTGCCAATAAAATAAATTAAAAATAGATACCTGGTACCATCACAAACATAACACATTTTTAACCACATTGAGCATGAGAAAAAAAAAAAAAAAAACACACACATCGTGCCCAAAAAGGTATAACCCGTCTTGCCAAAAACCCTAATAAGGCTATCTTGACAAAACAATAAAAAGTTGTTGCACTTGGAATGTGTTGCCTTAAAAAGGACCCAAAAAAGGCCTGTCCTTAAATGGGTAACAAAAAAGACCTTTAGTATTAATTTGGTTAAGCGACAGAGACGTCACAGAAGAATGAGAGATCATAGACAGCAGTCTGCTACTGGAGCAAGGCAGGAGGAATATGGAATATATTGCTGAACTTTTCAGCTCCCTAGAGACACGCAGAGTTCATTGTGTTACAGCAGCAGTACAATGAATGTACAAGATAAGAGACGGAGCACAATGTGTATGCTGCATGATGAAATGCAAAGCATGTGCTTGTATTATACAGCGGATTTTAGGAAGTGAAAAAAAAAACATTCCTTGAATATCTATTGGAGGAATGTTCTTCAGGTCTGATGGTGAAGCCGTTTCCTTATAAGGCTAAAGCTTTGTACTCTTAGCTCACAATATCCTTCTTATCTAGGTCCAGAGGAAAGTTTATACTAGTAAACCTATAGTAAAAGGCTAAAAAACAAAATGTACAGTGCCCAGTGTATGTGCAAACATAACCTGGAGTTCACATAGTAGGACTTGAGGTATTGTCATACCAGTCACTCCGTTCACCTACAGTATAGACTTCACAGTCAGGTCACATTATTATGACCACCAGCTAATATCCAGAGTAACCTCCGTGTGCAGCATGGACAGCAGCTAGATGGGCTGGGAGTGACTCTATAAGGTCCTGGTTAGTGGTCATAGATATTTGGAGCCATGCTGACCGTAGTGCATCCCTCAACTGCTGGAGGGTGCATGTGGAGGATCCATAGAGAGAACACAACAACCGAGATGGTTCCACAAATGCTCAATTGGATTCAAGTCTGGGGAATAAGGGGGGCCAGGGTAGTACTTGGAAGTCTTGGTCATGCTCTTCCAACCAATGTGGGACATGTCTAGAAGTGAGACATGTTGCATTGTCTTGCTGTAAGATCCCATCCACCTCAGGAAATAACACCAACATGTATGGGTGTATGTGGTCTGCAAGGACGGATTCATACCCAAATTCATTGAGAGTTGCCTTACACATGGATGAGTGGGCCCAGAGAATGCCACAAAAGCATTCCCCAGACCTTAAAGCTGCCACCAGCAGCTTGTGTTCTTCCAGCAATGGTTGCAGGTATGGATGAGCGATTCGCATAAAACTTTGTTTGAATACTGTACTGAACGAGCGTTCGGGTTCAGTTCCAAGTAGAAATTAATTTTTGAAGTTATTACCCGAAGTCTTGCGAGACTGCGCCAAGTAATAACTTTGGCTCATTGGAGCCAATACATTCTAATACTGTACAGAGCGCTCACTCCATACAGTATTCAAATGACTTTTTATGCAAATCTACTTTGGATGTTTCATCCGAAGTCGATTCGCTCATCCCTAGTTGCAGGGTATTAGTCCTCTGATGTTTCTCATCTGACACGCCAACATTCATCTGTAAAATGAAGTAGAAAATGTGACTCGTCAAAGAAGACAATTCAAATTATGTCAAAATTTTGGCTTTTTCAGCTGATGCAACTTTGTTAGCAGAGACGAAGTGACTATCCATCTACTTCGGAGCCCCATAAGTAGTAGGGTTCGCTGAACTTTCATAGCCTCCTGGTTCATTTAGCGGTGAGAAGCTCCACTGTAGAGTGTGGATTTTCCTTCAAGAACCTTCACAGCCAACGTTCACTGCTCACATCAATGGCTTGTGATACTCTGCAGTTTCCACCTTGCTTATTCACAATGGTGCCATTTTTCCATTCACAATACACTTTCACCAGAGCAGCATGTGAAGTTTCAGAAATAGCGCCACCCTTGTCCCAAAACCCAAAATTCATCCCTTTCTGCAACTCTGAGAAATCCCCCTTTTACCTATGACAGCATGAAGTATATGTGTGCAAACAGCGTATCACACGCCTTTATATCCATCAAACCAGCTCAGGACTTCCTTCATGAGCTGTACATTGTTGATGTCGAAAGTAGGAAGTGGTCATAATAACTGCATATAATATAGGCCATTTTCACATCTACGTTTTCCTTTCCGCTATTGAAATCCATCATAGGATCTCAATGCCGGATGAAAACGCTTCAGTTTTGTCCCTATTCATTGTCAATAGGGACAAAACTGAACTGTACGGAATGCACCAGAATGCATTCCGTTCCGTTTCATTGCGTTCCCATGCAAGAAGCGTTTTTCTGTCCGACATGGGATGCGGAGCAATACCGATTCAGCATGAAACACAATGTAAGTCAATGTTGCCGGATCTGTTTTCTCGGACACAAAAGAAAATGGACCGGTGCCCATTGACTTACAATGGTTTTAGTGCCGGGTCAGTCTGAGCTATTTCAAAGATAATACGACCGGATCTGTTCAGAACGGATGCAGACGGTTGTATTAACCGAACTGAAGTTTTTTTTCTGATCCATGACGGATCCAGCAAAAACGCAGATGTGAAAGCAGCCTTAGGGTGGGTTCACATCTGTGTTCTGGATTCCGTTATGGCTTTTCGTTATAAAATGGCTATAACGGAAAATAACGGAATCGTTATGCAGCCCATAGACTTGTATTATGACGGAATGCAAAACGGAAGCCTTTAAAAGGCATTCCGTTTTGATCCGTCTTAATAGAAGACTATGGGGAAGCATAACGGATCCGCCTGGGTCCTGTTATGCAAGACGGATCCGTTATGATTCCCCTTAGACTTCTATTAAGACGGATCAAAACGGAATGCCTTTTAAAGGCTTCCGTTTTGCATTCCGTCAAAATACAAGTTTATGGGCAGCATAACGGATCCGTCCTTCCGTCTTATGGATTCCGTTATTTTCCGTTATAACCATTTTATAACGGAAAACCATAACGGAATCCAGAAAGCAGATGTGAACCCACCCTTAGGCTCTATTCACACGTCCGCAATTCTGTTCCGCATTTTGCGGAACGGAATTGTGGACCCATTCATTTCTATGGGCCACACTATGTGCTGTCCAACTACGAAAATGCGGATACGCACTTCCAGGTCCGCAATTCCGTTCCCGAAAAAAATAGAACATGCCCTATTCTTGTCCACAATTGCGGACAAGATTAGGCATTTTCTATTATAGTGCCGGCGATGTGCAGTCCGCAAAATGCGGAACGCACATTGCCGTTGTCCGTGTTTTGCGGATCCGCAAAACACATACGGATGTGTGAATGGACCCTTACTCTGATTATATAATTTGGGGAAAGTACCGTATGCGATAATGAAAAGTGGCATTGACTCCCATTGCATCAGACGGCTGCTTACATTTTCCAAAGGGTTTTTGAAAAATGATAAGTTGATGTGATAACAGAGGAGGACTACTACCGGATTCTGCTCTATAAACTTCAGCCTCTGTACGCTGACAGACTGGGAGATCAATTGGTTTTGTAGCTGAAGTTAACAGATGAAAAGCCAGGAACTATTTGGGTTTGCTGAATGTCATATTTCCCCTTGCCGCTGTGCTGGATGAAGTGGACAGTCTTCAGTACCAGCACTCTGAGCGCAGTTTACATGATAATCTGGCTCTCTGGAAACAGACAATATGCCGGTTGCTGCATTTTCCGCATCAAACAGCACATCCCAAAGTCTGCAAAGCAGTATTTTTCTTTTGGCAAATTGGCAGATATTACTGGTTTGATTTTTTTTAAAGCAAGGAAAATTAATTCTGAACAGTTCTCTTCCTTCCCTTCTCCAAGCATGTACCGGTGTCTCACTGCACGTATGTCACAGTCAGTGCCCAGAGCTGGCCACACAGCCAACCATCTAATATGTATGGGTGATTCCCCGATCGCTGTTGGCCAAACCAATCTAATTTGTGTGGCTGGTTTTTGCTCTGGGTGCACTGGGCTCATCACACATGTATGATCAGGAAATGTCTCCCATCATGAAGACCAGACTGAGTAAAGGCCCCTTTACAGAGGGGGTGATTTTTCACAGATTCATTATTTCTGGGCAGCAGATCCGGGCGTACACAGCACAATCTGCTGCCCAGAAACAATGAGTTTGGTGTCCACATCTCCAAGCTTTCACTCAATGTTTGCTCATTCATCAGGCGACCAGTGCCTCCTATACACAGGGCAATTACTGGGAACGAGTGTTCGTGGGAACGTTCCTTCTCGATTTTCCCATGTAATGGGCATTAAAGGGAATCTGTCACCAGTGACCTCCCTACTAAACTGGTTGCATTGACACATGGCTGTGGTTCACCTGATTCCAATGCTGCTTTTCTTCTGTTGATCTGAGGCTCAGTTCCTGAGTTACGAGGCTTTTCCTTAATATGCAAATGAAGCATTTGGTGCAATGAGAGTATCACTGTTGCTCTTTTTTCACCCAAGCTCCACTCTTTTCAGTGGTCAGACCCTTCCTGGAGGCTTTGATTGACATGGCCAGGCAGTGGCAAAGGAGAGAGGGAGGGGCTGGTCACAGAAAGAAGCAGAGCCTGGCTGCAACAAGAGCAACGGTGAGGCCTTCAGTGCACCAAAGGCATCATTTGCATATTAAGGAAAAAAGTATCATCACTTAGAAACAGAGTCTTTAATTGGGTGAACCGCAGCCATGTGTCTATGCAAACAGTTGGATAGGGTGACTGCAAACTAGATAATAAGCCTTGGGCTACCACTGAAGGGCACATTTCCACCACTGTGAAACTAATTACAAGAACCTAAAGCGGCCACAGATTACGGACACCCGGCTAGTGTCCATGTTCCTGTACTAACTTTAAATGATTCCAGCTTGAGCTTGATGAGAAACAGTCTTGGACGCTTCCTCATCTATCCGAGCTGGTTCTGCTCTACAGTTATCGGACTTTCATGTAATAGTACCAGGAGGCACCTTGTTCTATCTTGTAAACCTCTCAAGATTAAATGAGCATAGAAAAGAAACCTGAATTTACACAACATATCCAAAGATGGTTTTCACTGGATGACTGAGGCCTGTACTACCATAGGCTCAAACTGCTGCTGCCATAATGTCATTTGTATCTCTGGAATAAATCATCTATACAGACATTATGCAATGGATATGAATGATTAGTGGTGTGATGCCTAATAATCAGTTCTACACCAGATCATTCGTCTTGCTTCCTCGTAAATCTATTTCCCAGATGGCCAAGTTCTCCTGATGAGTTCTGCCCTTCCTCCTCATATGGAGCATTTAGTCTTATGTAAATGTCCATTGCTGTTCCACAAGGAAATCAATGCATAGCAATGATTTATCATATCATAACTAAATGTTTTGCTAGATAAGA
Organism: Bufo gargarizans; assembly: GCF_014858855.1. Taxonomy (NCBI): domain Eukaryota; kingdom Metazoa; phylum Chordata; class Amphibia; order Anura; family Bufonidae; genus Bufo; species Bufo gargarizans. The sequence continues at coordinate 294,706,120 of NC_058081.1, read as the reverse complement.
AAAATGGCTGTGCGTTTTATAAAGCAAATACTAATATGTATTAGGTGCCGGGAGAGGGTGAAGCGCTGTCAGTACTCAGCCTCCCTTGTCTTCTCCTCCTGGGCCATGCTGCACTGTAGGTCCTGGCCGTGTACAGCGTCAGGACGTAGTGCGCACACTATGAGCCAGCGCTGCACACAGTCAGGCCGGAGAAGACAAGGGAGTGCGTCTACAGAAGCCATCACCGGAACGGGAGAGGAGCTGCGGAGGGGGAGGTAAGAGAAGTTCTTTATTTTATCTCTGATATGAGTAGAGTTGTTGCGATACCAAATTTTTTAATTCGGTTTAGATACCATAAAAAAGTATTGCGATACTCGATACCACGCGAAATAAAATAAACCAAAAAAGCCACGTGCATTCCGCATTTCAAAAAATGGCGAAGCGCGCACTTTTTATGATTTTTTTTCTGTTCCAGCGTTCCCCGCATCGATTTTTTTTACATTTTAATAGTTTGGACTTTTCTGACGTGGCAATATGTAATATGTTTATTTATTGTTTATACATTTTATATGTGAAATTGGGAAAGGGGGCGATTCATACTTAATATTTTGGTGTTTTTTTTTAAAACATTTTTTTTATTTTTTTACACTTTTTATTTAATAACTATTTCCCCCCTGGGATTTTTTTCTTCTTTTGTCCTATTCACCCTGATAGAGCTCTATCAGGGTATATAGGACTTCACACTCTCCCTGCTGCTCTGTGCATACAGCATCAGGGATGTTACCATGGCAGCCAGGGCTTCAGTAGCGTCCTGGCTGCCATAGTAACCGATCGAAGCCTGGGCGTCCTGGCTGCCATGGTAACCGATCGGAGCCCCAGGCTTACACTGCTGGGGCTCCGATCAGAAGCTGCCACTGCACCACCTATGAGGAGGAGGGGAGAGGACCCTGTGGCCACTGCCACCAATGATTTTAATGGGGTGGGGGGTTGATAATTACCCCTTAATACAGGAGGCGGGTACTGACAGCAGATCAGCGGCAGTTAACCACTCAGGTGCCGCGCCTGAGGAGTTAACTGCCACTGATCGCAGCTCCCTGTCAGGGGCAGGGTGCTGGCAATGCGATTCTGTTGCCGGCACCTGCCTCCAGTATTATTATGTGTTAAAGACGTGGGTCCAGACGTGTAGTATTAGGCTACACAGAGCGGCGCCCAGCGATGTCCCAGCAGTTACTATTAGTCCTGGGCGCCGCTCCGTTCGCCCGCAGTGCCCCATTACTGTCTCCTCTGCTGCTCCATATGCTAATTACTATTGGAGCAATGGGGAGGAGACATCAGCTTCTCTAGTGGGCGTTCCTTCTTCCTGGCTGTAGCGCTGTCCAATCGCAGCGAGAAGGAACGCCCACTAGAGAAGCTGATGTCTCCTCCCTATTTCTCAGATAGTAATTAGCATATACAGCAGGAGAGGAGACAGTAATGGAGCACTGCGGGCGAACGGAGCGGCGCCCAGGAATAATAGTAAGTGCTGGGACATCGCTGGGCGCCGCTCTGTGTAGGAAAAGTCCTATCATTAGTGGTGCAGTGCGCCCGCCCCTCCTCCGCCACTCTCTCCTCATTGGTGGCAGCGGCAGCAGCAGCACACGGGGAGGGAGAGACTGCTTCCTTCTCCCCTGTGCTGCTGAGAGAACTTGAGCGCGCTGACAGCAGCGCGCTCATGTTCAAAGATACTAGACTGCGCAGCAGCGCAGCCCAGAATCGAAAAAATGGAAATCCCAGTATCGTATCGATACCAGGACAAAAGTATCGATTGGGTATCGAAATTTCGATACCCGCAACAACCCTAGATCTATATTTTTCTTATATTCCTCCTCTAAAACCTGGGGTTTGTCCTATCATCAGGTGCGTCTTATAAAGCGAAAAACATGGTATATATTTGAGCATGAAATGATCTTTGAAATTAGATGGATATGTGATGATAATATGATAGACTGATATGATAGACAGACAGACAGACAGACAGGCTAGATTCACTTCTATATAATAAAACGTGTGGTAGTTGTAGGAGAGAGAGTAAGGGTTACTGTGAAATCCTGCTCACGAGAAGGTTACAGAAGCGATGCACAGGAATCTTACTGGAGCCCTAATGATAGAGTTTGTGAAAGAGAAGGCTGAGTGAGCAAGGAAAACCGAGGGGGAATGTTTCCCCAAACACAATCTGTTCACATTCTTCCTTACATGGAGACAAAAATTCTCTTGAATGAAAGGAAAGCTTGGCATTAGAGACTCCCTGGCAGCAGCCAGCACACTTGAGATTCCATACCATCCTTCACCAGACAGGATTCCTGTGGTAAAAACATCCGGGTTAATAATCGCCGTCACTCATAAAACCTGCGCAGCGCCTGCTTGTGTTTTTTTTACAGGAATTTATTAGGTAGTTTTACAAACTGCTTAGACTTTGTTCTCTCGCCCATAACTAATACTTACGACTTTCACCCAGATAAAAATCTTTATGACTTATAGACAGGAGAGCCCGGTATGACAAGCGCTCCATAAACCTGGCGTGAAATATTGCCGCAAATGACAGATGATATTGTCTGGTCAATGACATTTCCTATTTCAATGTTTCAGTAGGGTAAGGATGGTGAAGCTGGGCATGTATGGTCACCGTGTATCAACCGCCTGGCATCTGAGGCTTGCGAGCTCATCAGCATGGAAGAGTTATCACAACTGGTGTAAAGGCAAAATTGGCTTAGCTGACTATAGCAACCAATCAGATTCCACCTTACATTTTTCAAAGCTCCTTTGGAAAATTAAAGGTGGAATCTGATTGGTTGCTATGGGCAACTAAGCCAGCTCTACTTTACACCAGTTTAGATAAATGTTCTCCTTTATCTTATGGACAGTAGACCGTATTAATGAACACTATCAATAAGGGAGCCAATGGAGAAACATTAGAGGGCATCGTTCAATGACTTGCTTGTAATGAAGGTCCAGATGGGTCTCCATAAATGGAAGTGTGTCCCTGCCCAGTCTAACATTGGCAGCACTGATTGGATAGTGTCAGACTGTGCAGGGACCCCCCGACTGGTAATACCCATCTGGACCTTCATTGCAACTGTTAGCAAGCCATTCATAACATTTACTAGGAATACCAGAGGTATGGCACAACATAGAGTCATAAGAATAGATGCTCCAGAATTGTTAATACATGAGGAATGCAAGTAGTTCGTTCCTAAAGAGACATGTCAGGAGAGGTGACGGAGCCTCTTCAAAGAAATCCAGTGATTTATTCACCCAATGAATAGAAGTGGGTTTTATGGATCCATTCTCAAGCAGGCCATATCGGATGTCTATCTGGTCACAGAATTTCCACAGGACTCACTATGGTGGGTTCTGGCCATGCTGAGGCTTGGAAGTGTAGTGAGCTGGGATTAGACATGCTGGTGATGTGGGGAAGCTCACAAAGCTATCTGTGTTATTTGGTTTCACAAGCCAGACTCCTATCTCCAAGCCAACAGAAGGGATCGGGCCTTGCAAGTTACCTTACACAGTGGTAAGTGCCAGCTGGAATAACCCTCCATTTACTATAGCGGCACCTATTACCATAGGCATGTTTTCGCTGCTCAATTCTTTCATGCCGGTGGTACAAAGTCTTATTACATCTGCATGTAGGGCCTTTGATCTCCCAGCTCTAACATCTTCTGGCTGCTTTACACTTCACACGGGGAAGAGAACAGGAAGAGGAATTACATTTCATTATGTCTGCTGACATTCTCATCCCTAAAGAGCAGATCACAGCATTTCCAGGCATTGCTGACTAAAGAAATAGCTGAGCAAACATGCTCCGCCAATTAAATGGCTTTACCAGTACGACACACATTAATGCCTTTATACGCTGCGCGTGAATAGTAACGGAGGAGGACAAACACAAAAGTCATTTAACCAGAAAGGCATAGAAGCTTTGCCTGTAAAAACGGAACGCTGGCACTAATATAGGAAGGTGAGAGTGAGCAGGGAAGTTACAAAACATCTCCATTTAAATAGTTAAAGTATTTGAGCTAGAATTCAGATTCTGAGCAATCTGCGACTTTTTGCACTATTGAACCAATATAAAACATATACCTAAGGCTAAATGCACACGACCGTATGTGTTTTGCGGTCCGCAAATTGCGGATCCGAAAAAAAAACAGATGACTTCCCGTATGGCATCGTTTTTTTTTTTGCGGATCCATTGTAATAATGCCTATCCTTGTCCGCAAACTAGAAAAAAATAGGACATGCAGTTTTTTTTTTGCGGAGCAACGGAACGGACATACTGATGCGGACAGCACACGGTGTGCTGTCCGTGTTTTTTGCCATGCAAATGAAAGGAAAAAAACGGATGCGGACGACAATCTTGTGTGCCTTCGCGTTTTTTCACGGACCCATTAACTTGAATGGGTCCGCGAACAGTTTTCTGTGAAAAAAAATAGGACAGGTTATATTTTTTTGGCGGACTAGAACCACGGATCACAGACGCGGATGACAAACGGTGCATTAGCAGAGTTTTTAACGGACCCATTGAAAGTCAATGGGTCTGCAGAAAAGCACGAAAATGGAACGGACACGGAATGAAACAACAGTCGTGTGCATGAGGCCTAAGTGTGATATACCATATATTGTTTATCCCTTTGAAAAGCATTTTTTAAAGGGATAAGTGATAAGGGAGATTGTGGGGGGTCAACCACTGGGATTCCCATCAATCACAAGAACGGAGGGTCCCAGAGTCCCCTCTCTGAATCGAGTGGTAGTATGTCTGTTTCACTCACTTCTACGGGAGTGAGAGAGCACTATCTACAAAGAAGTGAATGGAGCAGAGGACCGCCATGTGTACTACCACTGCATTCACAGCGCAGACTCTGCTGAGGGTCCTAGGGATCAGACTCCCTGTAAAAACATTTATCATTTTATCATTTACTTAACACCTTTAAACAGTGAACTTAATAACTTTCACTGCGCAAGTGGAGTTTCTACGCCGCCTTTACCACTTTTCTGAAAGGCGGTAGTTTGGGGCGGACCAACATACAGTATCTCACAAAAGCGAGTACACCCCTCACATTCCTGTAAATATTTCAATTCTATCTTTTCATGGGACAGCACTGAAGATCTGACACTTTGATGCAATGTAAAGTAGTCAGTGCAAGCTTGTATAATAGTGTAAATTTGGTGTGCCCTCAAAATAAACCGCTGGCAACAAACGTGAGTACAAAAATGTGAGGGATGTACTTACTTTTGTGAGATACTGTAGTTATCTTTTATGCCAGCCACAGCTTGTTAAGAGCTCATTTGCATCCCTTTCTTCCCAGAATCCCAGAGGAGCATGTATGGTTTATAAGTCTCCTCACACTGATTAAGGTGCTCTCCTCAAGGAGAGATAGTACCCCCCAAATCCTGACTTAGGCCTCTCACCCAGTACTCTGTTCTACACTGATGAGGGGCAGTCACCCCAAAAACAGCAGTCTGCAGATGAGGTGCTGGCTTACTTAATATTAAAGGGCTAGCTGCCTTACATCTGGTGGCATTAGAGGCAGAGCTTAAGAGCTCATTTGTATCCCTTTCTTTCCAGAATTCCAGAGGAGCATGTATGGCCTATAGTACTCCCCAAATACTTTTTCTAGAGCATACCTAAAAAAATAAAATCAGTCAACGTGTGCTGCTCTCAAAGAACAGGAAGTCTTATATTAGTGTCCAATGTGAAAGCTGCATGAACTTAGGATTTTTTAAATGTAGATAGGAACATGGAAAGTTCCATGAAAAAAAAAAAAAAAAAAAAATCACCAAAAAGTCAAAAAACCTTTAACATAAAAACTTGATTTGAACAATTATTTTCAGATAAAGCATGAAAAATACAATTTTTTGCATAGATAAACATGCTCTATACGCTAGCTTCATGTTTGTTTCCTACAAGTAAGGCTACTTTCACACTGGCATTTGGCTTTCCGTTTGTGAGACCCGTTCAGGTCCAAAACGGATCAGTTTTGCCCTAATGCATTCTGAATGGAAAAGGAACCCTTCAATCACCATTCTGCTCTGGAGGCGGACACCAAAACGCTGCCTGCAGCGATGCGGAGTGAGATGGATCCTGACACACAATGTAAGTCAATGGGGATGGATCTGTTTTCTCTGACACAATAGAAAACGGATCCGTCCCCCATTGACTTTCAATGGAGTTCATGACGGATCCGTCTTGGCTATATAAGACATAATACAACCGGATCCGTTCATGACGGATGCATGCGGTTGTATTATTGTAACAGAAGCGTTTTTGCAGATCCATGACGGATCCGTCTTGGCTATATAAGACATAATACAACCGGATCTGTTCATGGCGGAATCATGCGGTTGTATTATTGTAACAGAAGCGTTTTTGCAGATCCGCTAGTGTGAAAGTAGCCTAAAGGGACACTGACAGGGCCAATAAGCATATTGAGTTATATATATGGCACTACAGGTCTTATAATGGGTATTACAATCGTATAAGTATCCCCCCTGTCCACATTATACATACAGTAAACTTTAAGTTTTATAACCTGCTCCAACGGTCTTCAATCTGCCCAAGGGGCGGCGTTTCACCTCTCTTGCGCCCAGCCAGCCTCCCCAACTGCCGCTTTGAAGCGCCGCCCAGCTCATGAATATTCAGTTTGCTGGGCGGCTTCTGCGGTCCCCGCTCTGAAGCGCTTCGCTTAACAGTGCCCGGCGCATGCGACGGATCTTGTGAAGTCCGGTACAGTAAGCGCCGCCCAGCTCATCAATATTCACTTCGCTGGGCGGCGCTTACTGTCCCCGACTTCACAAGATCCGGCGCATGCGCCGGGCACTGTTCAGCGCAGCGCTTCAGAGCGGGGACCGCAGAAGCCGCCCAGCAAACTGAATATTCATGAGCTGGGCGGCGCTTCAAAGCGGCAGTTGGGGAGGCTGGCTGGGCGCAAGAGAGGTGAAACGCCGCCCCTTGGGCAGATTGAAGACCGTTGGAGCAGGTTATAAAACTTAAAGTTTACTGTATGTATAATGTGGACAGGGGGGATACTTAGATGATTGTAATACCCATTATAAGACCTGTACTGCCATATATATACCTCAATATGCTTATTGGCCCTGTCAGTGTCCCTTAAGCTGGTTTTGAGTCTTCTTAGATTCTGAGAAGAAAGTTTCAACTGTGAAACTGGTTGTTATATAATGACTTAATTGCAAAGATAAAAGAGTGACTGCTGGCAGGGCAAACTGAAACTGGGCTCCCATTGTATTAGGAATGCACAGTTGTGAATGGGGTTTTCCGAATTCAATTAAAAAATTGTCATCGCCTCTCTCCCCTTCTTAGTCACTATGTTTCTACAAAACATGCTTAATTGTCACTTCTGGAACTCACACGTTAATCAGTACTTACAACATTTCAGCTCTTGCCTCATGTGCCAGACAAACTTGATAAACTGCGTCATTTAAGTCAATTGAATACACCCTTAGTACCACTGAACGTACACCGAGTGGCATGGTCAAATGACAAGGTAGTGGAAAATAGACCAACTTAAACTTGCCACCTATAAAAGTTATATGTAGGGCTGGATGTGTACTTATTAAAGGAGTTGTCCCCCTTCCTGGTCCCAGCCCCTCTAGAGCAGGCATGCTCAACCTGCGGCCCTCCAGCTGTTGTAAAACTACAACTCCCACAATGCCCTGCTGTAGGCTGTTCAGGCATGCTGGGAGTTGTAGGTTTGCAACAGCTGGAGGGCCGCAGGTTTGCACCAGTGATCGGTCATGTCCTGCAGCAGAGACTGGGGAGGGAGCGGGAAGCACTGAAACAATCAGCGGGAGAACGGTGAGGTGTCATTCTCCTAAAGATTATGGAAATAGATTTGACACCTTACTGTAACACATTTGTTTCCTGCATCTTGCCGTTTCTTAATAACTGACGTGCTGTAAGATAATGCATCGGGAAGTGTTCCTGGGTCTCTAGTCCACTTAAATGGC